>NC_064552.1:0-600000 GCF_023856365.1 Brienomyrus brachyistius | reverse complement strand
AGGCGGGCAGGCGGAGTGCAGGAGCAGCAGGCGCTGGGGGAGGGAGGCGGTGTGTGCAGAGAGGCACCCGCCGGTGAGTCACTCGAACACCCACACCTGCCAGAGACGTCGCCTCATTCAGCCTCGTTCTGCCGCTTTTCATTCACTTAAGCACCTCTGGCTAATTCGGTACTTTTAATATTGTAATTTCCCTGCTTGCACACACACACACACACACACGCAAGCACACACACACACACACACACAGAGGCGTACACACACACACAGAGGCGTACACACACACACACACACACACAAACACAGAGGCGTATACACACACACACACACAGAGGCGTATACACACACACAGACACGCAAGCACACACACACACACACAGAGGCGTACACACACACACACACACACATGCACACACACACACAGAGGCATGCACACACACAGAGGTGAACATACACACACACACACACACAGAGGCATACATACACACACACACACACACAGAGGCATACATACACACACATACACACACACACACAGAGGTGAATATACAGACACACACACACAGAGGCGTACATACATACACATGCACACACACACACACACACACACACTCACACCCTGCTCCACCGCTGTCAAATCGTTTTCTTCAACAGTGCAGCATTCATTTCCAATCAAAGTCAAGCCTGTGTGTCATCGGCAGCTCCGGGCCGGCAGCGGAAGCCAGCGCGATCATTAGAAGGCGCACAGTCTCCGTGGGACCGCCACCTTGCCTGTCTCCCCTTCTCTCCTCTCCAAAATAAAGGGTAAAAAAAAAGTTTTTTTTTGTTTAAAAGTATTAAGTCTCCCAGGAAGTGGTGACAGCTTGAGGCCATTACAGGAGGAAGTGACAGAAGTGAGCTCTGCTCGCTCTCGCGTAATGATCCTAACCCCCATTCTTCTGCAGGATTGATGTGCCCCCCCCCCGCAACAAGTCATGATTTATTAACTATTACCACCACAAGTGTCATCTCATCAGTGAGCGCCGAGTGGCAGCCCCCACGCTACCGGGCTCCTCGCCATGCGGCTGCCACTCTGTGCATCCTCAGGCGCAGCCGCCGCCGCGACATGCCGAGCTCAGATGCGGCCCAGCGGCGCGGCGCTCACGTCAGCCGGGGGCCCGACAGCGGGCTGCAGGTGTGGGGCCCCGTGCTCAGAGCCGCCCAATCACGCGGCCGGGTGGGGATGTCACATGTTTACGTAATCGGAGGCTTTACCCTCTCTGGCGATTAACATGCGTTCGGTCACGAGTGGAAGGGCTCATGCCACCTCATGCCAGCCTTTTTCAACCACATAGAATATTTGCAGAACCGTGTAGTTAGGTGCTGTTCTATGGTGAATCGCATTTTAAATAAAGCACATGGAATTCATGCGGCACAAGGCTGCTCTGTATCAGACACGAAGGGGGAGCATGTAAGAAGAGGCACCTCTGTGTGTAGGCTGGCCCACGTCATGGCTAAGCATCGATTATGTGACCCGGGGGAGGGACCAATTAAGCCAGGAGCACTGATAAGCTGACAGGAGATACTCAGAGAGGAGCTGTGCGGGGATGGGGAGGGGCAAGCAGCCCAATGGAGAGCAGATAGCTCCTTGAAATGTGACTGAAAGGTAGATACGCCCTAAATTATAAAGAAGCAGTTTTATGAAGTTGTCAGGAATCAGTGAGGATGATTTACTACTGTATGAGTCTACAGGCTGCAGTAGAGGTTTGGTTCTGTGTGTCTGTAGGCTGCAGTAGGGGTTTGGTTCTGTGTGTCTACAGGCTGCAGTAGAAGCTACAGGCTGCAGTAGAGGCTACAGGCTGCAGTAGGGGTTTGCTTCTGTGTGTCTACAGGCTGCAGTAGAGGTTTGGTTCTGTGTGTCTACCGGCTGCAGTAGAGGTTTGGTTCTGTGTGTCTACCGGCTGCAGTAGGGGTTTGGGTCTCTGTGTCTGTAGGTTGTAGTAGAGGTTTGCTTCTGTGTGTCTACAGGCTGCAGTAGGGGTTTGGTTCTGTGTGTCTACCGGCTGCAGTAGGGGTTTGGGTCTCTGTGTCTGTAGGCTGTAGTAGAGGTTTGCTTCTGTGTGTCTACAGGCTGCAGTAGAGGTTTGGTTCTGTGTGTCTACAGGCTGCAGTAGAGGTTTGGTTCTGTGTGTCTACAGGCTGCAGTAGAGGTTTGGTTCTGTGTGTCTACAGGCTGCAGTAGGGGTTTGGTTGTCTGTGTCTGTAGGCTGCAGTAGAGGTTTGGTTCTGTGTGAGTTTGTAGGCTGCAGTAGGAGTTTGGTTCTATGCTAATCAGTAGGCTCCAATAGGGGACTGGTTCTGTGCATCTATAAGCTGTAGTAAGGGTTTGGTTTTGTGTGAGTCTGTAGGCTGCAGTAGGTGTTTATTTCTGTGTGTCCATAGGCTACAGTAAGGGTTTGGTTCTGTGTGAGTCTGTATGCTGCAGTAGGTGTTTATTTCTGTGTGATTCTGCAGGCTGCAGTAGGGGTTTGCTTCTGTGTGTCTACAGGCTGCAGTAGAGGTTTGGTTCTGTGAGTCTGAAGGCTGCATTAGGGGTTTGGTTCTGTGCTAATCTGAAGGCTGCAGTAGGGGTTTGGTTCTGTGCTAATCTGAAGGCTGCAGTAGGAGTTTGGTTCTATGCTAATCAGTAGGCTCCAATAGGAGATTGGTTCTGTGTATCTCTAGGCTGTAGTAAGGGTTTGGTTTTGTGCGAGTCTGTAGGCTGCAGTAGGTGTTTGGATCTGTGTGTCCATAGGCTACAGTAAGGGTTTGGTTTTGTGTGAGTCTGTAGGGTGCAGTAGGTGTTTGGGTCTGTGCGTCCATAGGCTACAGTAAGGGTTTGGTTCTGTGTGAGTCTGTAGGCAAGTAACAGGAAAAAAAATGTGTCCAAGTCAGGAAGCAACGTGAAGAGCTGTGACCGTGGACCTCCCCAGGGCGCATAGACACACAGACTCTTTCTGTTCCCAAAGATGCTGCCTCCAGTTACTTATTAACTTACATTAATTGACTAGCATTACATAGTGAATCAAAGGCTCCAACGGAATAGGTTTTTGTCTAAATGACTAACCAAATGTACTGCTTAAGGCAAATATAATGAATGGAGGAATACACGGCAAAAAGAGCAAGGGTTCAGGGGTCGGACACATTCATACACAAGCAGCTGTGTGTGTTCAGGGCTCGGACACATTTGTACACAAGTAGCTGTACGTGTTCTGGGGGTGTAAACATTAGTACACAAGTAGCTGTACGTGTTCCGAGGGCGGAAACATTAGTACACAAGTAGCTGTACATGTTCTGAGGGCGGAAAGATTAGTACAGAAGTAACTGTACGTGTTCTGAGGGTGGAAACATTAGTACACAAGTAGCTGTACGTGTTCTGGGGGTGGAAACATTAGTACACAAGTAGCTGTACGTGTTCTGCGGGTGGAAACATTAGTACACAAGTAGCTGTATGTGTTCTGAGGGCGGAAACATTAGTACAGAAGTAGCTGTATGTGTTCTGGGGGTGGAAACATTCATACACAAGTAGCTGTACGTGTTCTGGGGTCGGGTACATTAGTACAGAAGTAGCTGTACGTGTTCTGGGGGTGGAAACATTAGTAGACAAGTAGCTGTACGTGTTCTAAGGGCGGAAACATTAGTACAGAAGTAGCTGTATGTGTTCTGGGGGTGGAAACATTCATACACAAGTAGCTGTACGTGTTCTGGGGTCGGGTACATTAGTACAGAAGTAGCTGTACGTGTTCTGGGGGTGGAAACATTAGTAGACAAGTAGCTGTACGTGTTCCGAGGGCAGAAACATTAGTACACAAGTAGCTGTACGTGTTCCGAGGGCGGAAACATTAGTAGACAAGTAGCTGTATGTGTTCTGAGGGCAGAAACATTAGTAGACAAGTAGCTGTACGTGTTCCGAGGGCGGAAACATTAGTACACAAGTAGCTGTACGTGTTCTGGGGTCGGATACATTAGTACAAAAGCAGCTGCGTATGTTCAGGGGTCAGATGTTTGTACAGAAGCAGTTGTGCATGTTCAAAAGTCGGACACGTTCATTCACAAGCAGCTACATGTGTTCAGGAGTCTGATGGGTTCATTAACACGCAGCTGTGTATGTTCAGGGGTTGGACACATTCATTCACAAGCAGCTGCGTGTGTTCAGGGGCTACCTGCCGGACAGGCAAAGTGAGAATTGCTGCTTTGACCGAACATCTCTGCTCTGTGCTGGTGCATTTAGTGAAGAATCACCTTAATGGCACTGCTAGCCTCAGCAGACACATTCAGCGCCACTCTCTAACTGTAAAGCAGGTCATTTGATTTCAATCTAGTAGTCTAGCTGCCTCTGAACTGGTATCCAGTCCGG
This sequence comes from Brienomyrus brachyistius, assembly GCF_023856365.1. NCBI lineage: Eukaryota > Metazoa > Chordata > Actinopteri > Osteoglossiformes > Mormyridae > Brienomyrus > Brienomyrus brachyistius. The sequence goes on along the minus strand of NC_064552.1, from coordinate 595,628 downwards.
TATCACTTTATATTATGCTTCCTCTCTGAAGAGGAAATTAGACTCCAAAAGGCACAAAGAATGAGTTCAGCCCTTAAGCAGAAGGTATGTTCAGCCACTCACCCCCAACACAGGCCCCACCCCCACGCCAGGGAGGCCACTAGCAGGCCAAAGGTGATCAAGTCAAATGACCAAAGCAAGTCAAACCAGCAAGCAACCTTTAAAAGCCAAATGCTCTGAAGGAGCAAGATGAACCAAGCAACCAAACAAGGTGGAGGAGAGGCGATTAATGAAAGTGCACAGTAGACTGATGCCAACCAAACGGCAACCAGCTGGAGGCGTAAGAACCACAAGCGAGCAGAGCAGGTTCTCTCAGGTTTCTGGTGACTAGAGCTGTGTGCAGAAGCAGGAATGTGCCTTAAATCATTGCAGCAGCCTACCAGCATCTGCAGATCCATCATTGGTTGCCACTCACTCACCTGTGTTGATAGCCAATGCTTAAGCTACAGCCACCTAGAATCAGGGCTACCTTCCATGGCAGTCTTTAGGCCAGGATATGAGTGGGAAAGACCTGACAAACACAGCAAAAGTCAAATATCGTGAGTGGAACAGACAGTTTTGGGTCATTCAGTTAGCTGTTGCAAACCCAGTGAGACAAAAAGTGACCGTCATCAGCTGGGTACATGTGAGCCCCCACCCTCCTCAAAAGGGGAATCCATAATGAGAGTTGGGAGAGCAGAGCAGAAGAGCGAAGGAACAGGGGCAGAGCAAAGGATGAGGCGTGGAGTGGACAGGTATCCTAGGAAATGTCCACATCGACTGACGAGTAACAGACATGCACGAGTCTGCATGATTTTCTTCATCTGCTGAGCAATAACTTCTTGAAAGGCACCGTAAATCTGGTAACACAGCCAGGATGGAACACAAGCCTCTGGGGAATTCGAGCTTGAGTTTAAGGTCCATAGTCCAGTGCAGTGCATTGCAGTGCAGTGCAGCCACTGCATCATTTCTGAGAAGGGAAATGGAGTCCGGGCAACTCACTCCTACTCAGGAAAAGCGATGCACTGTTACAAAGTAACACATGGGACAGCAGGGTGATCTGCACATACTAACTTGTTTTTATTAATACACAATCGCATGCTACAGGTACTGTACAGCATAAACATTTATTCATTACAAAAAAGGGGAAAACGAATCAGAAAATGGCTTTGAAACCATTAAATATAACAAAAAAGAAAAGGATTAGAGCTTAAAGTAGAACAGGAACATCATCACAGCCGTTAGGAAACATTCAAACTATTCATCATTAGCATGGTAATAACCCAGAGATAAACGGACAGGCTACAGTGACGTCATGTGACTACAACGGCACCCAATGGATGATTCTCTTGTAGCTTTTTTTTAACAGCCGCTTGCAAACATCAACATGCCTATTTCTCTATCTATCTATATGTAGTAGTGTACTTAAAAGTGGCAGTTTGTGCATTTTTTTGTATTTATTTAATTTTTTTATGAACTGTCCTAATATACATAATTTGGCCCGTGTGGGTTTATACAGTACAATGTCTGCTTTTGTTCAGTTTAGATTTAATATTTAATCTGCTACCAAACACATTTGTTATAGCAACATTTATACTACATACATAGCAATCTATGTAACGTCACAGCAAAATATGGTTTAAAACAAAAACAAACTACTACAGCGTTAGAGAGGGCGGAAGGAAATTATCACAAATTTTGGCACGCAAATCTGTACAGAATCCTACAGTCTGGAGATAAGACTGTGCATTAAAAAAGAAGGGCTTAGACATTTTTCCCCACCGCTGAAGACACTGTCCTCTAAACACGTTCAAGTTTTCGTTCTCTTGAATAATGGCTTATAGTTGTGTTTCTTGATGCGTTGAGCATATATCAGTTCTTAAAAAGCATCTACACTGTTCATTTGGTGACTCCAGGTTTCACTGAGGAAAAAAACAAACAAACCAAAGTACAATAAAATGTCCAAACTCCTTGTAAAAACTGATCATTTTTATATATATTTATATATATATAAGTCGCTTACGCTAAGAAAAAAAATTTATACAATGTCTTAAGAAAAGAAAATATTTAAAAAGGGACAACGTACAAGATACAACGAGCGAATCTCTAAAGCAATAAATACTACTGGTCCTAGCGTTGTGAATTTGTCAACCCCGTGCCCACCCCCACCCCCACCCCCCAGACTGTCCAACACCCGCCCCTGGAACCCGACAAACAACGGCCCCCTGCCTCCCTGCTCCCCCTCGCAGGAAAATACAAAGGGAAACCGAAAATTAGTGTACAACGCCATGGAACAAAGCATATTAAGACTGTTACCCCCCAAGACTCTCTGTACATGTCAGTAGGACGGGTAACACGAGACACCCCACAGGCCATGAGCGAGCGGCTCAAAGCAGGTGCTTCACAAGCTCGGGTTTAATACAAACAGGGAAGAAGAACCAACTTCAAGCAGGGCTGAGCTCAGTCATCGCCGAAGTGCCTGACTGCCACGCCTGGGATTCTCGCTGAACTACAAACACTCACAATTACACATTTTCTGCTTTGTTTTAAACATTAAAAAGACATGGTTGTTGATAAAAATTTTGGCAGATTCACAAAGCTTGAAGTCTACAATTTACCGTACTCTTATTTTCCCGCTATTTTTTTCTGAGATAATGAGAGGTCAAATATTGACCAATGAACTTGATAAAACAACCTAGTTTCTTAAATCCTCGTGGCACAAACGTAGAAATAATCTGGAGAAAGTAACGGGTGGGGGGGGGGGGCGGTTCAGCTAAGGGGTGAGGCTACTCTATGGGCTTGGTGACGAGTGACAGGGGCTGCGGGCCGCGGCGGGGGAGGCACAGGGACGGCGAGGGCCTCGTCAGCGCCGAGGAGCCCGGCTGCCGGGCTGGGGGCAGGGCCTCTGGGCGCTCCAGCGAACCGCCGTTCTGGACGGTCGACTTGGCTGCCGTCGCCGAGCTGGTCAGCAGGCCCAAAGACGGGGGCGTGTGGGGGTGTACCAGAGGAGACGGCTTCACAGTCAGTGAGAGAGGTTGCATCTGTTCAGTCTGAGGTTTGGAGTCTTTTGTGGGGGAGGCGATGAGGGAGGGGGAGGAGGGAGGGGAGTCCAGTAAGCTTCCGTCCGAGGAGGGGGGGCTTGCGCAGCTGCCTTCACCTTGTATGTAGCGAATGCACTTCTTTTTCCTCCTGAAAGTGTGGGGGGGCAATAATATCAGCCATCAGCAAACTGAGGGGCAACGACACAAAACCGTCAACGTAAAGGCCGTCTGATTGGCTGGGAGGGGCGGCGCCCAGCTCCACATTCCGGGTGTCCGAGGCAGGAATGACACCCTCGGGCCTACCCTGCCGCTGGCCACAGCCAATCAGGCGGGAGAGTGGGAGCGACAGAATGAGTGGGAGGGGAGGGGAGGAGAGGACGGCACGCAGAGTGAGGAAGAAGAGGAGGAGGAAGAGGGAGCGGCCAAGGGCAGCAGGACAGAGTCCCGATGCCTGTCAGAAAGGGGAAGGGGGTGTCCAGCTGTCTGGGGAGGAGTGCAGCTGTCAGCTGAGCTGGTCCGAAGAGAGACGCTCTACAAGCGCACACCTGCAGGGGGCATCACACAGCACAGAGTCAGCCCCCCTACAGGGGGCCTCCCGCAGCTGTCACTCAAACAGGAGAGCCCCACCCACCAGGCCCTCACAAGACCTGCTCAGCATTTCCCACCCAGGTCATTCACCCCCAGGGGCAGCAAGGAAGTAAGGAGGACTCAGACTGGATGATAACAGCCACCTCTTTTTTTTTTTTACAACTGCATCCACAAGGAGAGTGACTGATTGCTATGAACGAATCGTGATTGGCTGGTCATACGCAGCTCAGAGAAGACTGAACCGTGATTGGCCGGTTCTGAGCAGTTTGGATAAGGACAAATAGTGATTGGCTGGTTGGTTATATGCAGCTTGGGTAAGGATCGTTTCTCAAGTCATACCCCTGCCTGCCTGCAAGTGTGTGGGTTTAGGTCTCAGACAAAGAAAGAGAGGAGAAGACAGACAGAGAGAAGGAGCGAGTGATCAGAGGGTTCACAGGGAGGAGAAGACAGACAGAGAGAGTGAGAGAGAGAGTGATCTCGGGGTTCACAGGGAAGGGAGGACACACAGACACAGAGAGGCAATGTGGCGGGAAGCACACAAGCACAGCATATATGGGGATCATGCAGGTGGGAGATTTCATGCAGTGTCCGGGAACAGGGAGTAAGGCAGCAGCGTAATAATGGCGGGAGTGGAGATAAAGAACGAAAATGAAGGGGGAAGGATCGTTAAAGAATAGAGTGCGTGGAAAGCAGGGGAAAGGACTTGTTGGGGCAGCTTTAAAACAGAGAGCTTAGAAAGAGCCCAGCACCGGCTGCTTCCACAGACAGCAGCATAACTGCCTGTCAAACGCAGTAAATAAGGTAATATCCATTTTTAAAAAGGTGTATCGATCCCTGGCATCTTTCCGTGCAGCACATCGATCCCGTGGTCTCGCAGGAAGCACAGCCAGAGGTATCTTTTCAGGGTAACCTCGTGCAAGCGGTCGGCAAACTCCACAGGGAGCGCTAGAGAGCACTAACTAAACGGTGGCCAGCGCCTCTCTGGGGCGACCTGACCTCGAGAAGGCAGCCAGCTGCCAGGGGGGGCATTTTAAACAAGCAGCCGGAGTGAATGACCCACGCCGAGTCGGGCCCACTCTCGCCGCCGAAAAGCTTTCTTTAGAGACGTCAGAGCATTCTGAACGCGGCCGGCAGAAAAGTATCTGCATGTGGACTGAATTTCCCCACATGCCTGCAGTTGTTTGCAGAGGCTGGTGTAAGAGTGAGGGGCGACGTCCTGGTCAAAGGAGCAGGTAAAGCAGAGGGCGGCCACCCGCAGCCCCAAGAGACGTGCAGCCAGGGGGATTTCTGCAAATGCAGACATCGGAATAGCCAGCGTGCTCTTCTGGGAACTACGGGAAGCACTTCAGTTAACGTGCACAGGTCCAACACCTTGCTCCCAGTCCTCTGGGGAGTGGTAGACTGGAAGCTGGGGCACCATGGCACCTAGGGGGCGCTGCTCAAATTCCAGAAACCCAGTAATCATGCTCTACCCGATGGGTCTTTACTATCATGTAACAGTGCTTCACCCAAACAAGGCGGCACAGAGGCTGCAGCTGACTGGCAGGCTAGCTCACTGGATTGTGCGTTCAGCAAGAAGAACAGAAAACCTTCAGAACAAAAGAAGTTGTGGCACGTTGAAAAGGAAAAAAAAGAAAACAGCTTCTACAGGAGACAGACTATGAGGACACAGCACGATGGCGGCATGCATGAGGCTCACTGCAGCGACTCACGGTCATGGGAGCAGGCGACACACAGGGGGGTATTACTTAGCAGAAACAAATACCTACCATGAAAACATTCCCAATTCAAAGACTGCTTGTGTCAGAACAGAAAAACAACAGGTTGGGACTAAGTAAGGTTATCAGAGAGAGGCAGAGGAGTGAATAGAGCGAGCAGCAGCGGCGACGACCCGCCCTGCAGCCAAACACTGAGCCGCGGAGCTACGGCGGCCGGCGGGAGCAAAGGCGCCCCGCAGGGGCCGCGAGCCTGCAGTACATCTGAGTGAGCTGCTGGCATCCCCATTGTGACTCATTCAGCTACTTCTCACACGCACACACAGACACACAAACACACATACACACACACAGACACAGACACACAGAGAAATACACACACGCACGCACACACACACACATAGACACACGCAACACAGACAGACACACACATTTCATATATTCCTATCATTGTGGGGACTCTCCATTTTATAGGCATGACTCTAACCCTAACACTAACCCTAACCCAGCTTGAACCATAAGTATCCAAACCAAATTTTGGTTGTTTTAGTTTTTGAATTGCATTCACAAATTCTTATAAAATTGAGCTCATATTTTTGGACACCTAAAAAATGTCCCCACAAGCTAAGAAGTAACAGGTCTTACCACATTGTGGGGACGTTTGGTCCCCACGATGTAGTAACCGCAAAGCCGCACATGTGCACATACGCACACGCATGCACACACGCAACAACATGGTTTTATGCCTTTTACATAGATATTGTATATGACAGGAACCATTCCTGTTTGCACCAATGTGTAACTAACATATACAGCTATGGCGTTGTATTACCCAACATAAAATTACCTTACTGTTTAGAGCAATCCATCCATCCATGCAGCTTATGCGAGTTTTACTTGCACAAAAATTGCTCTGAGGGCAGAAGGAGAAATGATTGGTTCAGAGATATAACCAGTCAGATTGTAGAGGAGGTGGGTCCAAGCAACTACAGGGGTGGGGACAAAGACATCTAATTGGTTTGTCCCACCTCCTCGGCAATCTGATTGGTTATCTCCCTGAACCAGTCATTTTTCTTTCTGCCCTCAGAGCATTTTTGTGCAAGTAAAACTTCCATGAACATCCATCCATCCATCCACCATGTACCTGGCCACTCCCTCTAATCCCAGCTCCTGGCACTTGCTGGTCAGTTTGTCCCTGATTATTCCATGAAAACAAGCCAACGGCTAAATCTCTTAACACAGAAGTTAAAATGGAGGTTACCCACTAATTCAGTAATACGACTGAATCCAAAGCCACACGGACCCCCAGCTAACTAGAATATAATAAATGGGGGGGTGTCCCTCAGTAAGAAGGCAGGGAGGGGGCCAGACAAGATATCAGGGTCAGAAAAGCAGGGACATTCTGAAGGTAGCAGAGGAAGGGCATCATCATCATCATCATCAACACCATCTTCACCACCACCATCACGAGCACCATCTTCATACTTCACCAAGGCTCTATGTTAGTGAGAATACCTGCATGGTTTGCACCATAAATTCAGCCGGTCAAGCCCGAACAAGGCACGACACTTCTTTGGGGTATTTGCATCTGTTAGCCAAAAAGGTAAAAACACAAATACAACAGAGAGAGAGAGTGGACACCGGTCATTGGACAAACATGATATGGAGACAGGCTCAGGGTCCGGCTGGGGTTGTCATTAGGCGCCGCTGCCCTTGACTTACCAGCCAATCAGCTGTGCCTCCCATCAAGCCTTTTCTCCTTCTCATCTCTAGCCTACTTAAGTTGCCCGAAGTGTAAAACACCAGGCACAGGCGTGCAAACAGGCCTGCAGGGGTCAGTGTGGAGCTGCAGTGCCCTTCAGCTACCTGTCTAGCAGCAGTGGCAGGAGGGTGGGAGAGATGGGAGCACGTGTGGGCAGAGGGGCCGGCCAACCCCAGCTTCACCTGGCTGTCAGCCTCAGACACACTTCATACACACCTGCAGGGCCCGCACCAGTTACTCTGCTGATCGAGGCCAAAGCGTGCTCGGCATTTCTTAGGGGCACTCAGGTCTGAAGCGGCAGGGGGGGAGGGAACGGGGAGGGGGCAGAAAAGAGGGACAGAAATTAAGAAAAAAGGAAACAAATCAATTTTCTGATTCCAAACTGTCAATCACGTGATTGTTAGCTTTCTCAGTGTAACTGGAGCGGATGCTAGTGACTGGAGGGCAGTGTAGAGCAGGGGGTCTGTCGCGATGTGGTGCCGCAGACTGCAGGCCGAGGTGGTTAGTGGCACAGGGAAGCAGCGGAGATACGCACGACTGGTAGAGTCGCGTCGCCTGAATGAGGCTACGCTCTCTGTTACTGCGAAAATACTACAAGCGCAAAGGTAACAGGAAACAGCAGAGGGCAGAATATTACTCTGCCTGGACCATCGCTCAGCCAACTTGTCTGTGTGTCTGCCTGTCTTTCTGTGCGTCTGCTGGTGTGTATGTTTGCCTGTCTTCTGGTGTGTCTGCCTGTCTGTCTGTCTGTCTGCCTGCCTGCCTGTGTTTGGGCACAGCTGGAAGGGAGGAGGTACAGTGGGAAATGGCAAAGTGGAGCTGCAGCAGAGAGCCAGTTAAAGGTCCAGCCAGGAGCTTTTAGGCAGCAGGGCAGCAGCGGTCTGTCTTTATGCTCAGACTGCGTAGCGTTAGCGGGGGAGGGGGGTTAACCGAGTGCTCATGCGGGGGCAGCTGGACAGGCGTAGCGACTAAAGCAAAGAGATTAAGGAGGTTTACTCTAGTTACCAATCTCTGTTACCAGTCTCAACGCCTGCAGTTTGACTTCTGAGACAGAGTCACATTAATATACTGCATATTAAATTTGCCAAATGGGGAGGACTCTTTAATTATGTATGACCTATGAGAGCAGCATCATTAGAAAAAACCACACTTGTGCTCGGAGCAGAATAAATGAACAAGTCAAACATCCGTTAAAATAAGACACATCGGCAATGAATTATACTTCTGTATTTAAACAACTGTGTTGAAATATATACTGCACATACATTTACATAAATAAATACATAATTAACAAAAAGAGGAGAAACAAGTTAGTAATTAAAGACTCAAAATGACATTAGCACCTGTAATCGGTGGAAGGGAAAGGCAAGGGTTTGGAAAATATTCTCTGTGTTCTGGAAAAAGAAAAGAACAGACACAGGCCTTTAAAACGGATCGGGACCGAGGCGAGCACAAGCACACGGTCGCGGTAAGCCTCCTCTGACGTACAACAAACTGATGAATAAGAAGAACTCAGAATTAAAAATAATAATAATAATAATAATAATGATAATAATAATAATGATAATGATGAATTAGAATTAGCAAACCTCCTTAATAGAGAGATGTGGGTGATTTTATGTTTTTCACAAAGCATGCATCAGCGCAGTCAGCAACAGCCCAAGTTAAACACACTCACAACACGTACATCATCATTCACATGAAAGCAGAGGCATGACGCTGCACAATTCTGTCAAAAATATAACAAACATCTGGACGACGATCCATTTCAAAGCATCACAGTGTTGGTACCAAGGCAGGGGATCATGCAATGCCAGTTAGTCATCAGTATTTAACATGGAGCAGAAACAAGCAAGCTGATGTATAAATGTTGCATTAGATAATGTGTCAAGCAAGGGATGAACAAAAGCAGGGGGGTATTCCCCATTACAGGATATAACCATAGTGACATGGCAGTTATCCCCCAACACATGATATAACCATGGTCATATTATGGTTATCTTCTATCATAGGATGTAACCATAAAAACATGATTGCTATCCCCTAAAGAGGATGTAAGCATGGTGGCATGACAGTTATCCCTCATCACAGGATGTAACTATAATGACATGATTATTATGCCCAATCGTAAATGTACACCACAATGACACAATGGCCATCCACTATTATAGTAGGTACCATAGTCAAAACAGAAAGGAAATGGTGTCTATCCTATAAGTACTATGACCATAGTGACATGATGGCTATCCTCAAGTCAAAGGTAATTGTAGGAACAGGATGACTATCCTGAAGTCAAAGGTAACTTTAGAGACATGATAGCTACCCTGTAGTCAGAGGGGACCATAGTGACACAATGGCTACCCTGTAATTAGAGGGAACTGCAGTGACACAATGGCTATTCTATAGTTAGAGGTAACCATAGTGACACGATGGCTATCCTGTAATGAGAGGTAACCATAGGGACACGATGGCTATCCTGTAATAAGAGGTAACCATAGTGACAAAATGGCTACCCTCAAGTCAAAGGTAACCATAGTGATACAATGGCTATCCTGTAGTCAGAGGTAAACCATAACAACACAATGGCTATTCTGTATTCAGAGGTAACCATAGTCAGATGATAATTATCCTTTAACATAAGAGGTAATAATAGTGACAGGATGGAGATCTTGTAACATCAGAGAAATTTCTAGTGATGTGTTGGTTATCCTGTACTATAACAGGTAACCACAGTGATGTGATGCTATCCTGTACTATAACAGGTAACCACAGTGATGTGATGCTATCCTGTACTATAACAGGTAACCACAGTGATGTGTTGGTTATCCTGTACTATAACAGGTAACCACAGTGATGTGTTGGTTATCCTGTACTATAACAGGTAACCACAGTGATGTGATGCTATCCTGTACTATAACAGGTAACCACAGTGATGTGATGCTATCCTGTACTATAACAGGTAACCACAGTGATGTGATGCTATCCTGTACTATAACAGGTAACCACAGTGATGTGATGCTATCCTGTACTATAACAGGTAACCACAGTGATGTGATGCTATCCTGTACTATAACAGGTAACCACAGTGATGTGATGGTTATCCTGTACTATAACAGGTAACCACAGTGATGTGATGCTATCCTGTACTATAACAGGTAACAACAGTGATGTGATGCTATCCTGTACTATAACAGGTAACCACAGTGATGTGATGCTATCCTGTACTATAACAGGTAACCACAGTGATGTGATGCTATCCTGTACTATAACAGGTAACCACAGTGATGTGATGGCTATCCTCTAACACAACACGATTTGATGGATATCCTCTAAATCAATGTTTCTCAAGCCAGTCCTCGGGACCCCTGCCAGTTCACAGCGTTGCTCCCTCCCAGCTCCCAGCACACCTTGCTTCTTTGGTTCAGGGGTGCTGGGAGCTGGAAGGTAGCGACAATGTGGGCTGCCTGAGGTCCCTGAGGACTGGCTTAATAAACCCCGGCCTAACACGACAGGCAGCGTGACACCCCCCCCGGGGGCTGGCTGCCGCTCACTTACCGCTGCCGTCCCCTGCCTGCTTTTCCCGTTTCCTCTTCTTTTTTTTGCCCTGTTGTTTATCAGTCAAATAAAGATAAATGGCAAACTTGTAGTTATTGTACGGCAGGCTGCGGCGATACCATGACAAAATTTATTTTATAATTTTAAATGCCTCTCTAATTAGTTAGCATCTGCATGGCAACGTAGCACGACATCCGGCCTCTGCTAACCGCCCCGCCTCCGCTAACCGCCCGGCCTCCGCTAAACGCCCCGCCTCCGCTAACCGCCCCGCCTCCGCTAACCGCCCCGCCTCCGCTAACCGCCCCGCCTCCGCTGGCTACCCCGCCTCCGCTAACCGCCCGGCCTCCGCTAAACGCCCCGCCTCCGCTAACCGCCCCGCCTCCGCTAACCGCCCCGCCTCCGCTAACCGCCCGGATTCTGTTAACCACCCCGCCTCTTCTAACTACCCGGCCTCCGCTAACCGCCCGGCCTCCGCTAACCGCCCCGCCTCCGCTAGCTACCCCGCCTCCGCTAACCGCCCCGCCTCCGCTAACTACCCGGCCTCTGTTAACCGCCCCGCCTCTGCTAACCGCCCTGGAGGCAGGGCAGGCCTTAGGTACAGACCCAGACCTGCAGGGAGCCCTGCTGGCTCACTTAAACTTTAAAAACTTTTAATACTTACATAGTTGTCCCGCGCCGACCAGCCTGGGTAGAGCTGCATGTGGAGCTGCCTCTCCTTGCGGGCCAGCTCGTAGTATTTTGCCTGCTCTTCCCTGGACAGAGCATGCCACTGTGTGGGGGGAGGGGTCACCCATGTCATTATTCAAACATGCATGAAGCATGTTGGCGATGGCAACGGCCAGACGGATGGCCGGCTGAGAGGCCACCCACCCTGCGGCCCAGGATCTGGTTGATGGCGGCGCTCTCCTTCAGCGTACACTCAGCCACCACCTTGGCCCGCATCTCCTTCATGTAGAGCATGAAGGCATTCAGTGGCTTCTTGATGTGAGGCTGCTTCTTCTTCTCCTCCTCCTTTTTGGAGTCCTGATGTTTCCTGTGGGAGGAACGAGGCAGGTCCAGAGAGCCATCAGACGGTGCTGGCCCCGCCCTCTCCAGGGGTTGCTCAGGTTCACGACTGAGCCGGGTCCGAACTGGTAAACTTCTTGAATGATTTTATGAGACCCTCACTGGCCACACAGTAGCACTGCCTGCATGGGACTTACGAGTTGTTGAGGCCCCCGATGTCACTGTGTGAGGACTCCTGCTTGACGTTGGGTGTGACGATGGCAGGGTGTGGAATGCCCGTGGTGTGCAGGCTGTGGTGGGGGGGCACCATGTGGGGCGGGAACCTAGAGGTCAGAAAGCCAAGTCAGAGCCAGAGCCAGAGTCTGAGTCAGTCAGAGTCACAGTCAGAGCGGGAAGGAGAGAGACGGAGATGCACAGTTGCTTGGTGCAGCCTGGGCTATGATACCAGCAGGCCCCTGCAGGGGGTGCCCTCACTGCCTGCAGGTTCTTAGTCTAACTTAATCCCATTCACACTCTCCACACAGAACCTCTCCCAGTCACAACGGCTCATTGGTCTCAACGGCACTGGAAGGATCCAGCGGGACCTCAGGGGGCCGCACCCCCCAAGCCCCCCACCCCCTGCAGAGGGGCAGAAACCCCGCTAATCTTATTCTAAATAGATAGGGAGGCATGAATAATGAATCAGTTCCTGTTCAAACAGAGCAGCCGTGCAGCCTGTGGGAAGCTCCCAGGGATGAGGGGATTAACCGTGAAAGGCTCGGGTGCAGTGACACCGAGTGGCAGGTGCGAGGCAGGAATGGGGGCCCCGGATGAGGAGCGGAGGCCCCGGATGAGGAGCAGGGGCAGGCGGCAAAGTGTGTGTGTGTGTGTGTGTGTGTATGTGTATGTGAGCCAGTGCCACTTACCTCAATGCTGTGTGCCTATGAGGGGAAGTGCCGCAATGTATGCCTGCATGCAGTAACCATACACTGACCAAAGTGCACACGTGTGTGCGTGTGTGTGTGTGTGTGTGTGTGTGTGTGTGTGTGTGTGTGGTAGCCTGTCAGGAAGAGCAGATGATGTACAAAAAAAGGGAGACGCTGAAAAAAGGCCTTTTTTCCCTTTAAACAGCTCATTATCCAGCGAAGTGTGTCTGCTTGGCCCTGAAGCCAGAAGATAATGATGATCCCAAACTTGCGAGGAGCAGCGAGTTTGAGCTGGGAGGGGCCCCCCGGGGGCCGCTGTGGCCCCTCCCCCACACTGGCACGGCTGACATGTTTCTGTTAATGCTCTGCTCCTCCGTCTCCTGCCTGTGCATCCAGTCACCCCCCTCAGAGCCACCCTGGTCCTCTGTCATTATCCCTTACTCTGTACCCCCCCCCACCCGCCCCACCCCACCCCCACCACATCAGCACGCAGAACAGGTTATGGTTAAAACATGATGGCACGCTCCTCTTTGAAGCCAATCCGGCATCAGCACCAAACCCCCCAGCAGGGCTGGGCTGGTGCCTCAGACCAATTTATCCAGGCAGAGCCCCCCCTGCTTCTCCAACATCTCAATCTGGGGTGGGGGGGGGGGCAGGCCCGGTGTCAGTGAGGACTGTTTAATTGCCAATCCGAGGTGGCTGGGCGGCTGTTTAATGTCTAATGACCCGTCGGCTGGCTTGTGGGAACCGAGATGGCGGGGGGGGGGGGGGGGGGGGGTTAGATATCAAAGGCCAGGGAGGGGTGTGTATATGTGTGTGGGGGTGGGGGGGTGGTTTCTCCTGTGTCGTTCAGAGAATAACAGATGCATACGCCTGTCACCCCATTACCAAGATAACCCTAAGCCTTTATTATTCGTCTTCTGTTTCCAAGACCCCGTGGTACCTGTTTGGGTCCCTGGGGGGGGGGGGGGGGGGGGTGCTGCTGGCTTACAAAGCAGACCCCGTTAGCAACATGCTAATTTAGCATGCTAATGTGGCTGGCAGAGGTGATACACAGTGTGGCTCTTAGCCGGGGGCCCGGAATGTGGGCCGGCTTGGAACTCAGATGCAGGAAACATGCCATAGCCACGAGATCTTTGTCGTTATCTGTTGGTACTTTATCTCTGCAATACAAAGAGTCAGGACTACGACTGGTAAACAACTTAAGAAAATGGTTGTCCAGGCTCCCAGCAGCCCACTCTGCAGCACATTAGCATGTATGGAGTAGCAGGCCACCAGTTTTAACAGAGCCTCACTAACACAGGCCCTGCACCGGCTCGCCTGTACCTACTCTCGGATGCTAATTTAATTACAGCACATCAAAATGCATTAGGCGCTTCCCAGCCCCCTGCAAATCTGCCAGCTCCTTCCACCAACGCAATTAACCGCACTGGAAACACCATGATACAATATAAGCCCCTCATTAGGGCGAATTAGCCGTCACTTAAGCACGGGGCCACGGGCTACGGGGCGTGCGGGCATCGTGGCCGGGAGGTGGGGCCTAATGAGGGTCCGCCCCCAATGGGGGGCAGGGGAGCGAAAGCTCCTCTTCTCAACGCAGCAGCTGGACGTGACTGCAGTCAGATCAGATGCGACTCGCTTTTCTGACAGAGGGACACACTGCACGTCTGCAGCACCCCCTGTGGTTGAATGACGTATTCTTCCCTTCAGCCTCTTTTGTTCACCAGGAGATGGACATAGTGACCGTTCACCTTCACACCGGCACCAATAAAAAGGAGGTCGGGGGATGGCCCATGGAGGAGAGCCCAGGAGAATGACCCAGAGCATTCAGCCACAAACAGGCGCAGCTCAGCGGCACCCGCGCAGCCCAGGTCCTGCTTAAGAGAAGCTGCGATTACGCTACAGGCCTGTGGCCAGCATATGGTCTCTGGCTGCTGACATACAGATGCTGCGGTATCTCAACCAGTATATCTGCAGCAAAGCACAGGCTGACCGGCCATTTGGCAGATTTACCCTCCAAAAGTTTGGTACTTTGTACGCAAGATAGAGACTGTAGCAAAGACAGACATACAAACTCCAACATCCCTCAGGAAGCTCAGCTGGATAAATGCGATTTACAGGGACTCATAAAATCAGCAGGAAGATTAATATTTCAGCATCCATGAGCTGCTCATCTCGTGGGGTAGGGAGAGGCGGGAGTTCTCATAAGATCGCTGCGCGTTGGCCATGCTTCTCTCAGAAAGGGAATCCGAAATGCAACATGTTCTGCACCTATTTCCCAGAAAGCATCTCACCTGGACATGGAGGCGTTGACGGTGAGGGCCGTGGGGTAGGGGTGCCTGAATCCGCCCGTGGTGATGGGGTAGACCGGCTGACCTTGCCTGCCAAGAAGAAAGGCAGGGGAAGAGAGCAGAAGGTAAAATCTCCCTGCGCTCCCAGCTTTATTCTCTTTTGATCAGAACAAAAATCTTGGGGATTGCAGAGTGGGGATCAAAGGCAGCAAACTCTGAACAATTTGAATGGCACAAATCTGATAGGAATGGCTAATTAAATTTTATAACCCTGCTTGTGTCGGTGGAATCCCTCTCCCCAAGCTGGAACTAGGTGTTTTGTTGTGATAATTAAAGACGAAGCGCCCAACGCTTTAATGGAGCCATCACGCTAATTGAGGTCTACACATCCAAAGAAAACAATAATGAATGTAAATTTATACCAAAATAAAGTGCAGCAAATCAAAGGCCTGTGCCGAGGCTCCCGGCCTCTCTCGGTATTTAGATCGCGGTGAGAAAACATTAAATTAACAGAGCTTAATTTGTAGCCTTTTGTCATATTAACAAGTGTTGACAAGAGTTACCAAGGGAGAGTCCCCATGTGGAATTGTGGGTAAAAGACTGGCAATCACGGTTCATTACTCTAATTGGACAATACAGCAACATGCAAAGTAGTATTTTCACCACAAAGGAGTAACTCAGGGCCAGGGAGGGGGGCAGCAACAAGGACAGCCTGCTGTAGTTCTTTGGGGTCCCTAGATGGGTTAGGGGAGCGACAGCGGACCCAGAGGGATCGGGACAAGGGTTCGACATGAGGAAGCAAACAGCTGTAATGGGCAGGTGCAGAGCCAGCTGTCTCATTCGGTTTGGTCTGATAGGCCTTTTGCGTGAACAACTCTCACATCTCTGCTGAAATCCACTTGGGAAGATGGAGTTCATAGCAGCCCTTAGGGCTGACAGAATCAATGCTCAGCCTAAAAATTTCATGCTCAGCAAAAGCTGATCTTTAATGTTATTTAATAAGATAACAGTGTTTTTTAATAGCCAGCAGGTAGTGTGCTCGTTAAGGACACGGGCTGGCTGCTGGACGCTTGAAAGGCACATGGCACTGCGGGTGTAACACCTCACATGAGGCTTTCTCAGACTGTCCTTGGTTCGCACAGGTCGACGAGGTCACTCCAGCTTAGCAGTACAGTACAACACTAACCATAATATTAACATTCATTTCAGGTCAGTTCAGTTTTATTTATGTAACGCTGGAATCACAAAGCACCTTATAGGGTCACAGACCCCAAGTCCACATACAGAGTATCTGAGGGGAAGAAGGAGTATCTCAGAGAGTAAGAAAGCAGAGTGAAGTGAGAGGCCCATCCTCTGCTGGCTGTACCAGGCACTGCAAGATGCCATGAAGTAGCTTTAAAATTCTGTCATAAGGAGGGGCAGTGCAGGAAGGCTGGGGGGCTGGACCACAGCTGAGCACCAGAGTATAGCGGGTATGGCGAGTACGGCGAGTATGGCGAGTATGGCGAGTACGGCGAGGATCGGGAACCAAGGAAACACTGAAGGACCAACTAAGGAATGAAGTAAAACCCAAGGGAAATGAGAGAGTGGGATAACAATAATATAATAATAATAACAACAACAACAACAATAATAATAATAAAGAGGGATGCTTACTGTGGTACTAACCATCCTAGCGGATGGGGAATCTGCCCCACGGCCCCAGGGGACAGCGGGTAGTATGGAGAAATGTCAGAGGGGTGTGGGGGTCTCGGGATTCCTGTCAGGAGGAAGAGAGGAAAAAACATCAGTGCTGGCAAGAAGAAAAACAGCAAAAGAGCCAGAGGCCACCAGAGAAAGCTTCCCCAGAAGGTCACCCCAAAAGGCTGCCTCAGAAGGCCGTTCTAGAAGGATGCCTCAGAAAGCTGCCAAAAGAAGGCTGCCCCAGTAGGCCAGCCCAAAAAGGCTGCCTCAGAAGGCTGTCCCAGAAGGCCCCCCCTGAAAGGCTGCCTCAAAGGGCCACCCCAGATGGCTGCCTCAGAAGGCCCACCCCAGATGGCTGCCTCAGAAGGCCCCCCTGAAAGGCTGCCTCAGAAGGCTGTCCCAGAAGGCTGCCTCAAAGGGCCACCCCAGAAGGCTGTCCCAGAAGGCCCCCCCGAAAAGCTGCCTCAAAAGGCCCCCCTGAAAGGCTGCCTCAAAGGGCCACCCCAGAAGGCTGCCTCAAAGGGCCACCCCAGATGGCTGCCTCAGAAGGCCCCCCTGAAAGGCTGCCTCAGAAGGCCCCCCTGAAAGGCTACCTCAAAGGGCCACCCCAGATGGCTGCCTCAAAGGGCCACCCCAGATGGCTGCCTCAAAGGGCCACCCCAGATGGCTGCCTCAAAGGGCCACCCCAGAAGGCTGCCTCAAAGGGCCACCCCAGAAGGCTGCCTCAGAAGGCCCCCCTGAAAGGCTGCCTCAAAGGGCCACCCCAGAAGGCTGCCTCAGAAGGCCCCCCTGAAAGGCTGCCTCAAAGGGCCACCCCAGAAGGCTGCCTCAAAGGGCCACCCCAGAAGGCTGCCTCAAAGGGCCACCCCAGAAGGCTGCCTCAGAAGGCCCCCCTGAAAGGCTACCTCAAAGGGCCACCCCAGATGGCTGCCTCAAAGGGCCACCCCAGATGGCTGCCTCAAAGGGCCACCCCAGATGGCTGCCTCAAAGGGCCACCCCAGATGGCTGCCTCAAAGGGCCACCCCAGAAGGCTGCCTCAGAAGGCCCCCCTGAAAGGCTGCCTCAAAGGGCCACCCCAGAAGGCTGCCTCAGAAGGCCCCCCTGAAAGGCTGCCTCAAAGGGCCACCCCAGAAGGCTGCCTCAAAGGGCCACCCCAGAAGGCTGCCTCAAAGGGCCACCCCAGAAGGCTGCCTCAGAAGGCCCCCCTGAAAGGCTGCCTCAAAGGGCCACCCCAGAAGGCTGCCTCAAAGGGCCACCCCAGAAGGCCACCTCAGAATGCTCCCCCAAAAGGCCACCCTAGAAAGCTGCCTCAGAAGGCTGCCCCACAAAGCTACCACAAAATGCTGCCTTTGAAGGCAGCCTCAGAATGCTGTAGGTTGCAGGTAGCCTTGCTGTGTGCATACACTCGGTGGTGGGACTGCCAGGCTTTATATTTTGTCACAAGCGTTACACCATGAGGACACGCAAAGCCACCTGGCGGAAAGGGGAGCTAGAAGCAGGGACCCAGCCAGGTCAGTGACCGAGATCTTATGAGTAAACCTCTGCATCAGAGGGCAACGGTAAAGCTCAACCTTGGGTACATTGGACATCAGCTCTACTGGCATAGAAAGAGATGATCTGGAGCTGCTGTTTTACGGCTGGCACTAAGCCCCGGGGAAGGGGCCGATCTGAGCTGCAGGCTTGGCGTGAGCAAGGCTGCTCCGCTCTCTGACCTCTGGCCAAATGCCTGTTCTCTTGCAGAGTAACAGGGTCGCTCAACTTAATATTAAACACTGAAAAACCACACATGGGTTTGACTTGTCACCTGGAAGTAAAATACACTCACAAACAGCACGTTGGGCCAAAGTCAATGAGACACTGGCTGGGACTGAACAGGAGTCTGTCAGAATCGCGTCTGCCTGCTGGCAGAGCAGAGACCCCACCGCCCCCTCTGGAATGCATCAGCTGAAACTTTGTGACCATTTTCCATCCCACAGTAAAGATGATGATCCTCGCTGTAGAAATGCTTCGGGACGACAGCCGTGGGACGTCCACAAGCTGGTGTCTCCCCAGGCAGGTATGCTTTCAGACGAGTCATGGGCGATGCCAGCAGCTGTTATGCTCTTTCGCAGACACCTCCGAGGAAGGGCTGGACCCTGCAGGAATCACTCCCGCCATTTCCCTTTACCATCAATTATCCACAATCAGTCTAATCCAATTAGGACGTCATTAGCGGCGCTGCGTGCGCAGACTGGGCGAGGCGTTGGCTAAGAGGCTGGGCAGGAAGTCAGTAGCATGGTGATAAAAACGCCAAAGCAAATGCACACGAGAGGAGGTCTGAGGATGACAGCCCCCCCCAAGTCCTGCACAGCCAGCTCTTACCTGTTTTGGGGTCCACGTCTGTCTGTAGGTGGGGAGGCGGGTTTCCGGGCGTGAAGTGCTCATTGCTGTAGGTGATCAGGGGCGTCAATGGGTGGACGTGGTGGGGGTGCTGCACCACTGGGACCTTATTCGACTGGGGAGGAGAGAGAGGGTGGAGCTGAGCTTCAGCAGGAAACCACACGCTATCAGGAACACAGTGCTGCTACAGCGCTCAGGTGGAACAGGCCTGGCCACAGGCCTCTCACAGCCCGGAAAGACCAGAAGGCCATGTGCCTCACAGCAGCCAATCAGCAGGCTAGCTTCAGGGTGGAGCAAGGTGGGGGCACGCAGTCTGAAAAAAACAGGCCCGGCATTACCATAAGAGTAGGGGGAGTAGAGGAGGGGCTGAGAGCGAGTGGCCCGGGGCCCAGCTTAAACCCGCCCCCACAGCCCCCAGATATGCATGCCTTAAACCCGCCCCCACAGCCCCCCAAATCCGCTTTGCCTGCCATGAGTTTGCATCATAAAGGAAAATATCATTTCAGCATTTGGCTAAATTGGTTTTAGCAATGTAATCTGTCCTTTGTCTGCCTAAGTGGGAAAAGGACCTTTTTCAATTAATCAAGATTACAGGCTGGGGACGCCATGGGGGTCTGCGGGCGGCTGCCAGGGGAAGGCGGAGCCTACCCACAGCTAAAGACACCCACGTTCGGCTGGGCTGTAGGTTACCCGGGTCGAGGGTACGGTAATGCCTAGATTAGGGTCTACACTCACTTTGGCCAGTGACTTCGTTTCTTTTAATGTAGCATGGTGAGAAGGGGGGTATGGGGTAGGGGGTGCAGGGGGGCACGGGGAGACAAGGGGGACATGGGGAGGTGCAAGGGGGCACAGGCAGGAAGGGGGGCATGAGGGGAACAGGGAAGGACAGATGAAGTGCAAGCAGGCGCTCAGCACGCGAGCCAGCAGCACACGCTTCACACATGGCGTCAGGTGTCATGTGCAGGGAAGGGGAGACTGGCTCCCCAAAAACTGTGACCTTTCCATGGGCTTTTCACAAGACACTAACATGAGCAGGGGCATGGAAGCTGCCCAGGGATGACGGCATGGCGCATGGAAGTGAGTCCGGACAAACGATCGACATTAGCGAGGCAAAGACGGCCGCGTATTGACAGCTGTCAGTCACAGGCAATAAGCTGGCCGCACATCGTAATGAATACTCAGGATCCCGCCGGGCAGGGCAACCCCTGGCTCCACCAAGCCGCCTGAACAAGGTCTTCTGTGAGAGCCAGAACCACTCAGCGGCTCACAATGTGTGTGTATGCATATGTGACTGCGTGTGCTTATGTGTGTGCGAGCACTCAAGGCCCAGACTGTGCCCTTTGGATGGGAGGGACTGTGGCTTCATGCCAGTCACCCCAGTTTTTCCAACACGATTTGACAAAAGCAGCCTTGAGCCTGGGGTCAGGTTAGGGTTAGGGTTACTGTGGCTCGCTGTGGCTCCAGTGCACCCCACACAACTCACTGCTGCTTCCTGACACACTCCACACAGCTTAATGCTGCTTCCCGACACACCTCATATAGCTCACTGCTGCTTCCTGACACGCCATGCACACAGCTCAGTGCAGCCCCAGTGTGCCCCACACATGGCTCACTGCTACTTCCTGACACGCCCCACACTGCACATTGCTGCGTCTGCACACAGCTCACTGCTGCTTCCGCACACGGCACACTGCTGCTTCCGCACACGGCACACTGCTGCTTCCGCACACGGCTCACTGCTGCTTCCGCACACGGCTCACTGCTGCTTCCGCACACGGCCCACACACGGCTCACTGCTGCTTCCTGACACATCCCACACACGGCTCACTGCTGCTTCCTGACACATCCCACACCCAGTTCACTGCTGCTTCCTGACACATCCCACACACGGCTCACTGCTGCTTCCTGACACATCCCACACATGGCTCACTGCTGCATCTTGACACACACTGTACATTTAACCAGACCAAAATAAGTTCCAGTGCCACAGTCTGCGTATGGAAAGCATTGATACTTTCTATGAAGATGCGAATGTTCCTCGGCTGTGTATCTGCTGCCCTTTTTTCTACCTTGAGATATATATATATATATTTTTTTTCTACATAATAATTCCCATGGGTCCACATAATCTCCACGGCGGTGCCGGCACTGTTACTCCACCCGCCGCTCACCGGACCCCCAAACCCCCCCGGAACACGGCAACAGGACACCGGAGCCGGCCTGTGCTGGGAAAAGCAGAAAGCAGACACCACAGTCTGCACCGCTCTCCACAAAGATGGGCACTTCCTGGACTGGCCCCTGTCAACACCTCTCACTAATATCCCCCCCCCCCAACACTGCTGTACAGCTGCCCCTGTCCCCAAGCTGGGGAATAAAAGTAAGGAAGGAGAGTGGGACTGGGTTGGGCTCTCAGCCCTGAAGCCTCACATTTCAATCACACACACATCACAGACACACATTAGCGATCTCCCCACAAATCTCCTGTAAAAGTCTTCCATTTTGCATCTTGTAGGATATTAATATATCAAATTCCATTTTACAGCTGACTGATGATGGGTGAGTGAGTCAAGAGAGCGTGAGCATGCTTGTCAGCGTGTAAGCGCACATCTCTGTGTGAGCTCCTGTGTCAGCATGTCAGAGCACCCATCTTGGTGTGGGTAAGACTGTCCATGTTGGTGTGGGTGTGAGACTCCCCAGGTCAGTGTGTGAGACCGCCCGCGTTGGTGTCGCCGTGTGAGACTCCCCGCGTTGGTGTCGCCGTGTGAGACCCCCCGCGTTGGTGTCGCCGCGTGAGACCCCCCGCGTTGGTGTCGCTGCGTGAGACCCCCCAGGTTGGGGTCGCCGTGTGAGACCGCCCGCGTTGGTGTCGCCGTGTGAGACCCCTTAGGTTGGTGTCGCCGTGTGAGACCGCCCGCGTTGGTGTCGCCGTGTGAGACCGCCCAGGTTGGTGTCGCCGTGTGAGACTCCCTAGGTTGGTGTCGCCGTGTGAGACCGCCCGCGTTGGTGTCGCCGTGTGAGACCGCCCGCGTTGGTGTCGCCGTGTGAGACCGCCCGCGTTGGTGTCGCCGTGTGAGACTCCCTAGGTTGGTGTCGCCGTGTGAGACTGCCCGCGTTGGTGTCGCCGTGTGAGACTGCCCGCGTTGGTGTCGCCGTGTGAGACTCCCCAGGTTGGTGTCGCCGTGTGAGACTCCCCAGGTTGGTGTCGCCGTGTGAGACCGCCCGCGTTGGGGTCGCCGTGTGAGACCGCCCGCGTTGGGGTCGCCGTGTGAGACCCCCCAGGTTGGGGTCGCCGTGTGAGACCCCCCAGGTTGGTGTCGTCGTGTGAGACCGCCCAGGTTGGTGTCGCCGTGTGAGACCGCCCGCGTTGGTGTCGCCGTGTGAGACTCCCCAGGTTGGTGTCGGCGTGTGAGACTCCCCAGGTTGGTGTCATAGTGTGAGACTCCCCAGGTTGGTGTCATAGTGTGAGACTCCCCAGGTTGGTGTCATAGTGTGAGACCGCCCGCGTTGGTGTGGGTGTGTGAGACCGCCCGCGTTGGTGTGGGTGTGTGAGACTCCCCAGGTTGGGGTCGCCGTGTGAGACCGCCCCCGTTGATGTCGCCGTGTGAGACTCCCCAGGTTGGTGTCGCCGTGTAAGACCGGCTGCGTTGGTGTGGGTGTGAGGGACTCCCCAGGTTGGTGTCGCCGTGTAAGACCGGCCGCGTTGGTGTGGGTATGAGAGACTTCCCAGGTTGGGGTCGCCGTGTGAGACCACCCGCATTGGTGTCCCTGTGTGAGACCGCCCGCGTTGGTGTCGCCGTGTGAGACCGCCTGCGTTGGTATGGATGTATAAGAGTGTCTATCTTTGCCTGTGAGCACCCATGTAAACATTGCCGTGTGTTAGCACCTGTGTCAGCATCGCTGTGTGGGAGTGCCTATGCCTGGGTGTGTGAGCACCTGTGTCAGCATCGCTGTGTGGGAGTGCCTATGCCTGGGTGTGTGAGCACCTGTGTCAGCATCGCTGTGTGGGAGTGCCTATGCCTGGGTGTGTGAGCACCTGTGTCAGCATCGCTGTGTGGGAGTGCCTATGCCTGGGTGTGTGAGCACCTGTGTCAGCATCGCTGTGTGGGAGTGCCTATGCCTGGGTGTGTGAGCACCTGTGTCAGCATCGCTGTGTGGGAGTGCCTATGTCTGGGTGTGTGAGCACCTGTGTCAGCATCGCTGTGTGGGAGTGCCTATGTCTGGGTGTGTGAGCACCTGTGTCAGCATCGCTGTGTGGGAGTGCCTATGTCTGGGTGTGTGAGCACCTATTTCAGCATCGCTGTGTGGGAGTGCCTATGTCTGGGTGTGTGAGCACCTGTGTCAGCATCGCTGTGTGGGAGTGCCTATGTCTGGGTGTGTGAGCACCTGTGTCAGCATCGCTGTGTGGGAGTGCCCGCTCTTCAGGACAGCCAGCCGGTACGTGGTTTCATCTTGCTGAAAGGCACTGAGAGTCCTGCTCCACTGAAGCATGACCCCCTCACAATGGAGACCCAGCAGACCGAGCGTTTGTGTGTGTGCATGGGTACCTGTGTTCTGCTTGTCCGTATGTGTGTGTGTATGTGTGCATAATCGTGTGTGCGCGAGATCGAACACATGCACGCATGCACACACACGTGCACGCACGCACGCACTCACACACAAACACACGGCACAGGGAGTGCAGAGGCACTCTGTATTCACAAAGACAAACAGCCGTAACAAAGCATCCGGCCGTCCTCTTAACAAAAAGGCCAGCAGCTGCAGGCAGCCTTTCCCGGCTCACAAAAGAGCTCAGAAAGAAAATCAGAAGGACTTGGCTCCAGAGAAAAGAGCACGTTCAATATTTATATTTAATACAGTACATTATTGGACTGTATTTAAAAGTTAATCTATTCACTTTATGGTGATGACAAGCAGGCCTCTCTGATCAGAGGAGTTAGCAAAATTTATGTAGGCCATAGTCTTCAGTTTCATTTGTCTGTTTTTTAATCTAAAAATGGAAGTTTGAAATAATTATGTTCTTCATGATTTCATCTAATAAAATACTGTGGCTTTAACTGCATTTATCTAAAACCGCAGAATCCAATGGCGTATCTGGGACCATCCTGAAGACCACATTCATGTGCACAGTGTGCGCGCACACACACACACAAACACACGCGCACACACACACGCGCACACACACACACAAACACACGCGCACACACACACACACAAACACGCGCACACACACAGACACACACACACGCACACACAGACACACACACACGCACACACAGACACGCGCGCACACACACACATGCACAAACACACACGCGCACACACACACGCGCGCACACACACACGTACACACACGCGCGCACACACACACGTACACACACGCGCACACACACGCGCATGCACACACACACGCACACACACACGCACACACACGCACACACACACGCACGCTGCGGACGGGGGAACAAGCTGCCCTTTTCTTTCCTCGGGTAAGACGGTGCAGTGCAGACCTGTGAGGTAAGCAGGCCGCTTCACGGCACGGCGCCTCCTGGACTCGGGGGCAGGCGCGCGGCGGCAATCGAACAGCAGCGTGTTTGGGCTGCGGGCGGCCAGCCTGCGAGGGCGGCGCTGTGCCCCTCGGCCCGAACCCGGCCGGGACTGGCTCCCCCGCAGGACACCCCGGCACCTGAGCCGCTGACGCATTTTTAATAACGCAAGAAGTCATGCAAATTTCCACAAAAAAAGCTGAATTAAAATGTCTTTAAGCAGTAGCATGTAAATAAATCTTTGGATCATTTTAAGGCTCACTGCCACCTCACACCAAGAGCATCAGTGTGCATTCTGGGAGGAACAAAAGCCAATGGCACACGGGCACACAAACGATCCAGTCACGCGACATTCCTTCTCCAAAAGCAAAAAGGGCTGATTTTATAGCTATTTAGCAGCATGAAACCCCGCAACTAACACATTACTTAACGGAAAACGCCCGTCTTCGCGAAATAAATCTGAACAGATAAAAACGGTGTAAAGTGTAAACATCTTCAGGTAGGGGGGTGAGGTGGCCCTTTGGAATGTCAGTGGCCACGTCCAGCTGACACATGCACACAGACTCGCACACACACACACATGCTCATACACACACACACACGCTCATACACACTTACTGACACACACGCACGCACTCACACATACAGACACACGCACGCACGCACTCACACACACATGCACGCACACATGCACTCACACACATACACACACACACACACGCTGTTACTCACCCAGCCGCTGAGGCTGAACTGCCAGCAGCCAACCTGCTGCAGCAGAGAGAGCTCAGAGATCAGGGCTTCTCCCTTGGCTGCCAATTCCTCGGAGCCCAGAACAGGCCTCTCCCATGTGTACATGCCCTCTGACTGCCCTGCTCTGCTCTTCACCTCCACAGCCCTCTCCTACCCAAAATGGCTTCTGCTCTTCTTTCTGACCTGCAGCCCACACTGAGCAGCCCCTAAACGACACGCTTTTGTCTTTCTTCTGTGGCTTCCTTCTTTCTCGCTTGCTTGCTCGCCCCGGCACTTCCACTCGCCCTCGACGTCCCGCCCGTGTAACACGCTAAAAGACGAGCGGCTTTGGGCTGCCACAGCTGGACCCGTGGTGGGAGCGTGCCGCTGGGACGTGCCTTGCCCCCACCACCGCTCGCATGTCGCGCTGCGCTCAAACTTCTGAGCGCTCACGATGCACATGATAAAAAGGGGTGCACAGTCTCAGCGGTTATGGCAAATGCGTGCGCGCAAGCTTCCCACGAGCAACGGAGTGCAGGAGCAGGAGGAGGAGGAGGAGGGAGGAGAGGAGGAAAGCAGGAGCCGAAGGCCAAGCCTGACACACTCGGCACTTGGCCGGGGAGCCCGGAGCTAGGCTGGCCAGGGAAGAGACACCAAGACGGGGGGGAAGGGAGGCCAGCAGGAGGTCCTTGCAGCCTCCATAAAGGGGGAGCACATGGAGCAAAGCTCCCTGTGATCCTGTCAGGGTCGCCAAGATGCGGCGGCAGCAGGCACAGAGCCGCACTATACTGTCACTCTGATGAGGGAGCCTCTGTGGGCTGCTGCGCTTCTCTGTCCTGCTTTGTGCTTTTTAAGGAGACAAAGAGCAGCAGACACATGGGCCCCACACACTAACCCTAACCCTAACCCTGGGGCACTGGACCCCACACACGCCTCATGCGACTTCAGCGGCAAAAAGCAAATCACCACCTTAAATACTCCCAGCGGCGTGACAGGCTCGCGGAGGCGAGAGCAAGGAGAGGCTCCACCGCTGAGGAAGTGCCGACACCCTGAAGTGTGCACACAGCACTGTAAATGGCGCATTAACACAAGCAGGACGTCAGACAGTGAGCAGTGATGGCAGCATGCGGACTGCCAAGCAGGCCATTTAAACTATAAGTTCTGCTTCACAGGCATCTCAAACATCCTCGCTCATCTCTATATCGCCGTCAGCCCACTAAAAACGCTCCTTATGCTACCCCTCACCGTCTCCAGGTACCTGCTGCCGATGTTCATCGGTCCTCTGGCCACCACCCACCTCCAGGCCCTCATGTCAGCTGGGCCTTAATCGCAGTGAAAGGCGCAGTGCGTGGCCCGGCCTGTCGTGGCGATGCAGCGGCTGACTGCCCTGCCCCCGCCCCCCATCAGTCAGCCGGGAGTCTCTGCAAATACGCCATGTCAGGCAGCCGCTAACGGCAGCAGGGCAGGTCGCGGCAGGAGAGGGCGATGGAGGCTGGGCCGCGGCGGGAACGGCCGGCACCGCGGCTGCGAGCGTGTGTGCATGTGGTGGAGGAAGGGGGGTGAAGACAAGAGAAATGGCCCTTCACTGGGGCAATAGCCCAAGACAAGGAAGAGCAAAGAGAAAGCGAAAGAAGGAAGAAAGAGATAGGAGGAAGCGATGGAGGACAAAAGCCGCACGTGGGAGCACGTCTCGGATGAGGGTCCCGCGCACGCAGGCAGCTAGTGGGACAACGCATTCCCCATGCGCTGCAGGGCCACCAGCGGGAAAGCAAGAGATCGGGAGCAAAACTCATAATTTACACCGCAAATCCGACATGTAAATAACTAACGACTTCATGTACAATTAGAAAAGAAGAAAGAATCGGCAACAAAAGAAATGTTAACCTCATAAAGGAACTTCCTTCACAGGAAAAATCAAGTTTTAATAATTCCCCCCCCCCCCACACACACACACACACACACAAAAGTTAACAACAACCCTTTATAAAGGGAAAGAAACAACTCGTGGATACATTTTTTATGGAAAAATGCGATATGGGCTTTCAGCTCCAAAATGAAGAGAGCTCAGTGACGCCGTAAAATGTAAGGAGTCAAAACCAGAGTGTAAAACCGACACAAAAAGACGACGCTGAGAGAAGGGCGGCAGGGCGGAGGGCCGGGCAGCGGGCTGGCTGGCGGCCGGGTGCTTACCATTCAGGACGGCTGTGTGGGACCGCTGCTGATGCTGTGCCGCTCCTGCCTGCAACAAGCATGCCTGCGCTGACAGGAGCAAGCGAGTGCGCTACACGGAGTGCATGTCCCGCCCGCCGTCTGCCACCGATCCACTGGAGGGCAGCACCTCGCCTGCAGCCAGTCCGCAGCCCCTGCCCAGCCTCCCTCCGGCGGCAGTGGCGGCGGCACCAGCGCGCCACTGCTCACGCTCAGCCCCCATTCAGCGAGAAACGGTGGTACCGCACGCTGCGCTTTCGCACCCCAGCGCCCCAGCCTCCCCCTTTAATAAGCTCCCTTTGTGTCCATCCTTCCCTCCGTCTTTGATAAGTTGAAAGAACAATAAAAAGAGAAAGGCTCTCCTTCCTTCCACGGCTTGGCAAACATAAAGGTACTCAAGATGTCTCAATAGAAGTTGCCCTAAGTTTGCTAAACTCAAGCAGCGGGTGTCCTGTCACATCAGTAATCCTAAACGTGTCACCCGCTCTCGGGGCTTGAGGAAGAACACAAAATTTCAAAAACCAAAAAAAATACAAAAGATGAAAATAATCCGTTCCAACAAAGTACGCATGAAGCAGTAACAGCCCGCGGTCCTGTTCGCTTGACCGTGATTTTATGTACACACAGCAAAACACAAACACCAGACAAACATGCCATTTTCGATATTTTTCTCTTTCTTTCTTTCTATAGCAAAAGCACAGAAAGTGAAGACGCGGTACGAGGCGGTGCACGCTTCCCCAGACCCTTAAAGACAAGCGCAGGACCGCGCTCCAGAGAACCAGACAAGCAGCCGCAACAGGGAAAGGCAGCCAGGGAAAGGCAGCCAGCCCCGCTCAGCCCAGAAACAGACAATCGGAAATTTAGCCGGGCCAACCAAAGGCACGAAGAGACGAAGCTCACTCTTAAAGCCGCGATCCGAACACACTCAATGCCACCGCTGTGCGCCTTTTAACCGCAGAAGAAGAAGAAGAAAAAAAAAATCACTATTGATCTTCAAATAGCGATAATTGAAAAGATCAAAAAGATTAAACAAAATTGGGAATCTGCTGACTTACCATGTTATACGTTTTTCTGTTGCAACTTTCGTTAAAAAAAAAATTCCGCCAAAAGATGCTGCATCGGAGGTGTCAAAAATTTCCAGCCGCCTCTTGATCGTATTACTTCCGCAGTCTTGCCTTCTAATGCTTGTGAACTTTTTTGCCTTTTCTCTTTTATTTGTTTGTGGTACCTTAGCTTTTTTGCTAAAGACTTTAAAAGGCTTCAGCTCAGTAAACCAGCACAAATTATCTTGCCACCTTGCAGGGCTCTGAAGCTTTGGCCGCTAACTTTGGAAGGCCCTTTACTACTGCATCAAAATTAGCATTGTCAAAGCAGTTAATGAATATTAATATTGTATTTGTCATTGGAGCTGGCCCGTTGCTGAACTCCAAGTCATCCATCAGGGACAAGATTAAGAACACAATTATTTCTGACTGACAGGGACCAAATCTGCTAGTTTTTTTTCCTCGACGATTTAAAGAAAAAGACACAATATCATCTTAAGGTGTCTCCCCAGAGACAAGAGAGCAGATTAATACACTTTTAATGAAGCGAGATTTCACTGTGCGTGGACTGAGGAGGGAGAGGAAAAAAGCGAAATACTGTGACTAACAAATTCAGCATTTTGCTTAAAGATGAGACACCACAAATGGCATTTTTCGCGACACCCTCTAACACTCCACTCAAAGAATTTCTGGGGAAAAAAAATTGTCAAGGAATTTGCTTTTTAATGATGGGCATCTTGTTTAAGTTGGGATAAATTTTCCCAGACGCCTTCCCCAACAACACACAGAACAGTAAATAATTCCTTCATAAATATGACAAGCAGCACCTTAATCACACGCACAGAGTTCCGGCGCAGTTCTCCGAGTGCTGTCATCCTCTTTGTCACTTTGGACCACACAAACGGCTCACACCAACACCCCTCTACCGGATCGTCTTTTGCCAGAAACACATTAAATACAGAGAGCCACTTTCAAGTTTACTCTTGCTGGAGAAAACAAAAGTACATGGGACCATTTCGGGGGAACCGGTGCGCGCCTTTGCCGCCCTCCATGCTGGCTTCGGAGAGCCACGCGCGGAACCCTCCACGCTTTCGTTTAAGCATACTCATGCAAGGAAAAGTAAATGTCACATAGAAATTGTACCGCACATACGTAAATTCACGTCATTTATTACGTTACGATATTTACGAAAATATGGTGTCATCTTTTAAATTACAGATTCCATACTTTCTTCTTTTTACTTTTTTAAATTCAATTATTAAAATTAAATTATCAAAATGCTACAAATCTAAAGGCAGACAAAAATATAAATAAGCCGAAACAGATGCAGGAAACACAGTCAGGCGACTGCGCTCATCTGCTTACCTTGATCATTTCCCCGATTCCGTTGTCTTACAGCTGGCGACGGCGACTAAGCTTTAAGTTTTCAAAGATTTCTTTTGTGTTTTTCTTTTTTAAAAATGAGATTTTATCGACTTGCTCCTCCCCAACCAACCACCTTTTTAAACATCACAATAAAAATATCGTGAATGAGAGGGCGACGAAAAACGGCAGATGAGCCTGCGGATTGTTGCGGGTTCAGGTCAAGCAGCACCCGGGCCGCCCGGCGGGCCCCTAATTCCATTAAGAACCCTCAGATGAACATTCTAAATTGGAGTTTTGTTCTCGAGGTGCCAAAGTGACCCCCCACTTCCAAAAGCTCAGGGCCACAAATACAGATGGCAGCCTTTTACCGAAATGCAAAAGCCGCTTAGAATTTCCACGTTTTGTGCGTTTTGCTCGGAAAGCCGCCGGTGGCCGTTACTGCCTACAATGTATCTTTTTCGCCTTGTTTTAAAAACTGTCTAAAATATTTTAAGAAGAAAATCATTTAAAATATATGGTTAAAAATATTTTATATTATACGTATTTATATAAATATTATTTATGTATAATATATTATATATAAACTATCAAATTCTTGCATATTATATACATATCATATATTATACATATATATATTATATATATACACGTTACATATATTTATGACAAAATAAGGTAAGTAAATCTGCACACATACTGTAAAATTACTGAATTCAAATGCATCACAAAAATGTTACACATTAATAAACTGAAAAATTGGTGTAAACTAAAAAATAATTATAATAAATTAGCTTTTTCAATTTAAAAATTAAGGATGCTGTATTTAATAAATTAAAAATTATATTTAAAAAAAATTAAAATGATTAGCACAACAAGGATTAATTTTCATTCATTCCCTTTCTTCTTCCTTATTTACATGTAAAATATTTTGCAATATTTAAACAATAATAAAAAATATCAATAAACTATGTTATTATTCTTATTATTATTATTATGGCATGTGCACATGTGAGGGACTCACGCAGCGACATCTGCATTTAGAGCCCAGACACGGCGCTCTGACGGCCGCCAGCGTGCGGCTCGCCCCCACGGCGGCCGGCCGGCACGCCAGCAATGCAGCGGCACTACCGCTAAATTAACTCTGCGACTTTGAAACTTATTGATCTGCTATTAAGACACTAGTGAACTTGATGAAGTGAGTGCTGTAGGTGACTGTGAGACTTCAAAGTCTGACGCAGCCACATAAAACTAGCCGCTTTGATCCACAGCCTGG
Organism: Brienomyrus brachyistius; assembly: GCF_023856365.1. Classification (NCBI taxonomy): domain Eukaryota; kingdom Metazoa; phylum Chordata; class Actinopteri; order Osteoglossiformes; family Mormyridae; genus Brienomyrus; species Brienomyrus brachyistius. Next base: position 564,525 of record NC_064552.1, on the reverse strand, counting down.
ATCTGGAGAGGGCTTTAGGAATACGGGAAAAAAGCCCAGATTCAGCCGGGCCCGTCCTTCACCAGGAACCACGGCACGATCCAGACTGGCCACTGCCAGATGATAACTGTGCATGTTTTAACAAACGATAGACGCTGAAGAAATGCGGCTCACACAGAGCTACAGGCCTCATGACCCCCGTACGCATGTGGAAAGGCACAAGACAGAGAGAAAGGTCCCCTCTCTAAGCACCGTGTCAGCTTCATGCAGCCTAAACGAACAGTGTCAATGGAGAGCTTACAGTGGTGTGAGCATGTACTGCTGCACATGCTGCAGAGCTGCAAACCCGACTCGGCCCATTGCACACAAAGAAGTGGCCATAACTTGGAGTGAAACTGAATAAAATATAGAAACAATGAACCAAAACATCTCTGTGTGAAGCCATGCCCTCCCAAACTCCACCCCGGGGCACGGTGCGGGTCCCTGTTCAGCTTCTCTTTTTGCACCACTGGGTGGGGGGACATATTGACTCAGTAAAGGGCAAAAGGAAAGGACACATCAGATTGCTGAAATTTAGGTATAAAAATGCTACTAGCAAAATTCATTCAGTAAAACAGTATATTATTAAATTTAAATATAAAGTACAAGGTGACATAATGAAACGTTGCTATTTAACAGACAACTTCAGATGTATATGATTTCATTTTTTAAAAAATGAAGATGCTTTGACTATGCACATTATGGTGGGAAAGTCCATCCTGTCCAGGAAGGAAACATGTCTCTTTCCCAATAACCAGCAGGGCTGATCTGTCACAGTGTAACATTTGGGCGATCTGCAGAGTAAAGAAGACTGAATGGTGGTGTGTGTTTTAGGGAAGGATCGGCAGTATGGTGATTCAGGGCTCGGGCATGTTTGCCCACGGAATCCAATCCTCGGGAGCAGTGTTCACTCACTTAAGAGGGAGTTTTAAATGGCCCCGATTAAGAGGAGCAAACATATAACAAGGGCTTAACATTTTCTCTCTCATAAAATGTGTTACTATCACATCCAATGCAGTTCACCACTCTGATGGTGGTTTTGTCCACGTTAAAAAATAGACCAACTACAAATCCATTGCAGGGAATTTATAAGCCTGATAACAGATAAATGCATAATTTGCCATGAAAATTTTTACATTCTATACAAACAAAAATTAGCGCAATTTCTCACTGTTCTCTGAATGCACATTTAATATATTACAAAAATGAACACTATATTCTCATTGCAAACATTGCATGGACATTATTCATATTAACCAGAAAAAAAATAATTATATCTATATTTTATATATATATATATATATATATATATAAATATATATACACACACATATATAAATATATATACACACACACATATATATATATAAATATATATACACATAAATATACACACACACACAAACAAAAAAAATTGTAAAATGATATATAATTAACAAATAATTACCAATATTAAATAAGAACCAATAAATTCATGGAAGCCCCATGTTGTGGTAGTACGAGTAGTAATGGTAGAAATAATAATAATAATATATAATGATACATTCTAATAATAATAATAATAATCACTATTATTATTATTATTATTATTATTATTATTAATAATAATAATAATAATAATAATAATATGGATCAGTGGAACGGAGTAACTAATGTATCGTCACTGTTGTGTTATATGAATTAATAGCTGAACAGTTCTCTTCTTTTTGAAAAACAGGTTCTATTAAATTGCAAAAATCACTCAAATATAAATTTGAGGAAAATTCTCTCATAACCAGAAGACTCAATATTAGCTATTTATATTTACATCCATTGATTCTTTAAATCAGGCACGTTAATGCTTCCGTCCTAAAATTTGGGGGGGGGGGGGAAAGGATGGAAAAATAAGAAATAAATATATAATACAAATAAAGGAGAGCGAGAAAAGAAGTGAAGAGCGGAGTGGGAAGAAGAGCCTTGTGGCACAAGCGCATGCGAGAACTTTTACCAATTAGTGTGCAGAGAGAGGCACAGCCGCCACCAGCCTGCCTCTCGCAGTGCTGGGCCTCGCGGCTAAGCTGTCATGTTGGTGGGATTGATCAACAGGCCTGCGATTTCTAATGGCACACTGTCATGAAGCTTCTGCCACAGGGAACCACCTGCCTAACTCCTCACAGACAGCCGAGCGCAAGGGTACGAGTGCCTGTGTGTGTGCGCGCATGTGCGTGCACATCTGTGTGTGTGTGCATGCGTGTGTGTACATCTGTGTGTGTGCACGCGTGTGCGTTCATCTGTGCGTGTGTGCGCACATCTATATGTGTGTGTGTGCGTGTGTGTGCACGTGAGCGAGCAAGTGAGCGGCAGGAGGATGCACCTCCGTACCTGTTCCGTGCTACAGTGTCTTTTACCAACAGTTTGAAAAGGGCCTCGATTTATCCTCCTACTCCCCCACAGTGTCGCAATGTGACAGGTGTGTTACTGTGCTTCTTCCCTGGCCCATACTGCCAAACAAAGCTCACATAACGGCTGAAATACGGAAAGAATGCAAATCGAGAATTTGCGGGGGAACACAGCGAATACAAATAGCTAGAAATAAAAATACGTAATATTAAGTATGCCACATAAATTTTAAAAATTCCAAAAAAATATCCAACATACACCTTGCTTAAGGATTTTTTTTTACTATATATGATAGAAATAAACCAAATGCCTAAAAATTTACGTTAAAAAAGATCCGAGTATTCTTAAAATGCTAAATGCTATTTAACGTAAATATTGTCTGTGCTTATAAAGTCAAAATTTATAGGAACTAATAAATAAAGGAACTATTGCTATATCGTCCAAATACAAAGCACAAAAGCAAAATAGCTAACATGCAGCTAATATAGCTAAATTTGAATGCTACATTCATTTTTCGTTTTAGCTAGCTTTTTTTCAGTTTTATAAAACTAGCTAACAAATAGTAAAAACATAGCCCTGTGACTCGCCACAACCGTAAGACTTACCTTGCTACCCCCACCCCAAAAAGAAAAAAAGTCAAATAAAAGTTAAAGAACTTTTGAGTTCAAGGTAGCATTCGCATCTGGTGTGCATGTCACGTACGGTAACCTTTTTATCGGTGCTGCCTCTGGTCTCATCAGTCGATGAAATTCTCCGCCCGCGGCAATGGATTAGCCGAGGGACATAGACCAATAGAAAAATATTTCATTGTGTTAGCATTTCAAATGGCGAGTGGGGGGGAGGGCGAGAAGAAGCGCTAACCGATCATTGCCAGCGGAATTAATTGGCTATTCCGAGAATAATGTCCCTTACCCAAGATCCTCGGAGGCCAAGCGCTAGCGGAGGCCACATTTTGTTCGTTGTCTTCAAAAAGGGACCGCTTGGGGGTACTGGCCGTATTAGGGGTTTAGCGCGTTCCCCTATAGGCCCGAAAAATAATCAGAGGTGCTGAACCAGACTTAGCTAATCCGTTCCCTAATTAAAACACAGAAACCCATTAAACCTCAACATATTGTGAATCGACAAATGAAATAAAAACGAACAAAACAAAATAAAAAATTAACAATTACCGAAAACTGAAACTTCATTAAGAGTATTGCAAAATACGAATAGAAAAAAAACACACACCATGAGGGAAAATTTCAGAACAATGGAGTCGACTCGGCTTTCGTCCAGCACTCAATAAACGACTCAAGATGGAGCCACCTTGGTGGTGCTTCTATCCTTTTATTCAGAGGGATTTAAGTTCGAGCTCTGTTTCACATCGCCCAAGCTTATGCAATGACCCCAACTGATATTAGTGTATCTTTAGACATATCTTAATCTAACCTTTTTAAAGCTCTGTGGCTTTCAAACTCAAAACAGCATAAAGAATGAGCATTGTTGGAGGGGCCTTGGGAGCCGCTTCAGACGCTGCGGCTTGGTCCAGGGCAACAGCCCTCTGGATAAACATCTGCTTATGTAGCCGAATCAGCAGCTCAACGGACCAAAGCGGGAAAACAACAACAAGGAAAAAAAAACAACCGAAACCCCCCCCCCCCAAAAAAAAAAAAAAAAAAAACAAGATTAGGAAACCTTCCCAAATGTGCCTTCTTTCAATATCGACTAGCGAAGCCTGTGGCACAAGGTGTCGATTTCGCCCTCCGAAGGCGGCACGAGAATCCGCAATGGCCCCATTACGTGGTCTCGGTGCTCATTGTAAATTCCGTCAACGAAGTCAATCTTATTAACTTCCGCGCCGGTTCACACATGACATTTTCTTCAATTTTCTCGCCAACATCAAAAACATCAATTAGCAGCTCGAAAATAGGAAGGAGCGAATGACAGACTCCGATAACGAAAACGTATTTGAAGCTGAGGGTAAATCTATTCTCTGGGTTCTGAATGTGTTCATTACAATTGCTCTTTTCAAAGAGGACCTCCAAATAGCAAAGAAATTAAATTTATCTTCTAGAAATGTCCAGAAATTGTTTTTTTTAATCTCTCGGTCTCAGTGTACAATATAGAGTATAACTAGCCAAACTCTTTGTCTCTCGTCACAGGAGATCACAGCACTCACAAAAGAGGAAGCCTGGTAAAACAGTTCTATCTTGTACAATAAAAATAAATAAAAATAAAAAACTTCAAGCTTTAAATTTATGTCACTGAAAGATGGCGATGATTTGGAGTAAGACAAAATGATGGTCCGAAAAAGGTACGGGTGCAATTCCACTGCAGACAAAAGTGGAGAATTTATTAGCGAACAAACTATAGGCTGTTTGTTGAAATTAACACCAGTTACCAATTTACTGAAAAAAATATAATTCTTAGACTGCTTTATCAAATCATTGAAATTTCAATATCATAAAAATTTAAATTATTACTACTACTACTTCAGTAAAAATGTTAATTACGGAATTTAAAATTCCAAATAATTGTTGATGGTATTACACAGACAGAGTACTGTCACATATAAGCAGGGGGGAAAAAACTAAAAAATTAACTTATTTCAGGATATGTCTGCTGCCCGCCAGTCATGCACCACCTCAAAAAACACAGAGAAATCCAATAGCGAACATTAACACACGACGGTGCCGACGTTACGGGCGCTCAACATTTTCCCCCTTTCCAATGATGAATCTCTAACTCAATAAACCTCAGATAATAACCTTTAAGTAAAAGGCTATTTTTGCTGATATCTAAACATTGTCAAAGAGCTTCCTTATGCTTGAGTTACATCTCCTAGGGGGTGGAACAAAGGCAACTGCAATGGCCGTGGAAGACGCTGTCGTGGACCTAATGCGTGGGGGCACTGAAGCTCGCACGCTGGGCTTGGATCATGTTGCCAGGCTCCATTGATTTCTCATCTTTTGACATTATTTAGTTGCTTTTTATTTTCTTGCCCGTCGTTTTTTTTCCACGTCACAAAAGACATAAATGTCCAAACAACTGATGGTGGACATATCTACTATCTGTCAAGAAGCAGGTTTTCCCGGCACAGAAAGATGCAGGCCTTGATACAGTGCCGAGAACTGGCGAGATGAGGATATCACTCTTTAATGGCCTAATCAGATTTCGTAGCCATTTACTTTTGTGAAGGAGAAATGGTGCCATGTAACAAGTATGGTGTAACCAATACACTTGTGTGGCAACGCACAGCTACCTTCACAGCTAAATCTCCTTCTCAAAAGGCTAATTTTATCCATGTGAGTTGGGTTACGATATCAATGCACGACTTTGGAACAGCATCCTGGTTAAACTTCATTACCTGTGTGTCATGTAACTTAATGTCCATTTAGTATGGATATCCCATGAAGTACTATGTGTCCAGATAACACGAAGTAAACCATTGAGACAAGTACCTACAAAAACGGCAAAGCTATTCAAGAGATTCTGCGTTTTTAAATCAATTTGCATTTTGTTTGTGGGCTACACGGTGTGATCAAAAAAATATATATTGCGAAATAATTTAAACGCGAGTCCCTGGAAGAGTCCGAGACGACTGAAAACTGTATGACGTGTGTAAAACGTAACAAAATGCGACACTTTAAAAGAATGCGTGTGCCACGGGAAACCAGCGGCGGGAATTGCGCCCATGTGGAAATGCACACTTCTTACGTGCACACACATTCATCACAGAGAAATGCTTCCTCTTAGGCGCTGCTGGAATCCGCATGACCCCCTGACTCCTTTTTGCGCTTTTCTGTGTGTTTAAATAACGCATCCTAGATGCGTTCAGGTTCTGAGTCCTGTGTTAATATGGACCACTCTGTCGACTGGAGGAGAAAATTGAGACGGAGAGAGGAAGAGAGAGAGAAAAAGGAGGACAGAATAATGAATATGTACAAAACACGGCCTAAAAATGGTTTTGAAACACCATTAGCCCATTTGACCCTTTGTGAAAGGCAGCTGGGAAAGTGGCGTTTAATTGTTCCTAATATGCAGCGCGGCTGGGATCCACACAGGCAGGCCGCCGCAGCCAGGAACATACACACACGGACAATAACGCCCTTTGGCTTGACACTAATGGACTTTCAATGAGATGCCAGGGACAGGAAATGCGCAGCATTGCGCGTCAGCTCGGCTGCGACCGCAACATGCCTTTTCGCTCATTTTTGTCTCTTTTAACCCTGTGTGGATAAGGCCACGTTTTCCAGAACCCACACCGGGGCTCAAGATGCCATTCAGGATATTCAATTCCGCAGTTATTAATACTATATTAATGAATTATTAATTTTCTTATCATTCACAATACTACGGTACAGAAAAAATGGATATTATTAGATATTTCCAAGATATGTCATCAAAATTACTTGAAGAAGTCTGAACCAAACAGGAAAATAGGAATTTATGGGATGTAAGCAGTGATGATCAGTAGCGCCACTGCAATGCAGTGACCCCCGACTGGCTGTCACTAAAAGTCACAAAATCATCAGGCAGATTAAAATCACAAGATATTTCTGAATGCAAATAAGTGTAACGTGACATTTTGTAGGCCAGTATAATTTTTTTTCTGATTTAAAAAATCATTTTGTTTACAGCCCTGTGCAGAGTTCTTCCGAACGCACACCTGCGTTTAGTGTGTGACTGTATGCTTTGGGACACCAAGCCGCTCTGCTGCTGCATTCATTACATTTAATTGGAAGTGCATGGTTTTCCGACATTGTTGCTATTTACTTAAACAGCACCTTGCTGACCTTGCAGTGTATCTGATATGACATCTGTAACTCCCCCCCCCCCCCCCCCCACACACACACACACACACACAAGCAGAGTGAGTAAAATCCGCCAGAAGCTCTCATTCCCAAATTAAATCCAACTACAGGTTTGTTCCCTCCATTCATTTAAGAGAATTTCAGCAGCAAACAAGACAGATGAAGGACAGCTGCCTTCTTCTCAGTCCGCGCTGAGAACAACGAAGGCTTCACACATCGTGGATGTTGTATCAGAGCCATTGCTTAGGGAGCTGCACCTCCATATCACCACTGCCGCAACTACACTGCAAATACACACATATTACCTGAAGCAAATAAGGTTAGCAACAAAAGGGCAGCCGATAAACACGTTGACCTTTAAGTGTCCATAAGAGCATGGAGGTCAAGTCTTCCCTTAATAAAAAGATACTCTGATAAAAAAACAAAAAATGCTCTGAAGCCCTCATAGGAACACAAAGCCGACAGCGGGGACACAGCTGATAGCAGAGACACAGCTGATAGCAGAGACACAGCCGACGGCAGAGACACAGATGATAGCAGAGACACAGCTGATAGCAGAGACATGGCCGACAGCGGGGACACAGCCGACGGCAGAGACACAGCTGATAGCAGAGACACGGCCGACAGCAGGGACACCATTGCATTTTCACAGCCACACACCATCGTATACCAAGAAGTCCACACTCATTCTTCCCACTCCTTTTTATATATATAGATATATATTTATATTATATTTATTTGCAGTCCATTTCAGTTCATCTTTGTCATTTTATTAGTGATTGTGAGTATCTACCTTTCAAATTACATACAGAGTTTTGAGTTTGACAAATTCTGTCTTTCATGTGCTGTGTTTGCAGATAAGTCACTCTTCCAAGCTGTGAAAGCATGTTTTTAATGAGCAGTGCCAGGGTTAATTGCTTAGCTAAGATCCCGCAGTCATGTGTTTTAATATGAAATTAAGCTATTTGCCTGAGTTTCTGAGACTTATTTAATTAGAAACACTTCAGCCCAATTTTCACTGCTCACAAAGCTCAGCACCGTGATACAGATTATTTTAACTACAGTAATTTGTCAACCTACATTTAGACTTATTATTTTTTTTGGTATTCAGAATATTAACAGAAACAGAATAACAGGTACAGATTCAACAATATTTCCAGGACAATAGCCTAAAGGCTACAACAATGACACATGGTAAAAAAAAAACAGCTACAAAAGGAGGAATTGAAATGGGTAACATTTTTACATATGACTACAGCACATTCCAAAAACGGACCCAAAAAGCACATCGTGACATTGCAGATAAGGAGTCAACATCTGTCTGATTGTAATACGACAAGCAGCAAAGTTTTAAAGCCTACAGCTTGCGACTATATCCTCTCTCCCCACACCAGCTTCACCCCCCTTTCATATTTTACACTCACGCGCACGCACTGTGTCCGCTAATCCTCCCTAAACGACTATAACAGTCACTTGCTATTAGGAACCACATGAAGTGAATCTGTCCATATAAAAGACCTTGTAATTACCGCCGCTGAGCGTGTTAAGGTTATGCTTACAGGGAATCCTGACAATATGTAATTACGGATCCCATCGGTGAACCATTGCACTTAACGATAATTCAATCCATCTTCATTTCCCCGGATGGCGACCCAATTGATGGATAGTTATCATTAGTAGTGACAAAAGCCAAGGAAATGCATGTGGGCTGTGTGTGCGTAGGGGTGTGTGCGTGGGGGTGTGTGTGCGGTTTAAGGACCTTATGCGAAAAGCCCAGCAGACAACAGCGCCTTCCCAGCGCTGTGAGGCAGAGGTGGGGGTTACGGGGCAAGCAGCTTTAAAAGTTTTGACAGAAGACCACTGGAGATTGAGATTATGGGATATTGCAGGAACAATACATGAGTTCAGCACTACATGTTTCATGGGTCACAGCTCCTGGTGACCTAACATACCCCGCCCACCCTTCCCCCTTGACCCCCCCAACAACACCCCTCAAAACCACAGCACTTGAGCAGCAGTGAATAAAACCCAAAAGAAGTAACACTTTAAAAAAGCCTGAAAAGGATCTGGAAGATTTACCCCAAAAGGCTGGCTGACAGCGAGGCACTGCTCTTTGTAGACAGCAGGGGGCGCGATGCAGCAGCACTATGCTCTTCACAAACAGCATTCCAAACCCCCCCCCCCACTCAAAGTAACACTCTGGCTAAACACAAACTACATGCTTTCACCTCTATCCCCAGTTTAGGACGACTGCTGCAATCGAATGGCCATGGAAAGGACAGTGGCAGAGCGACAGACCAGATGCATTCCTGCTGAAAGACGAGAGCTTGTGTGTCGGCATGAGAGACGGAGTGAGGCCCAGGGCAGGTGCGCAGCACATACCAGAGCTGGCCGCTAGCCACTGCAATTGTGGAAACTTGTGTACTCTGTATTTAAGATGACAGCTATTTAAAGCCCAAGCTAAGATGCATGTGTTACGTGTGTGTGTTGTGTGTGTGTGTTATGTGTGTGTGTGTGTGTGTGTGTGTGTGTGCGTGTGTGTGTGTCGGGGTGGTCTGAACAGCAAGGTTTACATTCTTCCTTCTTATGGCTGTTTTGGGCTCCACCAGCAAAGCCCTGCAGACCATGGCCAGCGACTGCCACGATGCTATGAACAAGGGCCCACTGGGAGGGCCAAGGTGGGGAGAGTACTGCTGAGTCAGGGGCACCAAGGGGCCCCAGAGGCTTTCCGAGGGAGAAGCACAAACACAAACACACTCTTACTGAAAGACCTTTGTCCACTCCCTTTCATTCATTTCATCTATGGGGTGGAATCAGTTACAATGTCTTCAATTTGGCCCTACGACTGACTACAAAACAAAAAAAAATATATGAAAAAATTTAAATCTGATCTCATTGTGCAGCTGAAATAAGTGGTTCTGAAGTCTACAGAGGAGGGAAAACAACAAAAACAAGTGGTAGAGCTTTCAACGTGATTATCTGCATCGCCTTACGGCACAGAGATCTTGGGTCATCGACGCTCGAGGAAGGCGGCAAGTCTTGCCATTTCAATGATTGGATTTTGTGTGGATCTCTCAATCGATTAGGTTTCGGCGAACCCCAAGGACCTCGCTGAGGGGCTCCCCCGTCCCGCTCAGCAGCTGCATCCCGCCGAATCTCGCCCCCCTGCCGGATCCCACCCAGCCTCTGCCCCAGTGGGTGCATTAGTGCGCCACTCCAGTAATAATAAATGCTAATCTTTTTTCAGACCTAATAAACATCAAACTGGGGGGGGGGGGGGGGCACTGTATGGAATTTTGATACCAAAAAAGATCTGTTTCCATCAACCATGGTAAAGCTGAACTTACATGAGCCTGACTGAAACCACCTGCTAAGTGGCTGCCATCGAGAATGCCAGTTGTTTCCAAAATAAGGAGGGAAAACATAAATTATGAAAGAGAAGTGTACGCTCATTTGACTGTGAGAGCTTGGCACATTGCATTATGGGACTGAAATCCGCCAGCTTTGTCACCATGAGCATAAGGCTCACCCCCAGCTCCATTCGTTTCCACAGGCAAACATAGCGAATCGCACCAGAGAGGCCGGCTCCCTGAGCCAATCACGTAACCTGGGGCGGACCACAAAGGTCAATGACACCGCTGACCTCACTGACTTCTTCTGATTGGCTGGCTACTGTCAATGCAAACAGCTGCAGCTGCTCAGCCAATCACAACCAACATGCTGAGAAGTGGTGAAGTGCTGAGGCAGAAGCGAAGAGTTCACAAATGGACCCTGGGATTTCGGTAACATGCAATGATAAATAAAAACATCCATTTATTTATCCAACAACACAAACAGACAGACCTTTCGAAACATCCCACATAGAACAAGCAAAACCATGCTAAAGGAGGCCATTCTGAGGTTACAGCAGCTGAGCATAAAAAGTAAAAATAAATATTCAAACAAACAGACTGGCGCCAGAGCAGCTATAAGGCAAAACCCTGGCTCAAACCGCTTGGGCTGCCATTTCAGCACAGCGGCAAGGTCCAGAGTGAACCTCCTTGCCTCCAGCAGCAATCAGAGTCTGTACCGCACCTCTCTTTTCGTTTATGCTTCTTAATTAATAAAACCAAGGTCTCAGCACTCAGGACTTCTGCAGTGTCTAATTTATCATATGTCCAGATATTATACTGCAGTAAATGGTATTTTAACAGTATTTTCAAAAGCAATGCTATTCTGGTATTTGGGTTCCCCATGGTGAAATTTGGGAAGATATACAAAAACAAAATAAAAAATAATACAGTATACCCCAAATACCACTGTATATTGTGTTACTGTAAGACCCCTGTAATTTTTACATTTTCAAACCAAAGACTTATTTCAAACTGGACATTTCTGGGCATTTGTAGTGAAAGTTCATGTTGAAATCTTGGATGGCACATGACACCCTGTCTGGTTCGTGTTGCTGCAGAGAGTCGGGCACCGGAGCAGGCATGGCCTCCACACGTCACAAGCGTCACATGTGAGGCTGAAGGGGTACGTTCCACCTCCTTTTAGGCTGAGCTCACCGTCGCCAGGAGAGACAGACTTCACCACCACGAATGGGAACATTAATCAGCTAATGGCAACAAATTCCAAGCTGATCTCATTGACTGACCTTTGAAGAGTGGGATTTTAAACAAACACCCAGAGCCCCGAAACCCAGAGGGGTGACAGCACAGTAATTCACCAGCAGCTGTGAGTCAAACCTCACATGGGCCGCTGCAGGCCTCATTCATCATCCAATCAAAAGCTAGAAAAGCCGCTTTTCCCGCCACTACTAATTAATCCATCATTTGCGCGTCAGAAAAGAGGTTCGTTTTAATCCTTCCAGGCCCCTCCATTATTGTGCTGTTTACAGATAAGTATCATTCCATCTTCTCTGCACAGCAGTTGGACAGCTTTCAAAAGGACAGGGCATTTCTGCAAGAAAACTCACATCCTTGATGACTTTCAAAACAGGGAGCCTTACAAAAATGTTCGAAATATGTTTCCTTCTATCTTAATGCCCTTCTGACAAAAGCGGGCCTGAAACACTCTTTTCCACTGAACGAGACGTGTGCCATAACAAGGCTGGGTCTGAAGCAAGCTGGTCTCCTTTCCATAGGACGCTGGTACCCCTGGTTCACATGCCAGGACCTAAATTCACAACGAATATGCCCTAAATTATCAGTAGGAGGATTCCATACATGTGTACATATTTCTCTTTTTACACATTTTACTACATTTTTTTTTTTAATTCAAACTACATTTTTTCCGTATTTCCAAAACTTAAAATTGATGTCATTTTACTCTATTTTTGATTTGTTTCTCTGTACACTTGGGAGCAAAAGAAAGCCAAGGAAAGCCAGCCAATGCATGCTCTGCAGCCTGACTGGCGGGCGCCTGCTATCTTACATTAGCAGCCAGCTGTTTGCGATTGCTATCGTTTCTGATGCTTTCAGCACAGTAAGCAAGTTCATTCATACCGGAAGGTCCCCATGCAGACATGCAACGTCACAGAAAAACACTGGCACAGAAAACTGGAACAATTAATTATCACTCCAAAGTGAAACATCCCAGTCGACTATGACCTAAAGCCAAGACACGGTATTCCGGCAGAGAGTGTGAAATGCCTGGACTGTCTGTGCTACTGAGCTCCATCCACAACCACGAGGACAGGGGTGTCCAATTCACCATGTATCAACCAAACATCAGGCCACATTATAACTTAGTCCGTAAGCAGCATGTGGCACTCAAGCAATATTTACATTTCAATCTAAACACATACAAGTCTTATTATTACCCATAAACACACACTTTATGGATGTCAAATAAATTGTAAACTGTGCATACAAGACAAAACATTTATACACACACATATGTATAAAACATTTAATATATATGTATAAAACACACACACATACATATATGTTTGCGTATTTGTGCATATATACATATTCACACATACATGTACATATACATATAAAATATGTGTATGCATGTACATATATTTTGTGTGTTTCTACACGACGTACCGTAAACAGAAATGCAGGTCACATGATAGCTAGTTGCTTGCTAGTGCATGTGTCTTGGAGCTCTCATGTTAGCTGTATGGAAATATAGTAACTTCACATTTGTGATTTTTGGTTATTCACGAATTAGCCATAAACAATTAGAAGGGGAATATTTTTGGAGCATACAGAATGATTGCAGAAACCGGCAGATAATGTGTAAGCCAAAAGCAATGCTGAAAATTTTACAGATCACATGAAATTATTTAATATATAAAAAACAGTAATACGTATTGCATTCCATTCAATGACAAAAGATTTTTTTTGTGAGTTTTAATTTTTACATTTTTTTTTTGTATGTATATTAAGTGCATACTATAGTATAAAAACTCTTGGCTTGGGTACCGCGCTCCTGTTTGTCTCAGTAACCAGGGTCACTCACGTATTAACGGTCTTTGTCATTGTGGAATCTTGTGCTGCTCACTATAACTATTTAACTTTTCAGTGCCGTCAATTTTTTATTTTTATTAACGAGTCTAAAACGTAATGCTCCCAGTGCAGACAGTAGCAACTTTGTACACACGGGGACATAAAATTTATATAATATATAAAAAGGTCTAAATAGGAAATGACAAAGCAATTTCACATGCAGAGTTATGCTTGTTTAGAAATTGGTAATTAACAGACTTGCGTTATTGTTCAGGCCAGCAGACTGTTAGGGAATAAGGTTAGGGGGGCCGCAATATGATTCCCGGATTGTCACATTCATGGGGATGTTCTGCCCCTAACCCTCGTCAATGTGAAGGGGTTACTGCACTTCATGCTGAAGAAATTAAACAGCAGAACTACACAGTACAATGTATGTAAATCCAGTGCTGATTTCTTTAAAGTCTGAACACAGTAACATTTATACAAAGTAGAGGTCTTCAAACTTGCACTCTTTCTAAAGTTTGGCCAATTGCTACTTAAACCTTTTATCTATGCTCTATGATATATTTTGACTGGAGACTTGTGTGTACTTTTTGGCTAGAAATGGTTAGATGGGGTATAGGATGATTTTTTAAATGATTGATTTCTTTCCATTCATCCATTTCCTGTAATTGCTTGTCCTATTCAGGGTCGCAGGCGGTACAATCCCAGAGGCTGTAAACACAAAGCAGGGAACAACCCAGGATGGGGCGCCAACCCATTGTAGGGCACACACACACGCCTCACATGTACACCTACGGGCAATTTGGTAACTCCAATTTGCCTCAGTATGCATTTGGACAACGGCACCTCCCACCCCCCCTTAAAAGGTCAAGTTAATTTTATTTAATTTTATTTTCTATATAGCACCAGATCACAATCAGTCATTTCAGGTTACCTTTCCTATAGAACAGGTCTATACATGGTCTTTTATTAAAGAAACTAAATAGCCTTATGCTATTTATTTTATTTACACAACAGCTTGGCATTTTTGTCGCTTTTGTCGAGCGTTTACAATTCTCCTCTGCTCTCTATCGCGCACGGCGGAGTTCCACCCCAATGCGCGCGTACAGATACGTGCGCGCACACAGGTGAGCACACTCCCACCGGCAGAGAGCGCGCGTCGGAAAATATGTTGCGTCAACCACCTGAAAAGCAGACAAAAATATCTATCTCCCAAGCTATCAGCTATCATTTTTAAAGTCTAACAGTTAATGTATTTGCAAGTTAAGACAAACATGCGCAATAGGCTGCAAGGAGACCATCTTGCAGTCTGCATGCGGATCTCAGTAAATGGGCCAGACGCCTCTGACTTCTCATATCAAGAGGCTCTAGAAATGTTCTTCCAGAAGCTCAGAAAGATACACTGCAGTGACGAAAGCTGTACACTTTGTGGATAATTGTCATAAATAGAAATGTTCTGATGTTTAGTTCAGTTGTTATATTGACTGCTGTCATTAAAAGAAACACATGAAGACCATGAATCCTGTCGGTGTCCGTCTGTCCCCCCACCAAGCTGGAAACCTAAGGGAAACACTGGACTGATTTTTTTATTATATTTAATTTGACGATAGATTGCACGATTTGCATTTTAAAAGTATTTCTGTGAATTTTTATGAAAGTTGTTACTGAATAAAACAAAGAAGCAGACTTGTGTAAATTATGTTGATCGCGAATTTCTTCCTGTAGTGTAATTTCATAGTTTAAGTAACATGACCATTATATTTTCCTGTACCAAACATACTTAAACAATACCACTGTAACACGAAACGCAGATAGCACAAATAGCTCATTTAATGCTTAGCAGTTGACAAAAGGGAAAAGATATTGGACTGGTATCGATATTGCCAGACACTCAGAATTTTAATATCGGTAATTGCTACTGGACCACAAAAACATATCTAACATGTGTATGTATGAATGTATGTATGTATGTATGTATGTATGTATGTATGTATGTATGTACATGTATATGTATATTAGGGCTGTGGGTCGATTAATTTTCTTAAGCTCAATCGCATGAACTGAGTGATTAATCTCACGATTAATTGCATTTTCAATGTGTTGAATATACACTGCGATTATGTTCAGCTACAGGAAAAAAAATATTGCTGGTCAGACACATTAATACATTATCAAACAAATAAGGCAGCAGCTTGCTATTGTTAAAGTAATTGTTCAAGTGCAAAAAATTCAAGAATATAACAAGATTTTCCCTGGTAGACAATCTGTAATGGGCTCGGCTATTATGACTTAAATAAATAAATGCCAAAATTTGACAACACAACATTGCTATGAGTAAGTCAGTACTATAAGTATCTGTTTATGGGAAAGAGCAGAAAAAGGGCTGCGCAAGTTACCGTACGAAGTAAAAGTGAAATAACTGGAGAAATAAACTATAAATAGAGGTTCTTACAATGATAGTAACGGAAAGTTACTTCGGCATTCCTTCACTACTTACACTCCAAGAAGTTGGAAAAAAAATTAGTTGATTTTTAAAAACAGTCAGGCAACAATATATTCTACAAATTTACATTTCTAGATAAAACACACAGCCAGAATAATTAATGGGGCTTCATAATCTGTACACAGACGTTAGACCAAAATTTGTCTAATTTAAATTTTACAAAACGAATTAAAGAAGCAGCAGCAAAGACAATAATGTCTTTGTGTATGTATTTTTAGATCTACTTATGAATACCTTTAAGGGCAAAACTGCAAGACTCAAATGCGAGTCAAACTCATCATTCAAAAAAATACATCTGTAATGTGTCAGAATATGAGCAATAAAAAGCAAAGGAGTTAATTTTGTCATTAAAGGATTTGTCGTTTTCTTCTTGTTTTCTGACTTTATCATCCATCTTAAATCAACAACATAAAACAAGCGTTGTCATACATGTGTTGTCCAAATCGAGCTACCGGTCAAAAATATACAGAAATGATTATGGTAACTGCAAGACCTCAATAAACATGACAGGAGCAGATGAACAATCTGGTGCAGAAAACTAAAAAAAAATGCATTGTCCTGACCCTAAATGGGGCTCTATGCTAGGCTGTGGGAGTGTGCGTTAACAGGATTAAAAAATAATGCTTTATTATGTTCAAGTTAATCATATGCATTAACACGTTAACTGTGACAGCCCTTTAATATATCCACACACATATATATAGACACATACATACATATCACACACATATACGCATACATGTAGATATACATGCACACATGTTTGTAAGTATATAACACATACACCATTATACCATTATATAAATGTTTAGGAGATTTTATGCTTCACCAAACACAAATTGGGAGTAAATCGATATTTCTTGACACTCTTGGATGTTTTGCTCTTACATTATTTATTTATTTTTCACTAAATGAAACAGATCCATCGTTTTCAAACGGCCTTTTCCCCGTCGTATGGCTTCCATGTTGGAAACACGCTCCCATTGATCTCCTTGGCCGGAGACAGCCCCTCCTGGGCGGCTCCCTGCACACAGTCATTTTGCCGACCCTCGCCTTTTAAATTTTTACTCCAGTGGCACGACGTGCAAACGACAAGGGGGTGTGGGGGGGAAGAACTGCTGTACATGCACTCCAAGTTTCACTTATTGATTTCTTTTTGAAGCAGACGGAAAAACAGGAGTTCAAAGCTAGAAGAAATCTTTTTTGATCGCCATTACAGGTGGAGTGAATGAAATGTTGCAAAAATTCCTTTGTTCTGCCAACTTCCAAATTCAAAACCATCCTATTACACTACAGCACATTTCATTTGGTGACCAGTGAAGGAAAAGGCCTGGGACCTATGAATGTCATCTGTTTGTGAATACATCCTGCAGCCTTGCAAGCAGCCTCCCCTAATGGCACGGGCAGACTAACGACAAGGCCCTTCTCTCACAGCTTCACTGCAGCGTTATAGTAACACTTTTGAATAAAAATTCTAAATTGTTTTTATCATGTCTGGGGATGAAGGCCAGGTGCTGTGCCACTGTACATTCAAGGGGTGGGTTAGGGAGCCTCTGCAGACAGGAGCCTGCCGATAGAGTCTAATACTGGTATGTCCTTCTGGTCTTAAAAAAAGCACCTGTATATGCATCACTTCCACACCTGCTCTGCTCCAGAGTTCATTCCTGCACAGCTGGGTCACGCTGTCCCTTTCTCAAGAAAAATACTTTTCAGAATCTTGTACAAAGTTTATACAACATAAGAGGGTTGTTTTGTAAATCTCTCCATTATTCTTGCAAAATAACAATTTCTAAAGTAACAAACATCTAGCACACAGCATAAAGAAATTTTGTATTTTTGTACAAAAGGGGTGAACTTCACCAGATTTGTTTCTCATTGCACACAGGGGTCTTTGGGTGGAGGTTGAGAAGCCTTCTCCAAAAAAGGTCATTTTGCTGAAACGCGTGCTTCCTTAAACAGCAGCTGCAGCACAGTGCCACCCAGATCTGCATGCAGTCTCCAGTGCTACCCGGCCTGATTACCCAGTTGCTCCCCAGTGGGCTCTATGGCACCCAGCCAAAGGATTACATGGGAGGGGGCTCAGGGCAATGGAGTGCTCCCAGCGCAGGTCGTTTCAGCAGGGAATGAGAGCACACGGTCACAGATCACACTGCCAGAAGCAGCATCTCTCTCTCTCTCTGAGGATGGCTTGATCCAAAATGCAGATGTCCCTCTTCTCCCCCTAAAACACGGCTGCTCATAGCTGTTTGGCATGGTAGACAGCTAACTGAATCTCAATGCCAGTTTCTGATCTAGATGGTGATGCAGTCGGTGGGGGGGGGGGGGGGGCTGTGTAGACTGGAGAACCTGCATCATTCCACTTTGCTAGCCAATACCCAAGGAGGGACAGAGTACTGAAAAAAATCAAACTCAAACGTACTGTTACTTCCAAAAAAATCTTGGGGTAGAGTAAAAGTACCTCTGTCCAAACCTACTTAAGCAAGAGTAAAATAATAACATAAGAAATGTACAAAGGAGAGGAGGCCATTCGGCCCATCAAGCTCATTTGGAGGTGAACTTAACTAATAGCTCAGAGTTGTTAAAATCTTATTTAGCTCTGATTTAAAGGAACCCGGGGTTTTAGCTTGCGCTACACTAGCAGGAAGACTATTCAACACTCTAACTACACGCTGTGTAAAGAAAGATTCCTCAAATTCATTTAAAAATGTTCTCCCACTAAAGCTTACAGCACTTGGTATTCCCAGGCAGTCTCCCATCCAAGTACTAACCAAGCCCGACCCTGCTTAGCTTCCAAGATCAGACGAGATCGGGCGTGTGAAAAGTGGTATAGCCGTAAGCAAACAGTAGTTTGTATTTTTTTCAGATTGAAAGTGGAAACCCTAATTGCAAGTGTTTGTGACTAAGAGCTACCATTCTGTAGGTCCTACTGGATGGTGATGTGCTGAGTGGTGAAGTTAGCTGTATTTACAGCTGGCAGACGTTTTCAGAAGACTTTACAATACACAGCCCCGAACTTTAAAATTGCCAAAAGATGTGGCAATTGAACGGTCACTCTCTTCACCATCACCAAAGTTTCCTCTAAGGAAGCACTCATCTATAAAATTAGGGGTTCTCAACCTGACTTCTGCAGAAGCGTCTGCAGTGGAGGGGTACTGTCAGATGCATGGGGGATTTACTAAGTTAATGAGTTTCCTTTTTTCAGATGCAAATAGAACACAAGTTGTAAAAATTTAAAGTATATTTATTTTTCAAAATTCACCAACCCTTCCAAAAACCCCCCAGTGTCCCATAGCGCGCTGGAATACTGGAAAAGGATAGGAGGGCCATCTTAACTCACGAGTATTACCAAGACATGGCCAAGGATAGGAGGGCCATCTTAACTCACGAGTATTACCAAGACATGGCCAAGGATTGGGGGGCCATCTTAACTCACGAGTATTACCAAGACATGGCCAAGGATTGGGGGGCCATCTTAACTCACGAGTATTACTAAGACACGTGGTGTATTCCGATAACTTGGTGGTTCTCAATCCTGTTCCTGGTGCTTACCCCTCCCCCACCCAGAACCCACACTGTCTGTAACCTGCCACATTCATTATTAGCCTATTAAGGACTATTTGAGCCTAATTAAGGAAGGGTAGGAATGAAAACATTCAGGCGGAAGGGGGGCACAAAGAACAGGATTGAGAACCACTGCTATAACATCAACCTAGCCGTACTTTTGCTAGGTGTCCGTTCTTAAAAGACTGCCATTTAATTGGTTGGAATTGCGTTCGTTTCTGTAATTCAAGTTATCAAGCAATGTTACTTATCAACAGTCTTTTGAAGTTTCTCAGGGTCTCATTTAAATTTTATAAAAATATAAGTTGATATATCGTTCATATTGCCAAGCCTTGCCTAGTAATGTCGTAATGTTCAAATCTGTAGTTAAGCTTCCCTTTTGTTTTTCAGAAACGGTGAAAAAAATTAATCCTGTGACAGTTCCTAATGTTGACTGACAATGAAAAGCAGAAACAGCTCTGATGCTCGGCATTCAAGTAACCCTGACACTGAAGTAACAAAAACAATAGTAAAATCCATCCATCCATTTCCCAAACCACTTATCCTACTGGAGCCTATCCCGGAAGCAATGGGCACGAGGCAGGGAACAACCCAGGATGGGGGCTCAGCCCATCGCAGGACACACGCACACACCATTCACACAATCATGCACTCCTACGGGCAATTTAGCAACTCCAATTAGCCTCAGCATGTTTTTGGACTGTGGGGGGAAACCGGGGTACCCGGAGAAAACCCCATGACGACATGGGGAGAACATGCAAACTCTGCACACATATGACCCAGACTCGAACCCGGATCCCAGAGGTGTAAGGCAACAGTGCTAACCACTGCACCACCATGCTGCCCCCCAATAGTAAAATATCACTATAAAATAAAAATCCATAATAACGCTATTTTAATAATACATTTTACAGTAAACAACTAAAAATAACTAAGAAAAGCACTGCGCGATACAAATGCTAAATCATGCAGTTGTCTACATAGCAGCCTTTCTGCCAGTTTACCTAACGATTTCTTTTGTTGCTTGAATATCGACTGAAATAGCAATACAATAATCATTAAATCTGTGGATAAAAGGATTAAAGTGAATGCAAGAAATTGGCTTGAACTAATGCTTTTCTCTTGTAAACTTTACCGCATGGCACTTGCCATGTATACTTATAATGTATTATACATGTATAATGTATAAGAACATAAAACACTACAGGAAATGTGCACCGACATGTAAACAAACCGAAATTGGGTTTTACCTACAGGTACCTTCTGACATTGACATTTATGCAGGCTTCCAGCAGCTTTACTCCAAGAACCAAAAATATTCATCCTCTGTTTTGAAGTTGCCATTTAGTTTTTGTTTCTTGACCAACTACTATTACAGTGCAGGGAACCTTTTCTGCATTTTTTTATCTGCTTGTTTGTTTTTAGCCAGTAAAATTCAGAGAGATTTTCCTAAAACAGGCTACAGCTAACCTTAAACTGTGGCAACACAAGTTAATGAAGTGAGTATCCAGGGTCGGCTGGCTGGAGAGAGATCTTCAATTCAAGAGAAGTCTGCACACACATTTACATGTATGTAAGAGTTTTATTACCTTGTAAATAGTCCATAGGGTATGCAAACTGCCACAACGCTTCTGATGTAGCTAATTTTTCATTTATAAAGAATAATACAGATTGCCCTAAGGACATCTTGCATGAGACTCAGAAAGCGAGTCAAGCCAGATGCGAGAGAGTTGGCAGCCCGAGGTATCTAACTAGTTAAGATTAACTTCATTGATCGAAGGGGGAAATACCAGAGCAGCCTTACTGCAGCCTAGTAATGGTAGTGATAGTCTACAATAAATTACTACCTATGATTTAACTGCAAAAATAGTAAACAGTTTACTGTGCTGACAGCTAAAAATTACAATGTTGTGGTGTGTATAATAGCTAGCTGCCCAGTTTGAAATAATGTGATAAAGCCGTAAGATGAAACTAGTTTCTAATGCACATATGCATTTGAATACCTGTATTTCAAACCCAACATGACAAAGTGATTGACGTTCGTGGCTTTGACCCACAGGTGCGGGAATGGATGCGCTAGTTCCGTAGCTCAGATAGTCCACGTTAGTTTTTTTTTAACCAAGCTACTGTGAGAAAACGCCGACTTTAAAAAGCGCATTTTGTTATGACTGGCCAAAAAAAATGCATGGTTCAGTTGCTGCTGATGGAGTAAAAGAATGGTCAAACATCAGAGGGCTACCTGCAAGCAGCAAGGCTGATGTAGCATTACAGCGATTCATGCGGATTCCAATGTTAAACTACCTTAAATAAATAAATAGTCCGCCTCCTCCCCCCCCCCCTTCCACATCGCAGGGGTTACAGGCACAGCCCCCCGGCAATCTGGGAAAAAAAAAACGCGTAACAGTTTTTGTTTCCCTTGGCGGGCAAAGCAGATAACAGATTTCACGTGAGGCTACAGTAAACACGCATAGCGTCCTGCAAACTAGCACTGCATGAATAGCTTGTGCATTTACCAGTCACTAAACATTTTGTGCGTCGTCTGCTGGCCTTTGCGTGTCGGCTGCAGCTTTCACAAAGCTTTAAAAATAGAAACCGCGTTGGAGAATGTAGTGATGCAGAAGGGTCGACTATACTCAGTTACGGTAATGAGTATTTGTAGTTCGTTACTTTATACCAGGGGTCACCAACATGGTGCCCGCGGGCACCAGGACGCCCCCAAGAACCACACGAGTCGCCCGCGGACCTGTTCTAAAAATAGCACAACTCACCAGTGAGCAGCGTGTAAAATGTAATTGTATCCTGTTGCTATTCTTTTTTAATCACATTAGCATTTACATAGATTTGAAAATGACAAAATCATTTAAAAAAAAAAAAAAGCATTTAAAACATGTTTATTACATATGCAGTTTAGATAAGTTTACGTAAAGTCTGTTCTAGTAGCCCTTCGTATGGCTCAGTAACCGTTTAGTAGCTGTCAGTTTCAAAAAGGTTGGTGATCCCAGCTTTATATCCTCCCAGTCTCCCACTTAAACACGTTTATGGCTTTTATAACGATCGAGTTCCAGAAAAAAAATCCAACTAAAGTATTGCAATTACAAGTAAGATGAACTATCGATTCAAAAATGACAAAACGATCCCCAGAAAAACAAAAGCTAGCTGTGTATTTAGTCTCTTTTTAACTGGAGTTCTTTAAGTAAATTAAAGTCTAATTCGTGCCGCATTTATTAACAATAACATTGACCCGAAATAATTAACTGAAATCAACCCGTCCGAACATTTACAAGCTATTTTAATGGCGACGTCACATCGGCCAGATGACGTTCACGCGACACTCCTCCATTTAATCGCTTTTGCCTCCGGTACCGTGAACTCACGGAGGCCGCGTGTCACGCTTTAACGATTAAATCGGCCGCGTTAGAGCGCGGTACTCGGACGGGAAGGCGTAGCTATTAACATACTTGTCACAAGCACTACAAACCACTATTACCTCTCTCAGAGTAACGTCACTGCCGCATCCTTTCAACTGGAGACGCCTCGACGACGCGGCCGCTAACATGAGGTAGCTGGTAAGATGGCACTAAAACTTTAGTTTTAAATATCTCCTGGTTTTGGGGAACATATTAACCGAAAAACCGCGACTCTCTGAATAGAAACAAGACTCCTAGTATTTATCGGAACAGAAAGTTTACTGAAAAACCTAATAAACTTCATAATTATTTTCTTTTATTCCAAAATCTAAATTAACTGAGTTTCAAAGGACATTAATTAAATATCTGCCGTTGCACTGCTGAATTTTTTTAAAAAAGCGCGTGCACTGCGTAACTGAGCACGGCTGACTGCTACCTCCATTAACAACGTAGTTAGCTAGTAATAACTTAAGGTCTGTCTTTCTTAATTTCATAATTACCTTTTCATTGTCTTAAGGATGAACTGGACTTCGCAGAAACAGAATTCATGTGGAAATAACAGCATCCTAATTTCCCGCCATCAAAAGAGTGAGTTCGGCAAAAGCGCTACGCGGCGATAAGGAGGATTTCAGGAAAACATGAAAAGCACGTAATAAATATAACATCGATTCCACCTTACATTTCACTGTCTTTAATAAGTAATTCAGTACAAGGTTCGGTTTGTCTAGACTATTTCTTTGCTCTGCTCATGCTCAGACCTGTCAAGCTAAATCGCCTCATTTTGAGGTATTGTTACCAAGACAAATGAATGAATCAACACACAATATGTTTAGATATAATTAGATAATGTATAATGACTCAAGTTTTGTTAAATTTTGACAGTTCTGCTGGATTCTTTTTAGAACACACACACATCTTGTCTTCCTTCCAGCATGCACTGCTCACTATCCAGCTTAGGAGACCTCATGTATTGCTTAGCCTCTCATTTCACCTACAAGGTGGCTATGAAGATCAGTTTTTTTCAGGGGAGGGGGAAAATTAGCTATTTTTTGACTTATGAAATTACATTTTTTTTTGTTCCAACCCAAAGAACCTTTAGGGCATATTATATCACCTCAACATAGAATAACCCACAAAAACATTTTTTAAATATTTAAACATTCACTATACACTCCAATTAACTTGAACTAACTCAAAATGTGCATGCTTGTAGAAGGTGTGCTAAGTTATTCATACTTCTGCAACCTGTGATACGTCCAAACTGAAGCATTCCTTCTAGGTGGCATAGAGTCAGCGGTATAGATTCCTGAAAAGTATGTCAGAAGCAAAAGGTATTCCAGGGTGAATGATTATCCAATCTGCCCAGCAGCACCTCAGAAAGCAATGCACCAAAACTGTTGCATAAGCACACACACCAATGTGGAAACGTGCAGTAAAGCAGTCTTAACTGATTGCACAGGCAAACTTGCTTGCTTGGTGGCCGTGAGCCATGGCCCTTCCTTCCAAGGAAGCTCCCACTCAGCAGGGATATGGCAGCCATTTTGACCCATAGTTAACTCTGACAGAACCATCACGC
Organism: Brienomyrus brachyistius; assembly: GCF_023856365.1. NCBI lineage: Eukaryota > Metazoa > Chordata > Actinopteri > Osteoglossiformes > Mormyridae > Brienomyrus > Brienomyrus brachyistius. The sequence continues at coordinate 539,845 of NC_064552.1, read as the reverse complement.
TAAGGTCTTTAGTTCATCAAAAAAAGCAGATGAGCAACTGATGATATTGACAAGTTGGCAGTGGCCATTCCTAAGCTAACACCATAAAAAAGTAAAATTAATACAAAGATGACCTATCAATCCAGTCAGTTAAGGAGCAATTAAGAACCTTTCATGACCAAATGATGTTTCGAGCTGTTAAGTTTGCCACTGGAGCCTCAGCAGAGCCACGCTAGTTTACGCCATGTCAGCATCAAAAATCAGGCAAACAGCCTCATAATGACTATAAAGGCAGTAGAGGGAAAAACATTTTTCCAGGAATTAGAATTAACGGGAGCAGAAAATGATGCAACCCGTCAAGAGATGGAATTTAGACTGCTAAGATGGGATTTACAGGAAGCATGTGCAGCCAGCTGGCAGATACGAACATGTGTCCAAATTGCTGTTTCTGCACAACTTTCAGACTGCTTGGGGATTAGTGGGGTCGGTCTATGATTAGGTACAAGCATAGAACTCTAAAGTGATATTTAAAATGAACCCATTGTGGGGTACTGGTGAAAGTGTGCTGAGTAGCCACTAACTTACTCCTCAATCCCCCAGCACTGCCATGATGCCATTACATGTTCCTTTCTTACTGTATGCCTGTCTCGCTCCCTCCCCTCCCCACTGCACCTCCACACAAACTTTCCCAAGCCACTTCATTACCCAGCTTCATGTAGAGGTCCCATCTCAACTTACTGGGCCTCCCTGTAGTCACATGCTACCCCCCCGGCGCCCCAGCCCAGCCTGCCCCGCCCAGACGCTAATTGGTAACTGTGCTGGCAAGCTACACAATGAGACACCTGGAGTCCTGTCAAAACAAGTTTCTGTGTGAACAACACTGGAGTGGCCATGGTGACGCTGCAGTGTTCCCGGTGCCGTGGCTACAGCCCAGCATGGCGGGAGGAGGTCTGCATGCTTAAAAGAGCCGTCTGCCAAAATGAGGAAAGCATTGTCTCAGATCGTGCCAAACTAAATTAGTACTCTGATGATACACTGAGCTGCAAATTACAACTGTGCAAACTAACAAAACGACTATTTCCATGTCTTTTAGAGTTTGTTGCTTAAAAAAAAAAAACTCTGAAGTTCAATGAGATAAATGGCTTGAGAGAAACTAAAGGTTTCCCATCTGGATTATGCCAGTCTGTATGTTTTACTCACAAGCTCACTTATTCGCCACAGTCCTTAAGCAGATCATGTTACACCACAAGAGTTCAGCCCTGACAGGCCAGTTACACACTACCCCTTACCTAGTTAGGTATCATTTGCATAACTGTTCAATAGACTGGGATGTCTGAAACTATTAGCATTTTAAGGGAGCACCAAACATGTATTTATTCCAACTGACAATCTGAAAGCAGTCACACACATACAGTTGTGTACGTACAAGTGCCCACATGCCCAGCCTTTCCAGCCCAAGCTTGTTAAGCAAGCTTCAGAAACTTTAAAAAAGGATGAACACCACAAATCACCATGCAAGCTGTATGTGGTGATACCAGTAGTGCCTTTTGGGACATTAGAGTTGTACATTCTGGAGTTCTTTGGTCTTCACCCAGCAGTCACTAGCAGAACATCACAGAGTGTTATTAACTAGACACATGCTACAAGGATAAGCATCTCAAGAATGGTTCTGCTAAACCAAGGCCAACCCAATGCAACCTTGTTTTGTGGTCCATAAATGTGTACTACTAAGAAGCAGAACTTAATGGAAAGGAGTGTGCTGTATTATAGAGCATGATACTGTGGGCATTTCAGATTTAAAAAGTGCCATGTAAAAGTGTTACCTGCAGGGTGTATTTACCTAAACTGTCTGCACAGAAATAGTGCTTAGCCTGGCACACCTTACCAAGACTGCCACACAATACTCTGTGAGCTGCTGTGGTTGGCAGCAGCCAATGGCCTGCTGGGTTGCACTGGAACTGCTGTAGGTGCCATAACACAGCGAACCGAATGAAGGAATGCCACAAGAGTGGGAAATTAAGAGCATCAAAACGATTGTGACGGCGTGCACAAAAAAACAGCCATACATCAGGCAGAGTAGAAAGACAAGTTAGCACAGGTGTCACTTGTCAGAATAAAACTGATGACTTTATCCTAATTTTGGAGGTGAGGGTTCAAATGATCGGATCTTTCAATTTCCAATCAGTTGTTTTTTTTTCTTTGTTGTGTCTTATTACAACACAACACCCTCGGGCTTATATCCAATTCAAGAAGTCTTACTGTGGCCCTCTTGGGTATCCATTATATGGGCAGACTCAGGTTAGTTTACCTTCATATAGGTTTTTTCTTTAAAACACTTTATCTCCAAACAACTCTAGTGGTGCCAGAAGCAGGCATCCATCATGTTTTCTATGGCTTACTACCACCTTGAATGACAGTAACCAAAAGCCTCACCCAGATAAGCAGGGGAACTCATTCTGCCATGTAAAGTATATTCCACAGCATGGAAGTGGTTTGGATTTAGACATTAGTAAGTTTGTAACATCATGAAAAATAATCAGAAAGCCAATAAATGGGATTCCATTTACCCACTCTTAGTCCCAATCCACCAGCTTGATCACAAACTCTTCCTAGATAGAAATCAAGTAAAACCATAATAGAAACAATAATACAAATGCTGGGAGGTGGAGCTGGGGGGTGGGGAAGCAGGATGATGGGGGGTCCTGGGGGGCAGCCACATCGGCTGCAGCGCACAGATGAACCACAACAGCAAGCAGGCAGCAGCAGCACATTTCATTTTTCTCACAGAAAAAAAGCTGGAATACTTGGAATTCAAATTCTCACCAACTGAAATTGGTGAAGGCTCAGATCTCCCTGTCCGGGGAATTCCAAGCAGAGGGGGGCCTGAAATGCAAAGACGCACAGTCCCGTGTCACACAATTATACACTCACAGCGTCCTCCGACGGCCGACAGCGCAAAGCATGTGTGTCGGAAAAAGAAGCCCTACGACCTTTTCATGATTACTATAATGACTATGCTGTGTTATATGGCCTGCTATGTAGAAAGGCCCAGCTGGACTATGCTGGATCACATCATATAGAGAATTTGAGAGCATCTGATACATGCCAGTCACAGCAGTCTGGCGGTTAATGCCAGGCCCCTGTCTCTCCCTGCAAAACTCATTACTTTGCTTGTTTATGAGAAGATAGAGATCCATATGTTAATTCAGGGTGTTTTCTTTGTCTTCTGTTCGGGGAACGTGTGCAGTGTAAGGGAGACATCAAGGACATGAATGAAAACAAAAGAAACATGGAGAGAGAAACAATGTGAAGGAGACACATCTCTATAACGATTTATAGAAATGCAACTTTTAATGCAACATTATGCAACACACATCTGAGGAGGTTAATTAGGAGCCAGGCAAGATGGGTACATCTGGTGGGATTGAAAATAATAGGAACAGAGAGGAAAAACTGTAGTGACCAGTTATGGAGAGATTTATGCGAGCGAGCACATCCTGTATGCCTGGTACCCCCCTGCACCTGGGCATGCTCACGCTGCTTTGGTGAAAATGCACAGACAGCCAGGTGCACTGCATTACCCAACACTGAACGGCAGCACTTAAAACACACACTGACATCACCTTTGTTTACAAAGCCAGCCAGTTGTGATGGGGCTGGACCAAGATATACTTCCTGTATTTCCTGATGTAGGGACACGTATCTCTGGCCATTTTGTTTCTATCCACACTCGCCCATTGAACTAAGCAGGCACGTCAAACAGGACCTCACAGAGCGGCAAAGCAGAAATGCCTCACAAATGTTGGTGCGGTTTCACTTCCTAAGCAGGCAGGAGACCCAGCTGAACTTCCTACGGTTACTGAGGAATAGGCAGCTCCAGCAGCTCAGGGTATGAAAGACATTATTGAGGGTTTTAAATGAGCTCCCATTGACTGCATTTACTGTGACATCTACTTCACTGACTACATTAATTATTATCCTTTTATAGTGCAGAGCTTCCATTGGTTGGGAACACACAAAGCAAGCGAGGCTAAACTCAAAGGGAGAGCGAGACAGGGAAGCCGGCCCAGCACAGGCAGCTCTGTAAGAGCTCTGACAGTAAACGGTGCTGCCTGTGGCCCTTGCCACTGTGCAGCCCCACACGGCTACTCGATCTGGACCCCATCAACCCCCACTCTGTCTCAAGGCCCCAGCTTAAGGATCTCCTTGGCACAAAAGATAGCATTCAGCCATCAGAGATAATTCTACCCCTGAACTTGTGCTGTTCGAATCAGAGTGGGGGGGGGACAGGTTCCCCACACACTACCCATCCTGTAGCTACTGTGAGCAGGAGCCCCATTAACTGTTGAGAGGTCACCTCGGCCAGCGCCTCAGTGTTCGGCCCGGGCATTGCCTCAAGAGCTGAATGAAACTAAAAACTGAAATAAGACCACATTTTTCCTATGGTGACCTGTGGCAGAAAGTAGAGATCATAGGAAGAGGACTGTGTAAGAGGACTGCAGAGAGATGAACACTCAGAGTGACATCCCAGCACATCACACTTGTCCTACATGTACCTCCCTCTGCTGGTATTGGATAACACTCCACCTCACACTTAGCTGCCTTTAGCCTGTCCATGGCCTGCTACAGTCCCTCACCCCATCTGGCTTCCCAGCACAGCGAGGAAATGGTTAATACTTGGGCAACCCCCCACCACTCACACCCTTCCGCAGCATGGCAGAGGAGGGGAAACAATGAAGCCATTGTCAGGTTCGGCGAGACTCAGAGGGAATGACATTGGTTGTCCCCCCCCCAACCCCACACGCTAGTTTTTTTCTTGTTTATGCCCCAGTTTCCAGCACGTCAGTGTTAAAAACAGCCGTTAAAAGTTGATCCATACCAGAGTGGTACTCTGATTAGCCAGTGTATGTAAGCAGCTATGCCTGCCTGAGTCAGCTGGCTAGGCTAGGGTGGAGCAACATTATTGGCTACATGTTGGTCAATGTACAAGCATGCCTGTGTGATGTGCCCCCTCTGATCCTTCAGTCTTGGCACACCCGGGTCTAACTCAGTGAGGCACACACCTCTCACAGTCATGAACTTCAGTCAGGCATCATTATCTCGCAGGCTATCGGCTACCCTTATCATTCATTTTCAGATGCGCATTCCTGCTTTGAAAGGTCAAGGTGCACAGGGCGTTGAAAATGAAAACAGGACCATAAAAAGTAGCACAAGTTTATTGATGAATTGACTAATGGGACCACAACACAATGTAACCATATAAGCTATAATAACAAAAACACATTTTTACGCCAGAGATGGACAGGGAGCAGTACTAAAAACAGGCATCCAAATTCTCTTTGCGGACACTCACTTGATAGGTGTATAGGCTGAACACATCACCTATATGTTCAGAGGCATGATGCAAAGCAGTGCAATGTCAAGTCTGCCAAATGTTAAATTTCACTGATTATTGTTTTTGAGAGGGAAGACAACATACGCATTACTCCGTATTCTGTTTGCACCTCAGAACTAACTGATAACTACACCCAATGAGGACAGGTGTGTCTAATCTCAAGCATTTATTCTCAGACAATTAAGATAAAATCCATGAAAAATCTGTAACAATAAGAAAACTGCATTTGCTCCATTTTCTTTTAATCCTTTGCCTTTTTAAAATTGGCTGTCAAGATGGACATCTTAAAAAACAGCCATTAGTCAGGTGTAACACCATACCTCATCTGATAAGTATTTATAACTGCAACACTTGTGGCAGGTTAAAACCTAAATATTTATCTACATGTTAACTGCCTCCTGATTTTTAATGGCAGTTTGTAGCAGACTGTTATAGTGTCTAATAAAAAGCAACCTTTCAAATCAGACTTTCCAACAGGAAACTTTTCTGCAAGCAAGCAATGGGCCACAAGGACCATTGAAAATTATTTTGATTTTTAAAAAGCATTTTGAATAATCAGGTTTTTAGCAGCTATGGAAGATGAATGGGTGGACTGTCATGTTTTTTGTAACTGTTGCAAGCCTAATCAGATTAATCTTGAGTTCTAGTTTTCTCCTTTTTTTGGCTTATATCGTTTTCTCATTACAGTAGACAAGTTACTGAAAAAATGCCAAAACAAAAATTAAACCATCATGGGGTAATATCAAAAGCGTACATATTCCCTCCATTCATATACAAGTTATGTTATACATTTCTCTCTCAATGTATCATTCAATGCCTAACCTTTAAAAAAAAAAAAAAAAAGGATGTTATTCCATTTTAAAATTTTACTTGATATATTTACTTCCTCAGCGAATCACCACAGATGAGCCAGATGTCACCAAGCGTCTACAGCAGTAAAGTAATGCACCTAATCATTCCTATCTAGAAGGTTTAACTGAACAGCAATTACAGGCTCGTCTGAAGTCATCTGAGATCTGATTAACGTGACACAGATGTGGAGCTGGCTGGCCAACCTGATCAGTCACTGCCACCTTTTTGTCTCTGATATTTCGTAACAGGGAAGTGATGCAGCCTGACTGATCCGGTGTACATCATGGTCCTAAAGCTGCAAAGTAAACATTCCATGGAGCCTGAGGTCATCGCTACAGTACACTCCACTCCCCAGGTTTGTGCATTTAATTACAGTTTAATGCCTGCCTGCTCGGCGGCTGGCTGCCTCTGGGAAACTGATTAACGTGGCTGAGCAGGTTCAGGACGGCACAATAGGAATGGGTGCTGGTCCCACCAAGTGCTGTCTGCCTTATATGCAATAAAAGTAATGATAAAAATAGTAAGACTCAAACACACCTAAGCAAAGTGCCTCCATGTGGATGAGTGTATTGCATTTCCCTGATATGCAGCACATGTGGAACCCGTGGAAGGTAGACCAGACACTCTAGTAATACTCAGTGTTGGCGAGCGACCAAATCATTGTGTATGCAGTATTAGGAAGGTCGGTGTGGGCTTGGGGAAGCATACGTAGAGCACAGGAAGACAGGGAAGGAGGAGTATAAATGTAAGGGACCAGCGGGTGCTACTTACAACAATGTGTGCAGGAGATGGAGACCTGGCATCTTTAAGTGCTTGTCTGCTCTGCAGACTTCCTGCTTGAACATCTAGCAAGGGCCATTTCATCTGCAGGTACTGAGTGGCAGAAACAAACAAGATGGGAAAGAAAGAAAAAACATGTTAACAATGCAGAAAGCAAAAAAAAAGGAAAGTGACCGAGTGCATGACTCAAATAAACAAAGAAAACAGGTCTGAATAAGAGTCTGGAGAAATGATGGCACATGATGTGGAGCAAAGGTTGGTGTCTGATGAAGATTCCCAGCGTAAGGGGACTGAGCTCTTGGACAAGGCTGAAGCCATTTTCAATGACATCTGAGTCTCCAAGTACACTCACTTATGCTGGTCAGGACACTTATGAAATGTTTATGTAAAGGCTGGTTAAGGTTTGCAGTGGGGAAACTCGGTGGTATATTTACAACACTATTGCATGGCTAGGCACAGAGTGGAGAACCAGTACAATTGGAAACACAGATGGAGCCCAAACCTAGGACAACTAGAAGGTAGGACATGACCACAAGCCATCCACGACTTGGGTGAGATATCAGCAGCCACCTGTCTGCATCTCCCCTTGTGCCTTCTCAGGTTAATCATTAACGCTTATCATCAGGTAAGCAAGACAGCAGAGGCTGAAAACAGGACCTACACGTCGCAAGCAAGAGGCAACTCCTGAACCAGAGGACGTGGGCCATCTTCACTTTGCCCTGACCTCAAAATTAACAAGAAAGCCACAAGCAACCACTTTCAGAGTTATTGCATGTGTCTGCTTATCATCACCCACAAACAACTGTATCAGTACAGTGAAAGACCAGGGGCTGTGAACGCCACCATCTTCTCCCGCTTTACTCTTGCATTGACATGTCCAGAGACTCAGAGATCCCAGGTTGGGATAAAAACGGGACTGCTGATACGGCCATAAAAATCCGTTTCAGAGCAACATTCTCCGTACAATGAAATTGAGTATGGGTGATGTACCTGAAATGAATCACCAGTACCATGGTGAGCAGGTATCCACAGAAATCAGGGATACCTCCTCAAGACTGGCTCAGTACTGTAGAGGATACAGGGTCCAGCTAAGCTGCACAGCCTATATCATCAGAAGGCCTTTAGTCACACCTACTCTGAAAGTCAGCCCTGATCCATGTACAAACAGCGCCCGCAAATGGACTGCTGCAGCACCAATGCCTGCAGGGGCGTCATGAAGCCCAGAAACCCTGGACACATAAAAATAACATAAAGTGAACACATCAATTAGTCAGTCATGCCTTCCTGCACCATACTGCTCACTGACATCTCTCCCTGAACTACAGGGCTGCTTTGAGTGCCATGACTATCATTTAATAAACAAAAGCAAAAACTGCAAATTTTTGGTTAAATCCAAAAATCAAATGGTTTAGTCTGGAGTTTATTTCCCATGTTTTAGAATTCTGTTGTAACCAGAGGGCTTGCACATCTTAAATTCACCTCTGCCACATTCGACTAAAACGTAAATTTAGGATAACAAAACTAATCACTAAAACAAGATACTGCTGGATGTGTGGCACCCGTCAAGTCTGTCCTGACATCACTTTTCAGAAAGTAAATCAGGGGCTTTTTTTTTTTTTTAATTTTCCACCTACTTCCACCTGTCCAATCCAAATGAACAGAGTGTCACAGCTGCAACCAACAGAGCCCTGCGTGTGCGCAGGCATGCGTCACAGCCCTTGCCAGCCTCGCAGGACTTGCCTGTCTGTTGCTGACCCTTGAACTTTGAAAAACACTCATGTTTCGTACTGGCAGCTCACATAAGAGCTCGTTAGACGCCATCATCTCCCTTCTCACAGGGTGCTGGCCCCCACCCAGTGATGGCAAACCTCCACAGATCAGGTTATCTTCAACCCCTCCAATAGTCTGCCTTGTGTCTGTGTTAAAGTTGCATTAAATAAACCCTCAGTGCTCTACATACTGGACATATGTAAAGAATGAGCATAGCAGCTGTACCAGTCAGACCACAGAGGCGATTTACGCAGAGATTACACCCAGATGAAAAGGCAATTATGTATAGAAATGTTTCCACAAACATCACCTAAGGGTAGTTTCAAATAAACCAATTTCATGTATATCATTTTTTTGTCATTCATAATAAGCAAAGAAATAAACTGAAAATGTTTTGCAGTTTTTATCATTTGAATTTTACAAAACATTAGTAGCATTATTCCAGAGAGGCACAATAAAGAGAGGGGAAAAAGAGAAAGACAACACAAAGAAGGGAAAAATAAGGAAGAGCTGGTCAAGAGAACGAGATTCTGCTTATTTCTGGACCTTGGGAGTACAGGATCCCCAGCAGCCTGCAGCTCAAAACATGAAAAATGGATTTTGAGTAAATTCAACATAAAAATGTATTGCATTTTTTTCTCTGGAAATATATGCCTCTCTATACTGCCCAGAATCCCTGGAGAAAACTTCTGACAAGTGGGCTGGCCTTGTATCTTTGCCTCCGAAGCAACAGGGACATCAACCACTGGCTAGGAGTGGAGCCAAAAGCAGGCCTGACCGCAAGCCTGAATGTTATCATCCCTGCACTGCTGTTCTCCATCTCAATCTACCCAATAGGCCTGCAGTCTTTTTTGCATTTCATCCAAATGTTAGCCCTCAAGAAAAGTAAGGCAGAGCTTTATCTTAATTATTTACGTACGTATAAGGGGAAAAAAAGCACTTTGCTGTCAATTCCTCCCCAGCTGTTAGCTTATTCAAACCAGACGAGCTGTTACGCAAGGCCATAAATCTCCTGTCGCAAATGCAGAAGACCCCGAACCCTGTAGGCCATCCCAGGCTTACTCCTGAGAGCTAGACTGGCAGCACGTCCTGCTCCTGATTTCAGATGCTGAAGCACGCTAACAGCTTTGTACAGCACCTCTAAGGTCGACCAGCAGCAGAAAGGGCAGCTCCACAAAAGCAGAATTTCCTGCATTGTTGCTTTTTTACTTCAATTGTCGTCTTGCTCGTTTGCAGCAGCGATGAGGTGGCAGCGGTTGCTTCTTTCTACGCCGTGAAACCACACGTCTGACCACATCAAAAGCCAGAGTGCTGACTTATCATTACAGAACCCAACCAACACCACAGAATAGCCCATAGCATAGTCAGTCTGTACCCAATCTCCTGAAAGGCATCTGTATAACACTGAAAGTGTGTGTGTGGGTTATGTATATATTACATTGTGGGGACAAAATGTGAAATAATAACCTGTTATTTTGACGGTGTGGGGACCTTTTTTTTTTTTTATTCCTACAAGGGGAAACTCGGTTTTATAAAAATCTGTGATTGTAATCGTAAAACTAAAAATGACAAAAGTCTTGTATTTCGTTTGATTACTTATGGTTAAGGATGGGTAGGGGTTTATCATTTTTGTCATTGTTGGGATTAGGGTTATGCTCATAGAAATGAATGGAGAGTACCGACAAAGATAGGAGTACGGGTCTGTGTGTGTGTGTGTGTGTGTGTGTGTGTGTGTGTGTGTGTGTGTGTGTGTGTGTGTGTGTGTGTGTGTGCGCGCGCGCGCGTGTTTGCGCGCGCGCGCGCGTGTGTTTATCTGGTGCTTCCTGCCACATCCTTCTCAGAAACACACAAAGCTCGGCTCCCTGGCCCAATAGGTTCCTCCATTCCCATAGCTTCTGACCACCAGAGGAAAACCACAAACAGGGTTTTGCCCAAACTGGGAAATCTCACAGATAAACTAAAAGGCGGAGAGAAGACACTTCAGATTTAGAAACTGGGTACAACCAGGAACAGAACAGTGGATTTGGGGAGTTCCTCAAATCTTGTATTCTTGTAAGTCCTGTCCAAAAGATCTGCTGTAGGGATCTGGCCGTGGAGAAAAACCCAAGCGGTGAGCCAGCTTTGGGGACTAATTGTAAACAGGATTTCTTGAAAAACAACTGTGAACACTGGTAGGTGCTGGTCAGGTAAACCAAAAAAATATCCAGTCATAGCTCACTTTTTACAATAGCTGTAGAAGAGTAAGGGTCTGAACCGCAGACTACGGGACTCCCACACAGCTTGACCCAAATGCTAGCGACGCAGCCATGCCGAAAGGACGCAAATGAAGCCATGCAGGTTGACAGTGTCGAGCTCACAAGGCTGCCGGGGGAAGAAGGCCCGTTTTCACTACAAATGACTGCCTGCATCGGTTGTGTTTCATCACAAGGAAGCTAGGAAGCTCACCCTGGCCAGACCCGTCTGCCAGTCCGTCAGCAGTGAAATGCTACACTGGTGGGTGGGGCCACCCTGGCAGGGCAGACATGTACTGACAGGCATGTCTGATTCAGACTGGTATTGCAAGTGTTCCCCTCACGCTAATCCCCCTGCTGGTTTTACAAGCATGCCAGGGGGGAGTGGGCCTGCCAAGATGCAGCCCTGCCCCCAGAGCCCGGCCGCCTGGCCTCCAGCTGCCCCAAGCCCCTTCTGAAACAGCCCCAGCCCACACCTGCCCACTACCCTGCATGCTACTTGTGGGTCATGAACCAGGGCCACACCCTGACACCGCCCCCCCCCCCCCCCCTTTCTACCCAACGCCCTCTCATGAACTAGGGCAGTACCCTGACACGGCCCCCCCTCCCCCTTCCTACCCAATGCCCTCCCTTCTCCTGCAGTCTGCACCCTCCCCCACAGGCCCTGCAGGCCCTACAATGGCAGCTGAATGACTCAATTGTCTCTGATGAAGTGAAAGACAAGGGACTCCTCTAAATCCTTGCTAAGGGATGAACTTTCTCTCGCCTCCCAGAGCTTTCCCATCGACAGCAGTAACTCACAAAGAGCAGTGTGTGTCTTAGGGGGACAAGGACAGCTTTCCTGCCCCAGAGCCAATCCAGACAGCCTCAGCCTGGTCTGCTCCAGGAGCTTCAGGAGCAGGAAGGACTTTCCCTCAAAGTGCTTCCTTAAAATACAAGCTTGGCATTTCTCTTTTTGCTCCTCCCCCATTCTTTTTTGGTTCAGGAGCATGACCCAGGCATACAGGAGCTGTCATTGAAACAGTAACAGTGAGTGCAGAGCCCTGAAGATGGGTGCCCTCTAATGAAAGGTGGTATTAACATTGGAGTGCTTAATGAATGACGAAAAATAAACTTTCAATCTAAAAAAGCAGGGAACCTCCAAGGGGCCCACTACAAATAATGCAAAACCACGGCAGGCAAGCGAACGTTACCAACATTCTCTGACTAGTGTCTCATGGCCATCCAGCTTTGCGTAACTGGGTGAGCAGAGGTTTTCCAGCATTACAATATCATTTTGCCATTTTGCCACTGTAAGCTACAAATATTAAGACACATTATGACCACATCTTCCTCTTCCTTAAATGCCTTTTCAGGTCATGTGCATGTGGAACAAGCTCATCTTAGAGACCAAAGTCTTTATTCAGCTCCCAAACACTGCAAGAATGTGCACAGTGAACTGGCTGCCTGTTTTACCCAGTAAGAGCGTAGAGCAGCTTGTTGACATCATTGGTGGCACAGAACGAAAACAGCATGTCAGTTATATGAAACAGGCTGCCCTAGTCATGTTAAAAACCTCCACTGATTTCCAACCCATCTGTGAACTGGTCAGTGGCCCTGCCATTCACATCTTCGGTGCCGGGGCAAGGTTGGCGCCAGCGTGTAGGACATGCCCACTGGATTGTCACGCTGACCGTCTCCTGGAACACCTCCCTCCCACACAGGATCACGGCGTGCAATTACAGTAAAATGAAAACCTGTTTATAATCTAAATGAGAACAGACCGTTATTCCATGAACGTAAGCACTTACTTTTGGCCATGCAGTAACTACGGCACTGAATCTCAGTTGTCTCTTGCCGGTAACCTGCTCCAGTTTTGAGATGAAACCCACTTTTAAACAATAGTTGCTAATGGGCGAGGAGGGCCAAGCACACAGGATCTTCCTCTGCATTTGCTCAGGCTGAACCAGTCAGCAAGCCAACGCACAGCATTTCCACAACACTGGGGTTATGTATCGCCAGCTGTGCCTCTGGCCGTTTCTCATCATCTTCCTTACAGGTGCTTGGACAAAAACTCCTAATAGAAGCGGGAGCTGCAATTTTCTGTAATTGTGGAGAGAGAAAATAATAATACAATGGAGAGTCTTTGAAGACGAAGCTCCGCCTGCCCAGCCCGCCACCGCCCAGCTGACCGCATTTGGAGCCTTCCGTACTTCTGCCGTCAACATTAAAAGGAGGGCATTATTTCTGAGCGCTCTGTTCGAGGGAGGAACTACTACGGCAGCAGGAGAGAGTGGCCAGCAGAACCAGAAGTCCAGATGAAACTAAAAGTTAGGCTACATGAGGGCTCTTCACAGCTGCTTAGTTCTTCTAATACACAATTTATGAGTAAATAAAAAAAGAATTTGGGGGGAAAAAAAAAATCCACCAATTCTAATAGCCAGAGGCATTTCTGCAACCAGGAAAATAAAACTCGAAAGTGGGAAGGCCTCCGGTTTCTGTGCCCCGGGGCAGGGGAGCCTCCACTGGGCCACGTTTGCTCTAAAGCCAGAACCACTGGGGGTTCTGAAGGCTGACGGCATGGGGCCACGGGCTGCTCTCTTGCTTTCGACTCCTCACCGTGCGCACTCTGCGCTTCTTTAACCTCTACCTTACCCTCTCCTCTGCTTTCAGAGAGCAAAACTTTTTTTCCAAGTGTTTTTTGGTGGTGTTTGGTTCTTCACCCCGTATCTCCCCATCTCACTCAGTCCCTGACCATTGTTTTATTCCAAAGGTGCAAACTAATCAATGCATGTGAGATGTTTCATTAGAACAGCCTGCTGATCAGGGTTAAATTTACCTCCATCCCTGAGCTGTTAGTCTTGCTCAACATGACAAGCCAGGGAACACTGTTAGCACAAAGGCTGTCATCAAGCCTGGCTGTTATCTATCTGTATTTGTTTAACAGGTGTGGACAACACACTATGTAAACACAGAAAGGTTACCCATATCCTTAAGATACTGTATAATGCTAATTTCAATTTGGTGGAAAAACACGGCAAATAAGCTCTATACATTCAAAGATATACTTCAATCTTTGCTAAATGGGTAACAATGTAGTCTATCTCTGAATGACAACAGCATGTAGGACTGGCTCAGAGCTGCCACTGTGCAGGCACACATCCTCAGTCTAGACAAGCTCTTTTTCAGCAGCCGTTTACCAGCACAAAGACGAAAAAGCTCCCTCTACTCTTACCATATGATTTATACCAAAATCTAAAACTAAGATGTCAAAAACAACACAGGCGCTTCTTTTTGGCCACGGGCGGCAGATGCCAGAGAAGGAGAGGGGTCCTGACGGCCAGGCGCGGCGGCGCTCCGCATTCATGGAGCAGCGCAGGAGGTGCGAGCATGCGCCCGGCGTCTGAGAGTCTACAAAACTGCATCACGCAGCCTAAAGACACCAGTTGGCTGTCATCTCCACTCCATGTCCACACAGGTAAGCCAGATTACACCACCCTGCCAGACACATGCCACAGGGTCTACAATTATTATCATTATTTTTTAAAACCCAGAACCTCATGTCTAATGGTAAAGACTCTCAACAGGTCACATTTCTCTGTACACAATGAACAGGAACACAAGGAGGAACTAAAAATAGAGGAATGGCTCAAAGGACATGGGTGTCTTACTGGCCGTAACATGTGCTGCGTTCCATTTGAACTCGGAAATCGGAAATTCCAAGTTCCTAGTCGGAAATTTCAACTAGAACGCCCCCTTAAGTCGGAATTCTGACTCGTGATGTCGGAGGAGTCTACACAACCCCGACCATTATCAACAGAAGTTAAAGCTGTAGCTCTGTATTGTTTATTAGCACTTAACTCTTACTTGTGGCTCATTAAATCTGTACACACCAGACTGTCCAAGTGCTGTCTGTGGATGTGTTAATATGGTATTTTTATGTGCAAAATTTTATGTATTGTTTTCATTACCAACTGGTATTGCTAACGATGAACTTGACTAGAACTGGGGCCTGTTTCAGAAAGCAGGATTTCTTACTTAGCCAGGTAACTTGTGGGATTTAAGGCAGTCTGCGCTAAATGTAAGTGAACAAAGATAAAGCCCATTTAAACTGGGGTACCTTAAAGTTGTCAGGCTTAGAAAGAAATCCTGCTTTATGAAGCAAGTCCCTGGTATTGTTAAATGACTTTCCGATTTGCTGTACTGGAATGCGATTAACTTGTCATTTCCAGCTCTAACTTCCGACCTATGAGGTAAGTGGAACGTAGCATAAGAATGTGGCAACTGGGCTTCAGCTTTGCCTTATGAAGAGAGTGTCACTAATTTTGCACAACATCCACATGAAAACACCTCTCAATGAGGAGCCGTTAACAGAACTCAGGCTGAGCAGCAAGATGCACTATGTGCTGTCAGCCAGCCCCTGATGCAACTCTTATAGGAATCGACGCATCATAAGGTTGGTCCTTCCAAAGACCACAATGGCCAGACTTTTTTTTTTTTTTTTTTTTTTTTTAAAAAGGGGGGGGCCCCTGCCCCTTATTCAGACTTGACATTCAGGAGCCAGTTCCCTGGAAATGATGCATGCTACTCCTGGGAGCGTAAAGAAGCAGTGAAGGACATGAGCGGCCTAACTGCCTGCAGTAGAACCCTTGAGGGCTGCACTCCACCTGACCTGCACCAGGAAAGTATCAAGCAGTAAAAATCTGTAGAAAAGTGCTCTGGATAAAAGCTTTAGCAGAACAACAAAAATGTAAATGTGAGCATGTGGAGCGTGGCATGGTGACAGGAGCGGGGACAGCACACCGTTAAAGCCAGGTGAAACTTGGAATTCATGAGAGAAACAAAGCTTAAGCTGCAGGGAAAGCAAGCCGTCACGGATCGTGCATCTGGTTCTCACTGCACCAAACAAGCGACGAAACGAGTGTCTGCTCCTCGCCACAGAGCTGCGACACAGCCAGTGCATGTGGAACAGAAATTCCCATGTAGCGTATCTAATAGATGCAGCCACTGAGCCCCGCTCCCTCGAGTCTTCATCTTGGACGTGGTGGGGAGCAAATTAATAAATAAATAAAAATGGATAAAGAGCCACCAGTTATTAGCGCTCATTAAAATGTAAGATGCTTCACTGACAATGAACCCCAGGGGAGGTCAGCAGGTTGTTGCATTTTTTTTTCTCAGCCATTGCTCCACTCCCCCTCTCCTGCTCCCCACGAACGAAACCCCTAACCTCTGCATCAACTCTCATAATGACTCCTGGTCATTGCCGCTGTCCTCCTCCTCCGCCCACGTAACAGCTGATACCCACACGACCCCTCACACCCTGTTGCAGCTTGGCTTCACCCGCACCTCTGCCGGGTCCCGGCCAGGCTGACATTTGCCCATTCAGATGATCCTACACTCGGCTAATTACAGCGACGCTCAATATGCAACTGTAACCCTTCAAAACTCGCAAACCCCCTCATCTCCTTGTCCACAACCACCACCAGCAGACATCACAACACCAGCCAATTATTGATGAATCTTTAATATGTTCTTTCACTGTCTCATCGCCTATGACAGAGGGGTCGTTCCATCATAGGCACTGAGGGATAAACAAAGTGGTAAATTCCTTATAGACGCACCATCTCATAGAGTGTTAAGTAACAGTTCTCAGTACACCAAGCACCTACTCTGAGAGACTCATTCCAGCCCTTTGGCTGTTTCATGGCAAGACTTTGTCCCCAGACATCACATCCACTCCCCCATGGGAGAGGAGGCTCATGTCCCTTCTACCACCCACTGGTAATTCTCCTGGCATCTTCATTAAACTTCCTGTTATTTTATTACTGTACCTGAACCTCAGTCAGCAATGGAAGCGCCCCTTGTAGAAAAAAAAAATCACCTTTGTCATATTACATTTGAAATCTGTGCTATAATCAAGTAAAAGGACACTACAGTACCAAAAACATTAAAATAAGGGTATTCTGAACAATCTAAGAACATCTTCCCAGGAGCTCTGCTCATTAAACGAATGTTGAGATCCAGTATGATTGACGGAGAGATGAGACGGAATTCTGTGCTGCCAGTTGGACCATGCAGACTAGCTAATGATGGGCAGACACTACGAGGGTCCTGCCACACGAAAGGGCTTTGGACACCAGTGCTAATTACTGCAGAAATATCTTCATCATACATATACGTATTTATGCTGAATAAAACACACCAAATATCTTCTGAATCTAAGGCACATTAAAATGTATCGGTAGCCCAGTAAACCTTTGTAGATTCCTACAGCTTCCCAGAGGCAATATGCCAACAGTCTGCCCTGAAACATCTGACAAGACAGAGACCACTGTCCATGACACACAAGTGTCACACAGACATGGCCCTGGGCCCTCAACACATCCCCTCTGAAATCAGGCTATGGTGAAGTCTGCCTATTAATTACACTGATTTATTTATGCCTGTAGTTTCAAGCTTAAAAAATATAGAGTGTCTGGATATAGATTTCACAGACCTGTTTCCCCTCTCAGAGATGGGTCCTATAAAGGTTAACACGCTTGGGAACAGAACCTGGATACAAACTGTATGTTTTTGTCAGCTGAAGTGAGGTGAGGCAGTACAGCAGCAATGGGGGGTGGGGGGGGGATGGAAGAGGGGAAAAAAGAGAGAGAGGGAGAGAGAGAGAGAGAGAGAGAGAGAGAGAAAGCCCTCAGCCAAGCCATCAAGTTGAACATTGAACTTCACAGTAGTGGCTGCTTTCTCTGCCTTCCTTTTGATGTTACCTCCAAAGCAAAAGATCAAAGGCTTGGAGTGTGGCGTGGGGAAGTCCCAGGCTCTTAGCCTGCCAGCCTGTGATATATGCAAAAGTCTATGCCAAAAAAAAGACAGTGAGAGAGGCCAGTGAATGAGGGGGAGAGGGCGAGTGAGAGTGAGAGAGAGAGAGAGAGAGAGAGAGAGAGAGACTGCAAGCTTGCAAGGAATGTGGTTAAATAGTTCATTTTAACTGAGGGAATGCCCACGTCATGCAAGCAAAGCCCGGGTCGGGCACGGCAGGCTTGGGGTTAAGGGCTCCATCAGCATACAGGACTCCCGAGTTTGGTGGTACAAGCAATAAACCCACTTAGCATCTTGTACTGAAGCAGTCTACAATGCACTGTAACGCAAACGCATGCATGTTTGCAAACACACGCGCACGCACACACACACACACACACACACACACAGGTTTATAATTATATCTTTGTAAGGACTCTCCATTCATTTCTATGGGGAAAACTGTAATCCCAACATGACGACCTTAACCCCTACTCAGCCCAAACCATAACCCTAACCCTAACCCAGCCCAATCCTTAACCATAAGTAACCAAAAAAAAAGAGAGACTTTTGGCATTCACAGATGTTTGTGGGGACCTGAAAAATGGTCCCCACAACGTAAAAGTAACAGGTTTTCATTACATTGTGGGGGACATTTGGTTCCCACAATGTAATATAAACATAATCACACACACACACACACACACACACACACACACACACCTGAGAGACAGCTGTGTGGCCAGAGCGAGCTTGGTGCACAAGACTGGCTGCCCCTATTCTAAGGTCCCACAACTCTGCAAGCAAACAGCAACCCGAAACCAACCATAAAGAAAAAACAACAGCAACATGGAGTTTGGGGCCTGCACCAGACCCAGTACTGTAGGGGACAGTGTTAGTGGGGGTTGAGGTCAAAGGTCACAGTGAAAGAGGTCAGGTTACACAGTCTTAAGGAGTCATGGGCCTGGGAAGTAAAGCGAAAAAAAATGCAGTTACAATGGTGCTACTGTTGGCAGAGTGCAGGGCGGAGAGTGGGGAGAGGAGGGCACACTTAGAACATGGCGGGATCCCGTTTCAGCACAGCTGTCATGCTGCCCTGCGCTTTCACTGCTTTATATTTCCTTTTTTTGTTGGGTGGGTCGGCATGGAGAAATGAAACCTGAACCAGGAGAACCTTTAAATGTAAACGTAATCCTGAAAGGCAGTAAATATGGTCTTCAGGTTAAATATATCTGAGTATTGTATAACTATATATCAACCCTTTAGTATTCAATATTTAAAGAGGAGGGCCTTGTCCATGGGCAAAAAGCTATCTCCAAACTTCAAGCTATTCTGCAAAAAGATGAAAAAAGTCACAATCACTTTATGAAAGAAGTGCAAATGAAGAACGACGAGAATCTACAAGCAGACACCCTGTGCAGGGAAGCTGTGTCACTCTGCTAATGAGCAGGATAACCACCCGACACCGGGCCCTGGCTCACACCATATCCATCACCGATGGGTAAAAAGAGGGCGAATGAGAGCGGGAGTACAGAGGGAGAGAGAGAGAGTGTGTACAGGAAGAAAAATCACAAGAGTAACATGGAAGTGCAAAGAGCGATTAAGGATTTACTTTCAAAAGGCTTCCATTGATCGTTTCTGATAGACCTGCGATAAATCAAACTACACTGAGTCACATGAGAAGGGAGCCTAATCCCTTAGTCAGATCCAGGAGAACTCAAACCAAACCAGCTGTTAATTTGGGCTTTACAAGATAAAGCATCTGAAAGCCAACCTGATGTACCCTAGGGCAAAGGTTTACATCATCTCTGAAAAGCAATCAACTCTGCCAGTTTGGAGAGGTAATCAGAGTGCATGCATTGGGAGAGAAAGGAGGGGGGCTGGGGGGGCTGAGGTATGCAGAATAAAAGTGCAAATGAGGAAGAGCGGATGGCAGGAGTCAAAGCGAAAGAAGCAGTACGTCCTTGAAAGCGCCACAAAAACCACAGCAGTGGAGCATCTTATTCACAAAAGAGCGAAAGTGAGGGGCCACTGGCTAAATACAAACACAAATAGCCAAAGCCATACCCTGGGGAGCCACTGCAGACCTCCAGCCTTATTTCTCCCAAGTGAGCCAGTCATTTTCCTGTCCCCATCCTCATGGCTTGCGCCACCTCTTGCAAAATATGGCAGCCCGCAGTGTGGCAACACTATAATTAAATAGGTTTATTTTAGTTTTTTGGGCGGAAATGTTGTGCGACACCACCCACACTGGCTTATTTCCTTGGACACCCGTACGTTTAAACGTCGCAGTTGAAGCAAGCACTCCCCACAGCCGTCAGTCTCCTCACCTCATGCCTCACTCGCGTGTGGAACAGCGGACATTCACAAGATGTCCACACATGGCAGAAGCAGACACACAGGCACAAGCGGCATCATTAGCCAAGCCTCCCTGCCTTTAATGTTCTGTTTGCTACACACAACAAGATCATATCTGAAATTCAATTTTAAGAATTACGGGAGCTTTGCATTGGTTTTAAAGAGGGCTGAAAAAAAACAGGCTTGTAGTGTCTGGAAAAGATCCAGAGGCAGGCAAAACCACACATGAAATCAGAGCTAACCCCCCCAGTTACAGTGACTGCACTCAGGGATCAGGACCGACTTTCCACGTCTCCTCTTCCTCCCAAATTGAAGTCAAACAAGGCAGAGAGAGGCTAATATTGACAGATTCCTGTGTTGACACATCCAAGTAAAAACAAGGCAAAAATTGCAACTATGCCTTCATTTATTCCTCGTAAACCACCTTTGTTTTCAAACTTCCTGCTGGAGCCACTGGCCTGAGTCCGAAGGTGACACGTTTAATTATGTAGAAACCATAATCTTAGCAGACAGATGGTGAACAGAGCTTCTCTTTTTCACTTTGTCAAATTGAATCATTAGTAATGTTATTTACTAAATTAGGACGCACATAAGCATCCCAAAACTGAGCACATGCTTTCTAAAAACATGGGTGTCATTTCACCAAACATCTGCAACATGGACAGCCAAAGGTGTTTTGCAGAAAAATACCAGCCAGTGAGAAATCTACCACTGCTTCAGTCAGCAAGAGGAGCCTACGGGGGACAAAGCCATCGGTAAACAAACATACATGCATAAGCATAAGGAGTGTGATCACGAGTGGTAGAAGTGTATGAACACCTTTAGCTGATGAGGCCGCAGGGCCACAACATGATTAGGCATCAGGGAGCAAACCCTCACTGTGCCTCTTGTCCGCCCACTGCCCTGTAGTAAACAATTAACAGTTGGTTTCTACAGGTTCTTCATCTTTGTGGCCATGCAGAATCCAAAATGCATTCCTTAGCTCGGTGGCTGGGTTCCCCTTAACCACCTTTTCTTTGTTTGGACTTCAGATTGAAAAACCCCATAGCAACACAGCTGAAAGGTCCAGAGATCAGTGTGCCAGTAAGCAGGTGGAGACGCTCTGAACATTAGGGAGATTTGATCAGCTCACACTGACCCAGAGAACCAAAACGAAGTCATGCCCTGTGCCTAAGACGACACTGGTAAGCTTTACTTACTCTGAAACAGCCATTCCAATGAAGTTCATGTCACTTTTACTGGGTCAAAACATACCTACTGCTGGAAATATGACACCTTGCACAGAGGTCACATTACTAGGCATCCCACCGAGCAGTAACCTCCCGAAAGATGCAGATAAGACCTCTCCCTTGTACAGACATGGCAAAACGAGTGCATGTGATGGGAGCATCCCAATGATAAACCGGTACAGTGATCCAGGAACACTGAACGCAAATTCTTGATGCTTTTCAGTACTGCTGACTGCTGAGTGTGATCTTCCTGTTTGGTGTACACAGGGGGAGAGTCAGAGGTTTGTGGTGTCATATTCTAAAGCTAAGGGATCTCAAGGCTAATATGTCTTTGGGTCAGGGCATCAGGACGATAATGGACTGCTGGTAAAAAGGACGACAAACTGCAAGTACAAGGAGGCACTGTTTAGAAATAAAAGGCAATCTTTTTCTCAGTCTGACAATTGTATAACTTGTAGTTCAAGTTCTTTGTTAAGGTTTGCGTTTTGAGATGTTTTTAATGGATACCTTAAGTTATGTAACAACTAGCAGAAAACATGCCGATATGATAGGCCATCATGCTGTCCCTTTGGCAATGAGGACGGAGCAGCAACGGGCCCCGTCCGCTATGATGATAGGCCATCATGCTGTCCCCTTGGAGTGAGGACAGAGCAGCAACAGGCTCTGTCCACTATGATGATGATAGGCCATCATACTGTCCCTTTGGCAGTGAGGACAGAGCAGCAACAGGCCCCGTCCACTATGATGATGATAGGCCATCATACTGTCCCCTTGGAGTGAGGACAGAGCAGCAACAGGCCCTGTCCACTATGATGATGATGATAGGCCATCATACTGTCCCTTTGGCAGTGAGGACAGAGCAGCAACAGGCCCCGTCCACTATGATGATGATAGGCCATCATGCTGTCCCCTTGGAGTGAGGACAGAGCAGCAACAGGCCCTGTCCACTATGATGATGATAGGCCATCATACTGTCCCTTTGGCAGTGAGGACAGAGCAGCAACAGGCCCCGTCCACTATGATGATGATAGGCCATCATACTGTCCCTTTGGCAGTGAGGACAGAGCAGCAATGGGCCCTGTCCGCTATGATGATGATAGGCCATCATGCTGTCCCTTTGGCAGTGAGCACAGAGCAGCAAGGGCCCAGTCCACTATGATGATAGGCCATCATGCTGTCCCCTTGGAGTGAGGACAGAGCAGCAACAGGCCCTGTCCACTATGATGATGATAGGCCATCATGCTGTCCCTTTGGCAGTGAGGACAGAGCAGCAATGGGCCCTGTCCGCTATGATGATGATAGGCCATCATGCTGTCCCTTTGGCAGTGAGGACAGAGCAGCAAGGGCCCCGTCCACTATGATGATGATAGGCCGAGATACTCACTGAGCCAATCCCACAGCAGAGGAACACTTACAGTTTAGAAACCTCCTCTTCTGCCACCCTCTTTCCATAGCCAGGTCTGGCTCTATTCTGGGTTTAAAGCACTGGTGTCCATTTCGGTTTGGGGATGGGGGTCACTGGAGGTGTGAGCCTCTGTGCCCAGCTCACATTTCCTGGTCTCATCAACTGCCAGTTAGGTGACAAGCATTTCTGTGTGTTTTGGCAGACATGGTCATAGATCCCATTCAAACAGCACCACTGGGGTAAGCTTAAAGAAAAAATGGAAGAGAATTCTGGCATGTCTCACTGCCTGCGTGTCGTCAGAAATCAGAACCCGTGGTATTCAACTGGAAGTGGCCTCTCCTTCACTCCCTCACACTGTCCTGCTAACCACTGCCTTAGCATATCACTCTTACATCTCGGTCTAGAGCCAGGCCCATCCTGCAGCACTGCCTGCCCCCCCAACCCCCACCCCCACCAGCTGCTGCTCTGCACGCCACCACAAACAGCTGCTGTAAGAGACACACGACCGGTGATGCAACACGTCTCTGCCGCCGCAGTGAAGGCCTGCATTCTTTGATAGGACAATAAGTAGCACAGTTCAGGCCAAGAGACTTTAACCCAGGAGCCAGAAACATTCACAGAGAAGCAGCGCTGCTGAGCTGGTACAGGACAGACTTACAGGGAGACACAGGAGCATCTTTCAGGGCTTCCAAACGAAGTCCCACTGGAATGTGAGTAATCCTAACACTAATGACACTGACATCTGCAATGTACATGTCTCAACAAAGAGCGTGTACTGCCTGCTAAAGGTGGCTACTCTACCCTTTGATTGCAAAAACATACCAATATATGAAAATCATCATTAAATTAGACCATTAGATTGACCTTAGCCCTTACAAATGAATTACTGACTTCGTCTAGGGTTAAGAGTGTTTGAATGACCCAGAATACACATAAGGCCACCCATCAAATACTGGGAATCCACACCCAAGCTAAGAGGAGCAAAAATGTACACAATTAGGACAACCAGACCTAACCTTGACTCCACACGCTCCCGTCCTCCGTGCCTAACCCTGACTGACCTCACGCGCCCCCATCCTCTACGCCTGTCCTCCGTACCTAACCCAGACCCCACAGACTCCTGTCCTCCGTACCTAACCCAGACCTCACACGCGCCTGTCCTCCATACCTAACCCTAACCCCACACACTCCGATCCTCCGTACCTAACCCTAACCCCACACACTCCGATCCTCCGTACCTAACCCTAACCCCACACACTCCGATCCTCCGTGCCTAACCCTGACCTCACATGTGCCTGTCCTCCATACCTAACCCTAACCCCACATGTGCCTGTCCTCCGTACCTAACCCTAACCCCACACACTCCGATCCTCCGTGCCTAACCCTGACCTCACATGTGCCTGTCCTCCATACCTAACCCTAACCCCACACTCCGATCCTCCGTACCTAACCCTAACCCCACACACTCTGATCCTCCGTGCCTAACCCTGACCTCACATGTGCCTGTCCTCCGTGCCTAACCCTAACCCCACACACTCCGATCCTCCGTGCCTAACCCTAACCCCACACACTCCGATCCTCCGTACCTAACCCTAACCCCACACACTCCGATCCTCCGTACCTAACCCTGACCCCACACACTCCGATCCTCCGTACCTAACCCTGACCCCACACACTCCGATCCTCCGTACCTAACCCTGACCTCACATGCGCCTGTCCTCCATACCTAACCCCACACACTCCGATCCTCCGTACCTAACCCTAACCCCACACACTCCGATCCTCCGTACCTAACCCTAACCCCACACACTCCGATCCTCCGTACCTAACCCTAACCCCACACACTCCGATCCTCTGTGCCTAACCCTAACCCCACACACTCCGATCCTCCGTACCTAACCCTGACCTCACATGCGCCTGTCCTCCATGTATAACTTAATTCCACATGCCTCCTGTTTTTTCTGGCTCATTTGCACAGCCATCCCCTCTACAGCAGCCACTGAATCTTTTTGTCATTTCAAACCGTAGGACCCATCTGTATTATCCAGTAAAATTTGAGGGAGGGGGGTTTAGGGCACTTACAGCACTACCCCCCAGACGCAGCAGTGAGCGCCCCCCCGACGTGCCCTGACACTCGTACATCACCCGCAAATTGGCCAAATGAATTAACCACGGCCCCTGCTTAACGTTACGAGCTTTAAATGGATTTTCTCTCCCCAGCTCTGGCCAATAATTGCCTTTATCCATCTTGTTGAAGTGCGGTCTGCACCGCCAGCCCCGGGACGCATTTTCTGCTCCAGCGGCAGGAACCCGAGAGATTTGTCAACGGATCATAACGGGTAATTCAAACAGCGATTAGTCCTCTGGCGTGTCAGCGGCCCCTCCCTCCACCCACGGGACCCTTCAGTCCCCAGCAGCACAGACATGAGGGAGGGGAGGAGAGCAGTGCAGAGGATAGGTCAGTGCATGTGTACAGGGTGCTGTGCTCCAGCTCAACACAAACTCCCACAAGCCCCCAGGGGAGACATCCAGTGCGAGGCAAGCCAGGGGCCCAAAAGAACCATTCCACTCTGTAAACAAACGCAGCCCCTTCTGTGCTGAAGCAGCAGGACGTGTTCTGTAAACACAGCGACTAGGCTCCCACAGCAGTGGCGAGAGTTCCGTTAGGGGCAGTAGCAACACCTGGGACACTCGAAAAGCCAGTGGACTCATAGTTTGTCCCAGAATCACAGGGGACTTTATCCAGACAACAAGGAATAAAGGACTGCCCAGACTGAAAATGCTACCTTTAGGTGCTGCAGAATATAACCTGGGACTTTGAACGTCAACTATGCTACCAGGGCAGCTGATCTGCCTTTATCGGCATTTGAAAAATGCAAAGTGTGTGTTCATCTGTAAAGATAGGCTGCCATAAAGTTATAAAGGAAGTGGGCTCTCAGAAAGGACGGGGGGCCATGAGTGACTGGGCACGCAGCCCAACAGAGCCCATGTGACCACGTCACTCACTGTCACCGTCTGCCTGGCCCAGAACCAGGCAGGTCCTTTTCGAATTCCAAATCACATGCACAATCCTCCAACTCTTTAAGAAGAATTCCTCCATTCCATCGACCACATGGACGTCATTTAAAAAAAAAAAAAAACAGCCAATTTTCCAAACTTCTGCCTTCCTCTCACATTAGCAGAGACTGTTTTTGCAGACAAACACCTGTGTACTATGATTAATTATTCATTCCGAAGTGTGCAGTATTGCCATTTGAAAGCACAGATATGAACCGCCACTGTATACCAAACCAGACTGGAGCATTTTGAATTCAGTATCATCACTGTGTTAATCTGCTCTTCATGTTGAGTGTTATCAACACATGCACAAAGTGAGCCTACACTTCAGTGCTAGCGTTCTTCTCTGAAGGATACTCACAACGTGATCTTCAGGCATGTGATGGCCCATTTTACTGCTGTTTTTATCTCTAAGAAAACATAGCAACAAAAACAAAGCCCTCTGCCCTGGGACTGTACTTTATTCACTTCTTCAGGAAGTTACGTGAACTTAAACAGGTCTCGTTAGAGAGCTGGAAGCATCTATGAGGACTGCATCTCAGTAGCCTTCAGCAATTTTTAAATGCAACATTTTTTTTCCATTAAATCCCCCAGTAATCCCCCTACTAGTAGATTAATTTATTTCTTCCTTGGCAACGCTATCTCCTTCACCTTTGTGTGTTTATAAATGTAGCACCTTGACAAGCAAACTAGTTGAAAATTGCCTCATTAGCACTGTCTCCCCCCCTCCTCTCTCTCTCTCTCTCTCTCTCTCTCTCTCTCTCTCTCACACACACACACACACACACACACACAGAAAAAAAAACTGTCCTTGGAACTTATCCCATAGCAATTAAAAGTTTAATTAGAAGATTAAAAATACATGGGTTAGAGTTTATAACCTTTCACTCCTCAATTATGTGTTCTAGACACACAAAAGATTTTCATGTCTCTAAAGGCTTTAGAGTAGATTATCTTAAAAAATGGACTGTAACATGCAAATAAAATAAATCTTAAATTAGTATCAGGTAGTACACAGACAATGTCTTCTGCCGGGCGGCTGACCACGCTGCATTACTGCGGCTGTACACATGAGTATATATCCAGCGGGCTGGTAACAGAAAACGTCCAGATATTTGATCAGGCAGGACTCTGAGCACTGGGATGGCAGGAGATCATTTTGTCTCATTCTCCCTTTAAAGCACAAAACAGGCTTTTCCCAGGCAGGACCAAGGGTGTGGAGCCTTGGAGAGACTAACAGCTGTGGCAGGAGGTCACTGGCACACAATGACAGGGAGGCCCACGCCCAAAGAGAGCTGGAGGAGAGTCACAGAGCTGCGCCTCACCTGCCCAAACAAGCCATCTAAGGTGGTGGTCCGATCCCCCAGACCTGGGGGCTGACACAGTTAAAACTGAGCCCAGGGGAAAGGCTTTACTCTACATGCTACTCGTCTGTAAATTGTTCAGTGCAAGCCCATGACATGCTAACAGAAGAATCTTAGTCAAAGTCACTGTTAACTGACAATAAAATACAGCTGCGAGCTGGATACTCTGCAGAAGCAGCTCACGTCCCAGGTCAGAGGTCATAGGTCAGCTGGCGGCGGCACGCAGAGTAACACGGACAATTGTTGCCCCCCCGACCCTCCAAAATCTCTTAAGTGGAGGAAGCTGAAGCCACACATGGTGCACATCCGTCAAAACCTGCACAAACCAGTGCCCCCACCCCTCCCTTCCTAAGCAAGCCAGCAGAGGCCCCATTGTGTGGACGCCTAGCCCACGGCCGCGGCTGCTCCAATTACCGCGGCAATTACGCGGCCCATTCAGAGCACGCCAGCATCCCACACGGGGCCAGAGACCTCGCTCTTACAGGTGCTCCCCAACCGTCACCAGTGCACCAGCAGCAGGGGGCCAAAGGCCTCCTCCTTTTGCACATTCCACCAAATCAAGAGTAATAAACGATAACCCCAATTTGCATCATGAACAATGGCAAAAATATCACAACAAACACTGTGACAATTTCATAAACATCATCGTCAAAACAGACAAACTGTCTCTATTGACAGACGTTACCCTTAGCAGGTCTGTGTTCTGCCTATCAGACTAATTAGCCTGGCTGGGGATAGTGCACCACACTGGCATTTAGCGGCGACTACTGCTGTAGGCTACAGCTACCTGAGTTTGTGAACTACTGAGCTAAATGCGCATTGCCCTCCTCCAATTAACAAAACAACAAGAATAGGCAGCCAGAGAATGAACATGAATCGGTCATCTTTAATTAAAGCAGCCATGCAGCAGCGCCTCACTGAGATAAAATCTTCATTTTGAAAGAAAAATAAATGAAATCAGGACGTCCCTGCCAGCATCTATGGCCAGACATGCGTACCTGGCCATGCTCAGCAGTAAATGGAGCAGCATTCCTGCATGGACTGAGCCGTGTGACCATGGGCTCATCAGCAGGACAACAGCCCCATGGCTGAGGCACAGCCAGCCATGCGACCATGGGCTCATCAGCAAGGCAACGGCCCCATGGCTGAGGCACAGCCAGCCATGCAACCATGGGCTCATCAGCAAGGCAACGGCCCCATGGCCGAGGCACAGCGAGCCATGCGACCATGGGCTCATCAGCAAGGCAACGGCCCCATGGCCGAGGCACAGCGAGCCATGCGACCATGGGCTCCTCAGCAAGGCCCCGGCCCCATGGCCGAGGCACAGCCAGCCATGCGACCATGGGCTCCTCAACAAGGCAATGGCCCCATGGCCGAGGCACAGTGAGCCGTGCGACCATGGGCTCATCAACAAGGCAACGGCCCCATGGCCGAGGCACAGCGAGCCATGCGACCATGGGCTCCTCAACAAGGCAATGGCCCCATGGCCGAGGCACAGCGAGCCATGCGACCATGGGCTCATCAGCAAGGCCCCAGCCCCATGGCTGAGGCACAGTGAGCCGTGCGACCATGGGCTCCTCAGCAAGGCCCCGGCCCCATGGCTGAGGCACAGTGAGCCGTGTGTCCATGGGCTCCTCAGCAAGGCCCCGGCCCCATGGCTGAGGCACAGTGAGCCGTGTGTCCATGGGCTCCTCAGCAAGGCCCCGGCCCCATGGCTGAGGCACAGTGAGCCGTGTGTCCATGGGCTCCTCAGCAAGGCCCCGGCCCCATGGCCGAGGCACAGCCAGCCATGCGACCATGGGCTCCTCAACAAGGCAACGGCCCCATGGCCGAGGCACAGCAAGCCATGCGACCATGGGCTCCTCAGCAAGGACCCGGCCCCATGGCTGAGGCACAGTGAGCCGTGCGACCATGGGCTCATCAGCAGGGCCATGGCCTGGTGGCCGATACGCAGCAAGCAATGCAGCCTGTTCTCTGTTCCACACACCTTTTTGGTGAGCGGGGGGGTGGGGGGGTGGGCACTGTTTCATATACCTCAACACTACAGCTCATGAGGCGTTCATGTGCACGTAGACACACGCGTGTGCTTGTTCAGACACATACAGAAAGGTCATTGTAAAAAAGCATGTCTGAACGCGATTTCTCTACACAAGGATTGGGGGATGTCCCTGTGGTATTAGGATAACATGACTGACTGAAGCTGCAATTAGAATGAAATGTCTCCATGTCACGTTTTTTTGGGGGAAAAGTCCAGCAAACAAAATGTAAATCTGAACTCAGAACAAACACTACATGAATGTCACTTCAGCTATCAGTAAGAATGACTTAAACCCAAACAACAGACACATTCTGCCAGAGGTCCACATAAGCATGTATTACATTAAGTATCTTATTCCCAGCTGAATTCCACCTCCCGATCAATGATGACCAACTCCTGCGCGTTCGAGCTGCACTGTCCCCTGCCTTCTACATAAAAAAACAAAAGTCTGGTGATGTCTGTAAATATTTACAGCGTGAATCTTCTGCATTCATTCACCAGGCACTCACAAAACCTCACTGTATTCCCTACATCTGCAATTCATTGACTTTACAATTTACCACATGTGGAGATGGGAGAGGTCCGGACTCCTTCTGAATCATGGCACAAATATGCAAGTGATTTATTGTTTTAAAAACTGTGGGCCGATTTAGTGCAACTGCACTTTTCCTGAACATTACTTCTGCTGGCAGACCATGAACAATTACAGTTTGGACTAATTAAGCTCTGGACCACGTCGCCCTGTGCTAATGCCTCACAGGCCTCGCATTTATTTTAATGGTGCCAAACTTTATTCCCGACCCGAACTCCCCCCAAATCCAAAACAGATTGTCGTTTTATGACTGTTTATCAAAACGTACAAAACATGAGGAACATTTTTCCTTTGTGTGGAGGCACAATGAAAAATGGAGACCGTGAGAGGAAAGAGAGCAAATGTCCAACTAGTGACTGAAAGACTCTGGCCATACGCTGTAAACAAAAGCGATTAGCAAAACAAAGGGATGCTAACTCTTTAAACAAACTGCACATATTTTGTAGCAAGAGCAGAGCGTCACGCCATTAAACCCCTGAGGACAGCGATTAGGAGACATTAACATGTAAAACCAATGTGATAAGGTGTGGGCCCCTTCCAAAGTGCCCTTACACCCCCTGCTACACCTCCCCGGCAGAGCAGTCCTGTACATCACTCATATCATAATCTATTGTTACTATTTGTCCTGCTGAATTAAAAGAGGAAAAGATCTCATCCTAGTCAATTATGAGCGGACAAAAGACAAGATATCTGCAGGCTCGCACAAAAGGCCGGGGGGCTGGGTGGCCTCATCACCAGGAGCCCGTGCACATCCTGCCAGAGTGTTTAATATTTAGGAGGCAGACACGCTCGGTGACTGTCTCTGCGTGGCAGAAACAGCAGCGAGGCAGCAAAATAAGAAGGTACTCATACTGTATCTATTGTTCCGTCTGTGGCTGCCTTGCCGTCAGTCTCGGAAGCGTTTGTTTAAACTCTAAATTAGGACGTGCACTTAGGGGAATTTCCACTCTCATAATTACATGATGGAGTCCAAACTTGAACCTAAAGCCACTGCAAGCTTGGGGGGGGGGGAAGGGTATGGGGTTCTGTCCCCCCACTCCAACCCCTCCACTAACAGACAGGGGCCCCACTTTCCTTCCCAGACTGACATGACAGAGGTGCGATTTTCACCCCCACGCTCTGTTTGTGTAACAGATTTAGAGCTGCTGGCTGAGCAAGGCCCCCACGTCCACCTATTTGTGGGGGGGGGGGGGGGGGCATATCACCCGTAACACGACTTCATGTCAAATTGCTAAATGATACCAAATTGTAAAGCACTTGAGACTTGGAAAAACAAACTGTTGTTACAGCCCTCTGAGGTCAGACTAATTACACGCCCCCCCGCAACCATGAAGGGAAAAAAATCACTATGCAATTACTGTGTAGTAAGAATATGGCAAAGCAGCCAAATGGAAGCAACCTAAAATGCAGCCTGTAGACAGCCAGTAAAGGAAGCAAAAAATGGTTTAATTTTAGTCACAATTCAGAAATATGCATGAAAACTGCAGCCCACTCCTCAGGAAAGCTGGTCAGGACAATCAGCGAACGCGTCCCGCAATTACCGCGCTGTCAGTAACCACCGTGCCGGTCCGAGACACCGAGAGCTACATGTAACAGCCGCAGTACTGACATTTCACTGGGGGGGGGTGGCTTGCATGCCTCAAAAATGTATAGAAAAAATATATTTAATTTAGTCTTATTTTCTGAAGTGTTTTTCTTGTTTATATCAGGTGCAATGCAAGATAAGGAAAAGATTTAAAATGCATATAGAAAAATGAGCACCGAAATAAAGTGATGCTGTGATCAATGTTTTGTCCGATATTAAGTAACGGACACCCCCAGGTCAATTCTACGAAGCGCGACATACCAGCCCTAATGTTTGTTATGATACGGACAGCTAATCGATGGACATATTAATTATTCACAACAAACTAATTCACATATTTATGGAAACAAAAGCTGCTGCTGTTTAAGGTGCAAGTGACTCACAGGTGAAAAGGCTCCGAACAGAGAGGATGGGGGAGACGCCGTGGGAAGGAGGCAGGAGAGGCCATAAGGCCGTCAACCGGGCCGCCGAAAGCATCAAAGAACCTCATCACCACACGTTACCTCCACGCAGGGGACCAACCGAAAGATACCTGTGATTCGCTAAACAAAGGCCTGGACCAGAGCGCCAATGCGGGACGGGCCGGGACAGCGGCCGAGCCCCCAAAGGGCAGAGGAGCACCACCACGGTCATCGAGGGCAGGAGACGCACCTGCCCGCTCACAGAGGAGGCTTCCGAGAATCACGCCAAGCAACAAATGACAGGGCACGTCAGTGCATTCTACACCTATAATGTCACCTATGTATTTAATATACATTCACATAAAAAACTTAGTTTTTACTTAAAGCAAAAATTGTAAAAATATGTCTGCATAAAATTCTCCATTTACAGAAATAGCATTTGCGGGAATGTTGCATATTAGGTAAATGCTGCTGGTATAACATACAGGGGGATGATGTTAATGCAAAAACAGAAGGGACACACACACACAACACAGAGGATTCACTCAAACACAGGTTAGCAAATACTTCTAACATTTTCATTTATTTTCATTTCGAAATACAGATAACGTTTTTAAATCATAAAGCATCTTGCGCTGTGTCTTCCGCACCTCCCGTCCGTACTACGGCTGCACATTACGTTTTGGTGTGATTTTATTTATGCTAATTTCTCCTATTTCGTAAGAAAAATCATTTAAAAGGATGCGCTCTTAATTCTGTTTTTAAGTCCGTTGTTTTTAATTCAAATAAGTGTTCCGTAGTTGCTGGTCACGCCGCAGTATTACAGGTAATGCGTTTCCACATTTTCTGCAGTTCATTCATAGCGTGCCCATCAGTTAAATTACAATAAGAAATAATAAACCTAAAAAACGGAGTAAAGCGGGCCTCAAAATCCGCCCTACAATGCCCTATACTGTCCCAAAGGGGCCGTTTAATGGCAGCATATTAAGTGAGGAATAATGTGTTCACTTTGCACCAACGATCACGACCACTGATAAACGGGTCGCATATACACGTGCACATTTAAGTACTATTCTAAATATCTTTGAACGGATGTGCTTTCGTGTTTATGATTGCCTGTGTAATTTCTTGATGATTATTATTTAAAAATGATCCTGTGTATGAATTAATAATAACCGGGGCATTACAAAGGTATTTTAATAAGAACTACTATACATGTAATTTCTGAGCGTTTTACTTCCCTTACTTCAACGCAATATTAATAGATAAGTAAAAAATATTTAAATAGAAATATAAACAATACTGCTATTAACCATTATGCCGACAAAAAAAGATGTCGCCCACAGAACCGCAATTCATAACTATACAAAATGTCAGGAATTAATTGTTGCAATATTTACCGATAAAAACAAGCGGCGTTTACCCGCTGGTACAAGCTGCATTATAATAATGAATATTTTAATTCGTTTATTAATGCTAAAATAATTTATGCCTCCGGTGAAACGCTATGTGAGCGTAATATAATTAAATATAAACATAGCATGCTATATTTTCATTTTAACTTCGCTTTTGGTTGAGAATAATTTGCGCGCTTGTACAGAACAGGAAGGTATATAACGTGTATAATAAATATGCAGTGTGTGCGTGTTCATTTGCAGAAGGTGCGCTACCTGGCATAAGCGCCACACATCGACGCGCAGCTCCGGCTCGCGCTCCGAGCCGCCGGGAAAGTTACGAAAGTTTGGCTCGGTACCGGGGCGACCCGGCGGTGTGTGCGGCGGTATGCAGGCAGCCCCTCCACCGCCCGGAGCGGCTCCACATGCACACAAACGGACGCCCGGTGTGTCAGCAACTTACTGTGCGCGCCGTCGGGGACAGCGATCCGTTCGGCAGGTACGGGCCCGTAAGATCCGGGATCATTATAAAGGGGTAGCCCGGGTACGGTGGGCTCTTGAACAGCCCTCCATCTTGCCTTTTCGCAGCTAACATGGCGGGGGGAAAAGAAAGAAAACTTTTGTGAGTACCCTGGAAACTTTTTCCGCCGCCCGAAAAGCTGCGTGTGCGCTGCTTTGCCGTTTTAAATGTCCGTGACACGGTGTGAAGAAAAAGGCAGAAAGAAACTCACCCTCCTCTAAACTTTCCCGTGTTTTGTCCCTGAAAGTTTCCGACCTAGGCGGAGGCCGTCTTTCCGCCTTGAAATGCAACGAGACACAGGGATTGCATTAAAGGACACGGAGGACACGGGCACATCTGAACGGCCACGGCGTGCTTCAAAGTTTAACACACAGAAAAAGTGCACAAAAGCGGCGAAGCGGACCGAACCGGGGCCTTCCGGGCCGGACCAAAGAACCACTTGGTTTCGCACTCACCTCCGAATCCGACGAGCTGTTCTGGTTCGTTTCTGATTCGTTTACGAGAGAAGATTTGACATCTGCTAGATCCCTCTCCGCCGAAGAGATCTCCGAGATCTTCTCCTCTTGCTCGCCCTCGTCTTTGAAGGAGATCATCTCGTCGGTCGCTCCCAGATCGTCCCCTCCACCGCCGTTCAGCTGCGGCATCTTCCCGACCGATTTTGGGGGCAAAAACACAAAGTTTTTAAACCCTTGATCTTGGCGATCCCGAATCCGAGCTGAAGTTAAGGGTCTCTATTAGCGTTTTCCAAGGAGCGGCGCTTCGTAGAAACTAAAAAGAGGGAAATGTTGGCAGAAAAAGGAGCCGGAGACGGAGCCGAGGCGCTCGGATTGAGGGAGTTGAAGTTGGTCGGAGTGGTTTTCAGTTCAAAGGCGGCGCTGATTGACAGATAGAGAGGGATGGAAATAGAGAGAGTCTGGATTCGGGATTATTGACAGGGAGAAACACACAAGAAACTAATGAGATTCAAACAGGGAGGGACCTGAAGTGACGTTTTCATAAATAGAGAGGGGCAGGAAAGTATTAGGAAAAAGCGGCTTGAGGAAGTGTGCGGACGGCTCCTCGGTTTGAAAATCAAGTGAGGAAAAAGACAGTTTGAGAGAGGCGCAAAAAGAAAACCAGCAAAGGAGGCAGCTAGTCACAGTTAAACACCGGCCAAATACATTTGTATATATCACGGCAAGTGTGATCAGCTTGTCTTATTTAGTCATGCAAACTGCGGCTTTTTGGTGGTATAACCTGAAGTTTATCTTTGTTTTTAAAATGTTAATAATATAAAGAATTGAACTTGTTAACTACAGGTTCATCGTCAGCGTATTGTTTTTAACCAGATCAAATTCTATATTTATGTTTTGAACGCCGGAATAAAACCAATAGTGTATATTTGCAATAACCTAACAGAAATATGTAAATATTTGAATTTAAACGATTTAAATTTTATATTTATTTTGTCAAAATGTATGAATCAACAAGGTAAAGAAATATACAAAAACAATAGTAAGAGGATTACTGTTGCGAAATGATTGTCATGTATAGGCTGTTTATCCTATTGAAAGGGAAACACAACAACACCCTTATTAAACAAATGTATGTTGCCATGTACTGCCGTGGATATTTTTGTTTATATAGGTAATATATTTTTAAATTAAATGGATACATATCTAGTACTTCTTTCCGATTCAAGCCGCTAGTATCTTAAGAAACATGCCCAGCGCGCAGGGTCCACCGGTGCCAGAAGGTTAGGAGGAACTGGGCGCCGCCTTTTGCCGCCCAGTACTGTGTGGATTCACGGCACCCGGCTAATGAGTCTGTTCAGGGCTGGGGATTGCCCCGTATTCATTATAAATAAAAGATCAGGGCGTGCTTCCTGAAGAAGCCTTTCTCCATCATTTTTCGCATGTGATAAAACAAGAATAAAGTTTTAAAGTGGTTTGTTCTGTCACTATCGTTTATTCTAATATCAAGTTATTTGTGGGACATCAAAACATATTTACATATATAAGAAAATAATTGATTTAAGTACAGTCCAGCTGTGAAGCGGAAATATTAAAAACATTTTATCATTTAGATTATTAATATTTATGTAATTAAAATACTATTAGGGTATTCCGCTTCACCCAAATGATTATCTGTTGTCCTGAGTGAGTTACATGAGTAAAGTTAGAGGGCTCATCAACACACGTCTACACACTGTAAGTGCAATTATTAAACCATAAACGGTCACAAGAATAAGATTAAAGCAGAGGATGTTCGCGTCTAAGGAAAGTGACACTTTCACTCGTTTAAATCAAAATATTAATTTCTATCAAATTCCGCAAGGGAATATTTTCTTTGTGGATGTTAGCCTGAGATAAATTATCGGAAATCCCTGATTGAGATGCTCGGGTCAATCACTCCCGTTAAGTGTGCGCGTCCCCGGGCGCGGACACGGTGCCGTGCGTGGCCTTTCAAACCTCTCACCTGCTGCCTTTCGAATGTCCTCGGAATATTTTTAAGGTACTTGGTCAGTTTCAGGAAAATAAGTATTTCAAAATATGGGTCACATTTATTTTTATGTATGTATGTATTTATTTATATTGGTGTCAAAATAATAGTTTATTGCAGTAGCCCGCACGAACTGAAAGCACAAATATTCGGAATGATAATGTATTGAGAGTTTAACACTATTTTTGAAAAAATAAAATCAGGTGTGTGTGTAATACAATATATATATATATATATATATATATATATATATATATATATATATATATATATATATATATATATATATATATCACGCACAAATCCGCGTTTACTCGGGAACATATTACTTGCATCATATTAAATTAAATTAAATGCAGCGCAGGGTTGCTACGCCGGCTGAATTTTCTCTGATGCATTTTTTAACTCAATTGCTCCTGGTCAGCTAGGATTTCACATTTGGTTCAGATTGTCTGCCATTCACCTTTTCTAGACACCTTTTCTGAGACCTGCGCAGATTATGGTGCCATGGCATCTTCAAAGTGAAACTTAAAATGGATCACGTAATTTTATCAATTAGGCTAATTCAAATGCATTTGGTTTATTCGC
Source organism: Brienomyrus brachyistius (assembly GCF_023856365.1). Lineage (NCBI taxonomy): Eukaryota > Metazoa > Chordata > Actinopteri > Osteoglossiformes > Mormyridae > Brienomyrus > Brienomyrus brachyistius. The sequence goes on along the minus strand of NC_064552.1, from coordinate 503,052 downwards.
ATTTTAATTAAGCTACCTGTTTATAGAACTGGATGTGACAGAAACCTTCATTTTCAGAATTTGACTTAATTGCTTACGAGTTAATATATTTTTATGTTGCCATAACGCCGTAATAACATTAATTGATTTCCTGTGTTGAAATGAATGTTGGTTTTTAGAGCAATAACAATGTACGAATCCTAGAATAACCAATAAAAGCACTCCATCTTTTACTGTACCGTGTGTACATTAATGAAATTACATAAATGGTACAGGGAGCCTCGTATTACCTGCCGGTTCTAACCTCGATGAAGAAACTGCAGTTTTCTGTCGTTACCAATGACAAGGTGGATTCGGATCGCGATTTTAGGGACGCGACCTGCTTTCCTGTCAAACCGGTTTTACGATAAGACCGATGCTGATTAACTCTCAGTGGTGACGCTATTAAACGTCCGATTGCTGGTCAATTTCCCCGTAAAAGAGGCAGCGATTCAAGCCACTTCGTGGGTGTCGCCGCGCTGCTTTGTCGGCTGTTAGTAATACTTTAAACGCGCATTTGATGAACTCGCTGTTTAGATCCTTTATAATTTGGATCCTACACTTCTGTAACTTAAATGAGCTTTTCGTAAAACACGTCTGCTATTGCCGTCATCAAGCACGATTGCGTAGAGGTGTCGGGACTGAATAAGAGCATGTGGGTGTCTTCAGCAGCTAACGGGTGCTTTCCCTTCGCTTTCGTTCCTTTCCGGACGGACTTCCAGCGTGAACTTCGGCTCCTGTTTTAAGGCTGCCTGCCTGTCTTAGAGTCTCTGAAACGTTTCTGTTCTTAATTAAAACATTATGGGGACGGTTAATGGCCCGCCCGTCCCTCTCGTGGCAACAATATGTGCATTTTAAAGGTTGTTTAATAGTTGCTACTGCATGATTTATGCCAAATGCCCTCTGAGCTGGATGAATAAAACAATATAAAGGTTTCTCACTTTACAAGTAGAACTGGGCATTTAACCTTCACCATTTAGCTGGTTTTACATTTCCCAGTGCAGAAGGAGGCTCTGCTAACCATTTTAGCATTCTTTCTAAATGAGTCCAGATGAATTATATTTTATGAATAGCATCATGGTTAACCACAATTATGTGCTGTAATGTCATTATTTATATTTGATTTCAGCCTTATCTGATTGTTTAATGTTTTGATTTTGTAAGATGAAGCTTTCCCTCTTCCCCAAACGCCAGGGCTTACAGATCTTAGCTGCTAGTACTCTTCACTGTGCAGAGTCATGGAAGAAGCAAATGGCCAGGCATTGATTTGTAGACACGAAGCTATGGAAAAAGCCTCAGCAGAAGGATTGTAACGTTCAAGAAAACGATTTGTCCGAGCAGGCAGCAGTCTCTTTGGGGATTGGTGCTTTAGGCTGAGCTTGTGATCTTCCACCAATCGTTTGAGTGGCACTGACATCAGAAGACTCGATGAGGTAATGCTCTAGATCCATCTTAATCATTTGCTCATTAGAAGACACCTCCGATCCAGGTAAGTGTGAGAGCATTTCCCTGTGTGAGCCTGAAGGTAACATGCTATGTACTCACGAGCCAGATGCCGGAGATTTTGCGTATTTCCAAGCACCCCATCACCTTCATTTTAAACACCACGCAAGGGGCAAAGGCGATAACAAGCGTGAAAAACAGCTCTGCCTGTTTGCCACCACAAATACCTGCCTTTTTCACAGCTGGAGAAGATAATTCTTAATCAAGGTCAACTATGGCCCAGCACCTACATGTAGCTGTCTGTTGTGGGCAGGGTTGTGGGGCTGCTCTCTCTCTACTGAAAGTGCTCTTCTTCAGTCTGTCCAGTCACACCCCTCCTTTGTGGAATGAAGCTCAAGGCACATTCAGGACCCTCAGGCACACGGCCAGGTGACTGCTGGGCAGTCGGGGGGTCCTGTCCACGGGGGGTTGGCGTGTTATTCCAGGCCAGGAGGAGCTTTTATCCTCAGGTCATAAGGCTCCCCAACCAAGACATGCCTCACTCTCACTGGTACCCGCATTGGACAAGCACAATGCCACTTTAATTACTTGAATAGTTCATATTACTTATTTGCTATGTGGTTCTTAGATTTCATTTTTAGTTTTAGTTTAGTCTCTCAGATCGGTTTTTATTTATTTTATTTAAATCTACGCAGAGTCTCAGGAGTGGTTCAGAGCTACATATCATTTCATGTTGTACACGTATAACTCTGCATGTGACAAATAAACTTCTTGAGTCTTGAATCTGTCCAAAAGAGGGTGGGGGGCGGGTCTGGTAAACAAATGGCCCAGCGAAACAAAAGCCTTCACCATTGCCTTATTTCCTTTAATCTGTCATCTTTGTTTAGGAAAAAAATCACAGCCCCAAAAGAACCTTTGCCAACATGAGTGGAAACAGCCTTTTATTGTTCTGACCCCAATTAGCGTTATTGACGGAGGGCCTTTCTATCATCATTTTGTGTTCTTGCCTGTATATCATGCTTTTGTCCTGCCAGTGGTGGGGGGGGGGCTTCCTCCTACCTAGGGCACAGGAAGCTGCACACAGAGGTGGGGGCTGCCTGAGAAAGACCTGCAGAGTAGTGGAGTCACGAGGATGGAGCAGCTATAGGGCTCTGAAAGGGCTGCACCCAAGAGTCCAAGGCCTCGTTAGCAACGTGTGGTCATTCTTAGATTCCTTTTTCTCTATGGTCATCATTGTGTCTTTGTTAAGCGCAATTATTCTCTGATATTATCTACTGGGGTGACTGAGACCACAGCAATGTGTTAAATGCTCTAGCATTGAGCAACGTTCCATCTTCATTCTGATGTCCTGACCTCTGCGGCTAATGTGTGAGGACATTTGCTTCCTGAAAATGAGGCTGGCAGCCTGTGTGGCTGTTTGGGGGGGAAGGGGAGAGGAGCACCACTAAGGCAGCAAGGATCCCTGAGCACTAGTATAGTGACTGGGGTCCCCTTCCAGGACTCAGCTCCAAAATAAGAGGAGGCACTGTGTTGTTGAGTGTCCCCAGGTAGGCGTGGTCATGCTCGTGCCTCCGGCGGGTGGAGGACGTCACCCACGTACTGGGGGGTGAGATGGGCCACTGTGTTCTTGAGTGTCCCCAGGTAGGCGTGGTCATGCTCGTACCTTTGGTGGGTGGAGGACGTCACCCACGTACTGGGGGGTGAGAAGGGCCACTGTGTTGTTGACTGTCCCCAGGTAGGCGTGGTCATGCTCGTACCTTTGGTGGGTGGAGGACGTCACCCACGTACTGGGGGGTGAGAAGGGCCACTGTGTTGTTGAGTGTCCCCAGGTAGGCGTGGTCATGCTCGTGCCTTTGGCGGGTGGAGGACGTCACCCACGTACTGGGGGGTGAGAAGGGCCACTGTGTTGTTCACTGTCCCCAGGTAGGCGTGGTCATGCTCGTGCCTTTGGGGGTGGAGGACATCACCCACGTACTGGGGGGTGAGATGGGCCACTGTGTTGTTCACTGTCCCCAGGTAGGCATGGTCATGCTCGTGCCTCCGGCGGGTGGAGGACGTCACCCACGTACTGGGGGGTGAGATGGGCCACTGTGTTCTTGAGTGTCCCCAGGTAGGCGTGGTCATGCTCGTACCTTTGGTGGGTGGAGGACGTCACCCACGTACTGGGGGGTGAGATGGGCCACTGTGTTCTTGAGTGTCCCCAGGTAGGCGTGGTCATGCTCGTACCTTTGGTGGGTGGAGGACGTCACCCACGTACTGGGGGGTGAGAAGGGCCACTGTGTTGTTGACTGTCCCCAGGTAGGCGTGGTCATGCTCGTACCTTTGGTGGGTGGAGGACGTCACCCACGTACTGGGGGGTGAGAAGGGCCACTGTGTTGTTGAGTGTCCCCAGGTAGGCGTGGTCATGCTCGTGCCTTTGGCGGGTGGAGGACGTCACCCACGTACTGGGGGGTGAGAAGGGCCACTGTGTTGTTGAGTGTCCCCAGGTAGGCGTGGTCATGCTCGTGCCTTTGGCGGGTGGAGGACGTCACCCACGTACTGGGGGGTGAGAAGGGCCACTGTGTTGTTGACTGTCCCCAGGTAGGCGTGGTCATGCTCGTACCTTTGGTGGGTGGAGGACGTCACCCACGTACTGGGGGGTGAGAAGGGCCACTGTGTTGTTGAGTGTCCCCAGGTAGGCGTGGTCATGCTCGTGCCTTTGGCGGGTGGAGGACGTCACCCACGTACTGGGGGGTGAGATGGGCCACTGTGTTGTTCACTGTCCCCAGGTAGGCGTGGTCATGCTCGTGCCTCCGGCGGGTGGAGGACGTCACCCACGTACTGGGGGTTGAGATGGGCCACTGTGTTGTTGAGTGTCCCCAGGTAGGCGTGGTCATGCTCGTGCCTCCGGCGGGTGGAGGACATCACCCACGTACTGGGGGGTGAGATGGGCCACTGTGTTGTTCACTGTCCCCAGGTAGGCGTGGTCATGCTCGTGCCTCCGGCGGGTGGAGGACGTCACCCACGTACTGGGGGGTGAGATGGGCTACTGTGTTGTTGAGTGTCCCCAGGTAGGCGTGGTCATGCTCGTGCTTCCGGCGGGTGGAGGACGTCACCCACGTACTGGGGGGTCATGGCCTGCCTGCTGATATAGGTGAGGCACATGCACACGCACAACCATTTTTGGTGCTGCCAAGAGCAAAAGTTGTTTATTATTTATTCATGTATTTATGCACTGGATGACAGACAGAGCATATTTAATGACTGCTGTGAGTTACATCATCATGTTTCTTAAGTAGGAGGTTTGATTAAAAATATGAGCTATATGTTCAGGAGCAGGGCTGGGCTAGTTTGGGTCGCACAGTGGTTCCTGGAATAGTCTCTTCTAAACCTCTAATTAGGAAATAATGCAGGAAAAAATTGGCAACAAACAAACCCAGAATAATCATGTTGACTTCAAGGAGAACAAATCAATGACTCTGACACAGAGGGTCGGCTCTCCTGCCTCCTGCCTAAACTTACTGCTGGAGGCTTTTGGACTTTCTGAAGAAGCAGCTTTTCCAGTTATTTCAATGGCACATGAAATCATGAAATTATGTCCTTCTGTTAAAACTTTCTTTCAGTAGACAATTGTCTGTGGTCCACAGCAGTTGATATGCATGTACAGGCATATGCATGTACAGAGATATGCATGTACAGGGATATGCATGTACAGAGATATGCATGCACAGATGCTGTTCTTGTTCCAACCTAGCCCTTCTTGTCTGCAGATCACTGCTTCTGCCTGCAAAGCTTGCAGTGTTTTCTCCACTTTTGATGTGATTAAATGGTGTCATTAAAGCTCAGCCTGACCCCTGTACAGGCTCCCCCCATTCACCTCGCAGACGTGCCTCACGCAGCACTAATGCAGCTTACACTGCTATCAGATGCACAGGCAGATGAGTAGACAGGGCTGCTGTGTCTGCCTCTTCCAGCCCCAGACGCCTGGACGTTCACATCTCTGCCTCCATCCTGGAGAGGTTCTGGTGGGGAGGCAGTGTGCTGTCACATTCCCTTCCTCTGATAAGCGTACCATGGAGTCCATGTTAATTAACAACCACCAAAATACATTCTGAGTGTACAGATCAGATAGGGTATATTTTATCAATATTTATAAGGATAAGAAAACTCCACTAGTAATTAAGCGAGTCCCTTTGCTTTGATTTAGCCCATTACTAACGCCTCTGCATCTTTAGATTAAAAAAAACCGACCTCTTTTATTTAATAATATTAAATCCCGACATGTATCTTCTAAAAGCTTTAATAAGACAAAGATGAGATTTGCATCCCTATGCCAGTGTCCTTTTCAATTGATTATGAAGCCCCCCTTGATGTGTGAGAAATTGATGTTTTCCTCTGTTCTTAAGGGGCCCTAATGGAGAAGGAGGGCTTGGAGGAGGAGATTTTTACACTTTGATCTTCAATCACTAAAAATTCCCACTTCTTCTTTGTCAGACTATATTTGGTAAATAACGGTGACAATCCACGTGCTTTAATAACACGAAATAAAGACAGTGTTTCACTCATTCGTAACGTTTTTCAAACGTTTCAAGGTGCGGGGGGTGTGGCGCACCCTGGTCATTTTTATTGTCCCTGATACCCCCCCGTGATTGGTCTGCTGCATGTGCACCTACACACACATGCAAACAAAGCCAGAACAAGGAGCACAGGATCAACAGATGTTAGGAAAGAGGTGTTGTCAGTTTCTTTTGCTGTGACCGAAGCCAGAGAGTAAAACAAGCAGCAGATCCAGATATTAATTCTGCTTTACCACGTGGCACAAGTGCGCCCATCCTGAGGAGCCCCTCTGTGACGATAACATGCTTAATATGACCAATCCACAAAGGTGGTCGTCTGCCTGTTTCACCAAACAGCCACTGTAGGAAAATGCAGTTGCACTGCTATTGAAGACACTGGTATTAAGATCATTGGTTACATAATTGATGCAGAAAAGGTGCACTATACACAGAATTAAATGATCAGCCTAACCCTCCCCCCATCCCCCAATAAGAGCTGGTGCAGGATGCTTAAAATGCACCTGAACCGCCGTCATCAGAGGAGCTGATAACTGTCGCGACACAGGGGTCACAGTCCAGAGCAAATGGGACACAGGCAAAGCACAGGAACTCCTGGTGGAGACATCAGCCCTGGCTAAATACCACAGCAATGTGGTGATTATATTTAATTGGCCCCTTTCAGGGTCTGCAGCCCTGGCTCAGTGCATCAGTCCCCAGTGCCCAATAAGTCACCAGAAATGTGTCTGAAACACTGCAAGGAAGGGGGTCAAGGAAGAGAGGGATCAGAGAGAGGGAGACAGAGAAAGAGAAAGAGGAGGCGAGAGGAGAGCGGGAAGTGGAGGACCTGAGGGCTATCTGGAGGCAGCCGGGGGCAAGGTGTTGCTGGGGATGTGGGGGTGGGGTATTTGGCAGATCAACAATAGCAAATTCGATAAACCCCGATGGGTGGGCAAAACTGATACAAGCGAAAAGATGTGTGCAGAGATTCACTAATGCTTAGATGCTTTGTGAGGAGGCATGTGTGATGTCAGGCAGGCGTGCAAAGCACTGCAGAAGCCAACCAATCCGCAGGCCTCTGCATATTACTAACCAGCACAGTAAAGGTCTGTAAGCTTTCTTCAGCGGCCTGGATGTGAGTGTCACAAAATCAATATTCTTATAGGCAGGCTGAGTGCCGTGGGCAGCTGCTTAGCAATGAAGCGGCAAAAGCCAAGTCCAAGGGGCAGGACACAGCATCGCCAGTGGCCGGACAGGGGCCTCCTTATTTTGATCTTAACTTTTATGACCAAAACTTTCCTGGGAAAAATTAACTGCTGAAATTGGTCCAATCTATAAAGCCAGGTGAAAGTAATATCTGTGCAAAATGATTAATTGATTAGATTGTAAATTAACTACATAATTTATGAGTAGCAGGCCACAGTGCTCCTCAATGACTGCGGTGGTGTGAAGGTATGAATCCCAGATGAAGCATCACTGCTTCACTACCACGTGGTACGACAACACGGCTGATGCCGATGGGCAGGCAGAGAGCTGCAGCTTGTGGCTACAGCACTGTGGGTCGCGGTGTTTCCACAGCGGAACCCAACAAAGGGACCATGAGCACCAAGCTTCATACTGCACAGAACGAGTGCTGCTGGCCCTGCTAATGATCCATTTAATAGCATTTTGTTTCAGTTCTGTTTCTGGATGTCTAGAACTCTGCTGATTTCATTTACATAATCATATGGTGCTATATCGATGGGGCCAATTCCATATGAGACAGGCTGCATGGACTCCAATCGAGGTTACCATTAAACTGCTCTGCCATTCACCCACGGTGCCGTTTACCTCCGAAATTAAACAAACGCTGCCCTTTAGTCACAAAAAGCAGCCTTTCGAGCGCCGGCTAGCTAACAGGAGGTGGCCCCCCCAATGGGGGGGTTACTCTATCTGGCACCACAGAAGGACATTTCGCCATAGAGAAACAAACCAATTTGTAGTGACAGACCTCAGGAATGAAAATCCCATAATGCCTCCTGCTAGCCGCCTTCTTATTACCCGTCAAGTGTAACTGAACTCTAATAATCAGAAACCTGTGTCAAAAAGTCTGTTTGCTAGCTGCGTCTCATTAGCATATTTGAATTATACATGATGCTTATAAGCATATTAAATGGAATATATATGTAAGGCTATTTGAAGGGAGAGATTAGACCTTCCAAGTTAATTATAAAGATGTCAAGTGTCACCAAATAGGCTACAGTCTCACTGAAGCCCTTTAGGTTGTTGATAATATGTGCAAACTATAGTGTGTGACCATTCAGTTTTTCTGGGCTTAAATCGGACTGTTTTTTATGCAATAAGAACAAATGAAGTAGAAACATCAAAATTCCCCAAAGCTTCTGCACTGTAACACAGACAGAGCGTCACGTAAACTGTTACTCAGGAAACAAATTCTCATTTGAACAACTTTACAATTAAGTTCTTATATATATATATATTTTATATAAATATATGTGTGTGTGCGTGTCTGTGTGTGTGTGTTAAATTAAAGATGACGTTAATGTTTTATGAATAAATCTCTGCCTGACTTTCTTGGCTTGTCTTTCAGAATGTGACGAGCTGGCAGTCGTTACTGTACCATTAAAACGCCGCGTTCAGGAGAGCGCTGAGTGGAGAAAGTGAGCCGGAGCTTCCGGATGCAGCCTGACAGAAACGCCAGTCAGCCAGGCAGCGGCTGCTGTGTTTCTGTCAATCTCTGCTCTCAGAAGTTAATTTAAAGTGAAGATGGACGGCTGCGGCATCTTAAAAGGTAGAGGGGCTGCATCATTAACAAGCCAAAACGGCCGCGGCGTGACGTGTGCTCTCAGCTGTATTAGAACAGGGTCCCACTCAGAAGGCGGTCAGGGGAAGCAATGCGGAAGGAGGGAAGGAAGGAAGGAGGGAAGGAAGGAAGGAAGGAAGGAAGGAAAAGAGAGCCAGAAGAAGTGTGTTCATAGCTGTGGCAGTTCCACAAACTCCTGAAAGGGTGCAGAGGACTATTCAGGATATGCTAAACAGCGGCGGTGATTTTCCGGCGAGCCCCCAGTCTGCCCCCTGTTTCATAAGGGTGCCTCGGCTTTGGCTTCTGGACCAGAGCTGTGTGCCAGGTGATCAGGTGGGCTCCTTGGGTTCAGGTGCACTGCTTTGCATAAATCCAGCCAGCGCCTCCTTTCAGGATGGATGACCCCGCTGCTCGTTACCCCAGCGCCTCACGCCTGCTGATCCCTGTGAGCCGCCTCTCCGAATCTGAGTCACATATAAACTCAAACAAAATTGGTTGAACTCAGCCACTGAACAAATGACTGTCCTGTGGTAAACTGTGAAAACCAGACACAAGATTACAGATTTAATAGAATTTCAGCGAGATCTTGAGTTAGACCTAATTTTTTACAAATTCTATACGGTTTACTTTACAGTGTGGCATGCGAACTGTTAGTTACCGGAGACTAGACCTTAACCACTTGGCCGGTTCAAGTCTCAGAAGTGCTGCTTATGAAACGTGTTAACGCTTCCCTGCACTTGACAGGTCACACTGCACGCACAGGAATGCTGCCAAGCAGCTGGGTTGTATAAGACGACGTGTAAGACGGGTGTGCGTGTGCGTGTGTGTGTGTATGTCTTCAGATCACTGAGGTCAGTAAGGTTAAATAGCGCCCATTATGACACTGGTATTACTGCCTCAAGCTCAGACTTCCCCTGCAGTGTGGGATGGGATGTACGGACTGACACTTTGCGCGTTTGTGCTTTTCCTGAGGGAGCATCAGCAAAAACAATGCTGCATAGGCCTCTGGAGACCGTTTCTGTAACGTGTGATGAGAGACTAAGCCAAAGCCTCGTGTCGAACCCGACCCCTCCTGCCTGCCTGTGCAGGTGAGCGACACTCTGCCACACAAACATATCAGTGTCTGTCCAGGTGTGAACAAGCCCAGCCTCATCTGCCTCATTGCAGTGGTGGCTCCGTCTACTCTGCATATTCTGGAGAATGCTATCGATCCAGGTGACAAACATAACCAGCCTCAGCAGTCACTTCCTCACCCTCTCAGCTGCTCTCACTCTGCCTCTCTCATTTTTTCTGGCTGATTTTCACTTTTTTGGGGGTTGAGGTAATTTTGGGCCAATGGCAGAATGACTTCCACATCTTGTGCTGTGAGTGCCCGTTCAGCACAGCTGGACTACTGTCTGACATACCAATGATCATACCCCCGTACCCAGAACACCCCTCCCAGAATGGGTTATTATGGTCTGCAGTGGGTGGGGACCATGACATGTGGCTTTTGTTTGAAAAGATGCTTCCAGAGGGTTAGCTATGCATGTAGCCCTGTGTGTGTTTCCTGGATGGTTTAATCTGCACCGATTCTGAGACTGCAAATCCGCTCCCAACTCTCCCTTCACCTATGGAGCTGCAGAAGACCACAGGTATAGAAGGACTAGGTGGGATCGCCATCTCCAGAGCACAGCTACAGAGCTGCTGTACTTTCAGTAGGTGGCTCTGAAGAATCAGATCCTTCATGTCTGCCTGCATTTGGTATGATGGGTCAGACACGACTTTGAAATGCAGATGAATCACAACGCTGTGTCCAATCAGGTACTTCTTCATTTGTTCATAATGCAAACTACGAGTCCTTTTCTGAAAACAGATTAGGTCAGCGCTTCCCGGTGCTCCCATCATTTAGCTGATGCCCACTGATGCCAAAATGTGTCAGATCTGCTGCAGCCATGAGCCTGAGCAAACTCCCCCGAAATGTGCATTTATCAAGTCCCCGTGTCAGAACGGGCAGGAAATGTTCTGAAAAAATGCCACGGTTTGTTTCTTCTGCAGTATTTCGTGTCAGACTTTTCTATTAAAAGAAGCCTCTTCTCGGTATGCTCCCTTTGTTGCGACACACTGTGGCATTTGCTCGATGCTCTATCAGGCTGCGGACACCGTCAACCCTGCGACTGCTGCTGAGTCTGCATGTCTTTTCATCCAGCCCAGCTTCTCCCATCCTGAGCAGCTGGTCCTGGGTGCTGCCCCCCCGTACCTGTTATTACTGTTAAAAGGATCAGAATAAGCTCAGCTCACGAGTCCCTCTCAATACTGCAGCACTTCTACCACGGGTTTGGAGTCTGCACCCCCCCGGCTCACAGGTGGCCTGCTGCTGCCCCCCACCATATGCGCGCGGGAGCCTGAAGCCGCTATTCAAGCTGGTGAACAGCGAGGCTGCGTGTCACAGGCAGCTAAAGACGATTCAAGGCTTTACTGGAACCATTAAAGCAAAACGCTGCTTTAAGGTCACTCACCTCTACAAGTTCACCATGTATCTGTTAATCAAGAGTAAGCAAGCAATCACAAAAATTGCATCCCACTTTGTGACTGACCCCAGAATTTATTTTATCCAGCTAAAATGGCCTCTGTTTCCTCTTGCAGTACAACCTCCACTTTCTGTTGTCTGTCAGTGAATGTTTCGCCAACACAAAACCACACACTTCACTGCCAATGATGCTGATGATTCATTCGAACTTCCAGTGAAACGTAATACATGGAGGAAAATGAAAACCATTCTTATTCTCTTCAGAGTGCTGTCCTTCACAGATCCTGAGGATCTCTCATCAATAAACCCTTAAAGTGCCGCTATCTTTCACTTACATTGTCTAAAAATAAATCTCTTGGGATATATATACAGCATATATACAGCTGTGTGTTGACTTGCATTCACATTGGGAACTGGGACCACTGAATGCAAGTCAATGTGGCTGTATGTCAGTGTGGTAGATGCCCATAACTCATACATCACCGTATGCACCTCTTACCTTAATTACAAGTTAAATATGGACAGTGGGTCATTCCATGTCAAATCATCACACTTTCGGACCTCACCATTACGGATTTGAACGAAAGTTGGCAGCTGATTTGGTCACAGGAGTAACTCATGAAACTGACATTGGGCGAGTCTGGGATCAATATTGAAGGAAGGAGATTTAAGCAAACAAAGTTTTAACTTTTTTTTTTTGGGTGGGGGGGGGTATGAATTTGACTGGCTATATTTACCTTAATGTAAGCTGTACAGAAGTGGTCCTTATATTGTATTAAAGTTATTGTACGGCTCTATAGATTGGACAAATCAAAAACCAAAGACCAAATTTTCAGGAGATGATATTATGCTCTAGCTTTAGTAAAAAAACTGATCAATTCTGAAATGTAGGTTTTTATAGATGGGTAGAAAGATGTATTTTGATACAAATTACAAAATCAATTTTGTATTTATAGTACCCATTTTAAATACATGTACTAGAGATATTGCCCATGCCTGAATGTCTGGCAGCTCATTGTCCTGTGCCTGTGACACTAAGCGACGCAGCCTCTCATGTCCTCCTATGTTCGCTTTCAGGCATCTCTCCATCAGTGCACAGTAATTACTGTGACCACGGATGTAAATGCAATTGGACGTGACTCAAAGGGACGGACCCCGGTGTAAGGCTGTATATCATTTTTATACATATTCCATGCCATATCCTGTGTCACCGGATTATAAAAATTGACAATAATTATAAATTTATAAATTTCATTTTGAGTGCACATTCACATGAGCCTGCATTCCTGGTCATATGTATCTGCGTGCATGAGTATTCATATAATTGCAAGTCTGAGTATGTGTTCATACGTTTATGCATATTACATTTACATTTGTTTAATTACACAAGCATACAGCTGTCAATGAGTTAATTAGGCATAAGTGCAGCTAGGAGGAGTTTACGGGTGACCAGTAGGAGGTATGTTTTCCAAATGAGAAACTCCACGACATAAAGGTTCTTATGAGCCAAATGAAAACATAAGAGCTTCCAGCATTGATGAGAGAACATAACCAAGGGGCAGCTGATGAAGGCTGAGAGACGGCCGCAGGTTGCATGATTTAGGGGAGCTGTTTCTTGAAGGTGGAGAAGGCTTCTCCTTGTCTCATATTGTCTCATATGAGAGATATCTGCAGTTACACTTATTTCTCTGTGATGGGACGTCCAGGTGCAGCTTTGTGTGTGTTCATTTGTTGCTGCATATATTTCTGTCTGAGTAGCTGTTCATATTAGAACTGTCACGATTACCGGATTAAACTTGATTACTAAAAAGCATCAATTAAAAAATTCCTTCTGGAGTACTGAAGAATATGGTGAAAGGACGGCAGCACATATGGATCAGGGTCCAAATAAAGAGGGAAAGCATCATTCGTATGGAAGCACTTCATGTTAAAAGTGAATGAAAATGCAGTCGTCTGTCAGCATCGCAAAGCAGAACATGGGGAGGTCTGACGCTGGACAGTACAGTACACACACGGTGGGTAATTTATACAACGCTAAAGACATGCAAGGATCGGACAGAGTTTACGTAAGACATGGGGAAACACACACGACAACTGGGGAATATAACAAATACAGATGCTCCTCTGTTTACGAACAAGTTACGTTCTGAACGGTCATTCGTATCTTGAAATGTTCGTAAATCGTTATTCAACATAATTTTAAGGGTATCCGCAAGTACAAAGAACTAGGATGCTGTGAGTACGCACGCGACGCTGCTGCACGGCGGGAGTAGCGGTCAGAAGTCGTACCGCAGAATAAAAATGTATGTTGCGGACAGGAAACAGGAACCCAATGAACACAATTTGGACTTACAGTCCTCTTTGTTCGTATGTCTGAAAGTTCGCAAGTTGAAAGTTCATAAATAGAGGAGCGTATTAACAGTATCAAACAAGGTGCTATATATGATGTACTAGCATGTTCAGCACATCTCGCTGGCGCTACAATATTATCGGGCTAGACGATGTGCCACACTTAAAAATTCTTACATTGCTAGTCTGTATGGAAGTTATACGTCACTGGAAAAGGGAAAGTACTGAAAGTAGTATCTAGTACCGAAAGTACCGAAAGTAGTATATCAAAAGTACCTAGTGTGGTGGAAAAGCAGCCAAAGCTTCTGTGCAGATGAAACTCACTTCCAGAAGTTGCAGCACCTTAGTATTTCTCAGATGTTAAGGGATGGCAAAAATAGTTATATATGTATTTTGGACAAATAAGTCGACAGAGTGTTTTTTATTTTTTATTTTGACCAACTTTTAAAATAAGTTGCTAGCTATCTAAGATGGGAACACGTAACAAACGTAAAGTTTTATGCTGAGAAATATCTTCATCTTAAGTGTAACAGTCCCCTCATCCCCACTGTGGTTAGAGTGTACGTTACTTTTTGTACTTTCCTTTTTCCATTGACTTAAGGTAGAGTACCGGTACCTTTTTGGTACTGCCATACTTTGGGGTGGGACTTGCAAACGGTTTCTTTTGAGTGGTTATGCAAATAGCCTGCTTCTGAAACACAATACAACTGCTGTCTTAAAAAAAGTTATGAACTCAGAAAACTACAATTAAGGAAGTAAAAAATAATACTAATGGATGCATGGACAAATGAATAGATCAAGACTCAGTTTCCCAAAACCTTCTTAACACTACGTCATTTGTAAGTTCTACCTTAATTAGTCTCTTAACGTCCCAATGTTTTTCCCAAAACCTTTAGTTAGACTATCTTACGGAAGATAAACTTTTCTTAAGGTTGATCTGAGCCTTTCTTAGTTGTTCATCGCTGTTGTCGGCTCAAACTGTTCCCCCTCTTTCCAAAGACCCCTGGAATGTACACACTTCTGTAAATGTGCCAAAGTCACAATATATCGAAACTTTGATAAATGAAGTTGATAGGAACCGACACTGCAGGTCCATTTACATATTTATCTAATATATTTCCCCCCAAAAAGCACCCTGGAATAGTCCTTAGCAGTCAGTAATGAAGCACATAGGATATTCTCTTATGTTAAGACAGTAACGCAACTTTTCCTTTGGCTGTTGGGCCATTGCTCGTCCCTTTATCAATGACATGCACACAAATAGTGATACTGCAATCTGGGGCGGGTTTGTGCACTGAATTGGCGAAAACCATATTTACGGTTAGATGATTCAAGTTGTTAATTTTGTATCTTATTTTTAGGTTCTCCCCAGTTATGATTAATGCAATTTTTTGAAGCATTTGTGCAGTATTATAGTTATAACACCACTTTCCCTCATGAGGCAGTCAAGCGATTGTCGCTTGGGGGGATAATCAATTCTCGAGCCATCGATGTCAACCAATCAGGTGGCGCCTTTTAAGGTCACTCTTAAGAAGCTCTCCCTTTAGCAATCTCTTAAGAGACTGTTCAGGAAACATACGCAGAAAAACAAATACCTATCCTGAGATTTATCTTTGGAGTCTTCGTAAGATGCTGAGTCACCGTTATCGGGAAACAGGGGCCTGGATGGCATGACAAAAATTAAAACTGCATTTTGCTTGATATACTATGGCTGTACGATATGGGAAAATCTTCAAATAACGCAATGTGATTTTATTGTAATAAATACCGGGATATTTGTAAAGCAACAAAGGAGCTGAAAATAGCCCTAAACCAGTCTGGGACTGATTTAAACAGCAAGGATGAAAATGATTATGATTACGGGTCTCGGAGAAAGCATGAAGTGCTCATGCAATAGCGGAGGTAAACTTTAAACTGATTTTTTAAACGTATACTAGATAATTCAGAAAGGGAAAAAAATCATTAAAATTGCAAAGCTTGCAAAGTGTTTTTTTTCCTATGACAGTAAAAAGCGAAACTTAAACCCCCCTCCACTATAATGTCTGTACAGTGTAAAGATATGAAAAGGCCTGATCTTAATCTAGCAGACTAGCAATGTAAGAACTGCATGTGCATAACGTGTTTTAATATCACACGTTGTTCGGCCCTATAACATACTGCAGCCATTTTTTCACATTCAGTACAAAATACCCCACCTCGCATTGGGATTTCATTCGGCACCGGTACCAGTTTGTACAGGAGTGGAAAACTAACACCTTGAAGTACCATACTTGGTATAAAAAATACGGCAGGCCCACCTGCTGCAGTGGATTAGTGCCCTTAAAAGACATTCAGGTTTGACGGACTCAACCGGCAATGCGAGGTCAGTCATAGATATTTGCCATTTAGCCTCTCGGTGTAGCATAGCCTGTCTTTGTCATCACTTTGACGGAAATCATTCTGATTAATTTGCTTTCTAAGATCCCTGTATGTTAAAATAATCACTGCTAAAACGAAGATTAGAGCTGTCGCTATGGTTGTTGTGTACCCCCATTTTTCATAATACAATACCTAAAAACCATAATATATTTTGTAAACTTAAGGCTGAACGATATTGGAAAATGTTCACCTTACGATATTTGAAGTTTTTGTGATATTTAGGAGTTAACTATATAGCCAAATAGATCGTTTGTTATCTATTAACAGACTAAGTAAGTTAGCAGTGTTGCCCTAAGCTGTACCAACAAATCATCTGCTTCTGCTCAATATCATCTTTATGAAGCACAAAATATTTCTAAAAAGATAAAATAAAAAATACTTTCTGTGAGTGAGTACGACGAAAAGGATGAGAATGATCATGCTGGAAAGCAAATGGAGCTCAGGTGAAAGCAGCTGCGCTAAACTGTGCACTGACCTTATTTCAAAGGAACATCAGACATCCCACGTATCCCAGAAGTTCCTGCAAATTGACAGCAGCACCCTGACACCCGCAAATGATGCGCAATGTCCCGGAAATCTGTTGTTCCTCTATTCAGTGGTGGTAAAATTAGCCAAGAATTTTCACCTTGCCCAAAATTAACCACAACTCTCTTACTTCGGTCAGCAAATTCCCCCCACCCCCCAATATATATATATATATATATACACACATACACACACACACTGTTGTGGTCCTTGTGATGTGACAATTGCATATCCAAGAAATGCCATGTAGGTGTTAACATCACACAGCCTGCAAGCCCGGTAGGGTGGCACAGTGGTTAGTTCTGTCGTCAGACGCTGCCGCTTGGTGAGTATGGAGTTCCCATTTTCTTTGGCAGATTCTCTGGTTTCCTTCCACTGTTCAAAAACATGCAACCTTAGTAAACAGGAGTGCACTGGGAGGAGACCCCGGGGAAGACCCAGGACACGCTGGAGAGACTATGTCTCTCGGCTGGCCTGGGAACGCCTCGGAATCCCCCCAGAGGAGCTGGACAAAGTGGCCCGGGAGAGGGAAGTCTGGGTCTCCCTGCTGAGGCTGCTGCCCCCGTGACCCGACCCCGGATTAAGCGGGAGATGATGGATGGATGGATGGATGGATGAAAAAAGTTGAAATTCGTGTGTTTCACAGTCAATGTGAGAGACTTGAGAGCCCTGGATATAATCAATAGTGACAGGCCAAGTTTATATGTGTCTTTATCTCTAAGTATTTGTTCATACACTTCAGGTAGTCTGAGTGCATGTTCATATGTTTCTGTTCTTGTGTCTGAGTGCATGTTGGCACAATGGCACCTTTGGGTGGGAGGGACGGACGGACGGACGGACGGACGGACGGACGCACGCACGCACGCACGCACGCACGCACGCCATTCCAGCTGACAGACAGGTGGTGAGACTCGGTGTAGCACCGGGGACAGGAGCCGCCTGTCAGATTTCAGGCCTGTTGTTCTAGACAGCCAGCTGACGTGTGGCTGCACTGCCCCAGATACCCACGCAGCTGGGAGAGTGTAGGAGCCTCATGAACGTCTCAGCAAATCTTCACATTCACAGCAGGTCACAGCAGAAATGCAGGGCTGCAGTCTGGAGGAATCGGCTACATACTTATCCCTTTGCTTTACTTAGATTCTGGTAATCTACTATCATGCCTTAAAGGCAGAGATCCTACACCAGATGGGCCACTACACTGCTCATGCAAAGCAAAACTTTTATCAAAGTACAGCCCATCACTCTCACCAGACCCAGATGTCGAGGTCTAGAGAGTACACAGCTGTGCAAATTGTGGCGTAGGTGGTGATGGTCAATTACATGCCAGACCTGCCCCAAATGTTTCAGCTAGACATTGGGCAGATGGCTCCCAAGACTCCCTGTGAGCTTGTGGAGGTTGCAGAAAGGGTGGACGTACCTTGCTTCATGTCTCACAGTAGCCATTCAGGCAGAGCAGCACAGCCCTGGAGAGAGGCCAGGTCCTCATCCCATGATGACACACAATGAAAGGGCTTGACCTTTGAAGCACAGGGACTGGCTAGGCATAAAGCAGACGCCACAGAGTTGGCTGTCAGGACACATGCCAGACTGCCTACCCAAGGCTGGGGGAGGGACCAAAACTTGTACCAATAGGAGGTCCTCGAGGACCAGGCTGAGAAACACTGCCCATGAAGACTGGTTCCCCCTCAACTGCATGTATGAAGATGTCCACAAGGTTCCAGGCATTAATGTGTGGCTTCATCTGGAACCTGGGACCTGACGGTAGGGGTAGTACAGGACCTCCCAGCACCCTTGCTTATTGGGTGTGGTGCACTGGGTTCACTGCATTAGGTGAGATGTGGAGCAGAGGTCCCTTCAGACTCAACCACCCAAGTTGAAGGGGACTACAATGCACCGCAACCTGGTGCTCCATGGTGAAGGAACTGCAGCAGAGTTAAATCCTGAAAGTGACCTCCTATTGATCCATTCCAGTAAGTGACACAGGAGTTTCATTCCTGCAAGTTTAAAAGAAGAACAAGTGACTAAAGCACTGCTGAGAACAGGGACTGGTGACTGACTGGTGACTGAATGGGGAGAAACTCCTGTGCACAGCAGAGCGTACAGCAGTACGTCATGATTCGTAACTTTCTGCTCTGTGGTGACCTTCCACGGAGAACTAACCAAGCGACTAGTGATACCCAGGGTGAAACCAAACACCAACATATATCTGGGCCACAACCAATCCCTTGCGGGACACCTAAGAGTCCATAACATACTGGAGAAGGTTCAGGACAAAAACTTCTGCCCATGTTGTGCCATATGCCAGAAGTCGTCTCCCCTGGGTGCCGCTGCCAGTCCTGTGAATGCCACTGCTCATCAGTGAGGTGCCTTTTGAACAAGTTGGACATCGGAACCCTAACCCTAAGCATTGCTGATGTCAGCCAGGGGACATGGACATACTGTGGTACTGGTGGACTATGGTACACAACATCCTGAGGCCATGTCCTTGGTGATGGCCACTTCCAAAGAACCACAGACTCCCTATGGGCCTTCTTTCAGACCAGGACTCGTTTTTTGTATCATAGCTAATGGCAGATCTGTACAGATTACAACCTATGGGTTGGTGGGACATTTCAATCAAACCCTAAATAGAATGAATGTGGTAGATGAGGGTGGGTGCAACTGGGACTTAATGATCCCAGAGATGCTCCTTTTGCATCAATGACTCGCCAGAATTCCACAGGCTACACTCTCTTCAAGCTCCTTTGGGCAGACAAACACAAGCTACTTGATTTAGACTAAGAATAACAGGAACAACCAACGGTGCCTGTTTTGGTCTGTCATTGATCACATGCAGGAGATGCAAAAACACTGTGGTATCCAGGACTGCAAAAAAATACACTACCTACGGTCCTAGATTGGCAATGGCTTCCAGAAACCACAGAAGGAGGACACTGTCACCAAGGATGTCTCTAGTCAAAAAACTCAAGTACGCACCTTTCCTGGGACTGATGCGGTATTATCAGCAATATTCCCTGCTTTTCAGCCCTGGCTCCACCCACAGAAGCATTCCAGGGCCTGACAGCAAAGTCTGTCCTAAGGGCCCCTGACTGATGCATCCAGCATACACCTTGGCGTGGCATTGATGCAGAAATCTGAGGGGAAGGAACATCCGGTGCTGTACCCTGAGCCGGAAGGTACCACCTGCTGCCACTGAGCCCCACCTACAACAACCCCACTGCCTGTAGTCTAGTGGCTGTCACTGAAGTGATCGCTTACCATTATTTCTGGATCTTTCTGTTATAAATTTTACCTACCGATTGTCGTTTTTTCGAGCGACACACAGTCCTGCAGCTAATGAATTACCCCCTTTTCAGGATCGTTTCCTGATACAGGTCTAAACCTCTCCCTGATAAAGGTCTAAACCTGTCCACTTCAGCCAGCGGCCTACTCGTGCAAACTGTGTCACAGGTGTTACAGTGTCTCCAGGTGAGATGCTTATTCACCCACCATTGCCTGTATACTTTTATTTAACTTGACCCTGCACATCCTCATATTTGTGTGCATGTTCATGTGTTTCTGTGTGTCCTGGTATCTGTGTGCATGTTCATGTTTTTCTGTGTGTCCTGGTATCTGTGTGTATCTTCATGTGTTTCCGTGTGTCCTGGTATCTGTGTGTATGTTCATGTTTTTCTGTGTGTCCTGGTATCTGTGTGAATCTTCATGTGTTTCCGTGTGTCCTGGTATCTGTGTGCATCTTCATGCGTTTCTGTGTGTCCTGGTATCTGTGTGTATGTTCATGTGTTTCCGTGTGTCCTGGTATCTGTGTGCATGTTCATGTGTTTCCGTGTGTCCTGGTATCTGTGTGCATCTTCATGTTTTTCTGTGTGTCCTGGTATCTGTGTGCATCTTCACGTGTTTCTGTGTGTCCTGGTATCTGTGTGTATGTTCATGTGTTTCCGTGTGTCCTGGTATATGTTTGCATGTTCATGTGTTTCTGTGTGTCCTGGTATCTGTGTGTATGTTCATGTTTTTCTGTGTGTCCTGGTATCTGTGTGCATCTTCATGTGTTTCTGTGTGTCCTGGTATCTCTGTGTATGTTCATGTGTTTCCGTGTGTCCTAGCATCTGTGTGCATCTTCATGTTTTTCTGTGTGTCCTGGTATCTGTGTGTATGTTCATGTTTTTCTGTGTGTCCTGGTATCTGTGTGTATGTTCATGTTTTTCTGTGTGTCCTGGTATCTGTGTGTATGTTCATGTTTTTCTGTTTGTCCTGGTATATGTTTGCATGTTCATGTGTTTCTGTGTGTCCTGGTATCTGTGTCTATGTTCATGTTTTTCTGTGTGTCCTGGTATCTGTGTGTATGTTCATATGTTTCCGTGTGTCCTAGCATCTGTGTGCATCTTCATGTGTGTTCTGGTATCTGTGTGCATCTTCATGTGTTTCTGTGTGTCCTGGTATCTGTGTGCATCTTCATGTGTTTCTGTGTGTCCTGGAATCTGTGTGTATGTTCATGTGTTTCTGTGTGTCCTGGTATCTGTGTCTATGTTCATGTTTTTCTGTGTGTCCTGGTATCTGTGTGTATGTTCATATGTTTCCGTGTGTCCTAGCATCTGTGTGCATCTTCATGTGTGTTCTGGTATCTGTGTGCATCTTCATGTGTTTCTGTGTGTCCTGGTATCTGTGTGCATGTTCATGTGTTTCTGTGTGTCCTGGAATCTGTGTGTATGTTCATGTGTTTCTGTGTGTCCTGGTATCTCTGTCTATGTTCATGTGTTTCTGTGTGTCCTGGTATCTGTGTGCATGTTCATATGTTTCCGTGTGTCCTGGTATCTGTGTGTATGTTCATATGTTTCCGTGTGTCCTGGTATCTGTGTGCATCTTCATGTGTTTCTGTGTGTCCTGGTATCTCTGTGTATGTTCATGTGTTTCCGTGTGTCCTAGCATCTGTGTGCATCTTCATGTTTTTCTGTGTGTCCTGGTATCTGTGTGTATGTTCATGTTTTTCTGTGTGTCCTGGTATCTGTGTGTATGTTCATGTTTTTCTGTTTGTCCTGGTATATGTTTGCATGTTCATGTGTTTCTGTGTGTCCTGGTATCTGTGTCTATGTTCATGTTTTTCTGTGTGTCCTGGTATCTGTGTGTATGTTCATATGTTTCCGTGTGTCCTAGCATCTGTGTGCATCTTCATGTGTGTTCTGGTATCTGTGTGCATCTTCATGTGTTTCTGTGTGTCCTGGTATCTGTGTGCATGTTCATGTGTTTCTGTGTGTCCTGGAATCTGTGTGTATGTTCATGTGTTTCTGTGTGTCCTGGTATCTGTGTCTATGTTCATGTTTTTCTGTGTGTCCTGGTATCTGTGTGTATGTTCATATGTTTCCGTGTGTCCTAGCATCTGTGTGCATCTTCATGTGTGTTCTGGTATCTGTGTGCATCTTCATGTGTTTCTGTGTGTCCTGGTATCTGTGTGCATGTTCATGTGTTTCTGTGTGTCCTGGAATCTGTGTGTATGTTCATGTGTTTCTGTGTGTCCTGGTATCTCTGTCTATGTTCATGTGTTTCTGTGTGTCCTGGTATCTGTGTGCATGTTCATATGTTTCCGTGTGTCCTGGTATCTGTGTGTATGTTCATATGTTTCCGTGTGTCCTGGTATCTGTGTGCATGTTCATGTGTTTCTGTGTGTCCTGGTATCTGTGTGCATGTTCATGTGTTTCTGTGTGTCCTGGTATCTGTGTGCATGTTCATATGTTTCCGTGTGTCCTGGTATCTGTGTGTATGTTCATATGTTTCCGTGTGTCCTGGTATCTGTGTGCATCTTCATGTGTTTCCGTGTGTCCTGGTATCTGTGTGCATCTTCATGTGTTTCTGTGTGTCCTGGTATCTGTGTGCATCTTCATGTGTTTCCTTGTATGATTGTGTTTTCATGTGTCTCTGTGCCTGACAGCATATTTGTGTCTGTATTTGTGTCCACTTCCTGGTCGTGACTTTGTTTTAGTGCAAATGTATGTGTGTAGCCATGCATGTCCACTAAGAATAATGGAATTGCAGACTATGGAACTCAACTATTGACATATATGACTGGCCGTGTTGTGTGTGAGAATGAAGACTGATGCCATGCAGACAGTAAATTCAGTTATATTGCTTTCCCATATTTTTAAGGCAAATCGCATATTTACCCCGACGTTAGTCTGTTCACAGACTTGGGCAAAACCCTCTGGATGATTACCCATGTGTGTCAGGACAGTGTCGCTGAAATTGAACTTTGGTGTCTTTTCAATGGCAAATATGCTGAAGATCTAAGACTGTTATATAGGTGCCTGTGTGTTTGCGTGCTGTAGACCTGTGTACCTTTCACTGCTGTGTCCATGAGCTTCTCCGCTTGGGCCTCCACTCATCAGCGCCACCCTTCTCCGTCCTGATTAGGATTTCAGGGCTTGCCCCTGGGATCCGGCCGTCCGAACATATTTTATTTAACCGCTTTTCGGCTGCTGTGATCTGTAGCAGAATAACAATTTTAAGGGTCAAGGAGGGATTTCAATGTGAGGAAGATGGGCACAATTGTAGAATAAAAAAAAAACTCAAGTTCTTTTTAAAAATAAATGAGAAAATCGGTAATCCAAGAATCACTGCATGAGGAAAAAAATCGATCGGCTCTTGTCTATTCTCCAGGGCCATCTAAAAACCTTGAAATGAACAAAAGTTGTGTATTTTGTGGCTGGACTGTCTCTCGTACTGAAAGTTTGCTCTGAAACATAATTTTCCTTACAAATGCTAGTGAGCTACATGTGCCTGTATGTATGCATAGGGAGCTGCATCTGCCTGTATGTATGCATAGGGAGCTGCATCTGCCTGTATGTATGCATAGGGAGCTGCATCTGCCTGTATGTATGCTTAGATGGGGATGTTATCATGGCACCTCCCCCCCTGGACCAGAGGGCATCATCCCACCGACTCTACCCTCATTCATCCTGCTGACCTTATATGTATGCACAGCTACCCAGTGGGGTCCACCACCCACATTGCGTGAATCAAATTCCATTTCCTGGTTGGCCAAAAAATGCTTGCTGATTGGGTACTGCGTCATGAATATTTAACGGTCTCCTGAGTGGGATGATGACCCCATGGGGACTCCTAGAGTTTACCCTTTACAAAACAAAGCAGTGAAACAACGCAGAAGTTGTCTTCTGTTATCCTTACTCTTTTGTCATTTATAGCGAACGGTTCCGCTGCCCATCCTTTGGTGTGTTCCAGTGCGATCCCTCAGGCTGGGAACTTCAGTCACGCCATGGGAATATGGATGACCTGTTAAGCCGTGTCTCCTGCCATCAGGATCAGCTCCTCACCTTTGACGCTGGGTGACACAGTAACTCACGCGGACAGAAAGGAACCTCTTAAACAAGGAGGCGCTGTTGGCTGACATTTCCATCTTACCTGTAGCTTAGAACCACACAGAAGTAACCATCCGCCTTAGCAGAACAATATGCTGACAGAAGGCTTCTGCTGATGCAGGTGTGAGACCTGTACTCGGGATGGGATATCAGTGCCATTTGGGAAGCTGCAGGAGCTCACTGCAGAGAGCCTTTAGCACAGAGGACTGACGCTCCCAGAAAGATGAGTGAACAAAAATTTGAAGGGGAAAATACACATGTAATATAAATAAGAAATAAGGCCCGTAGTTTTCACTGAAATATGGTACCGTTTTTCAACCCTGTTTCCAAAAAAGCTGGGACGCAGTTTAAAATGTGAATAAAAACAGAATTCAAAGTTTTTCCAAAGGATATAAACCCATATTTAATTGGAAATAGAACAAAGACAACATATCAAATGTGGAAACTGAGAAATCTTATTGTTTTATGACAAATACATGCTTAATTTGCATTTGACGCAGGGGTGTCAAAAAAGTAGGGACAGGGGCATGTTTACCACTGAGTTGCATCGCGTCTACTTTTAACAAAACTCTGTAAATGTTTGGTAATGGCCAAGTCGCTGGACAATTGCTGGAGTTTTGAAAGTGAAATGTTGTCCCATTCTTGCCTGATATAGGTGTTCAACAGTTTGGAGTGTCCTTTGTTGTATTTTTCGTTTCATGATACGCCAAATGTTTTCAATGGGTTTTGAAGGCAGGACTGTCTAGCACCTGGTCAAGGCCTTCTCTGACAAAGATGTTCTCTGGATGGCAACATGTGTTACTCCTGTGTACATCATTCAGCATTGATGGAGCTGTCCCAGATGTGAAAGCTACCCAAGCCATGGGCACTAATGCACCCCCATACCATCATGGATGCTGGTTTTTGAACTGTCCTCTGATAACAAGCTGGATGGTCCCTTTTCTCTGTAGTCTGGAGGATACGGCGTCCATGATTTCCAAAAAGAATTCGAAATTTTGATTTGTCAAACCACAAGACACTTTTACATTTTGCCTCTGTCCGTCTTAAATGAACTTGGGCCAAGAGAAGTTGGTGGCAATTCTGGATCATGTTTAGATAGTTTCTTCATGCGTGGTAGATTTTCATCAGGTATTTTTGGATGCAACAAAGAAACTGAATTCTGGTTTTTGGGAGTGCCCCTGAGCCCATGCAGTGATTTCCACTATAGAATCATGTCTGTTTCTAATGCAGTGCCACCTGAGGATCTGAAAATCATAGTAAGACATGAAACGGTATGAAAATTTAATATCACGATAATTGTGACCAAAATTATCAGGATTATCTCAGTGTTGTTAAAATGGGCCTAAAATGTTTATAAGGTACTGATCCACAAGCAAGTAATTTCACCAAGTTTTACATTGAGAACCTCAAATAATTAGCAGCACGATACACTTTAAACACTATGATAATGCAGCAAATGAAATAAAACGATAACGAAACGATAAAACAAACACTGTGTATTCCAGTACCAAAAGTACAGCTCCTCGTGCAAGCTCCAAGTGAGCTGCCCCACCTAGGCCAGCGGCCGCCTCGTGCGAGCCCTAAGTGAGCTGCCCCACCTAGGCCAGCGGCCGCCTCGTGCGAGCCCTAAGTGAGCTGCCCCACCTAGGCCAGCGGCCGCCTCGTGCGAGCCCTAAGTGAGCTGCCCCACCTAGGCCAGCGGCCTCCTTGTGCGAGCTCTAAGTGAGCTGCCCCACCTAGGCCAGCGGCCTCCTCGTGCGAGCCCTAAGTGAGCTGCCCCACCTAGGCCAGCGGCCTCCTCGTGCGAGCCCTAAGTGAGCTGCCCCACCTAGGCCAGCGGCCTCCTCGTGCGAGCTCTAAGTGAGCTGCCCCACCTAGGCCAGCGGCCTCCTCGTGCAAGCCTTAAGTAAGCTGCCCCACCTAGGCCAGCGGCCTCCTCGTGCAAGCCCTAAGTAAGCTGCCCCACCTAGGCCAGCGGCCTCCTTGTGCAAGCCCTAAGTAAGCTGCCCCACCTAGGCCAGCGGCCTCCTTGTGCAAGCCCTAAGTAAGCTGCCCCACCTAGGCCAGCGGCCTCCTTGTGCAAGCCCTAAGTAAGCTGCCCCACCTAGGCCAGCGGCCTCCTTGTGCAAGCCTTAAGTAAGCTGTTCCACCTAGGGCAGGAGCCTCTTCGTGCATGTTCTAAGTGAGCTGCTCCACCTAGGCCTGCGGCAGCCTCCTCGTGCGAGCTCTAAGTGAGCTGCTCCACCTAGGCCTGCGGCCTCCTCGTGCGAGCCCTAAGTGAGCTGCCCCACCTAGGCCAGCGGCCTCCTCGTGCGAGCCCTAAGTGAGCTGCCCCACCTAGGCCAGCGGCCTCCTCGTGCGAGCTCTAAGTGAGCTGCCCCACCTAGGCCAGCGGCCTCCTCGTGCAAGCCTTAAGTAAGCTGCCCCACCTAGGCCAGCGGCCTCCTCGTGCAAGCCCTAAGTAAGCTGCCCCACCTAGGCCAGCGGCCTCCTTGTGCAAGCCCTAAGTAAGCTGCCCCACCTAGGCCAGTGGCCTCCTTGTGCAAGCCCTAAGTAAGCTGCCCCACCTAGGCCAGCGGCCTCCTTGTGCAAGCCCTAAGTAAGCTGCCCCACCTAGGCCAGCGGCCTCCTTGTGCAAGCCTTAAGTAAGCTGTTCCACCTAGGGCAGGAGCCTCTTCGTGCATGTTCTAAGTGAGCTGCTCCACCTAGGCCTGCGGCAGCCTCCTCGTGCGAGCTCTAAGTGAGCTGCTCCACCTAGGCCTGCGGCAGCCTCCTCGTGCGAGCTCTAAGTGAGCTGCTCCACCTAGGCCTGCGGCAGCCTCCTCGTGCGAGCTCTAAGCGAGCTGCTCCACCTAGGCCAGTGGCCTCCTCGTGCGAGCTCTTGGTGAGCTGCTCATCCTAGGCCAGCAGCCTCCTCGTGTAAGCTCTACCTGAGCTGCTCCGCCTAGGCCAGCGGCCTTCTTATGTGAATTCTGGGTGCACTTATGATGGTTCACGCATTGCTGCAAAGTTGTGTTTTCAGCTTTTTCGGTGTCAGCCAATCACCATGAAGAAAAGTAATGTGATGCTATAAGAGGCCATCCATTGCACCAGTCAGATGGCAGAGAGAGGCAGGGACCACACTGTATTGACTATCTGATGTACTTTGCTCGTCAGGGGTAGCAGACGAAGCCAGTGCGCGGAGGTGAACTGCACTACCTGGAGGTCACAGTGCACCAGAAGGCAGAGCTGCCGTCCACTGCCCACGCTGTGGCCATGTCTACGAGGAGCTTGCTCTTGCTCTTTGAGAAGCTCGACAAGCCCAGGAAAATCTACCTTCAGTTCTGATCCAAAACCCGTCAGTCACTAACGCTTTCTGCAACGTCCTCACTGCCATAGCCCCACTCCTGGCCAGGCTGCCCATTAGGGGTGTGTGCATGCGCCCGGCGTGGGCGCGGAGCACTGGCAGTCCAAGTCACTTTTAGGGGTTACAACATCAAGCTTAATTAAATATTAAAGTGTGACTGTAGCTGCTGCTATTGTGGCCCCTCGGAATAAGATATAACCTATTTTTGACAAGTTTTCATCTTCTTCCGTGGAAGACACTACATGAAACCAAATCAGTGGCAGGGAGGAGGGTAATGAATAATCTATTCCTTATTCTGGAAGGGAGGGAGACAGACTCCTAGCAGATGATAGCAGGAGGCCGCCAAGCTACCGTGCGACATGGCGAATGTTTAAATAATAAAAAGGAATATAAACAAATCATTACCCCCCCACGCTGTTTTTTTAAATTCAATATCTTAATGAACATAATAGCCAGGACTAATAATGAAAGAAAATATAAACATCTAAATGGGCACGAGTTGTCGGCGATGCTCAATTATTCCCTTGTCAAGTTTTTATTTTTTAATGAGGCCCTCTGGGACTGACGTCTGTCAGTCAGCCGTGACTTTCTGACACCATTACAACTTCAAATACAAAGCAGCCATGCAGCCTTTCTGAGACTGCAGGAATGAAACCATCTGACAGGTTGGGAGAAAAAAGTATAGTACAGAAACACACACACACACACACACACACACACACACACACACACACACACACACACACACACACACACACAGACACACATACAGACACACAAACGCAGTCCCACACATACAGAAACACATACACACACACACACACACACACAGAAACACAGACATACAGACACACACACAGAAACGCACACACAGACACACACACAAACGCAGTCACACACATACAGATACATACACACACCAGACATACAGAACTAAACATGCATGCACACACACACACACAGACGCACACACACACACAGACACACAAATGCAGTCACACACATACAGAAACACAGACACACACCAGACACACAGACAAATACAAACACAGCTTCACACCGACAGACTGTGAGAGGCACACAGACATGGCAGAAAGGCACAGATGCAGAGATACAGGCAGAAGCAGCCCATCATTCCCTGTGCCGTCTGCAGAGAGCAGTCGCTCGGGTCATTATCTGATGAGGTTTGTCAAACCGCTTGGGCTCTCTTTCCCTTCTTCTCCTCCTCCTGCTTCTTCTTCCCTTCTTCATTATTCCTCATCTTAATGATAACTCTCGACGGGTTAGCCCCACATGGGACGGACAGAGCTGCACAATTTTGTTGCCCATTAATTTGGCCCTTTGAAGGCGGTGACTGTGAAGCAGCAGCACCAGCAGCACCGGCAGCCCCCCGCCAGGCAGCTTCCAAAACCAGCCGCTCCTCTTGCCCTTAAACAGAATACCAAATGGAGCTGGTCGCCGTGGCACCGCTGGGCCCCGATGTTACAGCGTCCTCCGCTGAAGCGCGTCCCTGAGTGTCCGCAGACAGCGGCCCCGCTCGTGCAAGGCTCCCTGGGCGCCCCCCGGAGGCGAGGGCACCACCGGCCTACACCGAAGGGTTTGTTTTGCTGCTCTGTGCCGCCTGCTCTCGCAGTTTTCTCTCGCAGTTATGCCAGCAAGCTCATCATCATCACCCGCCCACGATATTCCAGCTTTTGGGTGATTGAAAGGAGATCTCTTAGGGTTTATAGTTTCAATCATTTTATTTGAAGTTTTTCTGCAACCTACTCATCAAAACGACAAGCAACATTTTGACTTATTAGTGACACCTGAAGATAGAAGAACGGGAGCAGAAACACACAGAACCGAGGCTGGTGTGGCGTGAGGGCAGTCAGGCGCCTCTGTGGGGGAACCTGCCCCAAGTTGTCCTGCTTGCTGGGCCAGAGGCAGCAGCAGATGCAGCAGCGTGCTCAGCGTGCAGCGCGGGGTTATGCACCTGCTGCCACCTCAGGCTACACTCAGGTTCACCAGCACCCACCTTCAGAGGCGACGTGACCCTAGGCGGCCCCCCGCTGCCGCACACGGCCCCGGGAGGGCAGAACCCAAACTCGGACCAAATCAGAGACATATGCTTTGTTTGTCTCTCTCCTCACGCAAACATTGTAAGAAAATTCACAAAATTCACAAAAACTGAGAGAGACAACAAAGTGAAGCAGGACAGAGTTTGCACATAAAAACAGTAACTCCCATATTCCACAATCCGCCCCCCCCCCCCACCTCAAACAAGCATAATAATGTACAGAGAGCCAATGTGCCATAGCAAAGAGGTAATTCTTCTGAATTAGGGCTATAGGGAGCTTCCATGCAAAGACGTGAACAATAAGATGAACAGCCGGGAATAAAAGGCCTGGGATGGTGACCTCTGCACCTTAAGCCCAGACCGAATGTGTGCTTGGGGGGAAGGGGACATGATTCATGTGACCGCTTTGTCCTAATTAGTCCCGCCAATACTTCTGTCTCCATCAATCATATGGGAGAGGGTGGAGGGTGGGGGCAGTCACTGCCCTCTGAAGTTGAAATACACAGCCAAAACAATGGTGAGGAGAATGACGGCCCCCAAGACGAAGATCAGGATACGGTTCTGAATGACCCTGTGGAAGAGACAGAGAAGAGATATGACCATGAGGCTGAGGTCTGGGCCATGTGTCGTGACCATGAGGCTGAGGTCTGGGCCATGTGTCGTGACCATGAGGCTGAGGTCTGGGCCATGTGTCGTGACCATGAGGCTGAGGTCTGGGCCATGTGTCGTGACCATGAGGCTGAGGTCTGGGCCATGTGTTGTGACCATGAGGCTGAGGTCTGGGCCATGTGTCGTGACCATGAGGCTGAGGTCTGGACCACATGCCGTGACCATAGGGTTGAGGTTTCGACCATGTGTCACAATCATCAGGTCGAGATCTGGACCACATGTTGTGAGGTCTAGACCATGTGTCACAACCACGAGGTCGAAGTCTGGACCACGTGTCATGACCACGAGGCTGAGGTCTGGACCACGTGTCTTGATCATGAGGGAGTGGTGTGAAGCACGAACCAAGGCTGAAGGTTTCCCGGTTGTGTTCCCTGATGCCTCCTGAATGTGGCGTGTTAGCTGTGGATGTGTGTTTTTAGTCCTGAGTAATATCAGTTATGAATATTGCTTGATGCAGAGTGTAACCTCAACACACAAACCTTCTTACTGTGTGTCTGTTTACCTGCACCAAAAAATACAAGGTACAGCTATAAATAAGAGACCTGAAATGAGAAAATTCTAGCGCAGCACTTTTTACTGCGGGCTCAGGCTGAGCATCTGATAAATCCAGCTCGCGAGCTCAGATCATCCACTCAGGACCCTCTGACCTTCCAGTGACATCATTCCATTCTACTCAGTACCTTCTGTCTTGAAAATCACCTCCCTCAGCCTTGTGTACCCCAGCATTATTCAGATCTACCTACACACTAACAGAACGCTTACCTCTGAAAAACATACTTCCCACTTTAATACCTCAGATGTTCTACTGTTTGCTCTTCATCCACCTGTAACTTACTGAGGATGGTGTCGGAGTTAAAGCGGAAATGCGACCCAGAAGGACATGCAGGGGGTGCTTAACAAACTTCTGATCATCATGGACAATGACAGTCACCCCCTGCATAGCACATTCTCCAGGCAGAGGAGTCTGTTTAGTGGCAGGACTACAGTCACTGTCCTGCTTGACTGGCAGACTGAGGAAGTCCTTTGTCCTCCAAACAGCTCTACAAAAAGCTCCACAACAGGCTCTACAACAGGAGCTACAACAGGCTCTACAACAGGAGCTACAACACATCATGGAGTGAAATTGACCTTTAGGCATGAGGCTGCCTCTGCGTTCCCACCATGCCAACCCCCCCCCCCCCCCATAAACTACCAATGTGCATTTCCATACCATGTACAGTCATTTTACTTTTTATATTTATATATATTTAACAGATTTTATAGAGTAAGTGTATTTTATCGAGTATATATATTTATGCATATTATAAATATTTTTATATTTTATACATATTACATATATATATTCACATTTGATATCATGTATGTTTATATATTTATATAATATAGTATAGAGATTATATATTTCATAAATGATAGACAGGCAAACAGACAGATTGATATATCCTACGCACATGCAAATGTGGTAAATACAAACCTGCACAGGCACAGCTACAAACATACACAGAGACATGAACATGTACAGGCACAGCTACAAACATACACAGAGACATGAACATGTACAGGCACAGCTACAAACATACAGAGACATGAACATGTACAGGCACAGCTACAAACATACACAGAGACATGAACATGTACAGGCACAGCTACAAACATACAGAGACATGAACATGTACAGGCACAGCTACAAACATACACAGAGACATGAACCTGCACAGGCACAGACTACGGTCAATTTAGAGACTCAAGCCATGGAGCTGTGGGAGGAAACACATGCAAACGCTGAGACACCATGCAGAACCACAGCCCTGGAGTTATGAAGTCAAGCACACGACCCCCGATAAAAGGAGAGAAAGCAGCAGCACTGCTGCCCAGCGAGCTGCTCTGATCAGGCCGATAGGGTCACATGACCAGCGCCCAACCCCAAGCGGGAGGTGAACGACCTTCCATTCATCATGCACACATGCAAAACCCCGAGGCTGGCGTCCACATCTATGTCCTGCTCCATGACACTGCCTAAGCAGGCTTTATGAAGGGACAGATAGACGTGTCTCTCCGTGTGTTTAATATATGTACATGTGCCAGGCTACACTCATATTTACTGTTATGGAGTTTTGTCTGTTTTAGGCACGGTTATAAAAGTGACGGATGAAATGAACAGACATTTGAATGAAATGAACAGTTCATGCATGTCTGACTTCATTGCCACTCAACATGACTCTCGATTAAACCCAAA
Source organism: Brienomyrus brachyistius (assembly GCF_023856365.1). Classification (NCBI taxonomy): domain Eukaryota; kingdom Metazoa; phylum Chordata; class Actinopteri; order Osteoglossiformes; family Mormyridae; genus Brienomyrus; species Brienomyrus brachyistius. The sequence continues at coordinate 470,778 of NC_064552.1, read as the reverse complement.
AACACACCAGTGACTACAATAGACAGAGTCACACACAGGAGCATGGAGGCAGCGTGTGAACAGAACCATGGGACACGAGACAAGCAACTGCTCCTCTACAGAGGGCAACCTTTCTGTGGTCTCAGACAAGCACTTCATTAAGATGTGCTTCTATGGTTCTGCTTGTAGTTCTACTCTGTCGTTCGTTAAGTGCTCCAGTCTGCTGGAAAAAAATGACAGTACACAGCAACAAAGAAATAAAGGGAAATGCACTTTTTGTGATGCCTGTCACAGACATAGCAGGTCTACTCAACGTGACGCATGTCACAGACGGAGCAGGCCTACCTAAGGTGACGCATGTCACAGATGGAGCAGGCCTACCTAAGGTGATGCATGTCACAGACGGAGCAGGCCTACTCAATGTGATGCATGTCACAGACGGAGCAGGCCTACCTAAGGTGATGCATGTCACAGACGGAGCAGGCCTACCTAAGGTGATGCATGTCACAGACGGAGCAGGCCTACCTAAGGTGATGCATGTCACAGACGGAGCAGGCCTACCTAAGGTGATGCATGTCACAGACGGAGCAGGCCTACCTAAGGTGATGCATGTCACAGACGGAGCAGGCCTACTCAATGTGATGCATGTCACAGACGGAGCAGGCCTACCTAAGGTTATGCATGTCACGGAGCTGGTCTACTCAACATGATGTTTGTTGCATATGGCGTACACATACCCAACGTGATGCATGTTGCAGATGGCGTAGGCCTACCCAACGTGATGTATGTTGCAGATGGCGTAGGCCTACCCAACGTGATGCATGTTGCAGATGATGTAGGCCTACCCAACGTGATGCATGTTGCAGATGGCGCAGGCCTACCCAACGTGATGCATGTTGCAGATGGCGTAGGTCTACCCAATGTGATGCATGTTGCAGATGGCGCAGGCCTACCCAACGTGATGCATGTTGCAGATGGCGTAGGTCTACCCAACGTGATGCATGTTGCAGATGGTGCAGGCCTACCCAACATGGTACTACACTAAATACTTTCAAGCAGAGTACATGTCCAGCCCTTGTAAAAGGTACAGTGAAGGATGGAGGGTATAAACTAATCTCAGGGATCAGCCTCAATGCTAGCATAATTCATACCTACCACTCCACTGGGACACTGAGTTAGGATCATTTTTGAATAGTATAAGTGAATTAAATGTAGAAACAACCACCAAAGTACAAGCTGTGGTTCATATTCCCAAGTCCACATCTTGTTGGAGGAGGATGGAGACTCAGCGAATCACAAGCACACTCACACGCACATAGAGTGACATAGATTACAGAAGCAGGGGCGTGTGACTGACTGCTGCCATGGGGAGTGTTGAGCAGGCTTCTGAAAGTTGGCCTGCAGGTTTATGACTGCATGCCTGTACACGTGTGCAGAGGCAAGTGCATGTGGGAAAGAGAGAGTGACTGTAAACCTGCTGAACACGGATAAAAGAGCAGAGAGAAGGCAAAAAAGCAGCCAGAGAAAGTGCGTTTAACAGGGGAGGTGGTGGAAAAAATTCCTCTGAGACAGATAAAAATAATGAGGACTTTTCTGTCAGGAAAGATTTACAAAATCGTACCAGTGTTATTAAAATTTAAAATCTTTTTTTTTTCCTCTGCAGTTCTTCTGCAGCCCTTATTAGCAGATTAATGAGGACTGGGAGACACCTTCACAATGTGAGGGCTTGTTGTGCAAAATAAACTCAAGCCCTTCTTCTCCAGGGCTGAAGGTGGGAGACGTGTGAGTGAGCGCATCCAGGCAGAGACACACGGTCGCAGACATGCACACACATGCTCAGGCATGCACACACATGGAGACGCACACAAATACATGGCCCCACACACACACATGCACACACACACAAGCTGCAGCTTCTTTATGGAAAAAAAACCAAACAAGTTCCACATTTTTTTTTCTCTGACTGGGCAATAAAACTAAATAAAAATCAACTGCAGCAGTGAATGGGCTGGCAGCTGGAACGAGCTGCCTCAGACATCAACATGCTCCCTAACACTTTGACTGATGGACAACATGTGATCCATACACACATTGGGGCTTGATTTATCTGCATGAGAGCCAATGTTTTCTTTCTGTGTGTAATGTTAAAGCTAACCAAAATGAATTTTCCATCAAACTCCTCCTTGCTGCAGAACGTAACATGTAGCTGTCAGAAAGAGCACTTCTCTTCCTGGATGAGCTCCTTGGCAGTCACTGATGAAGGACTGGGCATTCAGAGAAGCCATCAGAGGTATGATTACCTACTGAGGAATCAATTACTCAGAGCCAGGAGGCCAAATGCATTTCTTCACTTCTCATCTGAGGGCTGGGATTTTGTTATTCCAGCAAAGGCTGCGGGCATGAATAGCTTTACATGCATGACTCTGGGAGTCCTGCATTCTACATGTTACTGCTGGACAGGAAAGGAAGCCCAGGGAGGGAGGAAGGAAGGAGGGCAGACATTTCAGTGCCTCCCATAAATTATACAGTCCAGACACTGGACCATGGGGTTGTAAGCAGATTTATGCAGTCCTCGGGTGGCATGTGTGAGCTACCCAAAGGGCCCAGATCACGCACCGCTAGAGCAAACAAGCCACGTTTTCTGTCTGCAAGCACATGTGTGTGAGATGTGGGTCATCTGATCATGCACACAAAACAACCAGCTTCATGGTAAAAACACAAATACTATACAAATACATCTGGACGTCCGATACCACTACAGGTGACAGCTGCTAAGAATCACCTGAAGAGGCAAGGTGTTCACTTACACCACCTGAAGGTGTGTGTGAGCGTGTGAGGGACGGACGGCCCTTTATGTCCAGAACCTCACACCTGCTCTCACCTCTGAAAATCAGCCACCATTCCCAGCTACATGAACACATTTAGTCACAGTTTGGAATCACTTCTGTTGCAGGTGGAATGAGAGCTCAGGACTTGGCTCACCATTAAACAAACAGTGTAGACCAGAGAATGCACAGAGCACAATGGAGCAGGTGAAAAGCTGTATGCAGCAATGATGATGTAGGCATGTGATTCAGAATACGATGCTGCATGCAGAAGGTGAACTAACTATGCATGAAACAGGTATACGAATTTGGGATATGATGACACATGGTGCAGGTAGACTGACTATGCATCAAGTGGGCATGCAGTACAAGATATGTTGTTGCTTGGAGCAGGTGAACTGACCATGCGTCAACCAGGCATAAAAATTTGGCATTTTCTGCTGCACGGAGCCGGTAGACGGAAGATAGGTTAAGCGGGCATGCAATTTAGAATACGATGTTGCATAGAGAAGGTGGACTGACCATTTGGCAAGTGGTCAGGCAATGTGGGATACACTGCATGGAGCAGGTACTCTGAAGATGTGTGAAGCAGGCATGCAAATTCAATATATGCCGATGCATAATGTAGACTGAGCATTTGGCAAGCGGGCATGCAATTCAGAATATGATGCTATATGAAGTACAGGGTCTGACTTTTTGTTAAGTGAGCATATGAATTTGGGATGCAATGTCACATGGAGAAGGTAGACTGACCATTTGGCAGGTGGTGATGGAATTAGGGATTCGATGCCGCAAGGAGTAGTTGGACTGACCATGCATCAAGTAGGCATTCAAATTTGGGATGCATGGGGATGCAGGTGACGTAAGATGTCTTTCGTGGGCATGCAATTTGGAACTGATGATGCATGAAGAAGGTGGACTGACCATTTGTCAAGTGGGCATGCAAACTCATAATATGATGTTGCATGAAGCATGTAGACTGATTGTGTGTCAAGTGGGCATGCAATTTGAAATATGTTGCGTATGGAGTAGGTGAGTTGGCCATTTGTCAAATAAGCACGCAAACTTGAGATATGAGGCCAAACGACTCAAGCAGGCATGCGAATTTGGGATATAATGACAGGTGAAGAAGGCTGACCATGCATAATGCAGACATCTGAGTCTGGGATTTGTTGCTGCATTGAGCAGGTGAACTGAAAACGTATCAAGTGGGCAGGCGAATTCTGGATATGAAGTCGCATGGAGGTCTGTTTGTCAAGTGGGCATGCAATTCGGCATACAGTGCTGCATTGAACAGGTAGACAGATCATGTGTGAAACAGGCAAGGAATCTGAGAGATGCCACATGGAATAGGTGGACTCACCATGCAGCACGTGATCTTGCAAATTTTCTGCATGGAGTAGGTGGACTGAAGATGCATTAAGTAAGCATGTGAATTCAGGATATGACACCGGAGGAACAGAGGATGATACGGAGCACGAATGGACACGAAGTATGGAGATGATGATGTGGAGAGGAGGGTGCAGACGAGAATTATGTGCACAGTGGAAGATGCAGAGAGGGAGTGGACTCAGTAAGAAAGCTGACACACTCCGTACAGCAGGAAGAGCCTTAAAAAGCAAGAGGTGAGGAGGAAAGCAAGTAAACAAACAAACATTTTTATCTGAAACATGTGGAACTGAGTGGGATAAGCGGCGAGCAGCATACAGTCTGTACGTGTCAGAGGCCGCACAGCAAAGAGGGGAGCGGGAGCACCAACAAGCAGGGCTCACTCTACAACTTCATACATTTTTTATATGGCAGCTAACAATCCAGCTAGCAGCCTAGAGTGGGACTGGGACCTTCAGCAGAGGCAGTGTGGGGGAAGGGGGATTGGGGCAGAACAGAACGCGCACACACACACACACACACACACACACACACACACACACACACACACACACACACACGCACACGCACACAGACACAAACACACGCACGCACAGACACAAACACACGCACGCACACACACGCACACACAGACACAAACACACGCACGCACACACACACACGCACGCACATGCGTGTGTCTGTGTGTGTGTGTGCGCCGACACACAGATACACACTGAAACGCAAACACACACGTGCAAATGCAAACACATGCATGCATACTCAAACACACAGGCATATGCAAACACACACACACACACACACACACACACACACACACACGCGCATGCACACAGACACACACACACACACACACACACAGACATCATATTCAATTACTTTATGGGATTTTCAACAACTTTAGCCTGCAGCAGCACTCCAGTTGCGCAGCGCCTCCAATCTGCAGGGTACAAGTAGCTTCTTAGCATTCAGCTTTTACACAAACACACAGACACGCTCTTGCACCCATCTCGAAATAAATTAATAACCAAAACAAACCCTGAACACGTCATTGTCCTGTCCGGTGATGCTGATGACCTGGAGTGTCCTTGCATGTGAACCCTTTAAGACACAGCTGTAAACTCTCTAAGTAGAGCTCAAAGCTGGCTGCCGTTTTACACCTAAAATGGTGACGTCACAGACCATCATTTTCATCTGTTGAAATGTCCAGAAATGATGGTAGCATAGAAGAAGCAGTACTTCAACATTTTCTGCTAGAATTCAGTAAAAATTTGCAATTAAACAGTAATTACTTTATACGCACTTGAAGTCCTGCGATACTATTCTGATTCTGATCTGACGCCAGTGTTTTTCTCCAGTCCCAGTCCTACTAGGCAGGTCTTTAATCCAGTTGAGCATTTAATTAGTTGTGTGTCAGCTGAAAAATCATTGCAGTTTTCGGCATTAAACCTAGATGTTAGTGATAATTGCAAGTGAAGAAATGACTAGGTTCCAACTATCTTTGTCCTGTAAATTACAGAGTTCATTCATCAATTAATCTATGGTTCATTATTTGTAGGTTTGGAGTAATTATCTAAATGATTTTGTAAATTAAAATTAATTAGCAAATACAATTGTGTTTGTTGAAGTTTAACGTGATAAAATGACGGCAAAATATTTTATTACTTTACAATGCAGAAATGTGCATAATAATATTTTAACGTTAACTTACTTGTTAACAAATAAAAAAATTATAACAAGCTCTCAAATAATGTGCTTAACTAACAGCTCAAATGAAGTGAATTGAAAGCTGAATGTGAATTTCATGCCAGCGTATGGAGGGGCGCATAAGGAGCCAGGCCGGGCCAGCGCTGCTTTGGCTGCTCTCCCCGCAAAGGAACAGCACACTTCTGCACATGCTTCATCTCAGTACCTGGGAAACGGAACAGCAGGTATCGTAGCCAACGACCCATTGGAGTCTTTGGGCCTCAGAGAGCAGGAACACAGAAGGAGCTTCTGTCAAGCCCGGGCCCAACATGTCCATGGGCAACTGTTCATATGTTAAAGAAACGACCTGAACCAAAAGCTATGCAGGCAGCGTGACGAGCAGCAGTTCTGCATCACATAGCCGGCTGAAATGACGAAACAACTCAGAATCCACAAATCCTCAAAATGAAGAGCAACATGATTGTCCAGCTCTGAAATTTCATTCAAGATCATAATTCTTCAGCTATGTTTTGCCCATTTGCATTTAGCAGGAAAGGAGAGCTGCATCTAAACATGCCCCGGGGATTGATTTACACTGTCCAGGTACATGTGAGTGAGTCAGAGCTCCGTTTGTGAGGCACTCAAAGGCTCACTGTCAAGGTACATGTGAGTGAGTCAGAGCTCCGTTTGTGAGGCACTCAGAGGCTCACTGTCAAGGTACATGTGAGTGAGTCAGAGCTCCGTTTGTGAGGCACTCAGAGGCTCACTGTCCAGGTACATGTGAGTGAGTCAGAGCTCCGTTTGTGAGGCACTCAGAGGCTCACTGTCCAGGTACATGTGAGTGAGTCAGAGCCCCGTTTGTGAGGCACTCAGAGGCTCACTGTCCAGGTACATGTGAATGAATGAGAGCTGTCCAGGCCACTGTAATCAGCTATGGAGGCAGTTTGTCAGACTGTGACGTAAGATTACATTATGCATTCATTTGATCTATATCAGCTGTTAACAGTTCGTGGGTGTCCACAAAGAGGGGGAGTGCCCTCGTTAGGCAAGTAGTAAAGGCAAAGGGACTGTAGAATTAGGGTGTGGTGGAGCTGAGCCACTGACTGCATTACTGCTGGAGAATGTAATTGCTGTCCATAGTAATATCCCACTGCTCACCTGCTCTCCTTCCCTGCTAACACCCCCCTCCCCCAACTTAAAATTCCTAGCTATCTGGAGTGTCATTCCACACTGCTGCTTTTGACACTACAAGTGAGGTTTTAGTCTCCCTAAATTATCCATGTGGCAGCATTAAAATTGCAGGCTGCACCACCCCCTACTCCCCACCACCCCACAGCGGACCCTGAGCGGGACACTCAGCACCGAGGCTGCTGGGGCTTCCTACTCCGCCATCGACGGGAGAAGGCCGTACCAGTATCACCCTTATCGACTTGTTGCTCCTCCTCCATTTGGTTAGTGTCCCTGGGGGCTGTAGTCGATAGACTCTGTGCTGTGTCTGACTAATAAACCGCCCAACCCCTGGGGGGGCAGACTGGAAAAGACACCGGAAAATCTATGTCAGTGGAGTGCTGGGGGGTCTGAGACTAACTGCACTGACAGCCGCACAAATTAACTGGTGATAATACCCCTTCTGCCCCCACCCAGAATCACCTGGAGCGCCCGTCTGTCTCTGTGCCACACAGACCATGTAGCTAGAGAAATAAAATCCTACTTTTTCAATTTTAATTTCCTCAAATGAATAAGGTTTGATTCCATAATTACTGCCTAGTGTTTAGAAACGCTACACTACAGTGGCATTCACACCCTCTGGAGCGTAATGCGATGCTGGTTTTGACTAGACTGTACATGATAGCTACAGAATCAAGAATCAAGTTCTAGAGGCAGGGACATGGGTGTGCCTACAAAACACAGAAAAGATACCATCTTTGAGCATGAACACACATGCAAAGCAATGGTAATGTGTTGGAGCAAATGTACGTGTAACTGAAATGGGAGGTACATGTCAGACACAAACACCGGCATCCCTGGTAGAATCCATCAGCATTACAGACGACTGCAGAGCCTTGAAAGGCAGGAAAATAACCCAGAATGAGAGGATGCAGACACCCAAGCAATAATGCCAGTGCAGCACAGAAAGCAGCTGAGATACCCTTCATGTGCGAACCACTGCCACTGAGTCTGTGACTTTATACACTTTAGGACAAGGCTATCATCATCCTCACACATCATCAGATTCTCACCAGCAGCTCATTAATAAAGGTGTCCTCATCCAGCTGGAGGAATGCGTCTGGAGACAGCATGGTGTTCCATCACAGCCTCTGTGTGGCCCACCCTGCCTGACAGTCCCAGCCCTTCACTAATGCACAGGGGTGGAGCACACATTCACTTTCAATTGTACCCAGTCAGGAAGGCAGCCTCTGATAGGTCTAGAATGGCAAACCTGTTCCGCCTCCCCATCAGGCGACAGGCTCGTTTTCCAATCACTGTCTCGATGACAGGCACCCAGCCGCTTTATGACCTCAACTCCCTGCCTCCATGCCATTGCCACCTAACAGACGTGTGGCTCTCTGATCAAACAGGAAAACAGACTCTGGGTCCCTGAACGGCCAACCAGCAGCAGTAAACAATGTGCCCCTTAAATATCACACATATGCAAAATGCTTCTGCCTGCCGCTGATGCTGTTCCCAAGCCAGCAATGGTGTCTCTGACCCAAAGAGCAGCAATTAGCAAGCCAAGGCTGAGATTTTGGAGATAATGAGCTCTTCTACATGCTAGACGGATGCCTTGTCCTGCTGATTCACCTGACAACCTCAGTGTTAAGATACACGTGATTTCAACTACAAACTACATCTGTGGCCGTTTGTTAAGTGTACCATCTACAAACTATTGCTGTAGATGAGGCAGACAGGTAGAAGTCCTGAGGAAAGCAGAAAGAGAGACCCTAACGCTCACAAAACCACAGCTTGGCAGATAAAAGAATGAAACATTTACTTAATCTTAAGCCTCCCTATGCAAAACATTGGAGTCTAACAGCATCATGGTGACTGGAAGCAGTGCGGTTTTCCCTGAAAACCTCTGTGGCGCGAGGGGCTGTGACACCACGGCCAGCGACACACATGCATGCACATGAATCGCAAAGGCCTCCGCAAAGCTCTGCTCATCCACTTTTGCAAAACTAAGTAAGCAATCAAAAAGTCTGCTTTACTTCAATGGAATACCTATGTGTTATGAAATAAAACAACATTTTAAAATGGGAGTAGAAAAACCTCAAAGAGTGCTAAGAGATGTAGACGAGGCAGGCAAAGCAGCAGCGATTCCTAGAGACACAGGCGGCATTAACACACGCTGACAGGTCACTTCTCTCAAACCTCTAAAAATTACTGTGGAAACCAGTGTTTGCTAAGAAGTGGACAGCTAACATCCAGCATGCATGCCAATAGAAGGGCCCACAGTATCTGGACGCTCTGGGCAGCAAGAAGCCCCTCTCCGCAGTGCTTAGACCGGCAGCTTAGCAGGCGCAGGGGTGAGGACTGCCTAAGAGGCTGATTCGGGTACTTGGCTAACCAGCTGACCCTGCTGTCAAAGAGGGCTTTGTGAGCACGCTCTGGCCACCTGCCAATCAGATCCTCTCGCTGTCTGTCGCCAGGAAGAAAACGGTGCCCGTGGTATGCGTGTCATGCCAGGGAGTGCAGACAGCGTGGCTGCCGGCCGAGCCCAACCTGTCTCAGCCAGGCTCGAAATATGCTGAGGGAAAATGACCTGTTTGGCCCCAAGCCACAAGTGCCTCGAATAGCACAGCTTGTATTTATTATTATTACGCCTGTCCTGCAGGCAGAGCGCGTACTTGTGGTGTAGGGATGCTTAAGTCATCCAGGGAATCTATGCACATACAGGTTAGGGTCACAGAGGCCCGACTCTGCACAGCCAGGCGAGGTCCTGGACGCCTGTGCAAGGACACAGACTGCAGCGTGACTGACAAACTGATGCACGCACACGCACACACAAACACACACAAAGAGACAGACACACACACAGACACCTTCCTTAAGAACCCCCACCTCCTGGCCCCTGGCACTGACAGACTAGTGTAAGTAAACACAAACACGGTCCACCCTGTCACTTACCTGCTATAGTTACCTTAGGACTTGGGGTGGGGTGAGGGGGGGGGTTAAGCAGACTCACTAAATAGCATAGGGCAAGAGGGGGGACCTGAGCCTAACGAAACGCACTGGATGGGCTGCCTGTGACGGCCTGGACCTTTCATACAGCAATCAGCTAACATGCTGGGCGGCTGGGAGGGCAGCCAGAGCACATGCCCAGAGACGCCCTGCATGGCAGCACACGTTCACTGTGTAGGAAACAGGCAGGGGGCTGCGTGCAGCATCACATACTGCATGTGTGCCAAGTTTCTGCCGTGAGCACTGGGTACCCACCCAGATGTGAATGACCACTGAGGCCAGCTGGGGGGGCAGTCACAGCACACTCCTAGAGATGCACTGCGTGGCTGCACACACTCAATGTGTATGTAACAGGAAGGGGGTAGAGCGCAGCATCCCACACTGCATGTGTGCTGAGTTTCTGCCATGGGCACTGGCTACTTGCCCAATGTAAACAAGCACGGAGGCCGGCTGGGGGGCAGTCACAACACATGTCACAAGACGCACTGCATAGCAGCACACACACAGTGTAAGTAACAGGCAGGGGGGTATGCCCAGCATCACACACTGCATGTCTGCTGAGTGTTTGCCATGAGCACTGGCTACTCGCCACGATGTGAATGAGTGCTGAGGTCGACTGCCGGGGGGGGCTTCCTGCCAGAGTTCCCACCGCAGTGCAGGCCTTTGCACACAAGGCAGAAGCCATGTGTCGTCCTCAGGGAGTCAGACTGTGGGCTCCTCCATTGACCTTCATTTTGCTCCTGTGGTAAGATACAACTCACACAGGGCACTGAAACTGCAATACTTCAGATTAGGGTAATATGAACAATTACCGTTATCAAATACTTAACATATGACATCATGCATGGTTCTTACATGCTTAATATGGAGTGTTATACTGCAATTTTAATAATAATAATAATCGATACTTTATTGATCCCCATGGGGAAATGATCTTTTATGCCTCCCTCAACTTGCTCTTTGTAGAGTAAGCTGTCTGCGAAGGGCAGCAACCTGTAGCAGTGACCAGGGTTAAGGGCCTTGGGGCGCCCAGGGAGGGGGGGTTAAGGGCCTTGCTCAAGGACCCGCAGACGTGCTGAGCCTGGGTTTGAACCTGCGACCTTCTGATTACAGGAACACAGGCTTAGCCCACAGAGTCACACGCTGCCCCACTTACATGCTGATTTGGCTATGAAGTGTGTAAAAACACTTCAGTTTGTTAAAGTGATGTTCTCTGTCCAGACGACCGGTGTCCAGTGTTTACAGACTCAGCCACGCCTCTGCCTCTACCCCACTTCTCTCCACAGCTTTCTATAGTACTCTCAGATTTTGGGGGTGGAGTTCATGGGTTGACAAATCCCACAGAATGAAGACGACCAATCACAATTCACTGCAAAAGCAGCTCACACAGCAAATGTGTCCAGCTCAATTATCCTCCACCCACAATTCAGTGAAATGCTTCCTAACCACGTACAGAGGAGAAAATGTGATGGAGGAGAGAGACAGTTTGTATGAATGTGTGAAAAGAGAAAGGGTGGCACTTTACGCAAGCTGTAGTAAAAGCTGGTCAGCAAAACTGATGGAGCATCTCCACTGTACAGCTTAATGCATAAATATTTTATCTAAAATGTGTCTTCACTACACTAAACAAATATATATATATTTTATATATTATATATTATATATATTTATATATATATATATATATATATATATATATAATTATATGTATATTTAGAAATCATGTAACAATCAAATAAATTTCACAGAATTCTCAACAATTGTCTGTCAAGAGATTTGAGGGTAATTTTGGAAATGACCTATAGTGAAAACCCAGAGGTGACTCAAGAGGACAGGCAGCATGTTTATCTCCCACAGTTTTCACATTTCTACTACAGACCGTAACCTTTCCCTGGGTTTATACCTACAGACGGTATCAGAGAATCTGCAACATGAATAAACCGGAGCAGATAAATAAGCTGGGATTGGGAAAATGCTTCAAAAAAGGCTAATGGCTGGAAAAAGGTCAGGTTAACGTGTCTGCTTCCTTCTCATGGCTCTGAATGAGATGTCAGGACAGGAGGCAGGATTTGATGTGGCTGAGGTGCTTAGGAGTGAGCAGAAGGCTGCGAGCTCAGCTCATGCAACACCGCCATTTAACCATCTGTGAGCCACGGCTTCACTTGCTTCCTCAGGGGCCTTGATGGGTAAATAACACAGCGCCCCCATGTGACAGGGAGGAGTGGGAACCCGGCTAGATGCCAAGACCACCATAAATCCTAGTGACTGTTAGAGAAAGCAGGTGTGAGGCCCCAGACAGTGAGAGGACGGGGTAGAGTCCTATTCTGCTTACAGGTGGGCTCTCAGTCACTGATAATAAATACATATTTAATTAATTTAATGTGTATAATGTAGAACAGGTTAGAGTGAGGTCAAAGGTCATCTGTCTTTAAACAGCAGTGATAAAACATGCTATTAAACTCAGAAACAGTAGTGATTGAGGAATGTGGAGTGAGACTCCGACTGTTCCCATTTCCCTGACCTCCACATCGATCTGCTTATTTTGCAGATGAAAGGAGGAACACGGCAGATTCGCGTTTAACCTTCGCCGGCTCTTTCCACTTCATGTCTAAATATTAATGATAATAGTCCCACACCCAACCATGTAAGGCAATTACAACATCTATTGATCTGTGTGGCTCAGATCCAATTAAAACCAGCTGGTAATGTGCATGGGCACTTCAAACACTAAGGCATTGATCGTGTCCCACATCTCGCATTCCCGTAAAAGCAATAAATCCTAAAGAATCATCCTATATGACAGACACGATACCTTCAGACGCAGCATCACGTGTCTCCCTATAAATTCAGTGGAGCTTTCCGGCACATTCCTCTTTGCCCGTTTAGTAATACATGACAGAGAGAAGAGTTACACTGAAGTTGGTACGATAAACACAGGAATATGCATGTCACCTACAAGCCAATATGGCCAATCTGACCAAAACCATAAACGACAACCGGCGAGAAGAATGAGGGCCAGCTAATCAGGCTTTAAGCACTTCAGCTCACCTGATGTTTACACGCAGAGGCAAAGACATCACGTCCAATCGCAAGCACACTCAGACAGGCAACACTCAGACAGGCAACACTCAGACAGGCAACACGCCAGAGTTGTGGTACTTGAGTCCACACATGAACAGGTCTTGTAACGCACCCACGTGTATGTCAATTCAACCTTGAATCAGACTCAAATACTCGAGAAATTTTCCTGAATCCATTGCGTATGTCTGCAGCCTGCTTGCAGCTTTAGCGCCCCCTGATTTCTTAAATTATCTTCAATGTTTTTCTAACATTGTACACACACCTACTCATGCCCCCATCAAGTCAGCAGTTGTCCTGTTTGTCTACATAAACCATAAGGAGATTCTGTGCAAGACATCAAGGGAAAGGAAGCACACTGCAGAATGCAAATATTGAAAAGCATTGATACCTGAGCTTGATGCATTACTTACAATTTCTGTAGACACTTGGAAAGGAAGCAGAGACTGGTACATGGGCAAATACTAGCAAACTCGGTTTTGAGAGGCAGGAACTGATTAAGTATCCAGACAAAATTTGTTTTGCATGGTAATCCAGTGACAGTCATCCAGCCAGCTAGCCATTTTCCTACAATAATAATTACACAGGTCAACAGGTTATTTTCATTAGAGATTATTTTATGTGGATTTTGGAGAGTTCTTCATATTGAATTCAAATCTGTGTTTAGTTTTTCTCTAGCATGTCTAGTTTTGTGGTGAAGCTAATTATATACTGCATATTTGGTACTATAGTTACCTGTGTATTTTATGTTATAGACAGAATTAACTGTGATTGATTTCAGTTATCATGTCTAGAAGTTGTATTAATTATCCACACAGTTTCTGTTATGTGTGTGGTTCATTTATGATAAAAGCACAACTTCACCCAATTACCGCAGATCTTAAGAAGTTATACAAATTGTACTTCGGCTGTCCACTGGATGACCAGGATAAATCTTGGGCACCACATGCCATCTGCACCAATTTTTTCAATGGGCTGCATGACTGGCTACCTCAGTGAAAGGTAGCGATGCCATTTGCAATCCAAATGGTGTAGAGGGAACTGCGAGACCATCTCAACGATTGCTACTTTTGCCGCATGAGCACAAGTGGATTCTTGGCTAAAACTAAGCACAAATTGTATATCCTAGCCTGGATTCTGCAAGCAGGCTGGTTCCTCATGATGATTCATTGTCTGTTCCTGTACCACCACATAAAAGACTTGCTTCTGTAGAAAGTTATGAGAAATATGGTGAAGGTACTGCTGGTCACAATCCAGAATCATCCGATTATGATTACATGGCCGATGAAGATTCAGAACCTGGGAGAGAGCTGAATTCTCATTTGTGAATAAATTCGATCTAAGACAAAGCAGAACTTTCTGCTTCAAGGCTTAAGCAGAAGTATTTTCTTGCAAAGGATGTTACTACAACTCAGTACAGAAAACGAAATCATAACTTGACAACGTTCTTCACTGTTTATGGCTGTGCTGTTCACTGTGCTATTGTTGTGGCATGAATGGACTCTTCAGCAGTTTGTCACAAGAGCATGTTCCACCTGAATGGCGTCTCCTCATTGATTCTTCGCAAAGAAGCTTGAAGGCTGCACTACTGCACAATGCAAATTGAAGACCAAGTGAACCAATTCTCCATTCTGTTCATCTAAAGGACTCCTACAACAACATGAAGATTGCTGCTGTTTCCTGTGCCTATGGGACAGCTGATCTACTATGGAACATTATGCCAAGACTGTCTGGCAGTCAAAAGATACGAGTCAAAAGATGTCTCGTACCTATGAACCAGGAACAAGCAGTGTCCAGTTTCTGCCTCTGGTTGCTCAGTATAAAATATTTCTGCCACCTCTCCATATCAAGCTAGGCTTGATGAAGAATCTTGTAAAGACCATGGGTAAAGCAAACTCGTGGGTAAAGCGTACCTTGTTGAAAAATTCCCAAACAACAGGCTTGCAAAACCGAAGGAAGGGATATTTATAGGATCAAGCCCGTTTTGCAGGATGAAGGTGTTAAACAATCTCCCTCAGCAGCCCAGCTAGAAGCCTGGGAGGCATTCGACTGGCTCGGGAAAAACTTTCTGGGTACCCATATGTCTCCTGCATACAAGGAAATTTAATGTAGACAAATGCATGCAGGGAGCAGAAATTTATTTAGTACAGATATTTTATGGGTTCCACTGAAATAAAGGTAGCTAATTACGAGAAAGACCTCGGTGTGTATGTTGATGCTTCCATGTCCCACTCTCGCCAGTGTGGGGAAGCAATTAAAAAGGCCAATAGGATGTTGGGTTATATCTGTAGGTGTGTGGAGTTTAAGTCAAGGGAGGTGGCGCTACGATTATACAATTTCTTGGTAAGACCCCACCTAGAATACTGTGTGCAGGTTTGGTCACCATAACTTAAGAAGGACATTGCTGCCTTAGAAAGGGTTCAGCGTAGGGCTATGAGAATGATTCCTGGTCTTGAAGGAATATCAAATGAGGAGAGGTTAGCTGAGCTGAATCTGACTAAAGGAGACTAAGGGGGGACATGATCCATGTATACAAGATTCTAACAGGTCGGGATGCTGTTCAACCAAATAATTACTTCAATATCAGTTCAAACACAAGAACTCGTGGCCACAGGAAAAAATTATTGGGAGAGAAATGGATTTGCAAAAGCACTTCTTTACACAGCGTGGAGTTAGAGTATGGAACAGGGTTAGAGTATGGTCTTCCTGTTAGTGTTTAAGTGTGTTAAAAGTCTGTTCAAATACTGATTGTTCACCAAATGCCCCCAGTCCCCCCCTGTAAGGTCTAATGGGGGTGTGATTGATCTGCTGGGAGTGGAATGAAAGCTGCAAACACAGGAGCTGTAACCCGCTGAGTCACACTCTCACCTGACACTGCACATTAAATGTTAGGTATCCGTACATTTATCTACATACTTCAATTAAATGACGGGGGCAGATTTCAAAATCAAAGATGTTATTATGCTTGTTGATGGCAGCTACTAGCTACATAATTGTAACAATCATGTGACCCCATCACCAGAAGTTTAATTTACTAAATGCCCACAAGCAATTTTTCAGTTTTGAAAAACTAACATGTCATTGATAAAGTTTGAAGAGTCCCAATTGCCACAGATATTACACACAATGTTCCATATGTAGCTGTGTGAGCACTTTAACTACACTGTGTGTATGTTTAATTAAAAAGCCTTTTAATGGAAGCTTGGATCGTTTTATGCATATTCTCTGGTTCCAGAAGTAATAATAAATGTTCTATTACCTTTGATAAATCATTTTGTAGTTGAAAATAATAGTTTCTATTTTTTAATGACCATTTGTTAATTACTTAATATTAAGGTAAACTGATGTATTTGTTTAGTCTTTTGAATTCAGTTTCATCTAGAATTGAACTTGTGTTTTACTGGATTCGGACTTGGCTACTACCCTGCTCCTGTGACCCAGGACCCAGGATGTCCAACTACTCCTATCTGGTTATTATGAAGTGTTACTGAGGGTCATTCCTGCCTGATATCAAAAGAGAGCACAGTGCCCCTTAGGACGTGCCACCCCTCATCCACACATCAGAAAGCATCCCGTCTTTTCCACAGTAAACGTATGGTGTTATCAGGTTTTTAACTGCACATTACTATCCACAAATTAACTGTGGTTTTATTTTAATACTTGGTTACTGTATTTGCACCGTCTGTTTGCACCTTGTCTGCTCTGCACTAAATGCAGGTTTATCAGTGCTTTATGATCTTTGTATAAGGATTTTGCCCTGGAATCAATAGCATTTTTGCAATCTAATCTATGTGCAAAGACATATGAAGTGTCAGGCAGGAGTGACACACATAGCCATACAAAATAATTTAGAGGCCCTTACCTGATTGGATGGATGCACAAATTATAGTTCTGTTGCTCCACTTACCCACAAGACACTAGTACCCACATACTCATTGTTATAAAAAATGCTATATTTAAGTGATTAAATCATTACCTCAACTAGTCTGGCAGGATTAAATGCAATGTGACCTGCAGCCCTGGGTTTGACTGCTACATGACGATACAAAAAAGAATCACCAAGCTGTGATTAGTAACGGATAACAGGTGCCTGGCTGGGAGGGGGTCTCCTTAAGGTCCAGAGCCAATAAGCAGAGAGCAGCGCGGCGAGCCAGTGCCCCACAGACAGCAGCATCTCATCATGAAAATGCCAGAAGAGACATTTAGTGGTTCAGCTGGCAGCGTAAATGGGACACACCTTCAAGCAAACAGCTTTCCCTGCTGGTGAAAATGCACATACAGGTAAATGATGATAAAACAAATGCCAATCACTGTCGTTCCTGTAAGGCAGCTGTGAGGCAGGCCAGGGTTTGAAAGGCAGCAGGGTGGTGCAGTGCACTCATACACGGAGGCTGCGGCCTACACTAGGCCCCCACCACCTCTCACTCGCGCCTCCTGCCTTACTGGGCTCTTTGTACGGCTGCAGGAGCGAGGCTCCATCTCTGCCGGCCAACAATGCATCGCTTCACATCGCAATAACACTGCAAAAGCCGAACCACGGCCCTGTCAGTGCAGGTTTTTTCAATTAACTGACCACAACTGGCAGGCCACTATTCACAGGGCTGCAGCGGGAGATAATACAGCCCTTTCTCTGAGTTTGTTCAGTGAAAGCCACAAAGACCATATCTGAAATGAAAAACAACAATGTACATACAAAGAGATAAAGCTAATGACGATAAATAAGAAGGTCCTGGGAGTGCCCAGCACAGAGCGTCAGAGGAAAGAAAAGAGGGAGTCTACAAATCCAAGGGGGACCTGCAGACAATGTCAGTTAGTGTGTCACATGCTCAGTCTGAGCCTGAGGGCAGAGACCCATGTGGCCTGGAAAACAGCTGCAGGGACTTGGATGAGACCTGGCTGTGCCCCTCCAAAGGAACGTGGATCGGAAGCACGACTCTGTGCCCGTCATGTGGAACACGGACGGGATGCATAGGAACATAGACGACTCCATGAGCAACCACAGGAATATGAATAGTTTCTGCAGCAACACAAAAAGGACACTTGGCTTCACTCCATGTCTATCTGCAGGAACATGAACAGCACGTGCAGGAACTCAAATGGGATGCACGACACCATGTCCATCTGCAGGAACATGAACAGCATGCGCAGGAACTCAAATGGGATGCACGACACCATGTCCATCTGCAGGAACATGAACAGCACGCGCAGGAACTCAAATGGGATGCACGACACCATGTCCATCTGCAGGAACATGAACAGCACGCGCAGGAACTCAAATGGGATGCACGACACCATGTCCATCTGCAGGAACATGAACAGCACGCGCAGGAACTCAAATGGGATGCACGACACCATGTCGATCTGTAGGAACACGGACAGAATGCGCAGGAACGCTAACGAGATGCCCAGCTGTATGTCCTTGTGCAGGAACAGAAACAGAACATGCAGGAACATGGAGAGGATACAAAGGAACACCGACGAGACACATGACTCCAGGTCCAACTGCAGGAACAGAGATGGGACAAGTGGCTCCATGTCTGTCCTCAAGAATAGGAATGGGAAGAGCAGGACCATGGAAGGGACATGGACATTTTTATGAGGCTGGTCAGAACTACAGAAAAACCTTGACTGGTCAAGGACTGGTTTGAGCATATTAAAGCACAACCCCCGGGCTAATAATCACAACAGCTGTGCCTTATCTGCAGCACCGAGCCCAGTGTGCGGTATTTTATCACTGGGCAGTCACTGCTGTCCTGAGCCAGTCTGCACAGAAATGAGCTGGTCCAGCTGAGGCTGCATGGATGGCAGCTAAAAGGCAAACGTACGGCACAGTGCGTCTGTAATGACTGCACAGCACTGTCACCTGCAGTCACCAGGGAAAAGTGAGGCCCCAGTCCAATGTGGAAGACTGGGGCTGCCCCGATCGGCTGGGCTGACACCCACTCTCTGCTGCCAGGCACACTAATGTTTACCAAGCTGCAGGCAATGCCAAGAATTTAATAAAAGATCTGTGAAAGAAAACCAGTGTTTAAATTGTTTGTGTGAAGCATATCCCAAAATACTTGCCCACAGAGCAGTTTTTGATCCTCCTGTACCCACAGATGTCTTATTAAATAAAGCATGTGCCGGTATCGCCAGGGGGCACTGTGAGGTAAGTTGAGGTCACAGTGGCACAGCAGGACACAATTCTTCAAGACACCTACCCGTCATCCAGGGCACCATGCAAACGTCACCATCTTGTAGTGACTGAGGAGACAAACTAAAGAAAACTAAAGAACAAAGTGGTCTACTGACAGAGGGATGGGCTAAAGAGATGAGTGGGGCATGGGCTTGTGTCTGCAAAAACCCTGCAGCATACAGAGGTGGAATAATCAAAGAGGTGCAGCCTGTATGCAGGTACAGCCCGTACAGAGGTACAACAGTTATGGAGAAGTAGGCCCCAAAGTGGTACAGCAAGTACGGAGATGCACCCTGTACGGAAGTGCAGCGACCTTCCCTGCCCATAGGGAGGTACAGAGGTACAGTGAGTATGGAGGAACAGGCCATACAGAGGTACAGCGAGTATGGAGGTACAGGCCATACAGAGGTACAGCGGGTATGGAGGTACAGGCCATACAGAGGTACAGGGAGTACGGAGGTACAGGCCATACAGAGGTACAGGGAGTACGGAGGTACAGGCCATACAGAGGTACAGCGAGTACGGAGGTACAGGCCATACAGAGGTACAGCGAGTACGGAGGTACAGGCCATACAGAGGTACAGCGGGTACGGAGGTACAGGCCATACAGAGGTACAGCGGGTACGGAGGTACAGGCCATACAGAGGTACAGCGGGTACGGAGGTACAGGCCATACAGAGGTACAGCGGGTACGGAGGTACAGGCCATACAGAGGTACAGTGGGTACGGAGGTACAGGCCATACAGAGGTACAGCGGGTACGGAGGTACAGGCCATACAGAGGTACAGCGGGTACGGAGGTGCAGCCAGTGTGGAAATACAATGGGTATGGAGTTGCACCCGGTATGGAGGTGCGGCAGGTATGGAGGTGCGTCCCGTACGGAGGTGCAGCGGGAATGGAGGCGCGTCCCGTACGGAGGTGCTGTCACTCACTCAAAAATGTAACTTCAGCTCTTTCTCAGAGTTTAAATCAAGCAAATGAAATGAGGAAGAACATAAAAGTCATCACTAAACTAATAAAAATATAGAGGGGAAAAGTGTGGGCAGCAGCAGATCAGAAGAGCACAGTCCTGGGGTGCAAACCCTGGGAATGCCAGGGTCCATGTGGCTTTAAAAGGCCGCAGAGGAAAAACAAAGCACCGTGTGCTCTGAGTGGAGCGTGGGATCTGAGGCCACTCATACTTCTAACAGATGGAGAGAAAATGCAACATTCAAGTTAACACTGCCTGAGTGTTTACAATTAACCATGGAGTAGGCCACTATTTTATGGAAATTTCTGTTAGCATTGAATGAGTATAATCACACACAGGCTTCTAAATTCAGAATTTAAGGAAAGCTAATAACATATAAGGTAAATCATCAAAGACAAAAGAAACCAACTATCTGCCAGCAGAAGGCC
The DNA here is from genome assembly GCF_023856365.1 of Brienomyrus brachyistius. Classification (NCBI taxonomy): domain Eukaryota; kingdom Metazoa; phylum Chordata; class Actinopteri; order Osteoglossiformes; family Mormyridae; genus Brienomyrus; species Brienomyrus brachyistius. The sequence continues at coordinate 450,066 of NC_064552.1, read as the reverse complement.
AGCTCCAGCTCCCCAGGGCAAAAAGGTTTTTAATGGGCTGACTGAGCTGCAAGCGCTTTGACCTGCATGCATGCAGTTACTGACTGACAGTTATCAGCCCAATGCTGTGCCATGAGCATGGCACCTATACAGCGGAGAATTACAAGCATGGTGCAGGCTAAAGAGACACCACTGGTCAGGGCTGGCACTCACTGCATGATGTCATTCAGGATGAGGCCTGTCAGCCTGCTAGCTGCAGGAAGCAGGAGTTAAGCAAGTCCCTGGGCTCCTGGGAAGACCTCCTATCCAGCTGGCAAAGGGCCAGGGTCAGCAGCAGGACTGCATGCCAGCCACCTGCTATCTGACTGTGCTACCAGGGTCACAGGAGCCCCGGTGGGGGCAGACAGGGCTAAGTGGCATACACACCTACAAAGGTTTGTGGGGATTCATTTCCATGGGGAAAACTCTGATCCCTTAACCCCCCCCCATTCCTAATCTTACCCATAAATAACCAAACAAATTACAAGACTTTTGGAATTCATATACCTTTGTGAGTAAAAAAGTCCCCATATGGTCCCAACAATGTAATATAAACATAAACCACATAACACACAAACATACGCATAGCCCACACAGGCACAGATATACACGCTCACATGTAGAGGTACACCTACACACACAGGGGTATACAAACACACAGGCACACACAGGGGTATACATATCCACAGGCACACACAAGGGTATACATACACACAGGCACACACAGGGGTATACATACACACAGGCACACACAGGGGTATACATACACACAGGCGTGCTCACACACAGGCACACTCACGGGTATACATAGACACAGGCACACACACACATGCACACACAGGGGTATACGTACACACAGGCACACACAGGGGTATACATACACACAGGCGCACACACACAGGCACACACACGGGTATACATACACACAGGCACACACACACATGCACACACAGGGGTATACGTACACACATGCACACACAGGGGTATACGTACACACAGGCACACACAGGGGTATACGTACACACATGCACACACAGGGGTATACATACACACAGGCACACACAGGGGTATACATACACACAGGCACACACAGGGGTATACATACACACAGGCACACACAGGGGTATACATACACACAGGCACACACAGGGGTATACATACACACAGGCACACACAGGGGTATACATACACACAGGCACACACACAGGTACACCACACAGAACATATAATGGGAAAAAAAATGCCCGAAATGGTCGAAGCCATAAGAGACTAAGCGTGCCCTTCCCATGTTTACTGATTCAGGAGCCTTCCACCCATTTCACAATTGTTAGATGCTGGAGATGTCGTTGTTCTTGTTACAGAGACACCAGACTGGAACGCGGCTGTGCTGGCAGGCCTCACCGGTGCAATAAAACGACGACTCATCAGGGGCCATCAGACGTGGCATGTTGCCATGACGCGGCACGGCACCATCGGCAAAGCAAAGGAGCAAAGAAAGGCACTGTGTGCATGGAGGCATCCACAGATGGGGATTATCAGGGCTTACAAAGACCTGACCACATGATCCAGCACTTATCAACAGGTAATTTAACCACATCATGATGTAACATGTTTTATACCGGTTGCCTGTAACTCACACTAACAAATAAGACAAGACCAGTAAGTATTTACTGTATTTCAGAATAACAAGGAGCTGCCACTGCATCACTAATTCACTGAAAAGAACAAGCAGCTGTCACTGCATCACTGATCTACTGAGAAGTACAAGAATCTACTACTGCATCACTGATCCAGAAAAAACAAGGAGCTGCCCCTGCATCACTGATCCACTGAGAAGAGCAAGCAGTTGCCTCTGCATCACTGATCCACTGAGAAGAGCAAGCAGCTGCCCCTGCATCACTGATCCACTGAGAAGAGCAAGCAGCTGCCCCTGGATCACTGATCCACTGAGAAGAGCAAGCAGCTGCCACTGGATCACTGATCCACTGAGAAGAGCAAGCAGCTGCCTCTGCATCACTGATCCACTAAGAAGAGCAAGCAGTTGCCTCTGCATCACTGATCCACTGAGAAGAGCAAGCAGCTGCCCCTGCATCACTGATCCACTGAGAAGAGCAAGCAGCTGCCTCTGCATCACTGATCCACTGAGAAGAGCAAGCAGCTGCCTCTGCATCACTGATCCACTAAGAAGAGCAAGCAGTTGCCTCTGCATCACTGATCCACTGAGAAGAGCAAGCAGCTACCCCTGCATCACTGATCCACTGAGAAGAGCAAGCAGCTGCCCCTGCATCACTGATCCACTGAGAAGAGCAAGCAGCTGCCCCTGCATCACTGATCCACTGAGAAGAGCAAGCAGCTGCCACTGCATCACTGGTTCCCTGAGAAGATCAAGCAGCTGCCCCTGCATCACTGATCCACTGAGAAGAACAAGCAGCTGCCACTGCATCACTGATTTACTGGGAACAAGCAGCTTCTGATGCATCATTGATCCGCTGAGAAGAACAAGGAGCTTCCACTGCATCAATGATCTACCAAGAACAAGAAGGTCCTTCCACTGCATCACTTATCTACTGGGAACAAGCAGCTTCAACTGCAGCACTGATCTACTGAGAAGAATAAGCAGCTGTCACTGCATCACTGATCCACTAAGAAGACCAAGGTGCTCACCATGTTTCTGACTTGCCTCAAAAATACAAGTCCCTGCAGGATCATTCACTGCCTCTGGAGCAATAGAAGCAGCAATCTGCTGGAAATCAGCTTTCAATTCTATGTTATTTACAAAAAAAAAAATCATGTTTAACGGGGAAAATGAGGGTAAAAAACTCAACGAGAAAACATGCTGCCTTGCAAAAGAATCATTCAGTGAAAAGGCAAACGACAGATTTTCTACAAAAAAAAAACAAACAAATAGAGACACCAGAAGCACTGACACATTTTCCTTGACATCCATCACGCATATTCTCGTCAAGCAGTACTTGATAAAAATGAGGATATTGGAAAGCAATGTTTTATCAGGGGCTCTCAATTAGGAAACCATGCTTTCATTTTAATGTTTCCTGTCACATCAGACACCACTTTCAGTAACTCTTAAACTTAAAAGCTTGTCTCACAGCCTGAAACAGAGGGGAAGTGAACCAACAACCCCATATGGTACTAAGTCCCCAAAGCTTTTCATTCCAGGAAAGAATGAGGGGAAGTGAACCAATGACCCCATATAGTACCAAGTCCTCAAAGCTTTTCATTCCAGGACAGAACAAGGGGAAGTGAACCAATGACCCCATATGGTACCAAGTCCCCAAAGCTTTTCATTCCAGGACAGAATGAGGGGAAGTGAACCAATGACCACATATGGTACTAAGTCCTCAAAGCTTTTCATTCCAGGACAGAATGAGGGGAAGTGAACCAACGACCCCATATGGTACCAAGTCCCCAAAGCCTTTCATTCCAGGACAGAAAGAGGGGAAGTGAACCAACGACCCCATATGGTACTAAGTCCTCAAAGCTTTTCATTCCAGGAGAGAAAAAGGGCTCCAACCCATTTGCAGGAGCCAATCAAAGTCAACTAAAAACAAAATAAACAGTGTCCATCTGTAGTTGCTGATCATTTACATCACACCACAGTACACAGTGCACAACAACGAATTGTGTTCTCTGCATTTAACCCATATGTGATAATGTGACATAGCAGGGGGCAGCTAATTCAGCGCCTGGAGAGCAGTGCTTGGGGGCGGTACCAAGTAACATCAGGTCAAAGGAACAAAAAGTACTACCTTCTGATAGAGAAACGTCACACCTATTTGTGATGTGTCTTTTTTTCAAAATGTCTCTGGAATAGTACAAAACACAACATATAGTGAAACAGCTGCATGGAGTCATACATGTCATCGTGACTTGTAACCGATTTGCTGATTGGTGGAGCCCTCTCTCTAAGGCCCCATATGACTGGACAGCAATGGCGGGGAGCATGGCACAGGGCACCAAGATACAAGACAGCTGCTCCCCCACAGTGGCTGCCATGCCGGGCCTCGCCACAGGAGACAGCTAACTCAGGTCGTCCCACTGTAAGGTTAAAGCGCTGTGCCTCCGCCTCCCGGACACAAGGGGGGCGTCTCTTCACGGTGCTCGTTGGGGACAGGAAGTGGTAAGGGCTCCCAGAAAACACCCCGTCTGTGTGCTGCATACTGTCACCTGTCAGCGCGCTCAGAATAGCGAGCCGGAAAAGGTGCCATACGCAGCTACAACAGGCTCAGGGCTGCCATCGCCAAAATGACAGTTAACTTTTTATGACGAAAGCTTTGTTTTATTCATCTGTTTATTTATTAACATTTTTTTATTTCCCCTCACGGATAAAGCACACAGGCAAGCCCAGCAGTGGTGAGACAGCAGATCAAAAGCCTGTGTGAGCTCTGAGTGGCACTCGGACCCCTGATCCTGTATTACGAGCACAAGGGGCTGTGTGCTGCTCCTGTCAGAGATCAGGGCTGCAGACAGTGAATAAACCATCGCTTCAGTGTCACATCGGTGTGACCCCACTGCGTTTAAAGGCAGCGGCAGTGAGGGAGAATCCCTCCTCACCGCACGAGAGCAGCTTCCGGCTCCAGGGCATACGAGTGCTGAAAACCGACACAACAACATCAAAGTGCAGGAGCGCTCCATCTGCCCCACTCCACGGCCACTGAACACTGATACTACAGCTCCACATGGCGCATGGGGGTTTTCCACTGAACACTGTTATACTACAGCCCCACAGCCCTACTTGACACACAGGGGGTTTCCATTGAACACTGTGATACTACAGCCCCACAGCTCTACCCGGCACATAGAGGTTTTCCATTGAACACTGTGATACTACAGCTCCACAGCTCTACCCGGCACACAGGGGTTTTCCATTGAATACTCTGATACTACAGCCCCACAGCTCTACCCGGCACACAGGGGTTTTCCATTGAACACTGTGATACTACAGCTCCACAGCTCTACCCGGCACACAGGGGTTTTCCATTGAACACTGTGATACTACAGCTCCACAGCTCTACCCGTCACACAGGGGTTTTCCATTGAATACTCTGATACTACAGTCCCACAGCTCTACCTGGCACACAGGAGTTTTCCATTGAACACTGTGATACTACAGCTCCACAGCTCTACCCGGCACCCAGGGGTTTTCCATTGAATACTCTGATACTACAGTCCCACAGCTCTACCTGGCACACAGGGGTTTTCCATTGAACACTGTGATACTACAGTCCCACAGCTCTACCCGGCACACAGGGGTTTTCCATTGAACACTGTGATACTACAGTCCCACAGCTCTACTCGGCACACAGGAGTTTTCCATTGAACACTGTGATACTACAGTCCCACAGCTCTACCCGGCACACAGGATTTTTCCACTTAACACTGTTATACTACAGCCCCACAGCTCTACTCGGCACACAGGGGTTTTCCATTCAACAATCTGATACTACATCTCCACAGCCCTACCTGACACACGGGGGTTTTCCACTGAACATTCTCATACTACAGCTCTACGGTTCTTAGACAGTCACAAGCCTCCCAAACAACATCTCTATTTGACTCAGAAATTAGAAACCAACTGTATCGATACACTCCTGGAACAGAAGGTCTTTTCACTTTTAAAATGTTAGGTTTGAACCTGTGCCAACAGGCCCTACTGTAGACCTACTGTACATAAACTTGCACTGCAATTTTCAGAAAACAGGATTACTTTGGTTGCCAGGATGATGGAAGAGGGCCTGAGCTGTCTGCCAAGAGAACGTTAATAGTTCACAGAGAGCCGATAGCAGGAGATTGGCCATCTCAGAGGAAAATGAACTAAAGGATACCAGACGTGCTGAATAAATGCATGGATGGGAACGAGTACAAATGTGGTACAAGTAAGTATCCAGTGAGGCAGAGGGAGGAGATCAGAGGGTGCTGGAGATGGGGGCCGCCCCCAGTGCTGGGCGACAGGACTCTACCCAAACAACCGCCCCACTTAGCTACAGCCAATTCAAGTCTCATTACACACACTTAACTGTTCAACAAAAAGTAACACAGCCACGAAAATGCTAAAATAGTCACAAAATGCTGTGCACGTCGTTCCATTCATCTTTTTCAAGCTTATAGTGTCACCCAGACCCTGAATGGCAGCAGATTCTGCCTCTTAATGATGACTGCACACCAATTGTATGTTTTCATTCACCAAGGACTGTGGCTATTGAGCTTTTATTCTAGTGGCTTTTTTATGGTGTTTTACATCGTTACTGTAACGTAGTTGTTGCACGGTATCATCGGTGTTTGTAAATTTCACAATGTCACTGCACATTGTTTTACAGTTACTGCAGTGCTTATGTTTTACAATGTTACTGCAGTGTTTTTACTTTAGGGCTACCACACAGAGTTTGTTTTACCATGTTATGGTTAAGTGCTGCATTGTAACTACAATGTGTTTTACTGTTCCTGTACAGTGCTTTTCTTTATATTGTTCTTTGTTAATATTTACCTGTGTAATGAGTTGCGGTTAACAGTGTGTTACATATTTGTGTTTGTGTAGCAGGAAACCCACCCCCTGGCCCACAATCTAGCCATCCAAAACAGTGGCTTCTCTGTAGTAATGAAACCTCCAAGCTCTCATGGAATGGCAACAACTGGGGAAACGAAATAAATGAGAGCATAAAAACACACTGAAGTATGATTTACAAATTGTTGCAGCTCCAATTAAAAGCAAAGTGAAATCTTTTTGTTAGACTTCAGAGCGGGCGTGAAAGCGCCCCCAGGACGGGTCCGATTTGCATCACGCGGCAGCCCACATGAATCTCCCGCATTTCATTAATTATATGACCTACATATCCCTGCTTTAATATTCCAGTCTGGGGAAAAAGCCATGCGAAGCGGATGCCTGGGAAGCCTAAATCTGGAGATGTTCAGTACATCAGGCCCCACCCAGTGCCCTGCTCTGCCCTTTCATCTCCTCCCCCAGTGGTGATCACGTGACAAATGCATTGAGACGGAACTGGGAGAGAATCACTGGACCCCTGGTCAGCTGTCAGCAATCACCATGTGTCATACATACGCATTCACTCCTTACCAGACTGTGAAGCATCACCATGTATCAAATGCACACGTTTACTCCTTACCAGAGTGTGAAATATCACCATGTGTCAAACACAAATTCACTCCTTACCGGAGTGTGAAATATCACCATGTGTCATACATACGCATTCACTCCTTACCAGCCTGTGCAGCATCACCATGTATCAAATGCACACGTTTACTCCTTACCAGAGTGTGAAATATCACCATGTGTCATACATACGCATTCACTCCGTACCAGCCTGTGCAGCATCACCATGTATCAAATGCACACGTTTACTCCTTACCAGAGTGTGAAATATCACTATGTGTCAAACACATGCATTCACTCTGTACCAGTGTGAAATATCACCTTTTGTCAAACACACACATTCACTCCTTACGAGAGTGTGAAATGTCACCTTTTGTCAAACACACACATTCACTCCTTACCAAAGTGTGAAACATCGCCATGTGTCACAGACATTCACTCCATACGGTGCTGTAAAACACTGTAAAATATGTATGAAACACACATATTCACTGTGATCTGTGATGCTGCCTGAGTGCAGCTGCATGGCAGAGAGCTGGTATACTCTGGGAGGTGCCTCATCCCGCCACCATGCTTCCCGCACCTGCGGGCTACTGGAAGGAGCTCATCCTCCGAGCTACTGAGAGGGCAGCCATCTCTCTCCCCACGTTACACCACATGCATACGGCTTTTCAAAATCCGACTGCTTTTCCTTTTTCATCTCAGCCCAGCAATAATATTTACAGCAGACCCCACTACAAATAAGCGGACTACTTCATCTCTGCCAATGATGTGCAGGAAGAAACACAGGAGAAAGAATAAATGGCAGCTTATCTGCACAGACCTGTGTGTGAGCGTGACCTAGAGGCGAGCTCCGGCGTGAGGCACTCACACAGTGAAGGTGCCGAAACGTAGCCATGTGCCGGACGGACGGCGAGCTGTGTGCTCGCTCTCTGCTGCCCGGTTATAAATGACTTTGAGAGCTGCAGAAACTGAGCATTAAGAAACGCTTTATTTTATTTAAAGCGAGCCCATCTTGGCGGAAGCCTGCCAAGCAGAAACAGGGAGCAGCGTGCTCGTTTAGAAAGCTCATAAATCCTGATTTGAATGGGTCGGGCCTGAAGGGTGCCCGGCATCGCTCCATTTCCAAATGCTACGTCTGATTAAGTTCTCCCATTAAGTGACAGCTGAACTTTAACATTAATATGATATTATTTAAATAACTACGTCTTATTTACTTTGCGACAAAAAAATGATGAATGATCTCTGGACAGCTCCCGTGACACAGGACAGGCGGGCTCAGTAATGAGAGGTGACAAAATGGAGACATATGCAGAATATTGGTTACAGTCGGCGTCCCCGGGCCTGGGGCCGGGGCCACGCCAGGCCTGATTGTCTACACGCACTGAAGCATCTATTTCAATTGCTGCTTCCTCCGTGGGCCGGATTTTAAATTTAGTCGGTGTCATTTACATATTACTGTTAATGAGAAAGGCGGCGGCGGCGGCGGTGGCGGTGGTGGAGGTGGCGGCGATGGAGCGGCCGAGGAGCGGCGGTGGGTTTGGCCCTGCTGGGCGGCTGCTTTCTCACACACACGTGACAGACGTTTAGCTGAGCGCTGCCATTTCCTGCCACTGCTCAGGTCTCTAAAGCTGCTGCACTTTCTTCATTAGGCTCTGAGAGGCAAGACGCTCATCTCAGGGGCAAGACTGAGGTGAGATTCAGCAGCCCGGGGATGACACACACACACACACACACACACACACACACACACACACACACACACACACACACACACACACACAGAGCATTCAGAGAGCATACACTACTCTGTCCTTTCATGCCCTTTCTCTCTTGCTACAGGTACAAGCCTCACCATATTTATATACACATACATTTTCGTTTATCTGTTCATATTGATTAAAGGGCTGCACAACCAACAGTACTATGGAAGACAGCTTAAGAAGCTGTATGTGTGTGCATGTGCACCTCCTTCTTGAGCATGTGGGGACATCTTCCGCCCAAAGAAACACACTGCACAGGGATATCGGCACAAAGTCCCCAGAGGACAGGCAAACCAGCAGCAGCAGAATGCCTGCCTGCATCAGCCTGTGCCCATACCCGTCTGGCTATCTCAGTCTGCCTGTGCCTGTCTGCATCAGCCTGTGCCCATACCCGTCTGGCTATCTCAGTCTGACTGTGCCTGTCTGCATCAGCCTGTGCCCATACCCGACTGGCTATCTCAGTCTGACTGTGCCTGTCTGCATCAGCCTGTGCCCATACCCGTCTGGCTATCTCAGTCTGACTGTGCCTGTCTGCATCAGCCTATGCCCATACCCGTCTGGCTATCTCAGTCTGCCTGTGCCTGTCTGCATCAGCCTGTGCCCATACCCGTCTGGCTATCGCAGTCTGCCTGTGCCTGTCTGCGTCGGTCTGTGCTGTACCCATCTGCCCGTCTCAGTCTGCCTGTGCCTGTCTGCGTCGGTCTGTGCTGTACCCATCTGCCCGTCTCAGTCTGCCTGTGCCTGTCTGCGTCGGTCTGTGCTGTACCCATCTGCCCGTCTCAGTCTGCCTGTGCCTGTCTGCGTCGGTCTGTCCTGTACCCATCTGCCCGTCTCAGTCTGCCTGTGCCTGTCTGTGCTGTACCCATCTGCCCGTCTCAGTCTGCCTGTGCCTGTCTGCGTCGGTCTGTGCTGTACCCATCTGCCCGTCTCAGTCTGCCTGTGCCTGACTGCGTCGGTCTGTGCTGTACCCATCTGGCCGTCTCAGTCTGCCTGTGCCTGTCTGCGTCGGTCTGTGCTGTACCCATCTGCCTGTCTCAGTCTGCCTGTGCCTGACTGCGTCGGTCTGTGCTGTACCCATCTGCCTGTCTCAGTCTGCCTGTGCCTGTCTGCATCTGTATGTGCTGTGGTACCGACAAAAAAGCCTCCTATCCTTTTAAGAATCGAAAAATTCTTTTGCTGTCAAATTCGGATACCCAAACAGTATATCTCAGCATCTGTGAGCTAATAAACATGTAGCATATTGGTATAAACATCTAAAGTCACTAGTGATTGGCTGTCTAACGTAATGATAAATAAATGCATAGTGCAAAAAAAATTCCAAGAAATCAAAAGTTGCATTTTGCGAACATTTTTGGAGACAGTGTGACTTGCAAATACACCCCCCATTCATGCCTAAATATGCCCCCCCCCATACAGTGGCTGACCACATCATCATTTATCATGTAAAACACCCGGAGGGAGCGAGTGTGTATGTGTATATATATGCGTGTGTGTGTGTGTGTGTGTGTGTGTGTGTGTGTGTGTGCGTGCCATCGGACCATCGGAACTCGGCCCGATTCAGTTCAGAGATGTCATGACAGAGACACTACTGAGCAGGTGCTTACAGTGATAAACTTGCTGATCGCTTGACCACAAGCATTGGAAGCACTGGCACTAATATGGAAGTTACATGGAAGTGCAGAAAAAAAACAGAGTATGTGGTATTATCTCTGTACCTCAATAAGACTGAATAGCTTTTGCCTGCGTCTCTAGCCAGAGGCGACGGACATGTGCCAGCACTTATTAGCAGGATAACGTTACATTGCATTTTTTTATTTTGTGGAAAATTAAAGATCATCTGCTGGCCAGATTTATTTTTGCATTATAATGTCACAGGGTATACAAGTAAAATCAGGGTCTCAAGTTTCACGCATTGATCGTGAGACACACGCATTTCAACCAGTTCAGACGCTCACACACCACACATTGTGTTTCTCACGCTGCGGTATAAAGAATAACCCCCGCCAAGATGTCCCGTTATATAAAATTAATGGACGAGGCACCTACCAGCCAAGTAATAGCATTATAAAATAGTGTTTGTTGCATGTGATGCTATTGCAAGCACGTTATTATATAGAAAAAGTGGAGGGGGCAGACAAAGAACGAATGAATGCAGTGAGCAGGGTTGTAAAGAGTCACACATTGACCGTGAGACACACGCTGCGCCCCTGACAGATGTAATCTCACTCCAAACTTTTGATGAAGCTTGAGAGCCCTGGTAAAATATGAAAAAAAGGCTGTGTCCTGTTATGATCTCAATTGATCCCCCCTGTAACTAACAAATAATTAACAAAATGACTTGTTCAAATAAAAGATTAGTGCTGTAATGTTTAATGTACTTTTGTTGTTTTTGAAATTGTTTTAAAAACATATTGGCATCAAAAAAATAATTGTTCAGGAACCGGTATCAAAATCAAGGTATAGTTCTGGTACTGGTATCAAAAAATTTTGAACGATGCCCAGCCTTACTCATCTGCCCGTCTGCATCTCCCTGTGTCCATCTGTGTCGGTCTGTGTCTGACTGAGCCTGTCAGGGCCTGTGCCCTTCTGTCCGTTTCAGTCTGCCTGTGCCCAGCCGTCTGACTGAGCCTGCCTTGGCCAGTGCCCCTCTGTCTGTGCCCATCTGGCCATCTCAGCCTGTCTGGGCCTGTGCCCGTCTGTGTCTGTCCGTCTCAGTCTGCCTGGGCCCGTCTACTGTCTCAGTCTCTCTGTGCCCATGTACCTGTCAGTTTGTCCATACCAATGCTCATCTACCAATCTCAGTCTGTCTGTACCCCTCTGCCCGTCTCAGTCTGTTTGCTCCCCTCTGCCTGTGCCCATCTGCCCAAGCCTGTCTGTCTGTCGGTGTGTCTGTCTGTGTGTGCGCAACGCTCACTAACGGTCACAGGCCCGTACCTTCTTACCTTCTCAGCATTCCTGTCAGGATCCTGGAACTCTTTCCAAGGTTGGCATCCGTCTCTCTCAACTTGGGGACAAAAAAGAGACAGTTGTTGAGACAAAAGAAGGAGCAAAGACAGCTCTCCGGGGCTGATGGGACAAAGGGCTGCAGGCTCCCTTCCCGCACAGGTGTGCTTTGGGTGCAAATGGAACCCCCCGTTATCTTGGCATGGAAACCATGGAGAGAAGCGTCTGACATGTGGCGCTACAGGGGGTGTCCAGGCTGCTCCTAAAATATACTTTCCAGCCAGAAGAAAAAGATGTGGAGAGCACAGGAGGCAGGGGAGGCGCAGGGACACGGCAGGAGGTCCACAGCACAGCCACTGTGGCAGCTGGGGATTATTAAGGCTGCTCACTGCAAACGGAGGTGCTGACAGGAGCAGAAAGGCATGTAGGACACAGAGCAGCCATGGAAAGACCAGCAGCCAATGCCAGCCCATAAGCACATCCTTACTACTGTAATTATTGTTTGGCAGGTGTGAGAGCGTGGGCATGTGTGCGCACAACATGGAGGGGACATGCCGACTCCACACAGGAAGAAGAGGCCCTCTTCAGAGCAGTCTGTTTGAAACGTTCCAGAGAATGTGAGCAAACATGAATGGCTTTATTCTGGAAATGCCTGCGCTGTGGCCTTCCGATAATGCGTAACACGCATGGCTTTATGCTGGAGGTGCCTGTGCAGTGACCTTCCGATAATGCATAACACGCATGGCTTTATGCTGGAGGTGCCTGTGCAGTGACCTACTGGCAATGCAGAACATGCATGGCTTTATGCTGAAGGTGCCTGTGCAGCTCCCTTCTGGCAATGCAGAACATGCATAGCTTTATGATGGAGGTGCCTGTGCAGTGACATTCTGGCAGGCAGAACGTGCATAGCTTTATGCTGGAGGTAGCTGTGCAGTGACCTTCTGGCAATGCAGAACATGCATAGCTTTATGATGGAGGTGCCTGTGCAGTGACCTTCTGGCAGGCAGAACATGCATAGCTTTATGCTGGAGGTAGCTGTGCAGTGACCTTCTGGCAATGCAGAACATGCATGGCTTTATGCTGGAGGTGGCTGTGCAGTGACCTTCTGGCAATGCAGAACATGCATAACTTTATGCTGGAGGTGCCTGTGCAGTGACTTTCTGGCAGGCAGAACATGCATAGCTTTATGCTGGAGGTGGCTGTGCAGTGACCTTCTGGCAATGCAGAACATGCATGGCTTTATGCTGGAGGTGGCTGTGCAGTGACCTTCTGGCAATGCAGAACATGCATGGCTTTATGCTGGAGGTGCCTGTGCAGTGACCTTCTGGCAATGCAGAACATGCATGGCTTTATGCTGGAGGTGCCTGTGCAGTGACCTACTGGCAGCATAGATATCACAGAAACACAGTTCTGTTTAGCAGCAATGACGCAAATGGGAGCCTCATTATATGCCGAATGGAAGCAGCCTGGTCCACCCCTTTATACCCAGCAAAACGCCTTGTGGCAGCAGAGGTCCGGCCAGCCCAGGCTTGTGGGAGGGACCTCTCTCAGCTGGCGGCAGACCTTTGAAAGGAAATGTTTTATTTCGTTTGAATTGAACTTGTGGTGCCAGCTGACACGTTGTGATCTTTAAGCATCCTTCATAAGGGGTCCTTTCAGGCAGCCCCTGGCCGGGATCACACACCCCGTGGGTGCGGGGGGAAGCACAGGACACAAGAATGCACAGGTGGAGCAGTAGCAGAATTTCCTATTGATAGGCGTGTTTGTATGGGCATGAACAGGTGTGTGACCATGTGTAAGGGTGTGTACCAGCATGTAAGCGTGTGTACAAACATGTGAGCGTATGGATGGGCATGAACAGGTGTGTAAATGTGTGTACAGGCCTGTACGGGCATGTGAGTATGGGCATGTGAGTGTGTGTACAGGTGTGTGAGTGCACATACAGACATGTGAATGTGTGTATAGGCATGTGAGTTCACATGCAAGCATGTACATGCATGCATGCATGTACGGTGTGTGGGGGCGGGTTTGTGTGTGTACTGGCATATACAAGCATATGAATGTGTGTTCAGGCATGTACAGGTGTGTTAGTCCGTGTTCAGGTGTGTGAGTACATGTACAAGCACACGAATGCATGTAGTGGTGTGTATAGGTACGTGAGTTCATGTATGGGCATGCGAGTGTGTGTAAGTGCATGTACAGGCGTTTCAGTGTATGTACTGACGTGAACAGGTGTGTCAGTACATGTATGGGTGTGTGAGTTTGTGTACCAGTGTGTGAGTGCATGTATGGGCAAGTCCAGGCGTGGGAGGGCATATATGGGTGAGTGACTGCATGCAAATGTACAGGCGTGTGACGACATGTACGGGCGTGTGAGGACATGTACGGGCGTGTGAGGACATGTATGGGCATGTTCAGATGTGTGAGGGCATGTTCAGGCGGGTGAGGGCATGTACAGGCGTGTGAGGACATGCACAGGCGTGTGAGGACATGCACAGGCGTGTGAGGACATGTATGCGCATGTACAGGCGTGTGAGGGCATGTACAGGCGTGTGAGGGCATGTACAGGCGTGTGAGGGCATGTACAGGCGTGTGAGGGCATGTACGGGCGTGTGAGGACATGTACGGGTATGTGAGGACATGTATGGGCATGTTCAGATGTGTGAGGGCATGTTCAGGCGGGTGAGGGCATGTTCAGGCGGGTGAGGGCATGTACAGGCGTGTGAGGACATGCACAGGCGTGTGAGGACATGTATGGGCATGTTCAGGCGGGTGAGGGCATGTTCAGGCGTGTGAGGACATGTACAGGCGTGTGAGGACATGTACAGGCGTGTGAGGACATGTACAGGCGTGTGAGAGCATGTACAGGGGTGTGAGGACATGTACAGGGGTGTGAGGACATGTACAGGGGTGTGAGGACATGTACAGGCGTGTGAGGACATGTACAGGCGTGTGAGGACATGTACAGGCGTGTGAGGACATGTACAGGCGTGTGAGGACATGTACAGGCGTGTGAGGACATGTACAGGCGTGTGAGTGCATGTACGGGGGTGTGAGTGCATGTATGGGGGTGTGAGTGCATGTGTAGGCCTGTAAATGCGTGGGAACACGCATAAGGGTACAATATGGGAATATAAGCATGTGCACGTGAAAAGCACAGGACCAAGCTGAACTCAGCTGCACTCACCCGGTCCCTGGAACGCTGTATCTTCTCCCTGTCAGAGTGAAGGTTGGCCAGGATTTCTTGACCGACTTGCTCTGCAAAATATGAAGATAGACTCCAGTTTAGCGGCAAGTTCACCCTGTTCTGAGAAGAATCCACATGGAAATGACCTGTCGACATAAAGAACTGTTCTCATTTCAGTAATCCACTCGTACATGTGCACACACATGTGAAATGCCCCCACGGCCCTTTGGCGACGGGATGAAAGATGCTGGGTCCCTGGCTCCAGGAGCAAACACCAGTGCCAGCGAGAAGCGCACCCTTTGAAGCTACACACCCAGGACCCCACAAGGCAGACTGGGCCGGGTCTTAAGGGAATTAGACTTTCCACTCATTCCACTCAGTGGCCATCACTTCACCTCACAAACCGCAAAGATACGGGCAACCCAGACAGACACCCAGCGGAAGGTGGAGCCCTCTGTGCTGCTCTCCTGGCTAAGACGGTGGCATGCGTGCATGCGTGTCGTGAGCCGGTATGCACCTGCTGTGTGGCTGCCATCTGCCTGAATTTGTGAGAGGCATTTGTCAGCAACGCAAGTCTTCAGCTGGTCATGCTGGACATGTGAACATGTGAAAGAAACAAACCCCTATCTAGAGGACGAGAGTGGGTTGGAGTGCTTTATGTCTATAAGTGAGCTACCCTAAACAGGAAGCGCGTTTCAAGGAGACTAGAATAGCATAAATAAACAAAAAGGAGAAGAGGATATTTACACAGATCAAAGCAGCGAGGTTATGGGAGGCAAGGCGCACCACCCAAAACACAAGAGGAGGTACAGGAGGAGGAGGATTGGGGGGGGGGGGGGGGGCATGAGGGCAGGAAGAAAAGGCCTGTACCTACTGCTGTCATTAACTTTCACTCAGGGGAAAGACAGATTGAAGGATACCCAGATTAAATAAGGCAGTCAGACAGATATATAACAGATAGGACAGATTAAAAGAATGAGCAGTGAGATTAATAACAATAATCACAGATGTACACGCAGGCTGCTGGGGGGGAGGGGGACACAAACTGCATCCATCCATCTCAGTACGGCATGTGGGATGCTGGGGCTTCACTAGAATTAGGTAGCGGGACTGTACAAGTCACTGGGGTCGCCCTACCCTGACAAATGGGGGGCAGGGGGCAAGGAGAGGAGAGCCAGAATCAAAGCATGCTGCGAGTGGCAGGGTGACATATTACAGCACATGATGGGAAAGGGGCCGACGGCTGCAGATGCAGGCGGGACAGAGAGTCGATCCACTCTGAGAGAAAGTGGTGAGTAAGAGGCCGAATGCAGCAAACGCAGGAGGGACAGAGTGTCGATCCACTGAGAGACAGCAGTGAATAAGAGGCCGACTGCTGCAGAGGCAGGAGGGACAGAGAGTCGATCCACTCTGAGAGAAAGTGGCGAGTAAGAGGCCGACTGCAGCAGATGCAGGAGGGACAGAGAGTCGATCCACTGAGAGACAGCGGTGAATAAGAGGCCGACTGCAGCAGACGCAGGAGGGACAGAGTGTCTATCCAGTGAGAGACAGCAGCGAGTAAGAGGGCGACTGCTGCAGACGTAGGAGGGACAGAGTATCTATCAACTGAGGGACAGAGTATCTATCAACTGAGAGACAGTGGTGAATAACAGGCTGACTGCTGCAGATGCAGGAGGGGCAGAGTGTCTATGCACTGTGAGACAGCGGTGAGTAAGAGGCTGATTTTGGGGTGTATGCACCTATAGTGCCTGCATGTGCTCAGTCAGGAAGTTCTCAGTCTGTGCATGCAGTCAGCGTCCATTCAGACTGCTTAGACCTGGACTTCTTCCATTCAGACTGCTTAGACCTGGAAACTAAGTGCTCAGTAGTGTGTTCAATCAGTGCATGCTCAGTGTATACTTAGCCACCACATGCTCAGTCAGCATGTGTGCAGTCAGTGCATGCTCAGTCAACACATGTATAGTCTGCGTATGCAGTTAGTGCATGCTCAGTGAGTGCATGCTGAGCCAGCTTGCGCTCAGTCAGTGTGTGCTCAGCCAGTGCATGCTCAGCCAGTGTGCGCTCAGCCAGCGTGGCTAGCTCCGCAGGCCCTGACCCCATGAGCCCGGCGCCAACAAATTGCACTTGATTAAGACAAATCCTTATTAGCCCACCAGTCAACTGCTCCATTTGTCATGTGTAAATCTCAGCCTCGCCATCCAGAATGTTCCGGGGCTGTTTAAAATGCTGATTAGAGACAAGCCACACTTCCATAGATGTAAGGCTCAGTTATGGGTGATAAGACGCCGCTTTAATAGGTATAAATGACCATCGCTGCTGCAGACTAATAGGACTATTTATTTAACTGCAGAAAATGGAAGCAATTTCTCCCACTTGGGTCCATTTTGTCCCGCTTGGAAGTTCAAACATTTGTTTGCCATTGACTTCACACAGAAAGGCCTGCCCACAATGGGCACCAAATCAGAACGGATGGCGAGACAGGCGGGTGAGAAGCCGCTTTCACACGCACATGCCTGCATGCACACACAGTCACACATGCGAGCCCAGCAAAACATATGGCAGTACCATGCAAGCGTTACATTTTCTGAATGTTTTTCTTTTACTCTTTTATTGAGCCGCAGCAATCATTAAGACACTGGCGATCCCATTGTAAGGATCAGGCGAGACACTCTTCCCAATTAGCACTGACGAGGCGGTTCTGCAAGGGAACGAACGCGTATGCTAAACAGCAGTGACACGGCTCACCTGCCCTGTGACGCCCCAAGGGGGGGTGGGAGCGGGGGCTTTCGGGGGTGCGGAGGGCCTGTCTGCCTGTCAGCAAATTGCCTGGACTTAATCAAGCACTCTCACTGAACCATCCAAATTGAAACTAATGGACTTTTCCTGCACAATGGTGATTGCGGGCGTCTCCAGACCTGTATGCGGAGCGGCGTGCCCGCAGCACATGCCCGCAGCACATGCCCGCACCGGGTGTCGTCAACGGGCAGCCCAACAGCACAAAGAGAAATAAAGCCGCTCCTCAAAGCTTGCAGTGAATCGCCCTACAACCAGCATAAATACTGCGTCTTCTCCAGACACAGGGACATCGAGGACAGCTCTCTTCCGATTCGCCAAAGAGTGTCATGATGGGTGTTTGCTGTTCATATTTAAAAACATGTCCCGCAAACCTGCTGACCTGGGCTTTTCACACCACACAATGTAAAGAGTAAGATTTAAAAACTCAAGCTAATTTTACACTACACCAGCAGTTTCATTTCAACCATTGAATGTTTGTTAGGAAACTCTCAGGTAAGCTGACACACTGGCAACATCTTATAAGAATCTGATTTGAAAATAAGTTAACAGCCCACACAGATTAAAAAAACAGCATTTGTGGATGGTGAGTGGTAAACAGGGTAGAAATTCTCACATTTTCTAATTACCTGTTACAAACAATTCATTATCCAAATGAGAACCTCACATGGGCAAAATTGAGATTAGCATCATGTACTTCAGAAACTCAGCGTTCTCTGATTCTAAGTTACCAACATAAACAGCAACATTACTAATAATTAAACAATTTTTACAGCTCTAACCAAAAGCTGACAGTAAGATCAAAGCATATAAGTGAAATCTGGCTTTAATTATCTGTACAAGGCCACACCTCAAGCCTGCCTTCGTGGCCATCTCCAAACCCTGCCAAGAACAGAGATCTAACACTACTTAACAGTTCATTATCCAATAAAACTTTTCAAAGCTTAAAAAATGCAATCTACACAATTAGCAAGGACTTTGGGGAGTGTTCCAGTTATATTTATTCTGGACTCCAAATCGAAACACCTTAATTATATTTGTCAAACGATTGCCACAAGGCCCAGGACATAATTAGCATGTTTGGACGAGGCACGGAAAAGTCTGGGTCTAAGCAATGCAAGACGAATTTATCGCATTTCTGCACCTACTGATTATCAGACAGAGGGAAAGCATTAAGAATGCTCAAGTCAATGATCAGAGAGCCTGAAAAAGAACAACGATGACACATGGAGCTGTAAAGCTGGAGGAAAAGGGTTAGTCCAGCTGAGAAATGCACGGCTGTAACAAAAGTCACCTGTAGGTGGCGTTATTCTGTAAGTGTCCTACGCCAGGCCATTCAGAGCTGTCACAATGGACAGCTTCCGGTATTACATCTCTGTAGGTTTTCAAAGACACACTTAATGATGCAGAAGTTGAGAGAGGATAAGATGTGGTGTGTCGTAGAGGTTCAGCCTCAGAGTGCTGATGAGCATGTAGTTGCCACTCTGGGTGGCCATGCCACATCCCGCAGACGCCCGTAATGGATTGTAACACTATGTGGGAATGGATCTGAGAGTGAGATGCAAAATACACACCCCTCACAAAGCCAGCACCGGCTACAGGGAGACAGACCGGCTCGTGGGACGGTCGGGGGCGGAATAGCGAAACATCAAACATCAGTCTGGATGCAATAAGGAACGCCAGGGAGATAGGGCCAGATAGAGAGATACAGGTCTGCAGAGCATGAAGAGCACAGCACCTCGACAAACTGAATTTCGGGGCTTCCGGTCATGCGCATCATGCTTAAATGAGGGCCTGTCCAGACAGATGCTTTTACTGAGAACATTTCCATTCCATTCCATTCAACTTTCTCCTGAACTAACCTCTCCACATGCTTCTGGAGCACTTCACTCCAATACATCACCCAGCTCGAAAAACATAAAGCAAAGTGATTCATCACCTACATTTATAGCTAGGGATACATATGTGATGATTGCCTATATTTATAGCCAGATATAGCAACTGTATTTGTAGCTAGGCACATGCATATGCTGATCACCTATATTTATAGCTAGGCACATGTATATACTGATCACCTATATTTATAGTTAGGCACATGTATATGCTGATCACCTATATTTGTAGCTAGGCATACTGTATGCATATGCTGATCACCTATATTTGTAGCTAGGCATACTGTATGCATATGCTGATCACCTATATTTGTAGCTAGGCATATGCATATCTTGATCACTTATATTTATAGTTGGGCATATGTGTGCTGATCACCTATATTTATAGCTAGGCATATGTGTGCTGATCATTGAGTTAATATATTTATCATTATAGGGTGCAGCCCATTCTGAGAGCCAGCAGGGTGCTGGCTCTGGACCCCACAGCGCGAGTTAAATATGTGTGGCTTCTGCTCAGAGCCGGGGGTGCTGCACTGGCTGCACAGGGGCTTGTGACCACAGACACACTGTGGCTTTGTCCACAGACAACGTGCGTCTGTCCGTAGCCTGGGTTAAACTAGCACTCCGCCATCGCATATGAAAGCCAGATAATTAGACTATTATAGGGAAGAGATGAGGCAGGGCAGCACCTCACAAAAAGGCAGGGACATCATGTGCTTCATTCGAGAGAGAGAGAGAGAGAGAGAGAGAGCTTCACGGGCTTACTAATACTGCCACATGCTGCCAAATAATTCTGAAAATTATCTCAATACTAAGTTGTTTGCCTCTTGCCTCTGAACTGGTAATAAGGAACGAACACATGACTCGGGAGAACAAAGACCGGGAAAGAGGGAGTGCGTCGCAGAGACCCTCCAAGGAAGCAGTGGACAACATCTGGCAGGCGGCATTCCCATGCTGTTTAGGGCATTCATAGGTGCTCAAGGGCCCAGGTATCGCATTTTGGGCTTAGCTGCGGACTGCAAATGTCTTGCATGGAAAACATGTCATGTCCGTGCGGAAAGAACACGACACAAGCGCTGCATCGGCGTCAATCACGCTGCAGATAAGCCCCTCATTAACCCCCCAGCGCACTAATGAAGCATATCTAACTTTTTAGACATGGCAGAACTAATGTCATCTAAGTTCTGAGCGTGCGGGGCCATCAGATTCATTATTCATAAAGGACACAGTATCATGGCTGCAGAGGGAAGAGAGCTGCCGTCCCACCCGCCTCCTGCTCTTATCCACCTCTAATCTATTCGCCAGTGTCACGCTTCTGCTGCCTGTTTTGAAGCTGCTTGGCATGTCTGCGGAGCTGAGCTCTTCCTGGCCTCCATGTGGCTGCTGGAATCTATCAGCAGGATGGTAATAACACACCAGAGCATGAGGCGCGGAGAGACGACCTATTTCACGTTGTCTGGCGGCTGATGGTGGCGGAGGATCGGGACTCAACGCAGGATTCCCTGAAATGACGCTTCCAGCCTCTTTGTGTGGATCTGGAGATGCGACTGAGGCTTCAGACAAAACACTTAAGGGCATCCGAGATGAGTGCAGAAGGTTGTGTTTGACATGCTAAAAATGACAGCAGTGCCAAGCAGGTTCGAGCCCCAGCCGCATGCAGCAGCTGCTTAATTCAGTAGGAACAAGCCCAGGTTCGAACCCAGTCCCCTGAAGCAACTATGTAATTCAGCAAGAACGAGCCCAGGTTTGGACCTGCTGGCGTGTGGCAGCTGCTTAATTCAGTGGGAAAGAGCCCGGGATCCAACCTGGATGGCTGTGACAGCTGCTTATTTCAGTGGGAATATTATTGGGTTCAAACCCGGCTGTGTGTGGCAGCGGCTGCTGCTTAATTCAGTGGGAATATGCTTGGGTTCAAACCTGGCCGCATGCGGCGGCTGCTTAATTCAGTGGGAATATGATTGGGTTCAAACCTGGCCGCATGTGGCGGCTGCTTAATTCAGTGGGAATATGATTGGGTTCAAACCCGGCCATGTGCGGTGGCTGCTTATTTCAGTGGGATTATACTTGGATTCAAACCTGGCCATGTGCGGCGGCTGCTTAATTCAGTGGGAATATGCTTGGGTTCAAACCCGGCCGCATGTGGCGGCTGCTTAATTCAGTGGGATTATGCTTGGGTTCAAACCCGGCCGTGTGCGGCGGCTGCTTAATTCAGTGGGAATATGATTGGGTTCAAACCCAGCCGCATGCGGTGGCTGCTTAATTCAGTGGGAATATGATTGGGTTCAAACCCAGCCGCATGCGGAGGCTGCTTATTTCAGTGGGAATATGCTTGGGTTCAAACCCGGCCACATGCGGTGGCTGCTTATTTCAGTGGGATTATGCTTGGGTTCAAACCCGGCCGTGTGCGGCAGCTGCTTAATTCAGTGGGAATATGATTGGGTTCAAACCCAGCCGCATGCGGAGGCTGCTTATTTCAGTGGGAATATGCTTGGGTTCAAACCCGGCCACATGCGGTGGCTGCTTATTTCAGTGGGATTATGCTTGGGTTCAAACCCGGCCGTATGCGGCGGCTGCTTAATTCAGTGGGAATATGATTGGGTTCAAACCCAGCCGCATGCGGTGGCTGCTTAATTCAGTGGGATTATGCTTGGGTTCAAACCCAGCCGCATGCGGAGGCTGCTTATTTCAGTGGGAATATGCTTGGGTTCAAACCCGGCCACATGCGGTGGCTGCTTATTTCAGTGGGATTATGCTTGGGTTCAAACCCGGCCACATGCGGCGGCTGCTTAATTCAGTGGGAATATGCTTGGGGTCAAACCTGGCCACATGCAGTGGCTGCTTATTTCAGTGGGATTATGATTGGGTTCAAACCCGGCCGTGTGCGGCGGCTGCATATTTCAGTGGGATTATACTTGGATTCAAACCTGGCCGCATGCAGTGGCTGCTTATTTCAGTGGGATTATGCTTGGGTTCAAACCCGGCTGCGTGCTGTGTGGCTTCAAACCCAACCACAGGCAGCAGATTCTATTACTGAAAGCATAGGGGGAAAGCCTGACTCACAGAGGCATGCTGCCTCAGCAAGACAGCGCCACCATCCTGGATCATGCAGAAACACAACCACAAAGCAGCTTCCCCCTTCCCACCCCCCAGGCCTGAAAGGGTTAAGCGTGATGGCGCCTGTCCCTGCCAGCCATGCCGTGAGCCTAATGAATGTTGACGCGTGACAGCCCCGTGCTTCGCCACAGGACCTGGCCAGCCAGAGCCAGTGCTGACAGGGGCCAGTGGGCTGGGGCACAGAGGCCGGGCGAGGCTGGCACAGTTGGGCGGGGAGGCAGTCCCAGAAAGCCAGTAGCAGGACCCTCAGAGAAGTCTAGAGATTGTTTTACAGACTGACACACATTCCCAGAGAGACACACACAGAGGAAGAGACAGACACAGAACACAAACACAGACATGCACAGACACACACACACACATACAAACACATGCTAAAGAGGCCACTACGGGGAGATCCACTGTCGGTGCCCTAATATGCACAAAAGACACATT
The DNA here is from genome assembly GCF_023856365.1 of Brienomyrus brachyistius. Lineage (NCBI taxonomy): Eukaryota > Metazoa > Chordata > Actinopteri > Osteoglossiformes > Mormyridae > Brienomyrus > Brienomyrus brachyistius. The sequence continues at coordinate 426,798 of NC_064552.1, read as the reverse complement.
TGCAGGGTTTCCACGAGGCCTTACTGCCATATGCCCCATACTGTAAGTGCAGGAATTTAACAGCAGCATGAGCAGTGCTCTCATTCTGATACTAAAGTGCAAGCTGAAATTTGCCATGATCAGGCCTGTTTTTATACATCTGTGTATGAAAAATGGATTAAATGCATGTCAGGGTGAGCTACTTTAATGAGCTCCCCAGGCTGGGGCAGGCACCGTTCAGAGGCAGCTTTGGTGCTTTTGGAGATCATGGCCATGTGCTACCTGAGGACTGGGAGTATAGAGTGTACACCTAGGGCCCAGTTGCCGCTACTGACAACCCGGCGCCTGTACCCGGGGCCCCTTAGTCGCTGACACCCCGCCCCCTGTACCCGGGGCCCCATAGTCGCTGACACCCCGCCCCCTGTACCCGGGGCCCCATAGTCGCTGACACCCCGCCCCCTGTACCCGGGGCCCCTTAGTCGCTGACACCCCGCCCCCTGTACCCGGGGCCCCATAGTCGCTGACACCCCGCCCCCTGTACCCGGGGCCCCATAGTCGCTGACACCCCGCCCCCTGTACCCGGGGCCCCTTAGTCGCTGACACTCTGCCCCCTGTACCCGGGGCCCCTTAGTCGCTGACACTCTGCCCCCTGTACCCGGGGCCCCTTAGTCGCTGACACTCTGCCCCCTGTACCCGGGGCCCCTTAGTCGCTGACACCCTGCCGCCTATACCCGGGGCCCCATTGTCTTTGACAATCCGCCCCCTGTACTCAGGGCCCCTTTGTTGCTGACACCATGCCACCTATACCCGGGGTCCCGTCGTTGCTGACACCCCACACTCTGTACCTGGGCCCGGTCGTCTCTGACACCCCGCCCCCTGTACCCGGGGCCCCTTAGTCGCTGACACCCTGCCGCCTATACCCGGGGCCCCATTGTCTTTGACAATCCGCCCCCTGTACTCAGGGCCCCTTTGTTGCTGACACCCCGCCCCCTGTACCCGGGGCCCCATTGTCTCTGCCACCCCGCCGCCTGTACTTGGGGCCCCATTGTCTCTGACACCATGCCGCCTATACCCGGGGCCCCTTTGTCGCTGACACCCCATGCTCTGTACCCGGGGCCCCATTGTCTTTGACAATCCGCCCCCTGTACTCAGGGCCCCTTTGTTGCTGACACCCTGCCGCCTATACCCGGGGTCCCGTCATTGCTGACACCCCACACTCTGTACCTGGGCCCCATTGTCTTTGACAATCCGCCCCCTGTACTCAGGGCCCCTTTGTTGCTGACACTCTGCCGCTTATACCCGGGGTCCTGTCGTTGCTGACACCTCACACTCTGTACCTGGGCCCCGTTGTCTCTGACACCCCGCCCCCTGTACCCAGGGGCCCCTTAGTCGCTGACACCCCACCCCCTGTACCCGGGGGCCCCTTAGTCGCTGACACCCCACCCCCTGTACCCGGGGGCCCCTTAGTCGCTGACACCCCACCCCCTGTACCCGGGGGCCCCTTAGTCGCTGACACCCTGCCGCCTATACCCGGGGTCCCGTCGTTGCTGACACCCCACGCTCTGTACCCGGGCCCAGTCATCTCTGACACCCCACCCCCTGTACTCAGGGCCCCTTAGTCGCTGAGACCCTGCCGCCTATACCCGGGGTCCCGTCGTTGCTGACACCCCACGCTCTGTACCCGGGCCCAGTCATCTCTGACACCCCACCCCCTGTACCCAGGGGCCCCTTAGTCGCTGACACCCCACGCTCTGTACCTGGTCGCCTCCAACACCCCATCATCTGTACCCGGGGCCCCGTTATGGCCGGTACCCCACCGTCTGTACCCGGAGCCCAGTCACTAACGTCGCCCCCCTCTGTACCTGAGACCCGGTTGTAACAGTCACAAACACAGACTATGAATGTATGACATAAGCCAGGGGTGGGCAGTCTTATCCAGATTGGGCCGCTGTGTCTGCAGGCTTTTTGCTGCAACTCCCTAATTAGATTAGTAATTAGAGGACTGATTAGCTGAAAAGTCCTCTCACCTGGGCTTAAACAGCTGACCTGTTATCCCAAAATGCTGCATACACATTGGTCCTTTGCAGAAAAGACTGCCCACTCCTGATATAAGTCCAAGTAAGTTAACTATAAGATATGATGATGGCAGAAGTAATGCTGGTTTAATCACTGAAATTGTTACATCCTGAAAAAACATGCAATTAAAAATAAAATGGCCAAGGTGCTCTGTAAGGTCACATTTTCACAGCACCTACTGAAGGTGAGCAGCCAGCTCTTCAGAGCTCTCTCGGATTCCCCCAAGCTGGGTGAGCAGTCAGCTCCCGAGAGCTCTCTCGGATTCTCCCAAGCTGGGTGAGCAGTCAGCTCCTAAGAGGGATCTCTCGGATTCCCCCAAGCTGGGTGAGCAGTCAGCTCCCGAGAGCTCTCTCGGATTCCCCCAAGCTGGGTGAGCAGTCAGCTCCCGAGAGCTCTCTCGGATTCTCCCAAGCTGGGTGAGCAGTCAGCTCCTAAGAGGGATCTCTCGGATTCTCCCAAGCTGGGTGAGCAGTCAGCTCCTAAGAGGGATCTCTCGGATTCTCCCAAGCTGGGTGAGCAGTCAGCTCCTAAGAGGGATCTCTTGGATTCTCCCAAGCTGGGTGAGCAGTCAGCTCCTAAGAGGGATCTCTCTGATTCTCCCAAGCTGGGTGAGCAGTTAGCTCCTGAGAGCTCTCTCGGATTCTCCCAAGCTGGGTGAGCAGTCAGCTCCTAAGAGGGATCTCTCAGATTCTCCCAAGCTGGGTGAGCAGTCAGCTCCTAAGAGGGATCTCTCGGATTCTCCCAAGCTGGGTGAGCAGTCAGCTCCTAAGAGGGATATCTCGGATTCTCCCAAGCTGGGTGAGCAGTCAGATCCTAAGAGGGAGATCTCTCGGATTCTCCCAAGCTGGGTGAGCAGTCAGCTCCTAAGAGCTCTCTCGGATTCTCCCAAGCTGGCTTGACTTTCCGCCATTGGATCATTTAGCATATTGTTAGGTAAAGTGGACGCCAGTGAAACAGTCAAACTGCTTAAAAAGGTAAAACTGAGCGAATGCGAACAAAATGCTAAGCAGCTAAAGGCTAAGGGTGATGAAGTACCACTCCTGGCTTCAGTCACTCTGCACAGAGTTGCCCAGGTCAAGAAGCACTGCCATCAGTCACTAGGCATAAGGGCTGTGAGCCATACAGAGACAGAGGAGGAGCACTGAAGGGAATGTCGGAGAAGGAGATGCTGCTCATTTTCACCATCCATCTGCCAAGTTGAAACTCCCTCCCTAGTGCTCTCCTACCCCCTGGAGAAAGGAAACCTGCTTGGTCCAATAGTCTCACTCTTCGGTCAGGAAAGAGCTCATCTCAATTAGCATCAGGGCACAGGACTGGGGCAGGCTAATGGAAGGGTGTCCATAGAGTGTGGGGTGACATGGACCAATCAGAGAGCATGCAGCAAGTTTGGCAAACCATGAAACAATCAGAGTCTGGAACAAATGTGCTGCAGAGAGAATGTTCATTTCATAGTGGAAACACAAACCAATGACTCGCTTACTTAAAGCCCCCAATTTAACACTTGCAATCAATACTATTAACACTTGTAGATATGCCAACAAACTGCTTTCTGCAAGCTTATGGTCAATGCAACCTCAGACCCGTAATAAGAATAAAAACTGAAATGGAGGGATTGATTTGTGCCTATACATACATTTTGTAGCTAGGTATTGCTAATATAGTAATGGGGGGCCTGTAGGCCATGGGAACACCGGGGACAGGAAGTCAGGCAATACAGTGTGGATGGCAGGGGGACACCGGGGACAGGAAGCCAGGCAGCACAGTGCGGACGGCAGGGGGACACCGGGGACAGGAAGCCAGGCAGCACAGTGTGGACGGCAGGGGGACACCGGGGACAGGAAGCCAGACAGCTCAATGCAGATGGCAGGGGGACACCGGGGACAGGAAGCCAGGCAGCACAGTGCGGACGGCAGGGGGACACCAGGGACAGGAAGCCAGGCAGCACAGTGCGGACGGCAGGGGGACACCAGGGACAGGAAGCCAGGCAGCACAGTGTGGACGGCAGGGGGACACCGGGGACAGGAAGTCAGGCAATACAGTGTGGATGGCAGGGGGACACCGGGGACAGGAAGCCAGGCAGCACAGTGCGGACAGCAGGGGGACACCGGGGATAGAAGCCAGGCAGCACAGTGTGGACGGCAGGGGGACACCGGGGACAGGAAGTCAGGCAATACAGTGTGGATGGCAGGGGGACACCAGGAACAGGAAGCCAGGCAGCACAGTGCGGACAGCAGGGGGACACCGGGGATAGAAGCCAGACAGCTCAATGCAGATGGCAGGGGGACACCGGGGATAGAAGCCAGGCAGCACAGTGCAAACGGCAGGGGGACACCGGGGACAGGAAGCCAGGCAGCACAGTGCGGACAGCAGGGGGACACCGGGGATAGAAGCCAGACAGCACAGTGCGGACGGCAGGGGGACACCAGGAACAGGAAGCCAGGCAGCACAGTGCGGACAGCAGGGGGACACCGGGGATAGAAGCCAGACAGCTCAATGCAGATGGCAGGGGGACACCGGGGACAGGAAGCCAGACAGCACGATGTAGATGGCAGGGGGACACCGGGGACAGGAAGTCAGACAGCACGATGTAGATGGCAGGGGGACACCGGGGACAGGAAGTCAGACAGCACGATGCAGACGGCAGGGGGACACCGGGGACAGGAAGCCAGACAGCACGATGCAGACGGCAGGGGGACACCGGGGACAGGAAGCCAGACAGCACGATGTAGATGGCAGGGGGACACCGGGGACAGGAAGTCAGACAGCACGATGCAGATGGCAGGGGGACACCGGGGACAGGAAGCCAGGCAGCACAGTGCAGATGATAGTGAGACACCATGGGAGGGAAGTCTTGCGATATGGTGCAGACGGCAGGGGGACACTGTAAATGGGAAGCCAAGCAGCACCGTGCGGACAACAGTGGGACACCATGGATGGGAAGCCGGGCAGTATGGTGCAGACGGCAAGGGGACACCATGGATGGGAAGCCGGGCAGTATGGTGCAGACGGCAAGGGGACACCATGGATGGGAAGCCGGGCAGTATGGTGCAGACGGCAAGGGGACACCGCGGATGGGAAGCCGGGCAGTATGGTGCAGACGGCAAGGGGACACCGCGGATGGGAAGCCGGGCAGTATGGTGCAGACGGCAAGGGGACACCGCGGATGGGAAGCCGGGCAGTATGGTGCAGACGGCAAGGGGACACCGCGGATGGGAAGCCGGGCAGTATGGTGCAGACGGCAAGGGGACACCGCGGATGGGAAGCCGGGCAGTATGGTGCAGACGGCAAGGGGACACCGCGGATGGGAAGCCGGGCAGTATGGTGCAGACGGCAAGGGGACACCGCGGATGGGAAGCCGGGCAGTATGGTGCAGACGGCAAGGGGACACCGCGGATGGGAAGCCGGGCAGTATGGTGCAGACGGCAAGGGGACACCGCGGATGGGAAGCCGGGCAGTATGGTGCAGACGGCAAGGGGACACCGCGGATGGGAAGCCGGGCAGTATGGTGCAGACGGCAAGGGGACACCGCGGATGGGAAGCCGGGCAGTATGGTGCAGACGGCAAGGGGACACCATGGATGGGAAGCCGGGCAGTATGGTGCAGACTGCAAGGGGACACCGCGGATGGGAAGCCGGGCAGTATGGTGCAGACGGCAAGGGGACACCGCGGATGGGAAGCCGGGCAGTATGGTGCAGACGGCAAGGGGACACCGCGGATGGGAAGCCGGGCAGTATGGTGCAGACGGCAAGGGGACACCGCGGATGGGAAGCCGGGCAGTATGGTGCAGACGGCAAGGGGACACCGCGGTTGGGAAGCCGGGCAGTATGGTGCAGACGGCAAGGGGACACCGCGGATGGGAAGCCGGGCAGTATGGTGCAGACGGCAAGGGGACACCGCGGATGGGAAGCCGGGCAGTATGGTGCAGACGGCAAGGGGACACCGCGGTTGGGAAGCCGGGCAGTATGGTGCAGACGGCAAGGGGACACCGCGGATGGGAAGCCGGGCAGTATGGTGCAGACGGCAAGGGGACACCGCGGATGGGAAGCCGGGCAGTATGGTGCAGACGGCAAGGGGACACCGCGGATGGGAAGCCGGGCAGTATGGTGCAGATGGCAAGGGGACACCGCGGATGGGAAGCCGGGCAGTATGGTGCAGACGGCAAGGGGACACCGCGGTTGGGAAGCCGGGCAGTATGGTGCAGACGGCAAGGGGACACCGCGGATGGGAAGCCGGGCAGTATGGTGCAGACGGCAAGGGGACACCGCGGATGGGAAGCCGGGCAGTATGGTGCAGACGGCAAGGGGACACCGCGGATGGGAAGCCGGGCAGCACACAGCAGACCACAGGGAGGAAAGCCTATAGTCACACAGAACACACTCATGCATGCCGAGAGTAACAGAGAGATGCCAGTGGACCTCACAGTGTTTATTGGATTGAGGGAGGCAGCCGGAGCAGCCAAATGAAAACAGATATGATAAATGTACTCTTTACATATAAAAAAAGCCAAAAAAATAGTGCATTGACTTAACTATTTTTACTGATGGAAGTTCATACAAAGCAGGATGCAGAAGCCCGTATATTGATGATGTTCCCCTATCTTGAGGTCAAAGGACTAACGAGCAATGCAGCTATTATTATGGAAAGCAAGACACAATGAACAAAATAATGAAATGCAAACAGAAGCACTATATTACTGACACACGTTGCAATATTCACAAGCGCGCATGATGCACGGTGGCAGCGAGACAGGTAGGCGTCAACGAGGGCTGCTTCCTTTTAGGGCACAAAGATGACCCTCTTTGGGCCACAAATAAACATGCACACTCTGCTCATACTCTAATCAGAAAGAAAGAAAGAAAATACATCGTGTTATGAATTTTTCAGGGGACGGCCATGTGAGAGAGCATGAATGATTCATTCAGACATCACCTCTGTCACACTGCGTTAAGCAGCGTGCCTGATGCACCTTTGAGAATCCCAAACAAAGAGCCACCGCCTTTATGCTAATGCTGCTGCCAGGCCGCACGCACAGGGACGCCCCGCATGCCGAGCCGCTTCCGCAAGGGGACCCCCGGCGCATACTCCGGCGATAGGGGGCGCTGTCATGTTGCCCTCACAGACATAATAATGGCTCACTGCAGAAGGAAGGCAGCTGCAACGGCCTTGAAACCTGCGGATTAGACTGTTGGACCATTGGATCCCTTTGAAGAGGCTGCCTGCTCAGAAAGCTGCACTTCCAAACTTAACACTGAATCAGTAAAATGGACTTTTCCGACTGATTTGTAAAGGATTCATTCACAGCGGCAGGAGGGGAGATATCAACTAGGGATGTAATTCTTTTTTTTTTGGGCTGGGAGGCCCTACAGGATGACTGCACACCCTAACCTGTCAATGGGAACATTTCTGCCTCTCTGCCTGCTTTACCCTATCCCTGACCCAAACCTCGACCTGTGACAAACCGTTATGCTTTATAACATACATTAAACTCAATGTGAATACAGCAAAAACATTTAGTGGCTAGAGTACTAAAGACAGCTATGGATGCCAAAGGTCCGAGCAGCAGCAGAACACCTGGTGGCAGGAGGGGGTATTGCAGTGCCAGGGTACTTTAGCATTACAACATACACGTAGAACTGAAGTGTTACACAATAAACACTAGTAAGAATTTCTTGTTCTCCAAAAAGTTAATGATATCTTGTTGGACGGCTAGATGAACACCTCTTCAATTTCCAAACCTCTCTTCAGGGGCACCTCAGCTATTCCATGCACTTATTAAACTCCACCACTAGCTCACTTAACTAATTAAAGTCAGTGACATACTGAATAGCTATATTAGGTGTGCTTGTCAAATTAAAAAAATATATGGCTGTACGTGATTATTACGGAAAATACTGGGCTTATTTTAGCAGAAATGTTTCAATAGCTAAGCTAAAACCCTGACAAGCATGATACCATAGTTTTACACTCACATGAAGATCATTTAAACACTTTTCTTTGGCTGCTTAAGACTATTGTACAGCACTGTATGTCATGAAGGTTGAGTCGACGTCGACTAATCACTGATGGCATCATTAATAAAAGCACAGGAGAAGAGAACACTTTGGCAAATACAGCTTTTCGCTTGTTACAAACTTAATGCAGATGCTGACAGCAGACAGTACAGACACACATCTTTTACACCTAATAGGAACAAGTAGATACAACAGCAGGCTGCAACTCAGCAGCAACAATTTATGCAACACTTGAATGCTACGATTTCCATTTAAATTCAAAAGAAGAAAAGTTAAAGTGTGGGTGTAACACTTGGGGAGGAAATCAAAACTCATGTAACATCCTGCCTGAATGTCAGTCCAGGAACCTAGTTCCTGGTTCCAAGTTCCTGGTTAAAGTTCCTGGGCCATCTCGACCGGAAACTTTCGTAGCGCTTGGCCACTTTCGTGTGTTGCTTTCTCACCACACAACAGGAACTGTGACCTTTATGCAAAACAAACAAGTAATTTCATATAAAACTATGTAGCGACCCCAGGGACGGATTATGGGTTGTGTGGGCCCCTGGGCAAAACGTTCGCGAGACCCCCCCCACCAGCACCAGCACCACAACCACCACAATTCAAGGGCCCTTGGCAGCCAAAAGCCCTCCCTATAGGGTCAGGGACCCTTGTGGGCAGAGGATCAAAGAATGTAGGCCCTCTAAAACAGACAAACGAAAATACATTGTTGATAAGCGTTGCAAATTGTTTTGGGCTAGGGGCCCCATGGGCCCCCTGCACCCCAAGGGCCCCTGGGCAGCAGCCCCGCTGGCCCGGTCCGTAATCCGTCCCTGAGCCACCCCAAAACAATGGAGGATAAACAAATTGTTTAGTTAAAGGGGCAGTTAACCCCAAAACTAAAAAAATGAAGGCAGTTAATATCGCCTTCGAAGTCACGGGAGACGTGTGAAACCTGGCAACACTGGCTCCGGTGATATTAGACCAAAGTATATCGGTTATCAATCAGAAACATGTGGAGATGCAAGTAAAAGGGAATTTATTAACACATTAATTGTAAGTGACGTACAAAGGTGATTCCATGTGCTCAGTGTTTGCTTCACCACTTCTCTTTTCCTCGTGCTTCTGAGGCGTCCATGTTCTTAATGTCCATCAGTGACTAGCAGACGTCAAGCTAAAAGTGTAACTGCAGAACAGTAAAGTCGACTTGGCTAGGCTGTGCAGCCCCTATGTGGCTCAGGACACACAACTTCCATCTGACCATGACGTTTTCTTTTTTTTCTTTTAAGCTTTTGCATTCCCTCCCACAACATATAAATAAGTCAGTCAATCCAGCTGCAGCTTCTCACACTGCAGCTGGAGAATGAGGGATCCGTCCTCCCCCCTCTTCTGTCACAAGGCAGTTCTGCTGTCTCCCTTCTGCTTGACAGCCTATCATTTGACATGAAGACTTTAAAGCACATAGAAGATTGCCCACAAAAATAGCAAACTTCATTAGAACTGTTTACAAAGCAGATATTTATCAGCATGTCTGACTACGATGATTAAGTATAACCCAGCCTCTCAAAGGTATTGAATAATACCCCCATGGCTGTTGGATGGAACGCCACTTCGGCCCATTCCCAAAGACCCAGTCAGACTGATCAGGCAGACTTGCCTTCACGAGGAATCCCTGGTTTTCAAATGATATGCCCTAGAAGACATGAGGACAGGAACCAATAAAACACTCATTTAAAGAATTTAATTTTCACCGGACCATCAAAATGTCTCTTTGGTGCTGTGAAGCGGGAGGATGCAGAAGGTGCCAGGTGAACTTGTGTGCAATGCCGCTGTGGACAGGGACCCCCTGAGCAAGCTGCATTAGGGGTCTTCCTACAGCCACCTAGGAGAGGAGGCCCGACATGCCATCATAAATGTACCAGTGCAATGTACTATACTACAGGAAGCAACACAATGTGAGCAGATACCTATCTAAAAACTACCAACACAAACTCCATTGCTGTTGGTGAAATGTATATGCAAACAAGCATGCTAGATGTGTCCAAAAACTGGGAATCAAAGCAGACTCTCCTCAAATGCCATGGGGCAAAAGTAGGACACAACCTGGCCAGAGAGCGAGGGATCAGGGGAAGGAGGGAGTGGCGGGGAGGGCATGAAGGCTGTCCCAGGCTGGGAGAGGCTCAGGTGCCAGTTCTGAGCAAGGCCTTCTGCTCAGTCAGGTCCTCACGGGCAACCTGGGCCAGGCAAGGGACTCTGCTGATCCAAATAAATCCAGGTGGTACACAACATAGCGCCAGGCCCAGAAAGCAGCTCTGTGCGCAAGCAGAATTTAGAATTAAATCTAAATTAAAGATCTGGCCTAAAATTATCCTTCAAAAAGTCAGAAGGATGAACAGCTCTACATCAATTTACAGGAAAGCAAACGGTGGCCCCGCTAAAACCATATTAAGTCAGTGATAAGAAAATTAACTGCTCTACCAACAGTACGCTGACATCCATTCAGTAATGAGTAAATTAACTGCTCTACCAACACCACACTGGCATCCATTCAGTAATTAGTAAATTAACTGCTCTCCCAACACACCACACTGGCGTCCATTCAGTAATTAGTAAATTAACTGCTCTCCCAACACTAAGTTAACATCCATTTTGTAACAAAAAACTGCTCTACCAAAACCACGCTGACTTCTACTCAGTAATGAGTCAATTAACCGCTCCAGCACCACGCTAACATCCATTCAGTAACGATAAAATTAACTGCTCTACCAACACCGCACTGGCCTCCATTCGGTAACAAATAAATAACTGCTCTACCAACACTACGTTAACATCCATTCGGTAACAAATAAATAACTGCTCTACCAACACTACGTTAACATCCATTCGGTAACAAATAAATAACTGCTCTACCAACACTACGTTAACATCCATTCAGTAACAAATAAATAACTGCACTACCAACACTACGTTAACATCCATTCAGTAACAAATAAATAACTGCTCTACCAACACTACGTTAATATCCATTCGGTAACAAATAAATAACTGCTCTACCAACACTACGTTAACATCCATTCGGTAACAAATAAATAACTGCACTACCAACACTACGTTAACTTCCATTCGGTAACAAATAAATAACTGCTCTACCAACACTACGTTAACTTCCATTCGGTAACAAATAAATAACTGCACTACCAACACCACGTTAATGTCCATTCTATAACAGGTACGTTAACTACTCTAACGCCATGCTGACATCTTCTCAGTAACATGTACATTATCATTAATTATTATTTTAAATCCATGACCCCTGAATGTCAGCACAGACATAGCCGTCTCTCAGCACAATGTACCACATAAACTGGACCTGGGATTCATATGAATGGTCATATTGTGCCTTTATTAATATGAGAAAATGGACACACTCAGTTCCTCTAGGAAGAGCTAGAGGAAGCGGTCACCTTGAAGGGCGTTGCCCATGCCTGTTTATGTGCTTACGGAGGCACAGCCCCATGCGTGTAATTGTAAAGATCTTAATCATACGTTCTTTGTGTCTGACAGCTGCCTCTTCTTGCAAGCATCCCTATATCGGATGAAAGAAGAGCCAAGAACATAATTATGGCAAGCAGACAGAGCGTAGGTGCAGGACGTGTGCCTACGTGTCAGCTGCTGCTGCCGTATACGAATATAAAGGCGCAGGCAGGAGCAGCACTCATGTGAATGTGATGGCCTGGCGTGATGCGTCCTCCTTCCCTCACTGCCATAATCCCGCATCTCCATCCAGTATCTGTAGTCTGATTTGATATTAAAAACATTTAACCTAGCAACCTACAAGATGCACTGGGTCTACATGAGGCTCTTCTATCCAAAGGCAGGAGTGTTCCTTCTCCAATATGCAAAATTTCTCTTGATTTTAGAGAGGAGTACTCTGACATGGAGGAAGTAAGGAGGGCTTCACTGTCTGCTCAGGAAGAGCAGCATCGGCCCTGACGTGGCCTGAGTGTGGCGCGCTGCAACCTCTGCTGGCCAAATGGTCAGCCAAAGGGGCCTTTTCACACTGGAGGGGGCGCGGCGTGCGCAGCCCCCATACCCATTCCAGACAAATTACTGAACAGACGAATGTCTGAAAGTGCACCTTTCAACATTTACACGTATAAAATTTATAAGGGTACTATACACACATGGCAGTGAAAAGCGGCAGAATACAAGCACGCAGACATGTACTCACACACAGACAGACAGACACGTGTACACACACACACGTGCTCGCAGACACACACACACACACACACACACACACACACACACACATGCAGACACACGCGATGTTAGCGATACTGACGGTCTGACGAGGGCACACACAGATACAGAACAGAGGCCCCATGCAGGAAGCAGCACTTCCCTCCTCAGCTCACTGTGGGCATAGAGAATTTAAGCGTGTGTGAAATGTGGAGTGACCCAGAGCTGCTGCTTCACATGGTACAGCACCAGGAAGTGCTGGCTCAGTCTAGCATGGCTCAAGGGCACAGCCTGTCTGCTGAAGCGAGGAACTGCATCTGCATGCTCTAAATTAAAAAGGTACCGGTCTGCTCCACATGGAGGTTTAACACTTTTTTGAATCTTCAAGGTTGCCTTTGTACAAATAAAAAAGTCAACATAATTCCAGCTAATTTATGCAATAGCTCTCCTCCAAGGATGTCTCACTTTTAATTATACACAGATGGCAGCGTTTGTGGATTAAAATGAAGCTCTATATGAGAAAGCTTTTTTTTTTAGAATATTGTTTTGATGTATGCATTTCTGTGAGTTTATACATGATTTGAGGCAATGTATTTAAAAGGCCTGTGCATACAAGCATTCAAGCCTTGTGCATAAAGTGATTTAAAAACACAAGCAAGCATTTAGGATGAGATGAAACTCCTGCTGGTAGCAGATTCTGACCTGCAGTGGACATAGGGACTTTGGCCTCATCCAGCCCCCACGTGTCCCCTGCCCAGAGCTCCCCCACTGACCGACAGATGGATGGACCAGCTGACTTTGCAGTGCAGCTGTTTTATCTGTCCAGGTGTCCCGCTAGTGTGGGGGCCGGGGGTGGGCATCTCGGGGCCGCAAGACGAACATGATGCCACAAGCAGAGCGTCTGTGAGACAGACAGGGAGGCAGGCAGGCAGAAAAGGTGGTGTAACTCCGAAACATGTCCTGTGACAGGGTGGTGTGTGAGGAAGCAGGGTGCAGGGCTACACAGGCGGCAGTGCTACACGGGCCGGAAGGCAGAGCTGAGCAGGACCCAGAGCAGGGTGGAAGGCAGAGCGGGGCGGGCCCCAGAATCGGTATGCCCACAAGCCAAGCCGAAGATAAAGTGAGGCGGGCCCCGGAATCGAGTATGATGAAGGCCCGAGCCGAAGACATAGTGGGGCGGACCCCGGAATCGAGTATGACCGAGGCCCGAGCTGAAGACATAGTGGGGCGGACCCCGGAATCGAGTATGACCAAGAGCCGAGCCGAAGACATAGTGGGGCGGACCCCGGAATCGAGTATGACCGAGGCCCGAGCTGAAGACATAGTGGGGCGGACCCCGGAATCGAGTATGACCAAGAGCCGAGCCGAAGACAGAGTGGGGCGGACCCCGGAATCGAGTATGACCGAGGCCCGAGCCGAAGACAGAGTGGGGTGGGGCCCGGAATAGGGTATGACCAAGGCCCGAGCCGAAGACATAGTGGAGTGGGGCCTGGAATCGAGTATGACCAAGGCCCGAGCCGAAGACATAGTGGGGCGGACCCCGGAATCGAGTATGAACGAGGCCCGAGCTGAAGACATAGTGGGGCGGACCCCGGAATCGAGTATGACCAAGAGCCGAGCCGAAGACAGAGTGGGGCGGACCCCGGAATCGAGTATGACCGAGGCCCGAGCCGAAGACAGAGTGGGGTGGGGCCCGGAATAGGGTATGACCAAGGCCCGAGCCGAAGACATAGTGGAGTGGGGCCTGGAATCGAGTATGACCAAGGCCCGAGCCGAAGACATAGTGGGGCGGACCCCGGAATCGAGTATGAACGAGGCCCGAGCTGAAGACATAGTGGGGCGGACCCCGGAATCGAGTATGACCAAGAGCCGAGCCGAAGACAGAGTGGGGCGGACCCCGGAATCGAGTATGACCGAGGCCCGAGCCGAAGACAGAGTGGGGCGGACCCCGGAATCGAGTATGACCAAGAGCCGAGCCGAAGACATAGTGGGGCGGACCCCGGAATCGAGTATGACCGAGGCCCGAGCTGAAGACATAGTGGGGCGGACCCCGGAATCGAGTATGACCAAGAGCCGAGCCGAAGACAGAGTGGGGCGGACCCCGGAATCGAGTATGACCGAGGCCCGAGCCGAAGACAGAGTGGGGTGGGGCCCGGAATAGGGTATGACCAAGGCCCGAGCCGAAGACATAGTGGAGTGGGGCCTGGAATCGAGTATGACCAAGGCCCGAGCCGAAGACATAGTGGGGCGGACCCCGGAATCGAGTATGAACGAGGCCCGAGCTGAAGACATAGTGGGGCGGACCCCGGAATCGAGTATGACCAAGAGCCGAGCCGAAGACAGAGTGGGGCGGACCCCGGAATCGAGTATGACCGAGGCCCGAGCCGAAGACAGAGTGGGGTGGGGCCCGGAATAGGGTATGACCAAGGCCCGAGCCGAAGACATAGTGGAGTGGGGCCTGGAATCGAGTATGACCAAGGCCCGAGCCGAAGACATAGTGGGGCGGACCCCGGAATCGAGTATGAACGAGGCCCGAGCTGAAGACATAGTGGGGCGGACCCCGGAATCGAGTATGACCAAGAGCCGAGCCGAAGACAGAGTGGGGCGGACCCCGGAATCGAGTATGACCGAGGCCCGAGCCGAAGACATAGTGGAGTGGGGCCTGGAATCGAGTATGACCAAGGCCCGAGCTGAAGACATAGTGCATGTCCCGTCCCAGGGAGTGTGTCCTGAGTGCTGTCAATCGGCTGTCACTGGCATGTCACTGTCTCTGCTCGGGGCCCAGCTCCCCGCCCAGCTCCCATCCTGTTCAGCTCGTTTGAGCCGGGTTTGAAATTGCGCTCCCTCTGATCTGTCAGCTCTTTAATGCGTCAGTGAGGAGGTGCCCATGGGGGCCCCGCTCCTTCCTTTTGTCTCCCATTTCCTTCTAAAACATTTTATTAAACACAGTTCCTCTGTATCTCCCCCTCCCCACGCGAGTCACCCAAAGGTCGCTGCAGCGGCTGTTTTGTTGGGAGGAAAAATGCCTTGTTTACCCCCCACCCAGCACCACCTCAGCAGAGTGACTGGTTACGGCATCCCTCCTGATGCTGTCTCCAGCATCTTTCCGGGCTCTTCCATGGTGTGTGTACATTCCTGTGTATGTGCAGCCTATGTTTTCTGATGGTGCACAGGGCTGGATCTACCTTTTCAAGGGCCCTCGGCAAAGCTTTACCTGGGAGGCCATCCTACCAAGAAAACTGATGATCAATTTCACTTCCTCTACAGCACAGATAACTTGTAACTGCCTGTTTTGCCTATTGCCAGCCCCAACTCCGCCTATGGTCCCACCTCTACATATGGTCTTGTCTCTCACTGTGGCTAGAGCCGACTGACTCTGCCTATGACTATAGCCGGGTGTCTCCGGCTATGGCTCCATCTCCACCTATGACCACGTTTCCGCCTGGGGCTGGGGCCGGCCCCATCTCTGCCTATGGTCTCGTCTCCGCCTGTGGTTACAGCCAACCCTGTCTCCACCTATGGCCCCATCTCATCCTGTAGTTATAGCCAACCCCATTTCAGCCTATGGTCCCGTCTCCGCCTGTGGTTGCAGCCAACCCCATTTCAGCCTATGGTCCCGTCTCCGCCTGTGGTTACAGCCGACCCTGTCTCCGCCTGTGGTTACAGCCGACCCTGTCTCCGCCTGTGGTTACAGCCGACCCTGTCTCCGCCTGTGGTTACAGCCGACCCTGTCTCCGCCTATGGTCCCGTCTCCGCCTGTGGTTACAGCCGACCCTGTCTCCGCCTATGGTCCCGTCTCCGCCTGTGGTTACAGCCGACCCTGTCTCCGCCTATGGTCCCGTCTACGCCTGTGGTTACAGCCGACCCTGTCTCCGCCTATGGTCCCGTCTCCGTCTGTGGTTACAGCCGACCCTGTCTCCGCCTATGGTCCCGTCTCCGCCTGTGGTTACAGCCGACCCCCTTTTCAGCCTATGGTCCCGCGTCCGCCTGTGGTTACAGCCAACCCTGTCTCCGCCTATGATCCCGTCTCCGCCTGTGGTTACAGCCAACCCTGTCTCCGCCTATGGTCCCGTCTCCGCCTGTGGTTACAGCCGACCCTGTCTCCGCCTATGGTCCCGTCTCCGCCTGTGGTTACAGCCAACCCTGTCTCCGCCTATGATCCCGTCTCCGCCTGTGGTTACAGCCAACCCCCTTTTCAGCCTATGGTCCCATCTCCACCTGTAGTTACAGCTAACCCCATTTCAGCCTATGGTCCCGTCTCCGCCTGTGGTTACAGCCGACCCTGTCTCCGCCTATGGTCCCGTCTCCGCCTGTGGTTACAGCCGACCCTGTCTCCGCCTATGGTCCCGTCTCCGCCTGTGGTTACAGCCGACCCTGTCTCCGCCTATGGTCCCGTCTCCGCCTGTGGTTACAGCCGACCCTGTCTCCGCCTATGGTCCCGTCTCCGCCTGTGGTTACAGCCGACCCCCTTTTCAGCCTATGGTCCCGCGTCCGCCTGTGGTTACAGCCAACCCTGTCTCCGCCTATGGTCCCGTCTCCGCCTGTGGTTACAGCCAACCCCCTTTTCAGCCTATGGTCCCATCTCCACCTGTAGTTACAGCTAACCCCATTTCAGCCTATGGTCCCGTCTCCGCCTGTGGTTACAGCCAACCCTATCTCCGCCTATGGCCCCATCTCTGCCTGGGGCTGGCTTATGGAATAATTCTTGTTTATGTAACTATGCAATATGTATGACTTTGTGTGAGCCTGATCCAGCCCTGACTTATGATGTATACTTTAATAAAAGTAATCTTTTACCCCAACCCAAACCCTTACTCTAACTCCATTATGCTTTTTGTTTATGTTCATTGATAGATGAGTAGGCAAGTCCTAATAAGACGAGTGGTTAATTCCCAATAAATGCTGGTAACCTGCTGGCAACACCTCCTGCATCCTGTGCAGGCCGGCCGGATGCCAAAGAAACCAGGAACGAAATCTCCCTCACAAGATAAACTTTGCAATATCTTAAATAACTCTGATGGCTACAGCTTGAAATGGGACAGTCAATGGGGCCACTTAAGTGGCGGCAGCGCCTCCCCCACCATTCAGGCGAGATTGTGGTGGTGCAGCTCGGCCCAAAGCACCGTGTGCCGCCGTCCATTGTGTGGCCGCGCCCTTTGTCCGCACAGCTTACACCGAGGCTGCACCTTAGCTACCGCAGTTCAAGCGTAAACCCACTTTTGTGCCAAACAATATATAGTGCTGCCTGTGAGCCACTAAATCCCACAACCAGCTGAGTCCTATGGAGTCAAAGATAATGCCAATTTATTTGCAGTGTGTGGCTCCCCCCGCCCCCCCCCCCGAACCGATTCAAATTAAGCCGTAAACATGTGACGATGGAATTAGCACATTTAGCGAGGCCCTTTCCCACATCCCATTTTGCGGCAGTGCGCTGATCCCTGCAAACGGGACGCGGGTGCAATTTTAATGACTGGCGCCGGTTTTGAAGTCCACATGAAAAAAGCAGCACTCGCCGTTTGTGGCGGCGCCTGATACGGAGCCCGCGCCGGCTGTGATTGGCGACGGCGACGGCCGCGTCTCCCCGATACCATCGGTGTCATTTTCCTCTCCACGATAAGGCGCCTCGCTGACAAGGCCCGATTAGGGGCAAAAAAATTATTATTACGATGTCTTTCATCCAGCAGGGGCTTAGCGATAAACAGCTCACCCTTGGGTAGATTTAGGAAGTACATAATGTTATACCCCATAAATACACTTTAAAAATAAAATAAAAATTGTCAACTACTTACAGTCTATTAAAATACTATACAAACTATATTTTCATAGAACAACTACATTTATACGCTTTTCTACTTATAGCACGGAAACAGAAACAATATCTATTAATTACTGGAAATATTTTCCAATGTGCAATTTACTTATATATTTGTAACTACAAAAATCAAGCGGTGAAACATTTCACTCTCAAATAATCACAGCACCATAAGGCAAACAATGGTCAAATAATATAGTATCAAATTAAAAATAAACTAAAACTGAAAACAATGCTACATCTTAAGGAAATCTGCTTTCACTGAGCACCCTAAGAGCAGGAAAAGGAAGGGGGGGGTATGAATAATAACCTAGAAGAAGCCGGTAACACAGCGTCAAACAGGAAAAAGTAAATATAATGACTAATCACTAAAATAAGAAAAATAAACATGTAAAGCCAACTAAAGGTGGAATCATGAATGATGAATGAAATAAATATGTATATGCAAAACATCCTTCAATCATGATTTTCCTCTGATGAGAAAAAGTATTCTACCTGACTTCTGAATTTAAAAATGACAAATTGGAGAATGTTCAAATACTATTCATAGTAATAAAAAACCAAACCTCTCTGGTTTAACCTCAAGACCGGCAGAATTCAGTCAGTTAGGGTTAGACTTGATTTAATAAATCATGTTTAATCTTTATTTGAGTCTTTGCCTGTCCAGGGAAAACAGAAGGACTGCCTGGTCAATCTTGTTAAATTTATACTAAGGACCATGTCCTACATAAATACTGCTTAGCTAAGTTCACATATTTCACACTGCACCAAATAAATATTTCAATAGGCTGTCAATATAAACAACAAAACAGTCACTTCTGGATAAAGTGCTAAAAAACTTTAAGAAAAAGAAGAATTCTTTTTTGAGTAGATTCAGCATATTCTGGTTGTGTGTGTGTGAGTGCGTGCATGTGTCTGTGTTTGTGTGTGCGTGTGTCTGTGTGTGTGTGTGTGTCTGTGTGTGTGCGTGTGTGTGCGTGTGTCTGTGTGTGTGCGTGTGTTACAAACAACGCTTAATGCTCTGATAAAGGTTCTCCCACCTATTGTATGCACACACTGACAGCACAAATTACATTAAAAATTAAAAGTAAATAAAAAGTAGGATATACGTACGCTATTTAGAATTTGTATGCATTTACTGTATATGAATTAAATATTATTGGATATATAAATGTTGCAGGCGACACGGCTGCCTTATCGTTCATGCTTATGATCGGCCCTCGCTGATCTGCCTGTCGGAGAATGAAAGGCGCTCCCAAAACGGGCTGCTCTCGGCGAGAGGGACGGGGTGGAGAAGGAGAGTGCGGGGGGGCGGGCGGCGCAGGGACACTCCAGCACCCATGGACTCCCGCAGTAAGCTTCAAAGGCATCGCGGCTTCAAACGCAGCACCCCCCCGCATCACCGGCATATTTATTTATTTCCACGGCGGCCTGCTCCGCTTCCTGGCAGAAGCACGCTGAGGACGCCAGCCCGCGGAGGCTCTCCTTTAAACGGCTGACAAATCAAGCCAGTGAGAAACAGAGCCATGTAGCCTTTAATACGGCCCTCACATCATCATAGGGGCGCGCCGCGCTCCCCGGCCACCAGCGGGCCACCAGCGGGCCACCAGCGGGCCACCAGCGGGCCACGGATCCGTCGCTGGTTTCAGCCGTTTATTAGCAGAGAAAGGGCCCCTCGACAGCCCCCGCTCCCACCACCGTCCCCCTGATTGACAAGGTATAATCAGCTTATCGGCCCTAATAAGAGCAGCAGCCTGCAGAGTTCCCCTCTACCTGGCCCTTGGTGAACTTTGGACAGCTGTGGCCCCGGGGCCCAGACTGCGATGCTCGGCGCTTATCTAAAACACTGCAATCACTTCCTAATGACTGACTTCATTTGGCCATCGATTCAGATGAGGGCTTGGGGGGCCGTGTGGCTGGGCACTGAAAGGCGTGTGAGCTGTCCCATCCTGGTGTAGTGATGTTCGTAATTAAGGTAACCGGCCATGGGAAACCAGGACCACTGACTTGGCACTCCGACTGTCCGACAGCGGACATGGAGGATTTCCACGTTTACATTCCACCATGCAGTGACAAACGGTCTGTTTGAAGACAGGGCCCGCAAGTAGAACAGCCCGAGTTTGGCCTGCAGGGAGGCCGAACGGCCCTCACGTGGCTCCTCACGCTGCGCCCACATGAAAGACTCCTGGCCTTTGAAAGGGAGAAACCTAGGGAACGAGTTTGGTTGGACGACACCAGGTGTTTGTCAATTGGCTTATCAAGGGATACCTTTTCATTGCACTCAGTAAATGAATTATGTTAAGGTCAAGTGCTGGCAATCGCGGTCGGCAGCCTTTAGCACATGCCCACACAACTGGACAGGGGTCAGGGAACTGCTTTAGGGACATCTGAGTAAAAAGAACAGGGTTTTGATAAACGATGTGATACTGGTATGACACAGACAACTCAAACTAGCAATCAAACCATGGGTTGGTTAGTGAAATTCAGGGATGCAGAATGGGCAGGAGGCAGACGGCCAGGAGTATCATTAGGGTGCCATCTCTCACCCCCACGTGCTCAGTGCGGACGTCACAAATGAAACCAGAAAGCTGCTAAGTGCAGATGCCTTATGTCTTTCATGTTTTAATTCAGATGCTAATGCTAGCACGTTTAACTAATGTTACACCAATTTTATTATGCACCCATAATTCAAGATCTTAGATCGGAATTTAATTAAAACTTAATGGTGCACTAAGCAGGTCCCATGTAGCTGGCCGATACAAAGTGCCAGTGCTAATGAAGCTACATGCTTTATTTATGAGACAAACAGCACCCAGGGGTTGGTATACATGCGCAGAGCAGAACGCCACGTCCATTTCAGCTGTTTTTAAATCCTTCAGATGCAACAGTGCCCAGTGCAGCACTGCATGTGAGGCCTAGGAATAAATAACCCGAATAAGCAGAAAGAAACCATGCAGGGTAAAGCAGCCTTCAGTATCATCAGGCCATAAGGGTGAACGCAGACACAGTGAAAAGCCGTGCATGTCATAAGGGTGAACGCAGACACAGTGAAAAGCTGTGCATGTCATAAGGGTGAACGCAGACACAGTGAAAAGCTGTGCATGTCATAAGGGTGAACGCAGACACAGTGAAAAGCTGTGCATGTCATAAGGGTGAACGCAGACACAGTGAAAAGCCGTGCATGTCATAAGGGTGAACGCAGACACAGTGAAAAGCCGTGCATGTCAAAAGGGTGAACGCAGACACAGTGAAAAGCCGTGCATGTCATAAGGGTGAACGCAGACACAGTGAAAAGCTGTGTATATCATAAGGGTGAATGCAGACACAGAAAAAACTCTTTCCAATATGCACCTACGTGAAAAAGTTACAGCTGTCATACCCATTTCTGACACTATAAACTGTTAATCATTTCAGCAATGGCCACAGATATGGTTTCTCAGAATCACATCATTAAGAACAACCGATGTCTAATATATGTGAACCCGGGGGCACGAAACTCATAATTACCAGTTACAAAAAGCAGTTAGAAAGAGCAAGCGAGAGTGCAAAAATCAGTATCATTCAATAGCACATTTAAATTGCTACATGTTTACACTTAATTACAAGGAATGCACGCTGGCTTAGACTTTACAATATATTGTGAATTAAGACTAATACGGAAATATGCACCCTGAATATTGAGAAAACCAGCAGCAGTAGCAGAAGCACACTGACCAACCAGGTGTTAACAGACAAACAGATGCGGCACTAAAGTCTGTTTCCTAACGTCACTACCAGGTGAATGAGGGACGTCACCACTGACACGATAGTGGAGGGGACAGCGAACTGTGGGACGAGCAAAGAAAGCAAGCTCCCCCTGATCGATATCCTAAGATGGACTTAGCTGTGGGAGACAGGTGACAGGCATGCCGAATAAACAGGGCTTCTGTTTTCAATGAGTCAATGGAAACAGAATGTGTGTGACTCTATGTGTGTTACAGAGAAGGAGAGCAAGTGTGTTACGGGAGGGACAGTGAGTGCATTACAGAGGGGGGAGAGCGAGTGCGTTACGGAGGGGGAATGGCGAATACGTTACAGAGGGGGGAGAGCCAGTGCATCTCAAAGGTGGAGAATCATTGCATTACAGAGGAGGAGAGTCTGTGTGTTACAGAAGGGAAAGTTACTGCTTATGAATTAAAAAAAAATAACCTCTGCATTTGACAGTGTGTACTGCAGTGATTCATCTTTGCATCAACGTGAGATTAGTGAGTGTCAAAAAGAGGGTCATGTGTGCAGATTGGCTGCAATGTCACATTAACAGCAGGATTACCTGTGCAATGCAGGACTACTGGTGAGACTGGGAGCATATAAAAAAAAATATAGGAGCATACATGAGCCCCGGATGGCTGAATATCAGGGAATGGCTGAATATCAGGCAATGAAATACCTGACGTAGAACTTCTATATTCTTACTCGACTCTTTTTCTGGTGTGTGTTTAAAAAAAAAATAAATTCTGCACTACTCAATGGAGTTCTCAGAGATAGTATTCATAGCTTGGGTCCTTATTGAGCTAGAATCGGAAATTCATTGCAGAGTCTCAAAGCACTTATGCAAGTTGCTCTGGCTAAGGGCCTCTGCCAAATCCTGTAAATGTAAATGAATGCAAACTGCATTTCTGAATATGTGAGTTGTACTTACAGCATAAGACAAAGGTGGTCAGTGGTCTGTGGTCGGTGCCCCCCCCCCCCAGTTTAATTAGGGCAGTTACAGAGCAGTGGTGGCTTTGGGACACGTACTTGTAATTGTAAGATTGAAGGTTCAAATCCCCGTCCAGCAAGGTACCACTGAGGTACCCTGAGCAAGGTACCGCCCCCAAGCACTGCACCCCGGGCGCTGAATTAGCTGCCCCCTGCTATGTCACATTGTCACATATGGGTTAAATGCAGAGAACACAATTCGTTGTTGTGCACTGTGTACTGTGGTGTGTCAGCAGTGACAATCACTAAATTAATAGAAATTAACTAAATTAAAATTATGACGTGGCGTCTTACCAGCTGCCATTAAAATGAAAATGAATAAACTTTCTCAATCTGCAGCAGAAGCAGCTAAGAGAGGCTGACAGAGAGAATGAGCTTTCATACACAGGAGGAAGACAGTGCTTCTTGATGCAGTGACAGAGAGAATGAGCTTTCATACACAGGAGGAAGGCAGTGCTTCTTGATGCAGTGACAGAGAGAATGAGCTTTCATACACAGGAGGGAAGGCAGTGCTCCTTGATGCAGTGACAGAGAGAATGAGCTTTCATACACAGGAGGAAGACAGTGCTTCTTGATGCAGTGACAGAGAGAATGAGCTTTCATACACAGGAGGAAGGCAGTGCTTCTTGATGCAGTGACAGAGAGGATGAGCTTTCATACACAGGAGGAAGGCAGTGCTTCTTGATGCAGTGATAGAGAGAATGAGCTTTCATACACAGTAGGAAGGCAGTGCTCCTTGATGCAGTGATAGAGTGAGAAGTAACCTTCACCCCTGTGAAATTCCGAAGAAGTGGTTTTGGCAATTGCTGCTAAAATGCTTTTTAAACAGCATTTTTAATCCCTGTGATTGCCCCCAGCACCCCCCCCCCCCACCTCACACCCATTCCCGCCCCCTGTCCCCTCCCCTCACGCCCATCCCCATCCAATGGCCCCACCCCTCGTCCCTGTTCCCCATGCACATCCTTCACTAAACACCCACATCTCCTGCCTCTGGCCCGGTACCCTGCCCATCCCCCACCCCTAGCCCCACCCCTTGACCCCACATTCTGTCCATCTCCTGTTTGCATTATCCAGGCCTCCCCTGTCCCCGCCCCTCACCTTCTACCCATCCCCCTCCCCTGTCCCCGCCCCTCACCTTCTGCCCATCGCCTCCCCCTGGCCCCGCCCCTCACCTTCCACCCATCCCCTCCCCTGTCCCCGCCCCTCACCTTCTACCCATCCCCCTCCCCTGTCCCCACCCCTCACCTTCTACCCATCCCCCTCCCCTGTCCCCGCCCCTCACCTTCCACCCATCCCCTCCCCTGTCCCCGCCCCTCACCTTCTACCCATCCCCCTCCCCTGTCCCCGCCCCTCACCTTCTGCCCATCGCCTCCCCCTGGCCCCGCCCCTCACCTTCCACCCATCCCCTCCCCTGTCCCCGCCCCTCACCTTCTACCCATCCCCCTCCCCTGTCCCCACCCCTCACCTTCTACCCATCCCCCTCCCCTGTCCCCGCCCCTCACCTTCCACCCATCCCCTCCCCTGGCCCCGCCCCTCACCTTCCGCCCATCGCCTCCCCCTGGCCCCGCCCCTCACCTTCTACCCATCCCCCTCCCCTGTCCCCGCCCCTCACCTTCTGCCCATCGCCTCCCCCTGGCCCCGCCCCTCACCTTCCACCCATCCCCCTCCCCTGTCCCCGCCCCTCACCTTCTACCCATCCCCTCCCCTGTCCCCGCCCCTCACCTTCCACCCATCCCCTCCCCTAGACCCGCCCCTCACCTTCCACCCATCCCCTCCCCTGGCCCCGCCCCTCACCTTCCACCCATCCCCTCCCCTGGCCCCACCCCTTGCCCCTGTTCCCCATGCACATCCCTCACTCCACAAACTCCCGCCTCTTTTACCCATTCCTGTTCCCCACCCTCTGACCCCGCCCCAGGCCCTGCGCCCATCCCCCCTGCTTTGATGTGATGCTGGAAATGTCAGCAGCCTAAGGGCTGGCGGCCTCGCCAGACGCCTGCTTACCTGTCTCCACAGCGATCTGGTAGCCCGCCTCCAGCCGGCGTGATGACCTTTCCAGCCGCTCTGTGTTGTCCAGCAGATGTGCTCTCTGTAACAAATGGAGGAAAATGGGGAAGAAAGACAGTAAACAATAACAGAGACAGATGGTCAAACATAAAAGTCATGTCACCTAAACACACCCCTTACATATATGCGAAATATATACAAACAGAGCGAGCGAGCGAGAGGGACGGAGGGAGGGAGGGAGGAAGCTGTCGGCATGAGCCTCTCCAAGGTCCACTGGCTGCTGTCCCCAAATCCTGAACTACTTCCCCGCTCAGCCATAAATGTCAAAGGCCGCATGTGAACCACGACTCAGAGCCCTTATTGGAGCTTGGCTCTGCTTTATAGGTGCTCTCAGCTGCTGGAACTCATTATTTCACATTTAGTGTCCAGGGCAAAGTTGATAGAGGGAGGATGAGTTAATTGAGGTGTAATAAATGATAATTTGCTGCTTTCATGCAAAATAATCTAGCAGCGTGATAGCTACAAAAAAGATGTTAAAAAAACTCTCAGGAAGCCACTGATTAAAACCACATCACTAAGGGAAAAATGCTGCCATTTCAACATAGCAGATGTTGTGGACTCTGGCCTGATAGGGGGCGCTGTGTCTGTGCCTCTGCGTCCTAGAGACTCCAAGGCAGTTGCCTTACTCACAACTTGTCATAAGGTATTAAAAAAGGGTAGGGGGCGGGCGGCTCCACAGACAGCTGTTCGGCTTTGGCCATCACACTGATGATGACCAAGATGACCGTACATATGAACCGAAAGGTCCAGCCAAAAGTACTGCCTGCTTTGCTCAGTATGAGCCGCCCAGGTCACCGGGCCGCAGAGCAGACAGCTCGGACCTGCGGGCTGCCCGGCACCGCAGTGCCCCGCTGCACACACCAGCACCTCGCAAAAATGAACTTTCTGAAGAAAATTTAATCTCCACTTTTTTCCGCTCTCCACCTAAGGGGAGGAAAAAAGAACTGAATCTGCCGTTCTAGTAAAGCTGTCAAAATATGTACAAACTAATCACTCGAAGAAAAAAAGCGAAAGACGACATATTCCACTTCTCAAAGTTTGACAATGAAAAAGGGGAAAAAATTCATCCTCTGAACTTTTTTTCCTGCCGCACGCCGTTGACAGATGTCATTTAAAATTGCAGAAATACTTTTTAATAGTTTAAAGGGGGGGGGGGGGATGGAGCCGGTGCTTCCTAATGAGCCCCAATGGATCGCTGGAGACGGAGGTGCCGTATTGACACGCACACTTAAGCTAGCACACCTAGCCCAGGATGCCGCAGTGCCTCGGAGGAGCGGCGGCCGGGGACACTGACAGAGCGCGGCGTTCCCTCATCTTCAAAGAGCTCCACTGATTAGTATGTTATCATTACCATTCGAAACGTGATTTCCCTATTCCCTCCCGGCAAAGGTGACACGTCTCAGGGAGGCGGCCAGCAGGCTCTCGCAGGGAAAGCCACTTCAAAGCCGTTTCTCCAATCTCTCTCTCGCTCGCTCTCTCTCTCTCTTTCACTGTCTTCTTTTTTTTTTTTAAACAGAGGAGGGGGTAGGAGGAGACGGGGGAGTGTTTGACGATGGCAGTGGTAGAGCGAGGAGGATCATTAAAACAATGCACAGTGGTCGGCATGGAAAGCCCAACAACATTACAGCAGGACCAATCCCAGCAGACATATGCTGGGAGTGTGAGAGTGTGTGTGGGGGGGGGATCAGTCTTATGAGGACTATTTATAAAGCTGCAATGTCTAAACTGCAAAGGAAGACAAAGACACTGTTTACAGATGAGTCTGCCTCCCCCAGTCATGGGGATGGCACTGCCAGGGGAAAGGGCTTTGTCAAATCGATAGATGGAAAACAGTCATTTCATTCATTCATAACATTCTGAAATGGAGGCTCAGAGCAAAGCGTAAAACTCATTTCTGTTTTTTAATGCACTGCATAACTTAGAGCAGAGTGCAAAACTCACTTTCGTTTATTGGGGGCACTGCATAACTGAGTGCAGTAAAAAAAAAAGTAATTTCTGTTTTTTAATGCACTGCATAACAGCGCAGTGCAAAGGTCATTTTTGTTTTTTAATGCGCTGCATAACAGCGCAGTGCAAAAGTAATTTCTGTTTTTTACTACACTGCATAGCAGAGTAATGCACAGAACCCATTTTAATTTTAGTGCACTGCTCAACGGAGTAGAACGCAAAACTCATTTCAGTTTTTATTTTTTATAACCGAGTTGCAGGGCACTGGGTGAATCTAGTGATTTTTATGACAGTATTAAACCTCAAAGCACTGCTTAGAAATGTTTTTGTCTCAAGATACATATATTTTTTTCTTGTTTTATTACTCTACAATCATATAACAGTGACTGAGCGCCACCAGAGCCTGTGGGAGCCGTACAGAGATCATGTGGCAGGAATCTATGCGTATAACAGGAACTAAAGGTCAGTACTGTAAAAGGCGGGGTCAAACTGCCAATCTTTATCACATGACTGCCAATTTCTAACCCTAACTGACATAAATGTGACAACCATGTCAGAACAGCATGTGCATGCATGGCAGCCACTCCTCTTTTTGTGAACCGTAACCTGAAGGAGCTAAAGGGAACGTTCTGCTGTTGTTTTTTAGCAGGGAACACTAAGTCACCAGAAGCGCACGGTATACGGGCGCTTCAGTATCAAAGAGAGCGTCGCTCACATTCAGCACTTTCAAAAGGGCCGATGCTTCCTTATTATTTCAATAAGGACGAGCGTCAAACTGAATAATAAGGACAGCTCTTCATCACCGCCATGTGATCTTTTCCCAGTTTGTTTGGGAGTTGTAAGATGAGAAATTACAAGTGTCAAACAGCAGTGAATGCAGATGCTAAATATTTAAACATGTTTCTCAGCGATGGAAAAGTATAGTTTTTAAACAGAGCTTAGTATGAATAAGCTGTATGGTCTTTGATTAAAACCCTGAAATGGAAACCGCTTGGTTATAAAAAAAAAAAGGGTGAAATGAAACAGCATCATAATTGGCTGCTGCTAACGGGAAAACGCTTTGCAGGTGAGGTGGGGAGAGTCCCCGCAGCTTCAAACACATCCCATCTGCTCTGACTGTCAATGCAGCGGCTAGGAAATAAGAACACAAACAGGGAAACACGAGGGGAGGGCAGCGACGTGCTCGGCACTGCGAGGTCTGCGTGGCCCTGTGACGGGAGGAGACAGGAAGGGGAAGTGACACAGCGGCTCAGAGGCCCTTTGCTAAGCCGCGAAGCGTAGCATCCATGCCTTTACACAAACACTCAGCCTGACAAATATCATATTACAGTGATGCAGTGCTTCCTTTTCAGTACTTAATCAAACGAGGAGTAGAGCAGAAAGGAAGACCCTTAAAAGAGTGCCCAGTGCCACTTTCTGCTGTGCTGCAAGGCATCAGTGACTGCCTGCATTCAGAAGCTTTACTAATGGGGAAATGGACAGCTTTCTCTGCATCTCAATCTAACAGGAACCTTACCAGCTGTTACTGCTGTCCAGTCCTGCACACACCATCGGGGGAGGGGGGGGCACTTGGCCAGCAGGGGAGGTGAGAGGGGGCAAAGACAGGCCTGGGGTACCTCAGCTAGAGACACAGTGCACTGGCCAGCAGGATGGGGGGGGCGAAGACAGGCCTAGAGCTCCTCATAATGCATTGGAGGGAATCAGGGAGTGAGAGAGGTACAGTGGAAGCACTTACCTCCTCACGCAACTTTATCAGCTGACAAGGGAAGCGAGCGCAGAGAGAGAAAGAGGGAAAGGGGGAGATAAAAAGCAAAGACATGGCAGCAGAGAGATCAGTCATGCGGCAGGGTACAGAATTAACCTTGACGATTTATCTGTTTGCATGTTTAGCATTTAGAAATCACAGACAAACACATTAAACGAAGCTAAACACAGATTCATGCGGAGTTTTGAACAAACAAAGATCAACTTCTTCGCTGTCACATTAAACAAAGACGGAGGGGCTGGATCTCTCCCGGCTGCATCTAAAGTATCATCATCAAGGAGGAAATCAAAATCAGAGTCACATCACAACACTCGATATGGCAAAGAAGAAAAGGGAGAATCCCCACGAACGGCAGCGAAGGCGGCAGCGGGAGCGAGAGCAGGCCGATCAGCCCAGTGTGCCGCGCATGGCGGCCGTGCTCCCCCCCCCCCGTCAGGCTATGCTCACACACCTCCGACAATCACACAGCACGCACATGCACGCATTCTAAACATCATTATACAGAGACAGCTACAAGACGACTATGACGCAAAAGATTTGTATGTGAATCATAAATTAACTATGGCTATAGTAGGACTGTCACTACTGATGGTGTTAATAATCTTGTAATCTATTGATTAATCTGGAGAAAAACTGAGGGTGCCACTTTACAATAAGGCTCCCTCTTGCCACTTGCAAATGGCAGTAACTCATTAATAAAAATAACTTTAAATAAAAAGTTAAATACATTAAAATAACATTTTAAATCTATTACTAATTTACAAGCCAATTAATAACCAGAGTATAAACCATTCATAAACTCTTTATATGGGTAGCCTTATTGTAAAGTGGCATATCATATAATAATAAATGTTTATTGCAATTAGCAGGCGGCAGAAACCAGCCGTGAAAGGGGCAGTAGCTGAGGGCTACACGTATACGGTCCGTTTAGTTCCTTCCAGTTTACAGAAGTTGCTTTTTTTGATAGCGGAAAGCAGTGGTGTAAGGTGCGCACGCACCCCCTGTCACGAAAACATTTTTGTATGTGAAATCCGGAAATATTTATATTTAAGAAATGTCTTCCCCATCATCGTGAACTTCCGTGAGTCTTTAAAATGCCGCGATCGTGATTAGGAGTCCTTACTTATTTATTGATACATCTTGCGACAGTTAGTAACGATTCGTTGCTGTTTCACACAGGTGACAACTAACTATTCCTATGAAATATAAGGAAGTAAAACGCACACAGTAAATTGAAAATACGGTAGACTGATGGTCTATTTCAACATCATTCTGAAGTTTTCAGCAATAAAATCACTACAATCACAACGCATTAGCTAAAATATCAGAGGTTATGAAAATCATTTAAAACATATACAGTTTATTGTGGAAAACCTGTTCTGAAGAAACGGTGGGTGCACTGGGAACTAGGAGGCGAAAGGCCAAAAACACACGGTATGAACCGCCACTGGTGGAAGGAAACCAGAGGATGCGGAGTGAACCCACGCAGACGCAGAGCGAACCTGCAAACTCCAGACACATAAAGCTGCCCCACTATGCCGCTCTGACAGCTGTGATGTCGATATCTCATCACAAGGGCTGATCCGAGACCAGTAAGCTGCACGAAAACATTTTACTGTCTCAGGAAACAAACCTATTAGCAAGCTTTGCAGTTTTAATGATGGTCCATTTTCGGCATTTCAGCGCGAGCAGTGTGCATCATAATCACTGTGGAGCTGCTGTTGGACTCACTGGTAAACAGTGTGGTGCATTTGTGAGAAATGTAACAGAAACGAGAAGAGAGAGAAGCGAACAAGAGGAGGTTACGAAAAGACATGTCAGTCCTGCTTTGTGTCTGCAGGAGCAAATCACGGCAGCACCACCAACATACTTCACAGATTCTCTTGGTAGATAATTTCTTTTTGGCTATAGTTAATTTTCAGTTCCAAAATATCGCAAAAAATTAACATACTTTTAAAATTGTAAGTCTTTTACAATATCGTTCAGCACTACTCGAGACATACAATGTTAATTATATATATATATATAGTTATTATGTACTCTATTATGTACGATGACGCGGCTAATCGTTTTAGCGGCGATTAATTTATCATAATGGGATCTTAGAAAGCAAAATGATTTACGTCAAAGTGATGACAAAGATAGGCTATGCTACACCGAGAGGCTAAATGGCAAATATCTATGACTAACTTCGCATTACCGGCTGAGTCCGTCAAACTCGAATGTCTTCTTTTAAGATGTATTTGCATTGAAGTTGTTCTGTGGTGATATTTTACGTTCTGCTTTGCAATGCTGACAGACGAATGCATTCGCATCCACTTTTAACATGAAGTGCTTCCACAGAACTGATGCTTTCCCTGTTTGTTTGGACCCTCATCCATTATGTCCCGTCTTCCTTCCGCCAAATTTTAATCGATGTTTTTTAATAATCGAGTAATCATGGCAGCTCTGGCATACAGGCATATATATTTACTACGTATACTATAGTGTGTGTAAAAAATAATCAAACCGTGATTAGTTATTTTATTGTTTATTTTGAGTGAAAAAAACAAATCAGTTAAATTCATTTAATGAAATTGGTTACATATCAAAGCAGCCAGTTAACAGCACTTCCTTGCGATAAATGATCTTTGCTTTTTTAAAGATTAAATACAAACGGTAGTTCAGTGACAAAGAGATAGTATAATGACTAGTTTATTTAATGCCAAGTTCATTGTTCATTTAGAGAAGCAGGCAGAGGCATCATCCTCAGCACCACATGCAGAAAGATGGCCGCATTTTGCAAGAGGGAAGAAGAACAAGTTTGTTAATTTGTCAGTGGTTGCAGGTGATTTTTTAATCTCCATTTCTTCTGAGAGATTAAAGGTTAGCAGATCTGAGGCAAGCCTGCAGGCCATCATCATCTCCACTTCTCATCTTTTTCTCTGCTGTTTGGTCATTCTCAATTTTTCTACTTTTATAATTCGCTAATGTATCAGAAAGAGGCAGGGCTTGGATCATAAATTATAAACCGGATTCCAGACAAAAGGAGAGCAAAATTAATGCTAAAATGTTAGCGTGGCAGAGGACGACTCTGCAGCGCCGCATTTGTGACCCTGTGGACGACGCCCAAAGAGCAGCCTGGACTGAAGATGCTAAAGACTGATTAAAGTGATTATAAATTAATGCTAAAATGTTAGCATAGGCTGCGGACGACTCCCCCGCAGCTCCACTTACTACCCTACAGACCAGTCCAAACAAAGCAGCCCAGACTGCAGGTGTCAAGGAGTTATCAGGTTGAACTGTCATCTGTGATTCGTTTTTAGTGACAACAGGACATGAGATGCAGCCGAGCTGGGGAACAGTCACCGAGTCACATGGAGCCACAGACAGAACTCAGCCCACACATACTGGCCCTGAAATCCCTGAGATGTCTATGGGTAACGGAAGCTGAGCCACGCCTATGAAAGAAATGCACCACTGGGATGCCAGTGAGAGGCTTGTTCACAGTCAGCAGTGTTCAGGCCACAGGCAGCAAGGGGACCAGATGGAGTCTTACTATGACAGACAGGCGACGGGGAGATGGAAATCAGCAGCACCTCATATGAAAGGAAACCAAAAGGTGGGACACTAGTGGCTCCGTTTGACTGAATTAATGTGCTACTGACCACAGAAAGTCGCGATCAAGGCTGATCATTCAAAAATGTTCAATGATACCAATTAATGTCCAGCAGCTACGGCACTGCAGCAAACTGCTGGTCTCAGACCGACAGGCACAGACCCAGGAAAAGAGGAGCAGCTTCTCACCAAAAACGCAGCACTTTGCTGATGGAAACTGCCTTTTATTTTTCAGGTCATCACCCCCCACGTTAGCTGCATTATTTAAAAGGGCCAAAGTTTAAGACTACACTACAGATGTGGCTATTTAGAGCTTGTGGGGGCCCAGCCCTGCCCGGGACGTTCACCGGGGTCCACACCACTCTCAATAGCAACCAAACAAAACTGTCTCTATCTTATTTGTGCTGCTTGGCTGAGCACAAGCCCTCATGGAGTATCTGCGGAAAAGCATATGAGGGGCTTTGTGCTGCTCTCTTTGGAAGACCTTCCTCTCTGTATAGTTACAAATCCGCTCATATGAATAATAGGTGCACTGCAATAGCTGCTCTAGACACAAAGTGTAATGTTCATGAAACTTTATATTTTGCCTTTATTTACATCCATTAGATCCTTATAGCTAGCTGTATTTAAAAATACACAACTACAAATTTCAGTTTAATTCAAAACAGAATTTAATACAAATAATGATGGGTTTGCTTTGGAGCTTAACAACTCCAGTCCATGCCGGCTCAGACCAGCAGAATCTCTAGTGGCCGAGCCTTCTGCTGTGACTGCAATGGAAACTGTGCCGCAGAGCATCTGTGAGACAGATTGCGTCTGTGTGTGTGTGTGTGGGCTGTCTGTGTGTGTGGAGTGTGCGGTGTGTGTGTGTGTGGCAGGTGAAACCCTGGCCTGTGTGTGTGTGTGTGTGTGTGGCAGGTGAAACCCTGGCCTGCCTGCATCTGTGGGAAAGCCTGTGCGACGCTCGACCAGCACATTATTAAAAAAACGCGATAGCGACAATTCTGTCTCTGTCTGTGCACAGATAACGAATAAATGCCGAACTCTATTAAACTAGCCTTTGCACATTATCGCAGGACCAACACGCTATTTTCAGAACTTATGAAGGCTCCCTATATATTTAGTTATAAATCCTTGCCATGTAACGAAAAGATTTGTGTCTGGTAATGATCTGTTCAGCCAGGGCTATAGGAAACGATCCTGACCTCTTTCAGATCGTCAGGAATTAGATTGACCGACTCAGCCGTCCCCCAGTCCCCCGCCTTCTTTATATAGCCTCGTTTCGTTCCATTCCGAGAAGGAAAACACACTTCAGGTTTGCCATACGCCACACGCAGCTTGACCAAGTCTGTAAAATGTAAATGAGGCAAACGTGGAGCTGGAGATTTATTACTTCAGCCATGGAAAAGTAACGTCTTCACTGTCAAATATCTTCATTCTTAATGTGTTTCTGTGTGTATGTAAATATATACATACATGTAAACACATGTGGAGTGATGAGATATTGAAAGGGCAAACAGAATGTGTCACATAATTATAGTACCATTTTGTAAGGTTTATACACACAAAGACATATATACATATATACACACAGATATACACATACACACACACACATATGTACGTGTGTGTGTGTGTGTACACACATACGACAAAAATTAAAATGCAATTTTGGTTTGTTAAAAGTACAGAGGACTTTTGGTTGGTTGTGAGGACAGAGAAGCTGGAGAATTGCAACAGTGTCATCAAATGTAAAAGCTGATATATCAAAAGTAACACCAATCACAAATCTGCGCAGTGACAAATAAGGACACGTTCAATGACCTTTAAAAAGAGATGATGCATTTTAGGCATACTGCACGACTACATTAATTTTTTATTGAAATTCGCAATGACAAACTATGTATTCAAATAAAACCAAGCTACTGAGCTAAAGCTACACAATTATAACAGAATACATTTTTTTCTTTATTTAATAACTGCTACACAAATACTGTGAATGATTAAATCTTTTGAAAAGTAATTCTAAGAAACATGTTAAAAAAAACACAATTTTTCTTGTATGAGTGCTCGTGCGCCCACACACATGTACCTACTTGTGCACACAGCGATGCTTTATAAGGAACAAACACTAATGATATAAAATTAATGTCTTTGTGTCTTCTAGCTTTTCTTGTGTTTTCTGTGGCAGTTCTGACAACAAGCCAACCTCAAGTTTCACATAAATAAAGCTGACAATGACATTTTATTTTATTTATTTTTTGCATGGCTAATTTGGATGGAATATGCACATCAATTACACTCGCTAGCTAACAGTATACATATGTTTGTAAGATGAGCTGTGTGGAGGTCATTATTGAAATGGTAATAGGGAGGATAAAAAAAAAAAAAAGACAACTTTGCAGGACAATGGCTGATGGTGAACGAGAGTGCGCTTGCCGAGTTCCCACCGTAACCAGGACACATCGCGGCACCGGAGAAAGGGCAGCAGGCAGGAGGAGCCGCATGCTCCGGCTCACAGCAGCCGCGCATGTGAATGGCACATGAAGCAAGTCTCTGCTTGAAGCACCACACCATTGAGAAGCAGCACTTCATAAAACCCACGCTGCAATCACGTGTCATACCTCTCAGCCATCACAATCAATACATTGTAATTTAATGCTCAATTTTAATTAGACGTTTCATTGCGATTAACATGTCAGTCTGATTTAGAAAGCACATGTGTTTGTCATTTTACCTTCTGCAGGTAGCTTTCAGGTGTTAGATACGCGTCTCCCCGCATTGCACTGGTAATAAGTAAGAGAGTCACGTGACTGGGCACAGACTAACGGCAGCGGGATAACAGCACAGATCCCCATCCAAAGCCTCAGCGTTGTTCTTGAGGGCGCCAAAAGACGACTGCCAAAAATTCAGTGCAATTACACAAAACACGACTTGGGAGGGGGGCAGCGTGCCCCCCCACGGTGGTCCACAGGGGCGGAGCCCATTCACACGGAGGCTTTGCATTGAGACTGTTGCTTCCGCTCCACTTGATGCCAATGGAACAGCGACGGCGAGCCCCCAAGCCCCGAGCCCCCGAGCCCCAGCCAGCCGCCCACTCGCCGGGGCCCTGCTGATTAGCACCCTACCTGGCTCTCGGAGGAGGCTCCCTCGCCCTCCAGCAGCTCGTTGCGAACCTCGTCACTGTAGGCGATGCGTGACCTTTTCTGGGGGGGGGCGACAACAAAAATAAGCGTCAGCATGGCTGTGCTGGACATAACTCACACTCACGCAGCACGAGGGCCCTCTACCGGAGGCCCAGCGGGACAGGGTGGCCGTGCGGCCGTGCCTCCATCCGCCTGTCCCTCCAAAATGAAAATAATCACAGAAAACCCCTTTTTCTACTAAATAAATAAAATGAGAAGAATAAGAAAAAAGGCAGAGAGACGTAGAAAATGTTCTGGTGAAATGTCAGTGATAAATGTGCACTCAGCCCTGTCTGTGCTGGCAGCTCAGTGCTGTCACGGCCCTGTGATAACGGGGATGTGAGCAGCACACGGAATAATTCATCACGCGCCGCTCGGAGACTGGTGTTCCGACACGCCACGGCTCTCCCTGCGCCCCTCGGAGCGCATAGAGGGGAGCGGCTGGAGGCGGAGCTCGCCACGCGCCGGGGAAGACTGCGGCTTTGGGGGTACCTTGTTTACAAACATACAGCCCCTTTGGTGAGAGGGAAGGCGAGGCCCTGCTCCCAGCACAGTCCCCCCACACGCCTCATGCAGGAGAGCTAACACGCGCTCCCTCTGCTCAGTCATATTTAGCGAATGGCAGAAGGGTTCATCTCCTCTCTCTGAATATACGCAGAAAGCAGACCACACCCCTGCCCGTCGGATGTGCTCTGCTCTGTTTGTAAACGCATTTGTATGCATGCATCTCTCAGCACAGGGCTCTTAGCTACAATTAACATGAGGAAACTAACCATTCGGTTTGTCCCCTGGAAACAGAGGGGCTTGGCGAGGGGTGGGAGAATACTGGTGCACACGCTCTCAGGCAGGACACAGCCCTGACACCCTGTGTAAGAGAGCGGCGGTGCACACGCTCTCAGGCAGGACACAGCCCTGACACCCTGTGTAAGAGAGCGGCGGTGCACACGCTCTCAGGCAGGACACAGCCCTGACACCCTGTGTAAGAGAGCGGCGGTGCACACGCTCTCAGGCAGGACACAGCCCTGACACCCTGTGTAAGAGAGCTGCGGTGCACACGCTCTCAGGCAGGACACAGCCCTGACACCCTGTGTAAGAGAGCGGCGGTGCACACGCTCTCAGGCAGGACACAGCCCTGACACCCTGTGTAAGAGAGCGGCGGTGCACACGCTCTCAGGCAGGACACAGCCCTGACACCCTGTGTAAGAGAGCGGCGGTGCACACGCTCTCAGGCAGGACACAGCCCTGACACCCTGTGTAAGAGAGCGGCGGTGCACACGCTCTCAGGCAGGACACAGCCCTGACACCCTGTGTAAGAGAGCGGCGGTGCACACGCTCTCAGGCAGGACACAGCCCTGACACCCTGTGTAAGAGAGCGGCGGTGCACACGCTCTGAGGCAGGACACAGCCCTGACACCCTGTGTAAGAGAGCGGCGGTGCACACGCTCTCAGGCAGGACACAGCCCTGACACCCTGTGTAAGAGAGCGCCGGTGCACACGCTCTCAGGCAGAACACAGCCCTGACACCCTGTGTAAGAGAGCTGCGGTGCACACGCTCTGAGGCAGGACACAGCCCTGACACCCTGTGTAAGAGAGCGGCGGTGCACACGCTCTCAGGCAGGACACAGCCCTGACACCCTGTGTAAGAGAGCGGCGGTGCACACGCTCTGAGGCAGGACACAGCCCTGACACCCTGTGTAAGAGAGCGGCGGTGCACACGCTCTGAGGCAGGACACAGCCCTGACACCCTGTGTAAGAGAGGCGGTGCACACGCTCTCAGGCAGGACACAGCCCTGACACCCTGTGTAAGAGAGAGGCGGTGCACACGCTCTCAGGTAGGACACAGCCCTGACACTCTGTGTAAGAGAGAGGCGGTGCACACGCTCTCAGGCAGGACACAGCCCTGACACCCTGTGTAAGAGAGCGCCGGTGCACACGCTCTCAGGCAGAACACAGCCCTGACACCCTGTGTAAGAGAGCTGCGGTGCACACGCTCTGAGGCAGGACACAGCCCTGACACCCTGTGTAAGAGAGAGGCGGTGCACACGCTCTGAGGCAGGACACAGCCCTGACACCCTGTGTAAGAGAGCGGCGGTGCACACGCTCTCAGGCAGGACACAGCCCTGACACCCTGTGTAAGAGAGCGGCGGTGCACACGCTCTGAGGCAGGACACAGCCCTGACACCCTGTGTAAGAGAGCGGCGGTGCACACGCTCTGAGGCAGGACACAGCCCTGACACCCTGTGTAAGAGAGCGCCGGTGCACACGCTCTCAGGCAGAACACAGCCCTAACACCCTGTGTAAGAGAGCGGCGGTGCACACGCTCTCAGGCAGGACACAGCCCTGACACCCTGTGTAAGAGAGCGGCGGTGCACACACTCTGAGGCAGGACACAGCCCTAACACCCTGTGCAAGACGCTCGCAGGAAAGCACCGAATATTACAATTAAAGCAAACAATATGTGCATGTGACAGAATTTATACTCAGTAATTTTGAGGTAAAAAGATCCAAAACTCATTTAAGTACAGAAGGTAAATATGTTCCATTTTGCTCTTTTAATATAAACAATGAAACAATAAAACAACACAAATAATATTCAAACATACTTTCTTCAAAAAGGCTAACTAAGCCATAATCTACACTGCAAATGACGAACTACCATCTAGAACTTTTGTTACAAAGAACAACGCACTCTGTTTATAAAGAATCTTAGTGTCTGGATAGACAAAGACAAACATGTACATTCTGTTGACGTAAAGAAAGACAAACTACACTGTTCAGCAGCCGCGTGTCACAATTCAGTCTGCTGTCCAGTAGTGCGCAGGGTTAGCAATGCTGCTTTTCCCGT
Source organism: Brienomyrus brachyistius (assembly GCF_023856365.1). Taxonomy (NCBI): domain Eukaryota; kingdom Metazoa; phylum Chordata; class Actinopteri; order Osteoglossiformes; family Mormyridae; genus Brienomyrus; species Brienomyrus brachyistius. The sequence goes on along the minus strand of NC_064552.1, from coordinate 388,562 downwards.
AAATGAGACTTCAGGAAACACTTGATTTGAATCAACACCCTGGACAGAATCTTTCAATCTGAGAAGGTGCATGAGAGAGCTCAGAGCATGGCTTGCTTGCCAGTGTAATGTCACTCTGAATGATGCATAAAGACAGACAGACCAGAACACTGACTTTATCCTAAAAGTGGGAAGGATGACTGCTTCTCTCAGCCTAACCATGCACCATGTGCTGACAGTAGACCGCAGCCAGCCGCCAGTACGCAGCTCTGCTGTGGAAGTTAACGCTGCTCCCGACAAGGACCTGAGCTTGGAGGGCCCTCATAACGACAAGCTGACCAAGTCCGTACAGTAACGCTGCCACGGAAAGCACACGAAATGAATCAATGCAATTCATGGTAAATCCAATGGAAAAGTTTTAACAAAAATGTATTTGAACAACTTCATCCTTCTGCTTGTTTAGGGAAGGCGCAAGAGGTCTCAAATTAAGAGTGCGGAGAGGCACATGAAACCAGGCTGGGAGCACTTTGAATTTCAGAGAGAATGAGTACTCTCATAACTTACCTCACTGCCATGGAAGCGAAAACAGTTTTCTTATCCTTTTGAAAGGTCTTCCTTTTGTCACATTTTTTAATCTTGGGTGAGAAATTGCTTCTATTCCCGGAAGCACAAAAAAGTACAAAGATCTTTCCTAGCTTTATGCAAAATGGTCTGTCTGCCTTTTAAACAGACATATCTCATCAAACCGGGGACTGAGGTTTACATGTCAAATACAAATACACGTCAAACGCACACTTTCCTTTGCTGACAGGGATCAAAAGACTGCTCTATATTCCAGCATTAGTCTGTATATTACATATGTAAATCAACACTTCTGTCAAAACAAATAATACATACATAGACTTGCGCAAGACTTATTTGCAATATAGGTTCAAGTTAGAACAACAGATAGTTACACTTCATTAATCAAAAAAGTGGAAATTAAATTACTGATTATTCTTACCGAGTACTAATTTATCATTTATTACATTATTTCAACGAAAACTGACCAAAAGACAGATTTGTGGTTGTGTTTTCTCTGGGTCATAGGACCGTACTTGGAATGAAATGACACAACTGAGAATGTTAGGAGCAGCCTCCCCTCACAGAGGCGCCAGTAGGGGGCAGCAGCAGCACACTAGAGGAGCAGCCTCCCCTGACTGAGGCGCCAGTGGGGTGCAGCAGCAGCACGCTAGAGGAGCAGCCTCCCCTGACAGAGCTGCCAGTAGGGGGCAGCAGCAGCAACAGGCCGGAGGAGCAGCCTCCCCTGACTGAGGCGCCAGTAGGGGGCAGCAGCAGCAACAGGCCGGAGGAGCAGCCTCCCCTTACAGAGACGCCAGTAGGGGGCAGCAGCAGCACGCTAGAGGAGCAGCCTCCCCTGACAGAGCTGCCAGTAGGGGGCAGCAGCAGCACGCTAGAGGAGCAGCCTCCCCTGACAGAGCTGCCAGTAGGGGGCAGCAGCAGCAACAGGCCGGAGGAGCAGCCTCCCCTGACTGAGGCGCCAGTAGGGGGCAGCAGCAGCAACAGGCCAGAGGAGCAGCCTCCCCTTACAGAGGCGCCAGTAGGGGGCAGCAGCAGCAACAGGCCGGAGGAGCAGCCTCCCCTTACAGAGGCGCCAGTAGGGGGCAGCAGCAGCACGCTAGAGGAGCAGCCTCCCCTGACAGAGCTGCCAGTAGGGGGCAGCAGCAGTAACAGGCCGGAGGAGCAGCCTCCCCTGACTGAGGCGCCAGTAGGAGGCAGCAACAGCAGGCTAGAGAAGCACAGCTCATCTCTGCAGCGCTGACACAGTCGGCAGCTCCCACAGCAGGAATAATTAATCCCAATCAAGCGGCGCTGACTGCTCACTCTCCTGTCACGCAGGCGGCGGCAGTGCCGGAGCCAGCATGCACAAATAATTGTGCTAGCTCTGAAAACTACAAATATAAACAGTTCATTAAATTGCCCATAAAAGGCGTAAAATACCCAGGGGCAGGGTTTAATGAGACGGCCTGAAGTGACTGGGGTGCCAGTCTGCTTCTGCAGCCCTCCCCACCCCCAGCCCCCGCCACACGCAGCTGGCGGCTCGGCAAGCCCAACAGTAATTAACGACATTTAATTTACAAAGTGTGTTTCATTAAGAGTTTTGACCACAGGCACCAAACGGCCATTTCCCGTTTTCCGGTCAGCTAAAGTCGTGCTCCACGCAGCCCTTTACCAGCCTAGGAGTAAACAGCATGTCAACAAATGGCGCTTCAGGAAACATTTCATACTGCCTACATGCTTCTACATCAACATTGTGTGCCAGTAAAAGCACATGCATTCAGTGGCCACTATGTTAGGGACACCTACTTCGTACCAGCTAGGACTCCGTTTTGTCCCCAGAACCGCTGGAGGACAGACCAGTGCTGTGTTCAGAGACGCCTTCCTGCACACCGTTGCTATGCTGAGTAGTTATTTCTGCACTTCCTGTTGGCCTTAACGAGTCTGGCCATTCCCCTGTGACCTCTCTCAGTAATGTTATCAAACACAGAGCTTCAGCCAGTAGGACATTTTTATGTGCAAATCCAAGAAGGTGGCCACTTCTGAGGGCGTACTCACACTTGGCCCAGTCGCCTTGTACCGTGCCTGAGCATGATTACGTCATTCTCCAAACTTCTGGCCATGACTGTACTCTTTTCACAACGCAGTTTTGTAAAAGAAAATAATATATATATATACACATACACACACACAGTTTTTGAGCATGTGTACCTTGTATCACATTTGTGTGCGTGTGTGTGTGTCTGTATGTATGTATGTATGTATGTATGTATGTATGTATGTATGTATGTATGTATGTATGTATATATATATATATATATATATATATATATAAATAAATAATGAAGAAATACAGAAATGTAGTTTTTATTTATATGTTCTAGTGTTCAGTGCCAATAAATAGCCTTTCTACTTTATAATATAAAAGTGTGAAGAGGCTCTACAATAATATTATAAAATATACAGAAAAAGTTCATCAGTATTATTTTTATGACAATTAGTCGATAACTAAAAAGACACAGAAGTCTTTGGTATCTCATTTGTCATGCAGTACACGTCAGTTTATGGTATTTTGATGGTAGATTCAATACCAAAGCTATTCTAGTATCTTCCAAATAAAATTCACCAAGCAGGGCCCCCTTCAACAAAATTCCTTGACAGGGAGGGGGCTCATTTTTTCAGTAAGACAAAATACCATATTACTGTTAGGGCTGGGTGATATATCAAAAAAAAATATTGCAACGTGATTTTGAACATGCATATCGTCATTCATTTGAATATCATGAGTGTTGTAATGTAGCCTAAACACTTGCTTTCTTGCATTAAGTTATAATCATATCATCATTCTTAGAGCATAACGCCCAGCCCCAATTACCATAATACCACCCAAGCCCAGACAGTGGTCAGACAAAATGAAGAGAGGGTTTATCTTAGCCACTGGTTGTGGACTGCTGCAGGAAATACACATTCAGCTGGTGGGCTGGACATTCGTCTGGAGTCACTGTTTCTTAAAGTTATGAGAAGAGATTAAAACCAATATTTAAATACTGAAATTTTTGTAATGACTAATCAAATCAATTTCTTTTTTCCTAACAAGACGGACATCGGTATCCAAAAAGCTAACAGGAGACAGGCTGTGAGTGAGAGGAAAGAGAGAGGCTGAAGTACAGCAGACCGCAGACTGCACATGGCAGACTGCATACGGCAAACCATACAGGCCACATGGCAGACCGCAGAAGGCACATGGCAGACTGCAGATGGTAGACTGCACACAGCAGACCATACACGTCACGTCAGACTGCAGACGGCACAAGGCAGACTGCAAACGACACGTGGCAGACCTCAGATGGTAGACTGCACACAGCAGACCACACACACCACATGGAAGACCACACACGGCACATGGCAGACTGCAGATGGTAGACTGCACACGGCAGACAGCATACAGGAGACGGCACACGGCAGACAGCATACAGGAGACGGCACACGGCAGACCGCAGACGGCACACGGCAGACCGCAGACGGCACATGGCAGACCACACACGGCACATGGCAGACCACACACAGCAGATGGTACATAGCATACAGCAGACAGCACATGGCAGAGAGCACATGGCACATTGCACACTGCCATCTGCAGGTGGGGTACAGAAAGGCTCTCATGGCCACCAGCAGCCATAAGCCGAGCTTAGAGTGAAATGGAGGAGGAAGCTGTACTGCGCTGGATACCTGCAAAGATGGGGACCAGATACTCATTAGCTCCTAGCTACCAGTGACAATATCTCTCCTTTTAATTAGTACTAGCCAAGTGCTACAAAGTCACCTTATTCAAAACATTTAGCTGCTTGAAAGCCGCAGCTCACGTAACAAATGGAATCTAAGTTACACACTAAAGCTGGACAATAGAGCTGAGACACTTCATAGTAAAATGATTCATTTTAGTTGATATCAATAATTACTGATAATTGTAATAACCTGTTTTAAATAAAGACCCAAGAAAAAAGGGTTGCATTTAAGACTTCCTTTATCTAGGCATACATTTAAAAGTTTTTAATGTTAACACAACAGCGTGATAAAACAGGTTTGTAGTAATCTAACCCTCAGACGGTCCTTTTGTCTTAAATTTTGTAATGTGCAAACCTACACCCATCTTCTTCAAGCAGGGACACACTTGGTGTCCTAGCAATAAAACTCAAGGAGCAACCTCAAAAAGCAGATGTCCTTCCTAGCCACTAGAGGTCTCTGTTTAGCTTTGCTGCACTGCACATCCGAAGCACAATTGGTGAACAGTTCTAAAGCAGGTAAATGTTGATCTTACATAAAAATAGGCCTTGGGTGACTATTCAGTCCTCAGCATATTTAGAGTAGAGACAACTCTTTCTTAGTCACCTACTCCAAATGACTCCTACTCGAAATTATTCTTCCCTACTCTCATGCTCTTCCTGTGGTCATGCTCTAGGGATGTAAAAATGCACTGACGCATCGTGGTACATCGATTATTAAGGTGGTGATTCAGCTGCATCGATCTGAAACATCAAAAAGCAGTTCCAAGTTGCGCATTCATGCACTGCAGGTAGATATGTAACATCGCAGTGCCAGTGAATTTCCAAAACGTAGAATAGCAGGAGAAGGGATATCCCTCACCCCACCAACAACCTATGCGCCCCCATCCAGTGTCTACTGTATTAAACCTGTAAGAACCCTCATCCCACCTACAACCTATGCCTGCATCCAGAGTCTCCTATATTAAACCTGTAAGAACCCTCATCTCACCTACAACCTATGCCCGCGTCCAGAGTCTCCTGTATTAAACCTGTAAGAACCCTCATCCCACCTACAACCTATGCGTCTGCGTCCAGAGTCTCCTGTATTAAACCTGTAAGAACCCTCATCCCACCTACAACCTATGCGCCCGCATCCAGTGTCTCCTGTATTAAACCTGTAATATCCCTCACCCCACCTATAACCTATGCGCCCGCATCCAGTGTCTCCTGTATTAAACCTGTAAGAACCCTCACCCCACCTACAACCTATCCTTGACAACTGAAAGAAACATTAAATCTGGCTCAAAGTGAATACAGTAATAAGACAAGAGAAAAGGAAAACATTACACTACATGAGAGGCTGGCCTGCAACAGCACCAAAATATAGACACTTAAAAATCATTAGAGGCAGCACTGTGCTGGAGTCCTCCTCCAAGTTGTGACACCTTCTTGCCACCGTAATGTCCAAATAGAAGTAAAAGTGTGTGCACAACAGCCAGCCACAACTCTACACATCCATCAGATTCTCATATGAAACCAAATTCCTAAGTCTTCAACCGGACATTTGCATGACTGACAGCTAGTTAAACCACTACTCACAAAATATAATGTGGATAATTCTCAATGATTTACATGCTTCAAAGGTTTCTCAGAAGTGAAGAGGAGCAAGACATGCATTTCAGAAGATGAATAAGTGGCTCTCATCTCAATGCTCGCCCTGCTCGTGCCACTGTAGCAGCTGAAGCCACATCAGGAAGTAGCGATGTTCCTGCTATTCGACGCTCGCACTGCTTGTGTCACTGTACCAGCTGAAGTTGCATCAGAAAGCAGTGATGTCCCGGCTAGTCGACGTTCACACTTGCTTGTGCCACTGTAGCAGCCAAAGTTGCATAAGGAAGCAGTGACGTCCTGGCTATTCAATACTCACACTGCTTCTACCACTGCAGCAGCTAAAACTGCATCAGGAAACGGTGACGTCCTGGCTATTCAATACTCGCACTGCTTCTGCAACAGCTAAAACTGCATCAGGAAACGGTGACGTCCTGGCTATTCAATACTCGCACTGCTTCTGCTACTGCAACAGCTAAAACTGCATCAGGAAACGGTGACATCCTGGCTATTCAATACTCGCACTGCTTCTGCTACTGCAACAGCTAAAACTGCATCAGGAAACGGTGACGTCCTGGCTATTCAATACTCACACTGCTTCTACCACTGCAGCAGCTAAAACTGCATCAGGAAACGGTGATGTCCTGGCTATTCAATACTCGCACTGCTTCTGCTACTGCAACAGCTAAAACTGCATCAGGAAACGGTGACATCCTGGCTATTCAATACTCGCACTGCTTCTGCTACTGCAACAGCTAAAACTGCATCAGGAAACGGTGACGTCCTGGCTATTCAATACTCACACTGCTTCTACCACTGCAGCAGCTAAAACTGCATCAGGAAACGGTGATGTCCTGGCTATTCAATACTCGCACTGTTTCTGCCACTGCAGCAGCTAACACTGCATCAGGAAATGGTGACGTCCAGGCTATTCAACAATATTTATGTGGATGATTGCGTTAAAAGCACAGAACAGTTTAATGCTAAATTTACAATTCAGCCAGCGACCTACATTTACAAGCTAGACACAGCAATATCAACAAGCATGAGCAGATACCGTATTGAGGAAGACATTCTAGCCAGTGGGAGTGAATATTGACAATATGAAAATCCTTTTCAGTATATTTCTAATTTTCATTTAAAGGACAGAAGTAGTGTGTTTATGCGTTTATAGTTCAGTAGAAGAACACAGGAAGACTATAATATAATATAGCAACCAATCTGGTTTCTGTTCTCCCTTCCTGGCCCAGAGGAACAACAAACAGCAAAAAGTAAGTTGTGACTTTATTGGCAAGTACAGTGTATTTATAGTGTTTATTGGGAAGAGCACAACACAGAACCTGCGCAGGAAACAGGCTCCATTCATAGAAACATACAAAACATAAGTTTATGTAGATAATCCTCACAGATGCTGTGCAGTAGCTATATGACCATGATAACCAAAGGAGAACCATTTCTAAGCTTCTGGAAGCTCATCTTAAAAGGAAATGGCTCAAAATGCAAATACTCGCACTGGCAAATAAACACCAGGCGTAGTTGCAGTCTGCTCAGCATCTCAAATATAAAATCATGTCACACTAGCAAAAACTTTTATAAGTTAATTCTAAATATGAACCAATATGAGCTAATATTAGATGATAACCTACTAAAGCAGGGAAAGCAAAGTAATATGGGTTTTTCGTTTATTAATTTATGCAATCTCACTTCTCAATATTGACAGGACAATGCTAAAATCCAATACATTTCTATAATTTTAATTTTATTATAAATGCTATATTGTGTTAAATATTATTCATGTTCAGATTTTTAGTTAGTTTAAAACAGTTTAACAGCCCACAACCTCACTTGGAACAAGTGTAAAAATGAAATACATGTACTATATGGGCTCTGCACACACCACAAGCATGGAACATACGCAGTGTGCAAAGCACTACTTGCCTTCATCCCCCTGCTAACGGATGCAGTAGTGCTTCCTACAAAGCAAATAACATCACTACAAATAAGCAATAGCCTGTCTGAAGGGAGAGGCAAAAGGGACAAGATTCCTAGATCAATGTCACCATCTACTGGTGGAAAAGTAATATGACAACACTGAAAAGTGAAATTAAGGCTGCACTCACACTTGGCCAGGTTTCCCTGGACCATGCCTGAGCACGATTGCCCCCTCCCCCCTCCCACTCTCCTGTTGGTCTCTGACTTTTTTTTTTATTGATGAAAACACAGGAAGGTAAGCGCTCTCTCACAGCAGGACAGAATTCATGATTAATGTCCACATTTTGTGGATTATTTGGAGTCATTTTGGGCCCGATGACACACAGATTTATCAAGTACACAACGTGACAGTTTTATTTATTCGTGCTGCACCAATAAGATGCCACATTTTACCATATATATCAGAGTTTGTGTAGACTAATGTTGCACGGGATACTTGTACTGAAAAGGTACTGTGGTGACCTTTTGCAATCCATTTGGTATTAATGATACTAATTACAGCATTACAAACATTGCCAATGCTATATATCGCTAATCAGAACCATGGGCTCAATATGTCAGAATGCAATTAAACCCTATGTCAGAATTTCACGCAACATCCATCCATGCATTTTCTGAAACTACTTGTCCTACTCAGAGTCAGGAGCCTATCCTGAGATTACTACTAAAAAGAGCATAGAGGTACAGGTGTATGTTATATCAGTAGGTAATAACCATGTATTAAATATTTTCACTTAAAATCTTTGCACATAATGATAATTGTTACATGTTTATTTTTAGCATCACATTCTTTTTTCTGAATATTTGTGTACATTGTAAACAGGTTTGCACCACATTTACTTTGTTTTCACTACGTCCACTGTCTTTGTTCCTTGTCAGTTTGGCTCCATATGCATGTTCCTCCATGTACCATTTCTTGCAGCTGTACGCACCAGAATTTCCCCCAGGTATCAATAAAGTTAACCTTGTTAATCTTAACCTTGTATTTAACTGACCAAGTTAAATTTGCTGACAAGCACAGATCATGACATCGTGCATTTGATACCATGATACCGAAATATCAATACCAAAGTCTGATGTTTTTATTGTTCAAATATTCATAAACAAATGGCATGCTTCAGCAAGCTAGAATCATATACTAGTTGCGCTTCATGAAAATAACATAAATCTGATATCTGAATCCCATTTCTAAAAGCTAGAGGTTGTTGGAACAAGGACAACATTGTATTCCCTGGACGGTCCCACCCCCTACATCTAATTCCTGCCCCTACCACACCCTCTAACCTCTACAATCTTGTCTTCCTACAACCTCTTCCTTTTTCTAAAATAAATCTTTATTAGTTGCCCAACTTTGACTTTTCTCGGTGTAATCGGGTTCACCGGATCCGCATTCTCTCGGCGCAATCGGGTTCACCGGATCCGCATTCTCTCGGCGCAATCGGGTTCACCGGATCCGCATTCTCTCGGCGCAATCGGGTTCACCGGATCCGCATTCTCTCGGCGCAATCGGGTTCACCGGATCCGCATTCTCTCGGCGCAATCGGGTTCACCGGATCCGCATTCTCTCGGCGCAATCGGGTTCACCGGATCCGCATTCTCTCGGCGCAATCGGGTTCACCGGATCCGCATTCTCTCGGCGCAATCGGGTTCACCGGATCCGCATTCTCTCGGTGCAATCGGGTTCACCGGATCCGCATTCTCTCGGTGCAATCGGGTTCACCGGATCCGCATTCTCTCGGTGCAATCGGGTTCACCGGATCCGCATTCTCTCGGTGCAATCGGGTTCACCGGATCCGCATTCTCTCGGTGCAATCGGGTTCACCGGATCCGCATTCTCTCGGTGTAATCAGTTCAACGGATCTGCATTCTCTCAGTGTCATCGGGTTCTCCGGATCAGCATTTTCTCGGTGTAATCGGGTTCACTGGATCCGCACCTGTGGCAGTCATTTCCTGTCCCACCACTAAATGACACTACTTCAGTTTAGGTGCCATATGCCTCTAAATGAACTAGACCCCAGATCATCACATATACAAAATTCCTGGGAAGTTTGAAAAAGAGCTGACAAATACTTTTAGAGTTACTGTGTGTACAAGACCAAATGTCTTCTACAACCTTCAGTCCCTTCCTTTGCTGCCACATGGTCCCGCTGCTTCATTTCTGGTGTCTTTGGAAAACAATGGATCACCAGGACAGACTTTATTATGGTTTAAAAACATGTCACAGGCCATCTAAAACCATCTAAAGCAGTGGTTCATTGATATTTTACACTGCATACCACCTCAAAAGTTTTATCCTCTTTCTGTACCACCATATTGTCATTCTGCTTGATGGTCAAGAACAATACTACAACGCGACTAATGTGTTCCTGAAGAAAGTTGCGTTCACTCAAATCGTGTATTAAAATACACTGCTCAAAAAAATTAAAGGAACTCAATGGGTGCTCTCTCAGATATCTATACTGATAAGGACAGGGTAATGTGTTAGGAACGAAAGGATGCCACATCGTTTGATGGAAATTAAATATATCAACCTACAGAGAGCTGAATTCAAAAAGACCCCGAAAATCAAAGTGAAAAAATGATGCGGCAGGCTAGTCCATTTTGCCAAAACCTTCATTGCAGCAACCAAAATTGTGCTCAGTAATTTGTATGGTCCCCAAGTGCTTGAATGCATGCCTGACAAAGTTGGGGAATGCTCCTAGTGAGAAAATAAATAAACCCTAAATATACCTCTCATAGCTAACTTGATTGCCACTTTCAACGATAAAACTTTATAAAAATTAACGTCCTTTTCAAAACACACTTTGTTAAACACGGTGTTGCCTCTATAAAACATATTGATCGTTGTACACTTAAGAGGACATGTTATGCTTGAAAGTCTTTTTACACAAATTTAAAGCTTGCTTACGAAAATTCGAAAGCTTTACGGGAAATTTACTATACCAAAAATCATACGGCAAAATAAATCTCAGACCACCACGCATCGCAAATAATACATCTGGAATGTAACACCATGGGGCACTGTCTCCAAACAAACAGTGCCGTATCCAATTCATTTTATGCATGGTATTAAGAGTAGTAAAATCCAGGGCATTAAACCTCCATTACTATAGCTTCTAATCTTAATGTGTTCTGCCTGATTTTTCCCCATACAAGTTAAAATAATAGAGAACCAGCACCACAGTACACCACCACTTATGCTAAACAGCGCCACCAGCACCAGAGCAGGCCGCTTATGCTAAACGGCGCCACCAGCACCAGAGCAGGCCGCTTATGCTAAACGGCGCCACCAGCACCAGAGCAGGCCGCTTATGCTAAACGGCGCCACCAGCACCACAGCACGCCGCTTATGCTAAACGGCGCCACCAGCACCAGAGCAGGCCGCTTATGCTAAACGGCGCCACCAGCACCACAGCACGCCGCTTATGCTAAACGGCGCCACCAGCACCACAGCAGGCCGCTTATGCTAAACGGCGCCACCAGCACCACAGCAGGCCGCTTATGCTAAACGGCGCCAGTTTTAAAGGGGGCAAGTAGAACACTGGATGATGACTTTAACCAACAATTCACTGCTGATTTGTTTAGGTAATACATACACAATTCAGCATTCCAAATCCTTCCTGCCTCCAGACCAATGCTGGCTATGGCATTTCTCACCTGAACACTTTAAATATGTTCAGTCCTTTAATCTGGTCTGTCTAAAAACACAATTAATGTTTAGGTGGCAGCAAAAAGCCATTTCTCCTGAACAGAGGCACCCAGGTCATATAACAGCCTCACTACTCATAGCAAACACAGTCCTCCTACGCTAGCAGTATGCCAAGAGCAGTGTATCTGATGTATTTTATCTACACTTTACTCAGTAAGATGTGCAGTTGGTGAAGAGGAGTAAGGTGTAAGAAGTGTGTACAGGGTAACTGAACTTTGACAAAGGTGGAACTGATGAATGACTAAAGAAGGAAAGCGAGTGGTAATGAGTGTCTCTCTAAGGTGGACTCGCACTGGCTTTTCAAGGCAGCCTCGGGCTGAAGGAGCACATAGACCCGTAACTACAAATGCACGGTTATCCGAGGCATGAGATCACTGCCAAAGCGGTCAGGTCCTTAAGGATGCTCTGCTGCTGTACCATCAGAATTCGGCACCCTATGGCAGCTTCTCCTGTAGCTGTTGCACTGCACCACTTTAACTGCTCATTGACAGCAGGGCCAGTTTCACAGGAGACAAAGCTTTTAAAGCTCTCGGTCAAACTTCAGAATTGAACCAAAGGGGACAAAAGGGATGCAGACTCACAAAGTCCTTCTCCAGCTTGTCCATCTCCTGCTTGTAGCTCTTCAACCTGCTGTTGTACATGCCTCTGCTCTGGGCTGGTATCTCCCGCACCTCTAGGTCCATCTGCTCCAGCTACAAAAACAAGGAGCACTTTAACCTTCTTGCACATGTATCAGACAGGAAGCAGCGCCTACCATGCCAGGAGGTGGAGCTTTTCTGTACTCTACAGACCTTCATTTACTACAATTTAAGCAGATTAGTAGGGCACCTAAAATATTAGAGGTATTTTATAATGCCCAAAACTTAGGAATCAGTATAAATTCATGAAGCGGGCTTTGTATTCTGATGAAATTTGGCATGTGAATTACATGCATCTTTCAGACTTTAGAAATATTTATTTAAAAATCACTTTGAGATGTAGCCTTTTATTTGCACCACAGTGTTTTCTTATAAGCTATAACTTTTTTGTTACTTCAGCCTCATGGCACAGCAATAGCTTGTTGAAGAGCCAAATTCAATTTTCTCATTTCAAGGTCGAAGTTCATCTAGCAATCGGCATTTTTTTTTGGATCGGATTATTAAAACAGTGAAGGCTGGGAGTAACAAGTAATTTCTTAATGAAATACATACATTTTCATATCATTTGTATATAATACAGTAACCTGCTACTTGATCGTGAGAGAAGCACCCCAAATGTGCCCAAGTTTTTTATTCATTTATTTAATGCTGTATTTGAGTAAAGGGCATGTGGAGAGAGGGGAAATGTCTCCCACTCAAGTGAGAAGAAAGTACTGTACTCTTTGCATGCTTTCAAATTAAAAAAAAAAAAAATATTCAAGGCTCCTTGTGTTGGAGTTACAAGGCTCTGAAACAAATAGATAAATGAATGAATGAACCAACAAACAAAGAAATCACTGAAACTACACACTAATATCACTCTAAAATCAAATGAATAGCCAAGAGAGCACCTGAGAGATTCTGTTACCTGTGATGTAGAAAAGGTGCTGTATTTTTGAAAAGCATATTTTTGAGCTCTGAAAGGTTTCTGTAATTCACATGCTACATTTCATCAACCAAAAATGGTGAAGGAAAAACTAGATGCTCCTCTACTTACTAACTTTCAACTTACAAACTTTCAGACATACGAACGAAGAGGACTGCATGTCCAAATTGTGTTCATTGGGCTCCCGTTTCCTGTCCACAACATCAATTTTTTTTCTAAGCGCCAATTCTGCCTAGTACGACTTTTGGCTGCTACTCCTGCCGTGCAGCAGCGTAGCGTGCGTACTCACAGCATCCTAGTTCAAATGATGTTTCAAATAACGACTTATGAACATTTCAAGTTACAAATGGCCGTTCGGAATGTATCTCGTTCGTAAGTAGAGGAGCTTCTGTATTTATTTTTGGTATTGATTTAAAATGAAATGACCCAAAAACAAATTACAAATGAATAAAAATGGCAGATGAGCTACAACAGCAATATAACTGTGACTGATAATGAATGTTGCTGATATGGGAAACTTTCAAAATTCATTATTCAGAAAAACAGGTGAACAAAACGAGAGATGAAAGACATACCAGCTCCCGGACTTCCTCAAGCTTTTTGTCGACATTTAAAACCAGCTGTGTCTTCTCCTCTGCAAGGGAAAAACCAAAGACTATTAATCAGCTGAGGTACAAAACTCTTTCAAGCCAATTCCCCATTTACATTTACTGTCTCTTTGCATATAAATGCACATCTGATGTGGGTAGAGGACATTTTCTGCACTGACTCAAGGAGCAAGCCATCAGAAATTCACACTGTGCAGAACATAAAGTCATCAGATTACAGTCCCTCTGCCCTGCACACGGCCTCCACTCTCCCTCCCTACACTCTGTGCACATCTTTTTTTCATATTGGGCATTTAATTGGAATCCCAAGGGAATTTTAAGCAGAAATAGATCCTTGAGGTACAGCAGTAATACCTTGAAGCATATCATGATAATTATCAACACCAAGTGACTGAGAAAAAATTATCACCATAAAATATTTTGCATATAATCTAGCCTAATTTTGGAGTTTAAGATTACATTTTACCATCGGAAATTTGAGGTCTCTGGAGGTCGAAAAGACAACTAAGTGATCTAGGCAGGTTTCTGTTTCAGCACCATGGCTAGCTTCACTGTGCAGCTAACCAGCTAACGAAAGCCAAACAGTGTAGTATAAGGTCAACAAACCAAAGGAAAAGTAAAAGCAAGCAAATCAAAATTACCATTACCAAACCTGGTAAGATTTGTTGACAAAATTGAAAACCAGATGAGAAAATTAAAGGCAATGGATACCACTCATCTGGACAAAGTACATACACAAATCCCCTAAAAACAGAGCAGTAAAATGAGCAGAAGCTGTGTTAGTGTTCTAGCAAGAGTAATGAGGACTCTATCCCCAAAGGCTCCATTACGACAGGCTTTGGCAGAGCTTCATTTCATCACTTTATTTCATACACATAAGAATTTTCATTTAAGAAATTTGCAGTGGGTAACTACTTTACACCTTAAGTCACCAGCCATTTTCATGACTGATGCTACAAAGACATATCTGGTTTCTGACCTTCTTAAAACACGAAGGACCAGTAAAAAGTATAAATCTTTCTGGGCAAGCAGGCAGTGCTCACATTCAGAAATTTTATAACTGGTCAATAATTTAAAAGCAAGTACTACTCTTTATACTGAATACATGAGCTGATCAACAGAGGCAGCACTACACATTTCATCAGAATATCCCACATATTTCAAAGTCATATCACCCTTGAGGGCACTGACTCCTCTGCTCATTAAATACATTTTTAAAACATGTGTACAGCCGCAGAGGCCACATAATAAACAGCCAGGGGCATTTTCCAAGGAATGAAACAATGCTTTGACTCCCAAATGCAGCATGTCAGTATTCCAGCGGCAAGGTGCAGCAAAAACTCCCTGACTCTGTTAACATCCAGGCCAGCAATGGGCAAACCCAGTCAGAATATAACTTATATATTTTGTTCAATTATTAATAACCTGTGATTGACAACCGTCCAGTTTCAAAAAGCACCATTCATGTAGAACAGACAAAGACCTTGTTGCCCCTCTCCATCCTATGCCAACATTTTTAAGAAGGAGGGCAGTTTGAGTCACCAATGAGAAACGAGCATGGCTGCTTCACTTCTTATACTATATTCTTTGTCATGAGCAATACTAACAATAAGTGCAACAGGGACTAGAGAAGCAGGCAGCTTTGTTACCACTATTACTGTGAGAAGAAATAAAATAGGCTCATATCAGACAACATTTCTAAGGAGCACAATATGAATTCAAACACCACTGAAGACACAGCAATCCACACAATGGGAACAATGGGTTAGGGGCCTAAGGCAAAATAAGTAGGGATGGGACGATCCACATTTTTTCAGTTGTGATCCGATTCCGATATACAATTTCCGATACAGCTTCTGATAAAAGAGCTCTTTTTACTTTAATATTTGAATATAACATATTATATATATATATATATATATATATATATATATATATATATATATATATATATATATATATATATATATATATATATATATACATATACATATATATATATATATATATACATATATATATATATATATATATATATATATATATATATATATATATACATATACATATATATATATATATATATATATATATATATATATATACACACACACACACACACACACACACACACACACACACACACACACACACACACTTTATATATTATGAATATTTTTATACTACCAAATACAGATGAAATATGCATACCAAAAAATGTTTAATCAGGCTACTGGTGACATGCATAACGCACTGTTCCACCTCATTTGTATATCTTGTTTTACACGTTTTTGAGGCATTTTGCAGTTCAGTTTGAATATCTTCCAAGCGAGGATACGCGAGTGCCGAATGCTTAAAATGCCCCACAATTTTTCTCCCACAACAACAGTGTCATTTCATTGCAATAGCAGCTCTTTGTGTATCACAAGCTGTAGCGAGTGCATAAAACAGCCCAAGCTCGCAAGTCCCAAAATATCCACTGCTTTTCTCATACTACTGGCATTGTCCTGCACAATTGCAAGCACTTTATTTAGTAGGATGTTCCATTGCATGCTACTCCCACCTCTCAAAACGTTTTTACAAAAATTGCAAATCACAGTGCTACTAGTTGTTGTTAAAAGTGAAAAATACTTCCAGACCATCATCCGCTTGTGTTATCAATGCGGGTGACATCACAGCAGGAGGAAGTCACTGTGCTCACACCCAATGTGTGTCAGAAAAACTGAGTGGCAGACTTAATGATCGGCTTGAATGCTGCAAAAAAAACATCTAAAATGTGAAAGAGCTGTCATGTAATTGACTGTAGAAAAAAAAGTATCACAAAATATGAGCTATCTATTTAGAGACGTTTTTTAGATACCTGATCTGTCAAACAAATCTGGATCTGCACTGATGCATCGCTAAATATAAGTCAGACAAAGCTTAAAAAAGCGGGCAGACAGTCACATAGGGATTAATCAAAGCGGGCAGAGGGCCCAACACTCACACAGGGACTAACCAAAGCGGGCAGAGGGCCCGACAGTCACACAGGGATTAACCAAAGCGGGCAGAGGGCCCGACAGTCACACATGGATTAACCAAAGCGGGCAGAGGACCCAACACTCACACAGGGACTAACCAAAAGTGACAGAGGGCCCGACAGTCACACATGGACTGACCAAATCGGGCAGAGGGCCCGACAGTCACACATGGACTAACCAAAGCGGGCAGAGGGCCCGACACTCACACAGGGATTAACCAAAGCGGGCAGAGGGCCCGACAATCACACAGGGATTCACCAAAGCGGGCAGAGGGCCCGACAGTCACACATGGACTAACCAAAGCGGGCAGAGGGCCCGACACTCACACAGGGATTAAGCAAAGCGGGCAGAGGGCCCGACAATCACACAGGGATTCACCAAAGCGGGCAGAGGGCCCGACAGTCACACAGGGACTAACCAAAGCGGGCAGAGGGCCCGACAGTCAAACAGGGACTAACCAAAGCGGGCAGAGGGCCCGACAGTCACACATGGATTAACCAAAGCGGGCAGAGGGCCCGACAGTCACACAGGGATTCACCAAAGCGGGCAGAGGGCCCGACAGTCACACATGAACTAACCAAAGCGGGCAGAGGGCCCGACAGTCACACAGGGACTAACCAAAGCGGGCAGAGGGCCCGACAGTCACACAGGGACTAACCAAAGCGGGCAGAGGGCCCGACAGTCACACAGGGACTAACCAAAGCGGGCAGAGGGCCCGACAGTCACACATGAACTAACCAAAGCGGGCAGAGGGCCCGACACTCACACAGGGATTAACCAAAGCGGGCAGAGGGCCCGACAATCACACAGGGATTCACCAAAGCGGGCAGAGGGCCCGACAGTCACACATGGACTAACCAAAGCGGGCAGAGGGCCCGACACTCACACAGGGATTAAGCAAAGCGGGCAGAGGGCCCGACAATCACACAGGGATTCACCAAAGCGGGCAGAGGGCCCGACAGTCACACAGGGACTAACCAAAGCGGGCAGAGGGCCCGATAGTCACACATGGATTAACCAAAGCGGGCAGAGGGCCCGACAGTCACACAGGGATTAACCAAAGCGGGCAGAGGGCCCGACAATCACACAGGGATTCACCAAAGCGGGCAGAGGGCCCGACAGTCACACAGGGACTAACCAAAGCGGGCAGAGGGCCCGACAGTCAAACAGGGACTAACCAAAGCGGGCAGAGGGCCCGACAGTCACACATGGATTAACCAAAGCGGGCAGAGGGCCCGACAGTCACACAGGGATTCACCAAAGCGGGCAGAGGGCCCGACAGTCACACATGAACTAACCAAAGCGGGCAGAGGGCCCGACAGTCACACAGGGACTAACCAAAGCGGGCAGAGGGCCCGACAGTCACACAGGGACTAACCAAAGCGGGCAGAGGGCCCGACAGTCACACAGGGACTAACCAAAGCGGGCAGAGGGCCCGACAGTCACACATGAACTAACCAAAGCGGGCAGAGGGCCCGACACTCACACAGGGATTAACCAAAGCGGGCAGAGGGCCCGACAATCACACAGGGATTCACCAAAGCGGGCAGAGGGCCCGACAGTCACACATGGACTAACCAAAGCGGGCAGAGGGCCCGACACTCACACAGGGATTAAGCAAAGCGGGCAGAGGGCCCGACAATCACACAGGGATTCACCAAAGCGGGCAGAGGGCCCGACAGTCACACAGGGACTAACCAAAGCGGGCAGAGGGCCCGATAGTCACACATGGATTAACCAAAGCGGGCAGAGGGCCCGACAGTCACACATGGACTAACTAAAGCGGGCAGAGGGACCGACAGTCACACAGGGATTCACCAAAGCGGGCAGAGAGCCCGACAGTCACACATGAACTAACCAAAGCGAGCAGAGGGCCCGACAGTCACACATGGACTAACCAAAGCGGGCAGAGGGCCCGACAGTCACACAGGGACTAACCAAAGCGGGCAGAGGGCCCGACAGTCACACAGGGACTAACCAAAGCGGGCAGAGGGACCGACACTCACACAGGGACTAACCAAAGAGGGCAGAGGGACCGACAGTCACACAGGGACTAACCAAAGCGGGCAGAGCGCCCGACAGTCACACAGGGACTAACCAAAGCGGGCAGAGGGCCCGACAGTCACACATGAACTAACCAAAGCCGGCAGAGGGCCCGACAGTCACACATGAACTAACCAAAGCGGGCAGAGGGCCCGACAGTCACACATGAACTAACCAAAGCGGGCAGAGGGCCCGACAGTCACACATGAACTAACCAAAGCGGGCAGAGGGCCCGACAGTCACACAGGGACTAACCAAAGCGGGCAGAGGGCCCGACAGTCACACAGGGACTAACCAAAGCGGGCAGAGGGCCCGACAGTCACACAGGGACTAACCAAAGCGGGCAGAGGGCCCGACAGTCACACAGGGACTAACCAAAGCCGGCAGAGGGCCCGACAATCACACATGAACTAACCAAAGCGGGCAGAGGGCCCGACAGTCACACAGGGACTAACCAAAGCGGCCAGAGGGCCCGACAGTCACACAGGGACTAACCAAAGCGGGGTGTATTTCAATGAACTGGAACTATATGACTGCTGACACACTACAACCGGTTAGGGACAACATTAAGTTACCATTTAAATCGAGAGGCCGGTACACCTGCCTAATTAAACCTAATAAATATCGTTACATTTAAAGCTACACGTCTTGATAAAATCTTCTAGAACACGACATTCATTTGAGGCAGTCGGAATTTTTACCGTTGTGAAAGCTCGGTGTAAAACATTTCAAGTAATATTAGCTACGGGCGAACTGTTGACAAGCACTAGCTGAAGGCAACCGGCTAACCAGCCGTCGAGCGTAGTTAACCTACCTCCAGCGAGCTTGGGAACTCTCCCTATTTTGTTGGTTATTTCTGCCGTCAGAGTCGCAAAGTCCTGCTCGTATGTTTCAAAATCCGACGACATGACGGCCTTTACAGTTTAGAAGTAATTCGACAGTTCGAGACTAACAATACGAAATCAATAATCCGCTAATCGTCAGATATGCGTCATTTCCGGAGTTACAAACAAATATGTCTGGTCGTAAACTGAGTTGTAAGTGACGGCTGTTGTTCAAAAACTCTTCTAAGTGTTTTTTTATATATATAAAATACATTTCTGTAAGTATAATATTATTCCACGTTTTCCTTCTGTCCTTACCTAATACATTAATACTACAGTTGTGTTTTGTAGGTGATCTTCAACATACGCGCAGGCTTGTGTGAAAATTGTCTTACGATTAATTAGCACTGACTCGGCTCAGCCTTTGGTCACTAAAGTGGTCGGACGGATAACCGTGTAACACTTTCAGGAAGTATCTGGAGAAGCAGCCGAGAAGAACAAACCAGGAAGTAACAGGGGGAGGTTGGTTTCCTTTAAAGGAACAGTTAACAAGTGAAAAAATGCCTTTTCTGCAATATAAAATACCTTGTCGTGCATGTTTAAATTATTCTTTACTAAATATGAAAAACATCGTGTATTGTCCTGTCATTAATCTTACGTAAGCTGTAGAGAGTATGCGGCTTCATGGTGATCACATGAGGTGTAAGATGACATGGAAAAACATGAGACAGGCGGTAAAAATGACTTGAAAGAGAACGCCGAAAGAGAAAAGAAATATGCTCACTTATTTTAGGTTTAAAAAACATATGTCATTTCGATTTCATCTTTATAAATTTGTGTTACTTGGTCGTTGGTTCGGTTTTCCGCGTAAAAATCAGTTCTGTTTTTATTCAGCAGGATGTTAAATTAGCTAAACATATAGCTCCCCACTTCACACAGGAAACATGGCCAACTAATTACAAAATGTAATCGTTTGCAATGATTATCATACAACCCTTTATTGCTTTGTTGCTGCAGATGATGAGATTTGACCTGTAATAAGCATGTGGTATACTTGCATCGGTATCTACCTCGAATATATTTTATTTACGTAATGTTTCAGAATTTAGCGAATTAACTAGAACTTTTGATAGTCTGTTAATTTAGAAATTTATGGACTAGCCTTCTTGTTCAGTGACTACGTTCCTGGGCAGAAAAACAACGTGTTTATGCATTAGTGTGTCATGACGTTTTTGAATTGGGAATTAGTCTGTTTTAGAGGGTTCCCATTTCTTTGTATTTATGCTTTGATGGGCTCACACTTGCTGTACTAGATAACACAGTTGTAACTCTGATCATAACACTGTAAATAAGGCATTGGTTGTTTCCTGCAGCTGGAAGGAAGACCTCTCATGTGAACAGGATGTTTCCAATAATATTGAAGGAGGATGACGCGGAGCATTGGAGCAGAGGACTCTCGGACACAGACGGCTCAGATGATCTGTGACGAAGCGTCTCTGTGGGAACTATTGATGATAAGACTCAATCTTTCATCATCATCTTTGCAATTTTCTTCTTCCATTTTGATTTTGCGGGGAGGGAGGTGAGACACACACGCACGCCCCTTCACCCCGCCGTCTTGATACTGCCATCAGCGTCCTGCACACAAATGAGTATCCTGTCCTACGTCGCCAAGCTGGAAAACCTTCAGGAGCTCCGTAGGTTGTGCCACTGGGGCCCAGTGATTGCGCTGTCTGTCATCGGGGTGTGCTCCTCTGTGGCCATCCTGGACTCTGTTATCTGGTTCTGGCCCCTTGATACCACAGGGGGGAGTATCAATTTCATCATGCTGATCAACTGGACTGTGCTTATCCTCTACAACTACTTCAATGCCATGTTTGTGGGTCCTGGCTACATCCCGCTTGGCTGGAAGCCGGTATGTGCTTGCCTTACTTGGCTTCAAGCTGCTCGCAGAGTAGAGGCAGCCACCACGGTGGTCAGAGGGATAGTGGGTACTGACTATGAATGTGTCAGTGCGACAGGAAGACTGTGTAGCACGCGTGCAGTGTGACGGGCAGACTGTGTAGCACGCGTGCAGTGTGACGGGCAGACTGTGTAGCACGCGTGCAGTGTGATGGGCAGACTGTGTAGCACGCGTGCAGTGTGACGGGCAGACTGTGTAGCACGCGTGCAGTGTGACGGGCAGACGGTTCAGCGCGCGTGCAGTGTGACGGGCAGACGGTGCAGCGCGCGTGCAGTGTGACGGGCAGACGGTGCAGTGTGACGGGCAGACGGTGCAGCGCGCGTGCAGTGTGACGGGCAGACGGTGCAGCGCGCGTGCAGTGTGAAGGGCAGACGGTGCAGCGCGCGTGCAGTGTGAAGGGCAGATGGTGCAGCGCGCGTGCAGTGTGACGCGCTGCACCGTCTGCCCGCGTGCAGTGTGACGGGCAGAGATGACATGCAGTGTGACATCTGTGATGGATTTGGTTTCCTCCCGACAGGAGAATGTTCAGGATTGTTCGTACCTGCAGTTCTGCCGTGTGTGTCAGGGATTCAAGGCGCCACGGTCCCACCACTGCCGCAAGTGTAACAGGTGAGCCACGGGTGTTTGTGCAACACATTGTCAAACTCGTTATCCTGAACAGCAGTGCATTCAGCAGCAGCATCAAATCAGGCACCTTTCTTTCTTATGTTCATTCTTATGTTCATTCAAGTCTTATGTAGTGTGATCACTAAGACTGCAAGGCCAGTAAAAGCAGTGGGGAATTTTGCAGCTACCTAACATAATAGTGAATCATACTGTCATGCTGTGCTGGTTCCAGCATCCTGTCGCTGTAGCTTGTACATGGCAGCTAAGATGGTGCCTGGCTTGTTTCGTCTCCCAGGTGCGTTATGAAGATGGACCACCACTGTCCTTGGATCAATAACTGCTGTGGCCACCTGAACCACGCCTATTTCACCAGCTTCCTGCTTCTGGCTCCGCTCGGATGCATCCATGCAGCCTTCATTTTTATCATGACCATGTATACCCAGCTGTCTGATAGGGTGAGTGCGGGGGTCACGCCCCTATGTCATCCCTCGGTCTCAGGCCCCCTCTCAGTCCCTCGTCTTTCTTGTCCTCTGAGGTGAATGGTTCTGACCCTAACCCACAGATCTCGTTCGGCTGGAGCTCGGTGAAAATCGACATGAGTGCCGTAAAGTGGAGTCCCCAGTCCATCATCCCGTTCAGCGTGCCTGCCTTCGCTGCCACGCTCTTCGGTCTGGGTCTGGCCTTGGGCACCACCATCGCTGTAGGCATGCTCTTCGTCATACAGGTACACTGTGCTCCAGCTGCAGCTAACACTCGCATACTCTTTTTCTTGTAATCGGTTTCATCGCTTTTCACTTTTCTTTCAGATGAAAGTGATTTTCAGGAATAAAACTTCGATTGAATCCTGGATTGAGGAAAAGGTGAGCGTCCTCAGACCTCGTTGGACAGTGCCAACCCTAGCTCTCTCACTCCGTCGCTCTCACAGTTTGTGCCACATGCCATGTTGATGCAGTACAATGAAATTTCCTTCCATTTCTAACGAACATAGCTTCAAAGCGCTTGGCAAAACATATCGGAGCCACTAGGTGGCATTGTGCTTTATGAGCAAAGAAGCCTACAGAAACACAATCACACATCACACCAGTCATTCAACCAAAGTGGCCTGAGTTACTTTGAAGCCAAGTAAACAATTCCGGCACTACATAATTCACTTGGAAAACGTTTGTTTCACAGGCCAAAGATCGAATCCAGTACTACCAGACCGGGGAAGAGTTCATCTTCCCATATGACCTAGGTAGCAGGTGGGAGAACTTCAGGCAGGTGTTCACGTGGTCCGGAACCCCTGAGGGAGATGGAATCGAGTGGCCAGTGCATGAGAGGTGCCATCAGCATACCCTGACGGTACGTAGGTCTGAGTGTGTGCCTTAGCCTGTGCCTTAGCCTGTGCTTGAGTCCATCTCAATAGGAGCCTGTGCACAGTGGCTCTGTGCCTCTCTCTCATTGACTGACTGACCACACACCCTGACGGCACGTAGGCCTGTCCCTTAGCCTGTGCCTTAGTTTGTGCCTTAACCTATGGCTGAGTCCATCTTAGTAGGAGTCTCTGCACAGTGGCTGCGTGCGTCTCTCTGATTGCCTGACTGACCACACACCCTGACAGTATTAGGCCTGTGTCATGGCCTGTGTCATAGCCTGTGCCTGAGCCTGTGGCTGAGTCCATCTTAGTAGGAGTCTCTGCACAGTGGCTGCGTACCTCTCTCTGATTGACTGACTGACCACACACCCTGACAGCACGTAGGCCTGTGCCTGAGCCTGTGGCTGAGTCCATCTTAGTAGGAGTCTTGCACAGTGGCTGCGTGCCTCTCTCTGACTGACTGACTGACCACACACCCTGACAGAACGTAGCCCTGTGCCTGAGCCTGTGGCTGAGTCCATCTTAGTAGGAGTCTCTGCACAGTGGCTGCCTGCAGACTGTCTGCATTATACTGTATAAGGACTGAAACTTCTTACGCTTCTGCAGAGCGAGATCCTGGCAGCAGCCCTAACTTCCTGTGTTGTCTTTTTTCTTCTTCTAGATCGAACAGCTAAAACAGAAAGCTGACAAGCGGGTGCGGAGTGTAAGTAGCCGCGTTTCATATGTTTGCCGTGGTTTACTGTGGCCTGTGCCTGCCTATGCCATGGCGATTCACTGTGGCCTGTGCCTGCCTATGCCATGGCGATTCACTGTGGCCTGTGCCTGCCTATGCCATGGCGATTCACTGTGGCCTGTGCCTGCCTATGCCATGGCGATTCACTGTGGCCTGTGCCTGCCCATGCCATGGCGTTTCACTGTGGCCTGTGCCTGCCCATGCCATGGCGTTTCACTGTGGCCTGTGCCTGACTTTTTGCATTGGTTGTACTGGTGCATGTAATAATTTTTTTAGGTGCACCGCCACAAAATTTAGGCGCATCGAAATTGTGGCCTTTAGCACCGCGATAATACATTTTAAGGGTTACCACTTAGTCATCCCCCAATAACATCGATGGATATGTAAAAGATTGTAAACAGGAATAAAGCTGCAGGTAAATATTTGTCTTTATTTGAATCACAGCACAAACAAAAAATTACGAAAACCTAAAGTGCCGATGTTTAAAGTGTTTGATGAACTGAAAAATTCAAATGACTCTAAGGTGTGAGCTACCCCTAGATATGGATGTGTCTCTCAGGCCAGTGTTTCTGAAACTGTACATTTACAAATGTTTTAAAGGTATTTTTATTGTTAAGAAATCACATTTAGCTTGAGAGTATAACTGACGTGTTTTATAAGATTATTAATGTATAATTAGATCAACAGTGGCAGTAAGCTTTAATAAAATGGGCCTATATCAACGAATGTTTGTGTGCTTTATTTATTTGTTTACATTTAGCTGAAAAATGTTAACAATGTGTTTCCTTAGACCCACCCCTTCTCTGCTCTAACGCTGAAAAAAAACAGATAAACCCGTAAAATTTTAGGTACACCAGTGCAACCAAGGAAAACATTTTGTCAGACTGGACAGATTTTTGGTCGCATGTGCGCCTCATACCTGTTTGTGCTGTAGCGATTCACTCTGCCTAGCTGTGCCATAGTGACTCACCATAACCTATACCTGCACGTGCCGTAGTGATTCACTGTGCCCCTGTGCCTGCCTGCGCCATAGTGATTCACCATGGCTTCTGGCTTCTTTGCACCCTGTGCCTGCCAGTTACGTACTGATTCACTGCGTCCTCTGCTTGCCTGTACCATAATGATTCACCATAACCTATACCTGCACGTGCCGTAGTGATTCACTGTGCCCCTGTGCCTGCCTGCGCCATAGTGATTCACCATGGCCTGTGCCTCCCGGAATTGTTTGCGCTCTCTGCAGCCTGTACCCGAATGTCACATGCCTTGTTCCAGAGCCATTTGGCACATGACCCGTGCACTGGTTCTGCTCACTGGAAGAACCTCCCTGTTCTTTCGGCCAGTTCAGTCTCTTTGTGTTACCTGCTGATTCTTCAGGTCCAGTATCGGGTGATCGAGGACTACAGTGGTGCCTGCTGCCCACTGGGGAAGGGTGTGCAGACACTGATTAGGACACCATGCACTGAGGAGCCCCGGATTCCGCTCAGCCGTGGGGAGACAGTGTTCGCCACCAGGGGGACCAAGTGAGTTTGGGCAGATCCAGCAGATCACAGCTGCTTGTACATGCTACCTCAATTATGTAAATGCGCAGCAAGCACTCTGTCAGTAAACTAGCCTTCCTCTTATCTGCGCACCATTTCTAGCCCTTAAACTCGTCCTGGTCAGTCCAGGGCCTAGTCTTGCATCAAATGCAAAGTACTTCAGTGCTGGATGTTCTGCTTGAGAAGTTCAGAAAGCAGAGAAGTTCAGCTACCTTATTTGAGATCCACACAGCTGCCTGCACATATTATTCCAGTTATTTAAATGCACATCAGCGCAGTCCACTTTATTCAGACTGACTGTACAGTGGAGTATCAGCGCAGTCCACTTTATTCAGACTGACTGTACAGCGGAGTATCAGCGCAGTCCACTTTATTCAGACTGACTGTACAGCGGAGTATCAGCGCAGTCCACTTTATTCAGACTGACTGTACAGTGGAGTATCAGCGCAGTCCACTTTATTCAGACTGACTGTACAGCGGAGTATCAGCGCAGTCCACTTTATTCAGACTGACTGTACAGTGGAGTATCAGCGCAGTCCACTTTATTCAGACTGACTGTACAGCGGAGTATCAGCGCAGTCCACTTTATTCAGACTGACTGTACAGCGGAGTATCAGCACAGTCCACTTTATTCAGACTGACTGTACAGTAGAGTATCAGCGCAGTGCGGCTGCTGGCTGTGCTGCATTGACACGCCCATGGTCACGGGCCGTAAAGCTGCCAAGGGCAGTCAGATCGGGCGGCTCAGCTGAGGCTTCCCTCCCCTCCTTTGCTGCTGCAGGTGGTGGATGTATGGAGACAAGGTTCTGGATGAAGATCAGGCCAAAGGTAGGGGAGCCAGAGGCAGATACAGTCACCACCAGTTCTTATTGTTGTACTGCTTTATTTGACAATCTGCGTCAGACGGTTAGTGTTTCCTGTTCAGCGTGAATGAGGCCCTGATGCTTGCCTGGTGCTTTTCCAGCCGGCCTGCGCATGCGGGGGTGGTTCCCTCGCCGCTGTGTGGAGAAGTGCTTATATGACGCGGCCAGCGGCTCGGCGACCGGCAGCTCGGCGACCAGCAGCAGCAAGAAGGATGACTGACGCTCCACCTGGGGCCGCCCCGGGGGGGGGCCTGCACCTCTTGCTCCGACGGTTTAGTTATGGTCTTCTTGCTGTTTTTTTGTACAGGGAAAAATAACTCATTTTATTTTATTATATTTTCTAAAACTGTCACCTGCACTGTTGATTACAGGAAATAAATGACCCAGATTAACAGGTTGTGTCTGGCACCTTCCTAATTTTCAATTTTCATTTATTGCATTCAAGTGTCTTGCTGCTACACAGGGAGGCAGTTACCCTCCGGGATGCAGTGCTGGTGAATCTGATACCGGATATTAGCGTACAGGCCGTACCGTAGCGTACCCTAACCCTAACCGCCCCCACCTGCGAGGCCCTGGCCTCATCCCACCTCCCCGGATGTTAGCGTAAGGGCCGCCCCCACCTGCGTGGCCCTGGCCTCATCCCGCCTCCCCGGATGTTAGCGTAAGGGCTGCCCCCACCTGCGTGGCCCTGGCCTCATCCGGCCTCCCCGGATGTTAGCATACGGGCCGTACCGTAGCGTACTCTAACCCTAACCGCCCCCACCTGCGAGGCCCTGGCCTCATCCGGCCTCCCCGGATGTCAGAGTACGGGCCGCCCCCACCTGCGTGGCCCTGGCCTCATCCCGCCTCCCCGGATGTCAGAGTACGGGCCGCCCCCACCTGCGTGGCCCTGGCCTCATCCCGCCTCCCCGGATGTCAGAGTACGGGCCGCCCCCACCTGCGTGGCCCTGGCCTCATCCCGCCTCCCCGGATGTCAGAGTACGGGCCGCCCCCACCTGCGTGGCCCTGGCCTCATCCCGCCTCCCCGGATGTCAGAGTACGGGCCGCCCCCACCTGCGTGGCCCTGGCCTCATCCCGCCTCCCCGGATGTCAGAGTACGGGCCGCCCCCACCTGCGTGGCCCTGGCCTCATCCCGCCTCCCCGGATGTCAGAGTACGGGCCGCCCCCACCTGCGTGGCCCTGGCCTCATCCCGCCTCCCCGGATGTCAGAGTACGGGCCGCCCCCACCTGCGTGGCCCTGGCCTCATCCCGCCTCCCCGGATGTCAGAGTACGGGCCGCCCCCACCTGCGTGGCCCTGGCCTCATCCCGCCTCCCCGGATGTCAGAGTACGGGCCGCCCCCACCTGCGTGGCCCTGGCCTCATCCCGCCTCCCCGGATGTCAGAGTACGGGCCGCCCCCACCTGCGTGGCCCTGGCCTCATCCCGCCTCCCCGGATGTCAGAGTACGGGCTGCGCCCACCTGTGTGGCCCTGGCCTCATCTTGCCTCACTGGATGTTAGCGTACAGGCTGTCAATCTGGCTCTTGAAGAACTTGGTCAGTTCGGCCCGCTTGGCTTTGAGCGTGGGTGTCAGCAGGCCATTCTGGATGCTGAAAGGCTCTGGATGCAGGTGCAGCTCCTTCACCTTGACATGTGATTGGGGTACATATTAGCCTTGACATGTGATAGGGGTACATATTAGCCTTGACATGTGATAGGGGTATATATTAGCCTTGACATGTGATCGGGGTACATATTAGCCTTGACATGTGATAGGGGTATATATTAGCCTTGACATGTGATCGGGGTACATATTAGCCTTGACATGTGATAGGGGTGTATATATTAGCCGTGTTCATGTTTCATTCACCGCCTGGGTCACATGTGTGTGGAGTTTGCATGTTCTCCCCATGTCGTCGTGGGGTTTCCTCCGGGTACTCCGGTTTCCCCCCACAGTCCAAAAACATGCTGAGGCTAATTGGAGTTGCTAAATTGCCTGTAGGTGTGCATGTGTGAGTGACTGGTGTGTGAGTGTGCCCTGTGATGGGCTGGCCCCCCATCCTGGGTTGTTCCCTGCCTCGTGCCCATTGCTTCCGGGATAGGCTCCAGACCCCCCCAAGACCCAGTAGAATAAGCGATTTGGAAAATGGACGGATGTTTCATTCATACAGGAAGTTGTGCACTGATTGGTTACTCACCTGCTCGAAGGATTTCAGTCCCGCCTCCTTGCCCAGCTTCACCAGGTCTGAGAGGATGGCTTTCTTTAGCTTCTGTGTTGGAACAGGATAATGGCAGGTGAGTGACCCCCCCCCAAGCAGATGTGGGGCAGTATGCCTGTGAGTGCTGGGTCTCATACCTGCTTCTGGCACAGCTCCTCCAGAGAACCTTTCACACCTAGCTTTGCAGCAAAGTCTGGCAGGACTTCTGGGTCAGGCACCACGATACCAACGAGACTCGACTGAGGGCAAGTGGGAGGGGCATGTGAGGTCATCCAGAGAGCCACCCTCTGACCCAACATGTAAAATGTGCTTCATAAGAACATTGGTGAGGTGGCAGCACCTGCAGGCTGTCTCCGTGCACAAAGACCTGGGCGACGGGGCCACTCCGCACATACACATTCTCTATCCGCTCAGGGGCAATATACTCGCCCTGGGCTAGTTTGAAGATGTTCTTCTTCCGGTCGATGATCTTCAGCACACCACTCTGAAAAAGACAGAAGGTCAGAGACAGAGAGCAGACTGAAGCCAGCAGAAAACGAGCAGAATGCTGCTTCATCTCACCCTAAGAGGCTGTTGCCCATAACCTAATGACAGAAAGCTCTGGAACATCAGGGCAAGCTGAAGCAGGCCCCCAATGTCCCTTGGAGAAATTAATCAACATGCTAACTGCTCTACTCCTTCACTGCTGACTAAGACCAGCAGAAGTTATACAAAGTGTGCAAACTATGTAGGTTCCTTACTATTCAAGATTGAAGATTGAGAATGTAATACATGCCTTTGTGTACAGTAGGTTAGACTGTAATGCTCTGTTATCTGGGAGCATATACTACACATTAAAACTTGCAACATATTCAAAATGCAGCAGCTTGAGTTTTCTCTAGGTGGAATGGTTTGCCAGCATGTCAAAGCAATCAAATCATTCTGTCTTTACATCTCAACTGAAGACCTATTACATCAGTTTAGCTTCCCCATGTAACGTGCTGTAACTATGGCTGCCGGTGCTGTTGTACATGCCATTTCTATCTACCATGCTTGTCCATTAATGCATCACTACATGTTTTGACCATCCATGCTCTCTTCCCACATGTCTGGTTGGTGTCCGGGGATGGGTCACCATCTGAGCTGGAGTCCTGTTTCTGTCCCACGGAGGGCAGAACAGGCCAGCATGGAGAACTGACTCATTGATGGACTTTGGCTTCGACTTTGATAACATTTTACACCTTTTAGAAAGCAAGCCCACTCATGTTGGGGAGGGGGGGGGTTGTTAGGCAGCCAGCTGACCTTAAATCCCCAGAGATTTTTCTTCTCCCTACTTGGGAGTTTTTGGTTTCTCTCCTTTGTTTCTTTGCCTTCCCTCTTCCCTCTGTTTTATTGTTCTCTGTTAATGATGTATCACAAGATACCCATGTAAAGCACCTTGGGGCGACTCTCTCGTGAAAGGTGCTGTATAAAAATAAATTGAACTGTATATTTGTGTGTGTATGTGTATAATATTTTAAGGTATTAGAATAGTGATATGTTATTAATCTCTGTGGAGAAATTCTCTTTTCATCTACCCCATCTTGCTCTGCATGCGATGCACAGACCCATACACAGGTGAGAGCAAGCTTGGGGGGGGGGGTCACACTACAGGGTGAAGCAGCATGCAGCACCCCTGGGTTGGGGTGTTAAGGACCCAGTGGAACCTGGGGCAATTGGACAGCAGTGTGAGGAAACCTACAGCGATTTGACAAAATGAAACCTAGAGTGGTTGGCAGCTTCATAAGAAATGGATTCTGAGTGGCTGTCATAGGTGTTTTTATGTGGACAATGTGTCGGTGGGGTTTTTCATGGCATACTGGCATCCATTTGCCAATGTCGCCCGTGTGCAGCCACCCATCCTGGTCCAGGGCCTCGGCTGTCCGCTCCGGGTCTTTCAGGTAGCCCTTGAAGACGTTTTTACCTTTTAAGCAGACCTAGTAGAGGACAGTGGCATATTGTTCACATAACTGTTGATTACAAAGGCCCCTCTACAGACACCCACTGTCACACGTGGATAAGCAAGCAAAGGGTTACCTCTCCCTCCCTGTTTGAGGCAAAGTAGTTCATTTCTTCAACATCCACTAGCTTCACCACATTGCAGGTTATTGGGGGTCCCACATGTCCTAAGTGCAAAGACGTGTGTAAAACAGCTATTTAATGCGTCACTAACTTGTGCAAATGTGGTTGATGTATTATGGGAAGATGATTATTATCTATATGTGGAAAAATCAAATCATTCTGACCTCAGGCAAAAGGCAGGAAGTCAGCGGCAGGATGTAGCTAGTCTGATGCCTGAAAGCTGACAATACACTTACTGAAAACATTACCTACAGGTCATTTACCTGCTGTCCAGTCACCTGGCAGTGTAAATGTACAGCAGGCAGTGCACTCAGTCTGACCATAACCCTCGAAGATCTGCAGAAGCGGAGAGCTGCAATTGGTTAGTATTGCTGCTCCCATAGCGGTTATCATAGGCCAGATTAGCACAGGCCAGATTGACACAATATAGGTTTGCATGGGCCAGACTGGCACAGACCAGGTTAGCACAGCCCAGATTGACAAAGGCCAGTTTGGCAAAGGGCAGACTGGCACAGGCCAGGTTAGCACAGCCCAGATTGACAAAGGCCAGTTTGGCATAGGGCAGACTGGCACAGGCCAGGTTAGCACAGCCCAGATTGACAAAGGCCAGTTTGGCAAAGGGCAGATTGGCACAGGCCAGGTTAGCATAGACCAGACCACAATAATCGAGCTGCAAGCACCCCAGCATGACACAGGCTTCATCTCTCCCATTCCTGTCTTTTCATGTTTAGGCACTTGCAGAGCATGTAGCCCTAAATTTGAAGAGTAATCAAGAGAACAGGTCACCTGACAGCCCAGGCTGGCCCGGAGGAAGTCGAGGACAGTGGGGGAGATGGGGGCAGCCCCCGTGACAATCACGCGGACACGCCCACCCAGTGAGGCCTAAAAATAAAAGGGAAGTTATACCTTTTTAGTTTACCTGCCACGTGCATTTCATGTGACTGTAGCATCATGTGACCGTTGGCCGCACCTGCACTTTGGAGAAGATGAGCTTGTCCCAAAGACTGTTGTTCCTGATGACTCCCTGCCGGACCTCATTCAGTTTCTGCTTCACGGCCAGATTCAGGAGCCATTTTTTAAGTGGAGTCTGAGCGCCGCTCTGGACCTGAAAGGTGGCAAACCATGACCAAGGCTGTGCCATAGCATGGGAGCATGTCAGCCAGTACCAGTTTGTGACCGAAGGCGCCATAGCGTGGGAGCACGCCGGTCCTCCCCTGACCGTGACCGAGGCGGCGCCATAGCGTGGGAGCACGCCGGCCCTCCCCTGACCGTGACCGAGGCGGCGCCATAGCGTGGGAGCACGCCGGCCCTCCCCTGACCGTGACCGAGGCGGCGCCATAGCGTGGGAGCACGCCGGTCCTCCCCTGACCGTGACCGAGGCGGCGCCATAGCGTGGGAGCACGCCGGCCCTCCCCTGACCGTGACCGAGGCGGCGCCATAGCGTGGGAGCGCGCCGGTCCTCCCCTGACCGTGACCGAGGCGGCGCCATAGCGTGGGAGCACGCCGGCCCTCCCGTGACCGTGACCGAGGCGGCGCCATAGCGTGGGAGCACGCCGGTCCTCCCCTGACCGTGACCGAGGCGGCGCCATAGCATGGGAGCACGCCGGCCCTCCCCTGACCGTGACCACGGCTCACCTTGTCATAGATGCGGTTGAGCAAACGGGGAACCACAGGGAAGACAGTGGGCTGCAGCGTCTTCATGTCATCGGGAAGCAGCCTGATGTCTCCCTGGAAAAAGCCCACCCTGCCTCCGGCACCATATATCGCTGTCTGCAAAGCAGAAGATGACCATCACTGTCCATCCCACTTATATGACTTTATTGCATCAATTAACTAAGCCATGCAACTGACAGAGGAGCCCCCCCAAGCCCCGCTAGACCCGCCGCAGGCAACATAACATTTTGGAGGCGGCTTTATGGTGCTTTTCCGCTAGCATATAAGAACTCAGCCATACTTGACCTGTACTGCCAAGAGAGACCAGTTACAGCAGAGGTTCAGCTCGCTGTGGTTTTCCACTTGAGAAGGCGCAGGATTGGAGAGTGACAGCGACAAAAAACCCAGGAGACTTATTTACTCTCATGGTATAAATCATGATGTGTTAAATTCACACCTACGAGAAGTTCTGTCTTATTTTAGCATCAAACACTAGTGGAATTAGTATTTGCTTGCATAAATTTGCATTATGAATCCATTCTATTCAGCTGCTCTATAGAACTTTTTTAATTAGGAGGTTGAAATTTTCAAGTTCCAAGTTACTGGGAATCCATCAATACATCGCAATGTGTGATACTACTAATAATGAATAATATATAGAATATGTAGAATATATATAATATATAGAATATTTTCTTTCAGATAATCCATGTGTCTCCATGTATTTGATTGCTTGGGTATGACTCTCATACTTTATAATGGAAAACGCCAGTTTGTGGTACAGCACCAGTATGGCTGCAGTATGGCTTGGGTTCAGCTCGGTTCTCGGTGGCAGTGGAAAAGCACTATTAGAGTACTAACGTTATCACACTGATCCTCCGGGTGTGAGCTGTAGGGAGGGGATGACTCAGGGTTCCTACACAGACTAAGCATGTCATACCTGAACAACCCTTTCAAACATGTGAGCCAAGGGAAGGAAGGAGATGGAGACGTCCTGGGGAACCGGGACAAAGGCCCCCTGAAATTAGGAAACACATCCTCAAACCAAAGCAGCAGAACATGGGGCCCTTGCAGTTTGGCTTTGTGCTTTGTTTCCTGCGTCCAGAGACAGGAAAACAGGGAGCATTAAGAGCACATGGAAGCCTTACTGGCACACACTGCGATATCGATGCCAAAGTGAGTAAGGAACCAAGAAGCTGACCTCAATGCTGCGAAGCACGGCTGCTGCGTCAGACACCACGTTCTCATGGCTGAGCATAGCCCCCTTGGGGTCACCTGCGATTGCAGTAACATCAGTGGAGCATGTAAAAAAGAGCAGCCCAGACATGCTATAAAGCATGAAAACCCCCAAAGCATCTAGTGTGTATCTGAACCTAACAGGGCTGCTGAGCTCTGCAGTGACTCACACGCACATTTATGCAGTGTATGAACGCAGCAGAAAGGTAGTGGGCTGGAAGCAGATGTCTGTGATCTATACGGACCCAGACAGAGTTGGGTCACTGTGTCTGCCTGTAAATCCTCGGGGTCTTAGCTGGCCGCACACTGCACCATGACCGCACCATGACCGCACCATGACCGCACCTGTGGTTCCACTTGTAAAGCACACGATGCTGAGGTCCTGCGGCTCCGGTGGCTATGAAGGAGATCGCCATGAACCATGACTTCAGCAAAGGACAGTAAACGCCAGAGCTGGTTGTATTCAGAAAATGTACTGTACAGTACTGTAACTCACTGCTGGCTTTTGTAGGTGGTCTCTTCCAAGGTCCTAAAAGACACAGAGTACCGCTGTTATCTTATTGTTTTTCCTGTCACTCTGGTCATTCCACAGTTGAGAAGAGGCAGCTCTCTTCCTGGGATTAGCCACACCATCCGAACCCTACAGGGATCTCATTAATGTGATGATTAGGGAGGGTGGCCTGATCTGTCTGCTGGGGAGGCCAGTCTTGCACTTGACAGAAACTTTTAAGTATACGGCTGAAGTGCTGTCCTCATACCTCCAGTCCATTGCCATGTCCTTAGACTGCTTCTAATGCAATAGGTAGGTAAGCCTTCACTGGTCCTATTACCCATAGTACCCCTGGGGCCCTCCTACCCATAATGCAGCACCACCCCCCCCCAGCCCTCCTACCTCCAGGTCTTTCTGAGACAGCACCGTGACCCCACACTTGTGGCCCCTCTCTGTCAGCTCTGGCCCAAAGGCATCCATGAGGACGACGGTTTTGAGGACAGGCGTGAGCCCTTTTTCACAGTTTGCCAGCAGCGTCTCTGCTTTGTCTGGCTTGTCGCAGATCACCGTGGAGATCTCCGCTGATGGCCATAAGGAAAGGGACCAGATTAAGTCAGCCACTCAGCCCTGCCTTTATTTATGTATACATACACCATGGGGTAGAACCAGTGCAGCTCAGGTATCATTATTTGTTTTAAAGATAATATAAAATGATGTAAGCTGAGAATGTGGAATTTTAATCATGAATAAATAAGTCTGAGACTGGTTATTTCAATACTGCTTCTTGTGCAGCGTGGACTGGTTTCTTTGAGGGCCATAGGCTGTCATGGAAAACAGCCCCAGTTTCCGGGCCCGCAGGCAGCTGCCTGACTGTGCCTTTTGCTAAGTCTGCCCCTGTACTTGTGGCTGCGATTAGTTACCTCTGTTGATTATGAAAACCAGAGCCTCGGGTCCCAGGGTGTCATACAAAGGAACCACCACCATGGAGTAGGTATAGCAGGCCAGCTCTGCGATGATCCACTGCAGGAGAGTCCATCACATGGCACAGAAGCTCACAGCAATGATAGGAGGTTATTCAAGTTCATGTGATGTGTGAGGGACATATTTCAGTGCATCTGCTAACTGCGTGTTGGTAAAATCTTTGTGGGAAATGTTAACACTCATGGTGTATTACAGGCTATGTTGTACTCGGCTCTGAAATGCTTGTTTGGAGAAGCTGCTAACTGATACAGCATGATACAGCTGATACAAGATCCCTCAAGTATAGTGAGAAATGCGGCCTGGACCTCTGGGCGGTTCTGTGCGAAGATGCCGACAAACTGGTCCTGGGACGGAGTCAGGCCCTGATACAGCAGACCTGAGCCCAGCTGCTCCGCACGGCGCAGCACCTGGAATATGTCGAAGGTCAAATGCTGCGATGAGTGGCATGCTGGGGGGGTACACGCTGGGGGGGTACACGCTGGGGGGTACACGCTGGGGAGTACACGCTGGAGGGTACACGCTGGGGGGTACACGCTGGGGGGTACACGCTGGAGGGTACATGCTGGGGGGTACACGCTAGAGGGTACACGCTGGGAGGGTACACGCTGGGGGGTACACGTTGAGGGCAGTGGCCAGAGAGGGAGGCTGGGCAAGAGGACTGTGGCTCCTCGAAATGATGCATTATAAGAGGCAGCAGAGAGTACAAGGCAAGGGTAAACTATGGGGAGGGCGGGAGGGGGTTGGGGATACACCATAGAGGGGAGGGTATACCCTGAGGAGGAGGGTTACATCCTGGTGGGGGGGGTACATCCTTACATCCTAATGGGGGGGGGTATACGTTGGGGGGGTACATGCTGGGGGGGGTACGTCTTGGTGGGGGGATATATGCTGCGGGGTACACCCTGTGGGTGGAGTACACACTGAGGGAGGGTATACCCTGGAGGGGGGGTACAGATTGGGGGGGTACAGACTGGATATTACCTGCTTGTATTTTAGCCAGTGGTATGGCTGTCCTGACTTCCGGTACCCCAGACACGGTCCATTGCCTACGGAAAACAAAATGCTGTCAAAAAAACTGGTAGTTGGCAGAAGAAGAGTGCTGTCCTGACCCAGGAGAGAACCCTGCTCTGCCACCTCTGTGTGTCCCTCATGACTTTCCAGGTCCTAACCATCACCACCTCACACTCACAGATATAATCAAGCCTTCGAGTTCCCTCCAGAGTCAATACCTTTAATCACCTCAGAGGTGTTATGGAAGCTGGGGTCTCCTGAAGACCTTGTTCACCTTAGAGGTGTTAAGGAAAGGTAGCTGGAGTCACCTGATGCATGCAGTCCCCTCTGGAAGATCTCATACAGCGTCTTTGCATCTTCGTAGTAGCAGGACACCAGGTTGTCGTCCTTCAGCAGAGTGATTTTTCTGGCGCCATCCTGCAGAGGGACACAGCAGCTCCCTACTGCATATGATCTGCTGTCTCTGCCCTGAGATTATCCCCTATGAGCCCTGGGAGCTATGCCAGAGGTCAGGGGTCATCAGCAAATGTGCACCTGTCTGCCCCCTTTATGATAGTTAGAGTGTCATTCTTATTCATCGTATTAATGTATAAATGTTTCAGATATTAAAATGAAATATTGTATGCAACTGACTGAAAATTCTTCTGATTCACGTGGTAAGAAGCAAACATGCTAACTCCAGTTCATCATGGCGATAGCTCACCCTGATTCCGACGGTCTGCTGGTTCAGGTCCACAGGCGCTCGCAGTGCCTCGGGCCGAGTGTTTAGCCAAAGCAGGGCCACTGCACCCACGCTAACCACAGCCAGGAGTACTGGGGTGGGGAGGGGTGAGACCAGAAAGTGGAGGATGGCTTCCATGCTGCAGTCTCCTGGCTGAGGAGATGGGCATCAGACAGCAGCAGAAAGGGCTCATTAAGGATGCTGACCAAGGGCAGGGCAAACGACTTCATGCTAGACATTAATGATTCTCTGTTCAGGATCAGCCCTGCATGTACATATGGAGTCACTCATAACAGCTTCTGTCCTAACGATGTGAGAATTGCATGTGCCTAACATACGATGTCGATCTTGATATTGCACGTCACCCAACCCTGTTATATACCATGGGAATTTCTGAATTCAGCACAGAACCCCCCGCCATGCGGCGATGATGTCATTCTGCACTGGTACCAGTTTTTCACGCCAGGAAAAATGAGTGGAAGAAGTACCTCTGACTCTGCTGCTTCTTTTAGTAGAAGTTTGATACTTGATGCCCTAAATGCCTTTGCTATAACTCTTCTTTGATGTGTTTTGGCTTATTATCTTGCTGAATAAAGCACAGGCCAGTCACCAACTCTGTCACCAGGAAAGCTGCCCCCCCCCCAATATAGTGCCCTCAAATCCTCAGCCTTCCTTGTCTCACACGAGCATGCCAGCTGCAGCCACATGTTCTATATATTCACTCCTGTGGATAAGGAAGCATAACTAGTTCAAAACACAGATAAACATGCTTTGCGGCAGCTGTACTCAGACGTTTGGCAGACCCTATGTGTAAGGTAGTTACCAGTGTATGACAGTGCATGTCTGTGAGATTATCTCTGATGACACAGACAGCATGCATCACTGCATACAGACAGACATTAGTACAAGATGAATGTTTTTTTTAAATTTTCAATTATGGTTTTCTAGACTTGCGTTAATAGCAATCAACTAGACTCCAAAGGGCATCCTTCGCTGCAGTAAAGCAGAAACACACTGGCCAATCGAACGAATGAACAACATACTTGCAATATATAACAATAAATAGTAACAAGTAGCAAATAAATAAGATTAAATTAAGTGACTAATTTTTCAAATAAATGTTCAC
Source organism: Brienomyrus brachyistius (assembly GCF_023856365.1). Classification (NCBI taxonomy): domain Eukaryota; kingdom Metazoa; phylum Chordata; class Actinopteri; order Osteoglossiformes; family Mormyridae; genus Brienomyrus; species Brienomyrus brachyistius. Next base: position 350,322 of record NC_064552.1, on the reverse strand, counting down.
TTTTAACCTTTAAATTGTGTATCAAGTAAAGAAATGAGCAGTAAAGGAATGATCTGTGACCTCATTCACATTTCTTATGTTAAGGTGACATATTCCTGTGACCTCATTCACATTTCTGAGGTTAAGGTGATATATGCCTGTGACCTCATTCACATTTCTGAGGTTAAGGTGACATATGCCTGTGACCTCATTCACATTTCTGAGGTTAAGGTGACATATGCCTGTGACCTCATTCACATTTCTGAGGTTAAGGTGACATATGCCTGTGACCTCCTAATCTGAATACCAAATCATCCTCTAAGGCAGAGGTGGCCAGTCTTATCCGCAAAGGGCCGCTGTGTATGCAGGTTCTAATTCGATTACTAATTAGAGGAGTGATTGGCTGAATAGTCCTCACACCTGGGTTTGAACAGCTAACCTACAGGTTATCGCAAAAACCTACATACACACCGGCCCTTTGTGGATAAGGTTGGCCACCCTTGCTCTAAAGGCTTAGGTGTATTTCACATGGTGGGTGTATCACAGTCTGGCCACTGGGGGGCACAGTGATTGATTTGTTGTGCCGGCCTTTCGATAGTGACTGTGTCTGGAGAAAGTAGCAGAGTGAGCCAGTGGCTCTACAGAGAATAAATGGCACAGAAGTGAACTGCAGTGAAACGTGAAGGAAGCACTGAAAGGATGGAAAACATGGGAAGGAAACAAAGAGATCAGGACTTATTTACTGCTAGGAAGGCATCTCACTGAAGTTTCATTTATAAAAAATGCACTAAGCACACCCATCCTTAAAAGTGGTTTGTTTTATAAGCGTCAAATGCAATATGTATTTCAGTTACATCAAGCTGTTTGCAAAGCACACTCAGATTAGTTGGTGGCTCTGTAATGTACCTTGTGTAAATGTAAATAGTAGAAAAAGACTTATTTCAGTAAGCTGTACATATTCTTTTTGTTCAAAATAAACAATTAGACTTATACTGATATTGAGCTTAAATTTTGCCTCATATTCCAACTCCTATAAAAATACTAGGATCCCGTTTACATACAGCTTTCTCCACTGATGAGGACGCGGCAGAGGATTCGGCTGTGCTGCCTCTTCTTACCTCTGTCAGAAAAATCTTGATATGGCCTCTGGGCTCAGCAGAGTCGTTTCTGAGGTCCTCACGGATTCTCACAGAGTCTCCAAGCCACACGAAGACAGGAGAGGACACGTCTCGGCTGAGATCACTCAAGGGATGGATAACACACCTACGACTTTTGGACCTTAGTAATCTTCTTACAGATAAAAGGGCTTGAATAAAAGTACAGACATGAGCAGGGGGCAGTGAGCCAACAATGAAATCACTACAAATTCATTTTTCTAGAGGAAACAGCTTTAGAAGAACAACTAATGGGTTTTGCTGAAAACAGAACAAATTAGATAGATCCACATCAACACCACGAACCTGTGCCGGATAAGATTGATGGATGTATGTAATTATTGTAGGTTTTACAGTATGCAGTATTTGAATTACATTTCAGTCTGTTATTGTACAACACAATGTGGAGTGTCATGGTAAAACTGGTTAGCCTCACACCTTTGGGTCCAAGTCTCCATGCTCTGAGATGGGTTGGCACCCCGTCCTGGGTTACTCCCTGTGCTGTGATGGGTTGGCACCCGGACCTGGGTTATTCCCTGCCCTGTGATGGGTTGGTGCCCCCTCCTGGATTATTCCCTGCCCTGTGATGGGTTGGTGCCCCCTCCTGGGTTATTCCCTGCCCTGTGATGGGTTGGTGCCCCCTCCTGGATTATTCCCTGTGCTGTGATGGGTTGGCACCCCGTCCTGGGTTACTCCCTGTGCTGTGATGGGTTGGCACCCCGTCCTGGGTTATTCCCTGCTCTGAGATGGGTTGGCACCCCGTCCTGGGTTACTCCCTGTGCTGTGATGGGTTGGCACCCCGTCCTGGGTTACTCCCTGTGCTGTGATGGGTTGGCACCCCGTCCTGGGTTACTCCCTGTGCTGTGATGGGTTGGCACCCGGACCTGGGTTATTCCCTGCCCTGTGATGGGTTGGTGCCCCCTCCTGGATTATTCCCTGCCCTGTGATGGGTTGGTGCCCCCTCCTGGGTTATTCCCTGCCCTGTGATGGGTTGGTGCCCCCTCCTGGATTATTCCCTGTGCTGTGATGGGTTGGCACCCCGTCCTGGGTTACTCCCTGTGCTGTGATGGGTTGGCACCCCGTCCTGGGTTATTCCCTGCTCTGAGATGGGTTGGCACCCCGTCCTGGGTTACTCCCTGTGCTGTGATGGGTTGGCACCCCGTCCTGGGTTACTCCCTGTGCTGTGATGGGTTGGCACCCCGTCCTGGGTTACTCCCTGTGCTGTGATGGGTTGGCACCCGGACCTGGGTTATTCCCTGCCCTGTGATGGGTTGGTGCCCCCTCCTGGATTATTCCCTGCCCTGTGATGGGTTGGTGCCCCCTCCTGGGTTATTCCCTGCCCTGTGATGGGTTGGTGCCCCCTCCTGGATTATTCCCTGCCCTGTGATGGGTTGGCACCCGGACCTGGGTTATTCCCTGCCCTGTGATGGGTTGGCACCCGGACCTGGGTTATTCCCTGCCCTGAGATGGGATGGCACCCCCTCCTGGGTTATTCCCTGCCTTGAGATGGGTTGGCACCCTGCCCTTAGTTATCCCATGCCCTGAGATGGGTTGGCACCCCGTCCTGGGTTACTCCCTGTGCTGTGATGGGTTGGCACCCCGTCCTGGGTTACTCCCTGTGCTGTGATGGGTTGGCACCCCGTCCTGGGTTACTCCCTGTGCTGTGATGGGTTGGCACCCCGTCCTGGGTTACTCCCTGTGCTGTGATGGGTTGGCACCCCGTCCTGGGTTACTCCCTGTGCTGTGATGGGTTGGCACCCCGTCCTGGGTTACTCCCTGTGCTGTGATGGGTTGGCACCCGGACCTGGGTTATTCCCTGCCCTGTGATGGGTTGGCACCCCGTCCTGGGTTACTCCCTGTGCTGTGATGGGTTGGCACCCTCTCCTGGGTTATTCCCTGCCCTGTGATGGGTTGGTGCCCCCTCCTGGGTTATTCCCTGCCCTGAGATGGGTTGGTGCCCCCTCCTGGATTATTCCCTGCCCTGTGATGGGTTGGCACCCGGACCTGGGTTATTCCCTGCCCTGAGATGGGTTGGCACCCGGACCTGGGTTATTCCCTGCCCTGAGATGGGATGGCACCCTCTCCTGGGTTATTCCCTGCCTTGTGATGGGTTGGCACCCTGCCCTGGATTATCCCCTGCCCTGAGATGGGTTGGCGCCCCCTCCTGGGTTATTCCCTGCCTTGAGATGGGTTGGCACCCTGCCCTTAGTTATCCCATGCCCTGAGATGGGTTGGCACCCGGACCTGGGTTATTCCCTGCCCTGTAATGGGTTGGCACCCGGACCTGGGTTATTCCCTGCCCTGTGATGGGTTGGTGCCCCCTCCTGGGTTATTCCCTGCCCAGAAATGGGTTGGTGCCCCCTCCTGGGTTATTCCCTGCCTTGTGATGGGTTGGCACCCTGCCCTGGATTATCCCCTGCCCTGAGATGGGTTGGTGCCCCCTCCTGGGTTATTCCCTGTGCTGTGATGGGTTGGCACCCCGTCCTGGGTTACTCCCTGTGCTGTGATGGGTTGGCACCCCGTCCTGGGTTACTCCCTGTGCTGTGATGGGTTGGCACCCGGACCTGGGTTATTCCCTGCCCTGTGATGGGTTGGTGCCCCCTCCTGGATTATTCCCTGCCCTGTGATGGGTTGGCACCCTGCCCTGGGTTATTAACTGCCCTGGGTCTTATGCTTCCTGGATAGCTCTTGGAAGGTCAATGTTCCATGATGCACAATGCAGGCTCTAGAATGTCACAGTGCAACATGGTTATCCAGGTGCTAGAAGGTCAGTGTTTGGCAGGTTTATACTACACAGGTTCTTGAAGAATAATTCTGTTCTTTTTTTAGACCTTCTGTACTTGCTTATTTTTTAATCTTAGTAAATCTGAGAAAGCAAAACAAGTTTTCATGAGACTTTACATGCACCTGGGTATTCAGGTAACACCTTATTTGAGCCAAATCAATAGTGGTGTTAATGAGAGTGAAAACCAAAAGCCACATGGGGTCCAATGAGGCTGAGAAACACAGACCCTTCAGGAATACCTGCTTCTCGGTATCTGATCAATGGACTGGGGGTCACATGTCTGTCCCTAGTAAAGCCAGTTGCTCACCTGTGGCCATTAACACATCTCAGGAACAGAGTAATTGGCCCAACATGACACTGGAGCCCCCAGCTCAGCTGTTAGCGTTTTCACGTTCACGTTTGCGGACCAGACTGAATCAAGGCAGTCTGAGGCAGAGTAGCTGACCGCACTGGTGCTATCAAACTGGCATAGCAACAAAGTAACAGTATTTCATATATCCTTTTAAATCCATTAACTTTACTAAGTTTTTTTAATTAAAGTTTTTTATTTAAATTTTTGACAAGCCTTGATTCCTCAGAAAAAAAAACCTGTTTCAAACAGCAGGATTTCTTGCTTAGCCTGACAACTTGTCAGATTTAAAGTATCCCAGTTTAAATGGCCTTCATTTTTGTTGACTTGCATTTAGCCCAGACTACCTTAAATCTGACAAGTTATCTGGTTATGCAAGAAATCCTGCTTTCTAAAACTGGTCCCTGTGCTGGCCAGGTTCATTGTTAGCCATGTTTAACAATATCAGTTGATAACAGTGCATTATGCGCTATTATGCACATTATTATGCACATGCGAACATGGTAGCAACAAGTCCACGGATAGCAACTGAGCAGTACTGTTTGTATGACTTATTTAATGAAATATAAGCAAGACATGGGGGCGGCATGGTGGTGCAGTGGTTAGCACTGTTGCCTCACACCTCTGGGACCCGGGTTCGAGTCTCCGCCTGGGTCACATGTGTGCGGAGTTTGCATGTTCTCCCCATGTCGTCGTGGGGTTTCCTCCGGGTACTCCGGTTTCCCCCCAGTCCAAAAACATGCTGAGGCTAATTGGAGTTGCTAAATTGCCCGTAGGTGTGCGTGTGAGAGTGAATGGTGTGTGAGTGTGTCCTGCGATGGGCTGGCCCCCCATCCTGTGTTGTTCCCTGCCTCGTGCCCATTGCTTCTGGGATAGGCTCCGGACCCCCCGAGACCCAGTAGGATAAGCGGTTTAGAAAATGGATGGATGGATGGATGGATAAACAAGACATAAGTGCTAATATGCAGTACAGCTTTCACTTCTGTTGATAAGGGGCGCCGCCATCTTGAATTCTGAGGTTGGGGTTGCAGAGGATCCTCCGACTTTCCAAGTCAGAATTCCAGCTTCAGGGCGTGTTCCAGTTGAAATTTCCGACTCAGGGCTTAGATTTCCAAGAGTTCAAATGGAAGGCAGCATTACTTCCAGGGGCTGGACTGAAGCAATCAGTCATGCCCCCATCCTGACTAAGCAGCATCCCCAAGCTAAGCTTAGTCGGGGTTTAAAGTCAGCTGAGTGCACTGGGAACTGTCTCAGAGCACGACGTGTGACTTCAGTGAGCTGTGCTATGTACCGGGGGTTTTTTAATCATGGTCTTCGATTTGCCCTCTTACTGTCTTATAAGGCCTTTACGGCTTCGTGACTGATCCACCTACAACTTGCTGCCAACATTCACATGCAAGATAAGGTGTGTAACTTCACACTCATCGGAGCAAAGAGCAAAGGCCAGGGGTACGTAATCACTCCAACCAGCAGCTGACGATTTACTCCAGAGATTAACATGATAATCGGCCTGCTAAGCCCCCGATGTTTATGACAGGACTCTCGTTAAGCCTTCCTGCTCTGCAGGGCTTAATTACGTCCATGTACTTATTAACTTCTGATATTTCTCATGGCCTCAGGGATGTTTAATCGGCAGGTAATAGCTTGAAGATCCAGTTCTCTGTTCCTGATGACACTACAATTGGATTGTGACCTGTGTGCCCGCATTTCAAATTCATCTTTGCAAATTCAGTCCACACATGCAGAAAATATGTTGTTTCTTTGCATATGTGTGTCGCAGAGAAAACATGCTATTATGCATTAGGCAGTAATTTTTAAAATCTTTTTTTGAAATCTTATGAAAACATTCCGCAATCTCTCACAATACAAAAACAACTACTCTGCATTTTCTGCTTAAATGAGAAGCTGAAGTGTATCAGACAGGTTATATCAGAAAATCAGTGAATGTGTATTAGTGAGTATGTATCAGAGAGTGTGTATCAGTGAGTGTGTATCAGTATCAGTGAGTGTGTATTAGTGAATATGTATCAGAGAGTGTATATTAGTGAGTGTGTATCAGTGAGTGTGTATCAGTATCAGTGAGTGTGTATTAGTGAGTATGTATCAGAGAGTGTGTATTAGTGAGTGTGTTAATGAGTGTGTATCAGTGAATGTGTATTACTGAGTATGTATCAGAGAGTGTATATTAGTGAGTGTGTTAATGAGTGTATCAGTGAGTGTGTATCAGTATCCGTGAGTGTGTATTAGTGAATATGTATCAGAGAGTGTATATTAGTGAGTGTGTATCAGTGAGTGTGTATCAGTGAGTGTGTATCAGTATCAGTGAGTGTGTATTAGTGAATATGTATCAGAGAGTGTATATTAGTGAGTGTGTATTAGTGAGTGTGTATCAGTATCAGTGAATGTGTATTAGTGAGTATGTATCAGAGAGTGTCTATTAGTGAGTGTGTTAATGAGTGTGTATCAGTGAATGTGTATTAGTGAGTATGTATCAGAGAGTGTATATTAGTGAGTGTGTTAATGAGTGTGTATCAGTGAGTGTGTATCAGTATCCGTGAGTGTGTACCAGAGCGTGGGGGGGGACTCAAATGACCTATCAGTCCATATGTGATATTAGAGCGTGTTCAAAACATTATAGGGTGTGCAATGTGAAGTAAGGCAAATTAAATAAAACACACCATGCTAAAACATTTTCGCTGCTTCAAACAAGAGGAAAACCTGCATGGTTCTCATTTTCCAAGAATGATCTACAAGAGAAGTTTTCCTACAGATGGGCATGGTGGGAGGAAGAGACGATCCACGTTGTGGCTCAAGCTAAATATGGGACTTTATTTTAAGCAGAACAAAAAGAACCACAAAGGGTCTAAACACAGGTAGGTAGAACTAAAGAACTAAAACAGGGAGCAACACAGGAACAAACAGCAATGCTGGGGCAAATATAAAACTACTAAACTGGAACAAGTACAGTGAAATAATTACAATGAGCAGGCGAGGGCAGGCACTTACAGACATGGCGAGGATAAACATGAGGCAGGTATCGGCAGTAATAAGTACTAGGAACACACAATCCTGAGGGACAAGCTGGAGTACACAGGAGTGGATCATCACCTCTCCACATGGATCTAGAACTACCTCACTAACCAATCACAGTATGTGAGAACTCAGGGCTGTGTGTCGGACAGGGTCGTCTGTAGTACGGGGGCCCTGCTGCAGGGAACGGTTCTGGCGCCATTCCTCTTCAAAATCTACACTGCAGACTTCTCCTACAATTCCACCAACTGCTTCTTGCAAAAGTTCTCTGATGACTCTGCAATAGTCGGCCTCATCACTGATAGGGACGACAAGGAGTATAGAGAACTGACCCGGGACTTTGTGGACTGGTTCCAGCAGAACTACCTCCAGATCAACACTGGAAAAATCAAGGAGCTGGTGGTAGACTTCCGCAGACACAAACATCCTCCACTGCAACCACTGAACATCCAGGGTATGGACATTGAGGCTGTGGAGAGCTACAGGTACCTTGGTGTTCACCTGAACAATAAACTGGACTGGACTCGTAACACAAATGCACTTTACAAAAAAGGGCAGAGCAGGCTGCACCTTCTGCGGGGGCTGAGGGCTTTGGAGTGCAGGGGCCACTTCCGAGGACCTTTTATGAATCCATAGTGGCATCAGCCATCTTTTACGGTGTGGCCTGCTGGGGCAGCAGCATCTCCGCTAGGGACAGGAAGAGACTGAGCAGGCTGATCCGGAGGGCCGACCCTGTTCTAGGATGCCTTCTGGACCTGGTGGAGGTTGTGGGGGACAAGAGAATGGTGGCTAAGCTGTCATCCCTCTTGGATAACATCTACCAACCCATGCAGGAGACTCTGACAGCACTGAGCAGCCTTTTTAGTGGCAGGCTCCTGCATCCATGATGTGACAAGGAGAGATTCAGAAGGTCTTTCCTTCCAGTCCTTGCAGCTGACCCCACACACATAGACTAACAAACACACACATCCAATACACCATGGAAGTTTCTATGTGCAATATTAGTTCTTGTCAATGCTTGTCACTCTATTGCATGCCTGTCCATATATATGCATCTTCAGTGTTGTACATATATTTATATATCCGCTCTATTTATACATACGTACATATATTTATCTGTTTACATATGCATATATACACATTTATTTTCTTCAATACACTCATCCATATTTATGTTTCCAGATTGTTCGGATAGTGGACTGTTTTTACTGTTCTGTTGGTACAGTTTTTATTCTATTGTATTTAGTTTTGCTGCTCTTATCTTGTGCTGCCCACTTTCTGCCGTGACAATGCAAATTTCCCACTTGTGGGCCTAATCTAATCTAATCTAATCTAATCTAATCCAATCTAGTCGGCCTCAAATCCCCAATAGAAAGGGGAATCTGGATGACTTAACTGTCTGCTCAGCCCATCAAGCCATGCAGCAGCCAGGGGACCTGGAGAAACATCAAAGAAGCAACACCAAATGGGACGACCAGCGACACCTTCTGGCTAAATGGGGAACTGACAGACAGAAGGGGTCTGGACAGGGACCAATCCTACAGTCTGATATAATTCACTCCAGTTTAAGTGCTTTTCAATACACAGAGTTTGTTACTAGTGAGTGACATATAGGTTCTGCATACTCAGCGAACCACCAATCACAATTCTTCATAGAGCTGCCCAATGTGCAGTATTCATATTGACATCTCATGATATACATGCAGTTGTCACGTCACATGAACTGTGATAATCAGTTGTGTTATGACAATAAGTTGCGCAACAACATTGGTACAATTTTAATATTGAAAAGTATATTTTAATAGTATATGAAAACGAAGTTAAAATACCAACAATACTTCTTCATGTCTCCCCTCCATCACCTTTCGCGTGTGACGACACTAATGGGATGGTTTAAGTTCAGCTATGAATTCTGGGATTCGGTATATCGTCACGACCGAAACTCTCATGCTGTTCACAAACAAGAAGGAATTTATTAGTTTCTGGCAAATACGTAATAACATCCCAATAAGTGTATATCGATATAAACGGTATTGTGTTATCCTATATCTCGTTTTGAAAATATATTGGTAGCAATGTCTGACTTTTTTCTACACTTAAGTAATTCCTTCTCTTGGTTCTTGCTGCCCCCACCCACCAGTTGAGAGCCACTGACCTAGAGAGAAGCAAATCCAATTAAATGACAAAAAGTGAAGTGAAATGTCTGTCTGTCAGTCCGGCAGGCAGGTAACCAGGCAGTAAAATGACAGATTTGAACCTCCCCATCTCTCGGTCATCTGAACACTTGTTTAGTTAAACTATCTATATTCTTAAGTCTGTGAAATCTGAATTTATGTTTTGTACATTTTGTGAAATCAAAGCTATTTCTGTTCTGCAGCTAAGAGCGGTTTCTCTGGGTGAGTGGACAAAAACAAGAGTGGGAAGATTTTAAAGATCAAATCATCACGTTTGGCCTGATCAGTATCAGCTGCTGCCTTTGCTACTCTGTGTCTCAGGAGCAGGCAAAGCCAGACGCTGAGAGGGCTCAGGGGCATGAAGCACTCGGTGGGAGGTCACCTCTGTCCCTGGGGACCTGCTGCTCCTAGCTAAGCCTGGATAAAAGGAGAAGCAGCTGCTCACATCTCATCTGGCATTGAGACGAGGACGATCAGGATGCTGAAGCGGGGGAGCCTTCACCTGTCATGCTGTGAGCTCATGCTGCTGCTTGGCTGGGCTATAGGTAGCACCGTTGGGGCCAAGCTCACACTAGGTCTCCAGGCCCCACGCAACCTCTCATACCCTTTCAGTGCCCTGAGGCTGGGAGGGGCCCTTCAAGTGGCTGTGGACCGGGTCACCACAGATCGCAGCTTCTTGGGGGGCCACAGCTTTGACTTAGTGTACACAGACTCCCAGTGTGATGCCAAGATCTCATTGGGCAGCTTCATCGAGCAGGTGTGGAGGGAGAATATCTCAGCCCTGTTTGGGCCAGTCTGCCCAGAGGAAGCAGAGGTAACGTCAGCAGTGGACTAACAGCTGCGATCATGTGACGGCTCCATGGCCTTCATATTTGGTGTCGTTTGCCATCAGTCTGTGGGGACAAACCTGAAATTTTATCTTCTCAGTTGCATCCTGTGATAAACTGCAGTTCATATGACTTAGAGACAGTTAATTACCTCCTGTATAATGTAAGATTCTTTCTCTTTAAGGTCACAGGACTCATGGCATCTAAGTGGAACATCCCCATGTTTGGCTTTGTGGGACAGTCACCCAAAATGGACAATTTTGCAGTGTATGACACATACATTAAGCTGGTTCCCCCGCTCAAGCGCATCGGGGAGGTGCTTATTAAAACGCTGGACTTCTTTGGCTGGACTCACATAGCCATAATCGGAGGAGGAGCAGAGTCGAACACCTGGGACAAAGTTGACGAGCTGTGGAAGTCTGTGGAAACACAGCTCCGAGGGAGGTTTAATGTGACGGCCCAAGTAAAGTTCGACGCCGCCAACCTGGACCTGGTCCGTGAAAACGTGAAGCACATCTCCAAAGTCGCACGAAGTAAGCCACTGCGGCACTGCAGTGTTCGCACTCTGTGTGTTCTTTACTTTCTTAGGGGCAAAAAACTTTTTCTGCTTATTTCTGGTTATTATGAATTAATTGAAGCAATTTATGTGCATCACACAATGATTTTCTTATGTTGTTTGCTCCAGATGCTGCACAATTATGCACTGCTCTCTCAGATCCATTTATTCAAATATAATTATGATTTAATGTGTGATTAACCTGTGATTGGGCACCCTTAGAGGCATAAAATATGCAGCCAGTTTAGGAATGCCTAAAATTCTCCTTATCGTTGTCTAACACTCTCCTGTCCGAGCATGCTTCTCCTGTAAGAGCCTGCCTTATACGTTAAACTACCTGGTCCAGTCTCTATCGTGCCCCGCAGTTATTGTGGTGCTCAGCAACACGGAGGACAGCAGCGCCATCCTGCATGAGGCCGCCAGACAGCGGCTCATGAATGGAGAGTATCTGTTTCTCCTTGTGCAGCAGTTTGAGGTCAGTGGCAATGTGGTGAGTAACCTGCATGAAAGAGATGCAGGTAACTAATACTAATGTACATATGTCCAAGCCGAATGCATTTTACTAAAGTAACTTTAAAGGTTAAAATGCGGCCTTCAAGGCCGACGACATTGAGTTCAATGTCTCTTTATCCTCTAGGGAAGCCTCTGGAAATACGCCGTGAACGATGTGAGCAACCACACAGCCCTGCAGGCCTTCGATATGGTCTTTGTCATTGGCCAGAAGTCCTATGATAGCTATGACTACTACGACTTTTTTGAGCAAGTCCATGAGAAGCTGAAACTGGACCCTTTCCACAGCAACCTGACGTCAGAGAATGAGGTGAGACGAGCTTCCTGTGTTCAAGCGTAACCACGGGATTCACACAGACATGCTTACATCATCTCGCGGTCATCAGTGGTGGGTGGAGCTTCACCGCCCCCCCACACCACCCCCCATTAAGTGCTACTGGGAAACAGCACTCATTAAGTCACATCAGAAAGAATCTGAGCTAATTGGTGTCAGATTAATTCAGAAATGCATCTAATACAGGGAAACGTCACATATTCCTTTCAATGAGCATGGGGGGGGGGGGGGGGGGAGAGATTGGGTCATTGCGGGGGGCAAGTAGGGTTTCATATTAGAGCCCAGAAACAGTATGTTAAAATTGAGTATAAAAAGTGTATCACAGACTATTTTTTTGGGGGGTGGATTGGGGTGTTGTGGGGGGGGGGGGGGGGGGGGCAAGTGCAGTTTGATATTGGGGTCTGTTAAATTGGAGTATACAGTGTATCACAAACCATTTAGGAGGGGGGAATTAGAGTGTTGGGGGGGCAAATGCAGTTTGATACTGGAGCCTAGGAACAGTATGATAAATTGGAGTATGCAAAGTATATCACAAAGCATTTTGGGTGAGTACCTACTAAACTATGTAAAAAAACACAGTAAGACAAACATGAGAATTCCCATATGCTGTTCCCAGGTCAGTCCTTACGCAGCCTATCTGCATGATGCTGTTCTGCTGTATGCCATGGCTCTAAAGGAGGTCTTGAAAGAAGGCAGAAACCCCTACGATGGGCGGGAGGTGCTGCGCAGGCTGAAGGACAAAAGCAAGATCCGATTCTACGGTCAGATAAAGAGCTCAAGCCAGAATCCACAGAGTGTGGAGGCGGCTCAGCCGATGAACTGGGGAATGTGTGATACTAAAACATGAGTTTTCCTTCTGTTTCATATGTGATCTGAGAAATGACGTCGATGCCTGTTCCAGGGGCCACTGGGTTGGTCTACTTTGACTCGGAAGGAGAGCGAGCCATGGATTACTCCGTCTACGACCTGCAGTACCCCAGTGATGTGCCCAAGTTTGTTCCTGTGCTGAACTTTGACAGCCAGTCCAGGACACTGAGGTCAGACAGGGCTGCTGGAGCGTGGTTACGGTGCCCCACCCTTTTGTCCTTGCCTGCTGACCCCCCACCGTGGCCGCTGCCTGTTTTCCTGCAGACCCACCGCAAAGTTTCCCTTGATCCTTTGGCCAAATGGGGAGCCGCCAACTGACTATCCTACCTGCGGGTTTGACAACGAAGTCTGCGAATGGCTCTTCCAGGGTGAATGTCGGCAGTCTTCCTCTCATTTACTCATTGACCATTTCCTTCACTGTTTATTCACCTGAGGGATGATCTTACAGTCACTTCCAAAGCTTATGCACATATTACAGACATACATCAAGAACAAATGTGCAACACTTATTCAGCATCACTTATGGTTCACATGAACAAAACTGAAACATTTAAATTGTAAATAATGCTTCTTTCATTTAAGAAATCAGCCCTGAGTTTCTTCCCTATATTCCTGCCCAGACATTTCTCTGATAGTTCTGCTGGTGGCACTGCCAATTCTAGTGCTGTCTGCTGTGCTACTTATGAGCGTCCTGCTGGTGCAGAAGTGCCGGCTTCAGACCAGGTTGGATGGTGCATGCTGGTGGAGGATCCAGTATAGTGACATCACCATGATTAAGGAATCCAAGGTGCCAGCTGATGACTTTACCCTATAGTAGACCTGGTGAGTGTCTACAAGCTAAACACCACAGTGAAACTTCTGTTGTAACCCTCTCTCTACCCAGGGACCTCAGTCTGTGGTCACCACGGCAACTCGGAGTGCCAGTGGAGGGTCTCAGACAATGACGTCCACCAACAGCTATGGTGTGAAGGACACCATGAGCAAGGAGAACATCTACACCGCCAGTGGTGTATACCAGGTATACACACAGTCACACATGTGTGCAGATATGCACACACTCACATGTAGACATGCAGAGGCACACACAGACACATGTGTACAGACATGAACACCCTCTCAGACAGACATGCAGAAGGACATACAGACCCATTTGTGTACAGACAAACAGGCACGTACACATTCCAGTGGTCATAGACTTAAATGGCATGCAGACAACATTAGTCTGTACTAGATTCCAGGACACACAAAGACACATACAAATAGAGGAAAACATGCAGTCACACTCAGCCACACTCAGCCACACTCTGCTACATTGCGCCACACTCAGCCACGCTCAGCCACACTCAGCTACACTGCGCCACGCTCAGCCACGCTCAGCCATACTCAGCCACGCTCAGCCATACTCAACTATTCAGTGTGTTTTCCATTGACAGGGAAATCAAGTGGCCATTAAGCACCTGGAGAGGCAGATCATCAGTGACATCAGGAAGCCTTCTATTCTGCAGGAGTTTCAAGTGGTGAAGCTCTGCTCTGCTCTGTAGCTGCCTGTAGTGACATTCCAGGCCGGTGATGAAAAGCTATAATATTCAGGATGTTTGCATGTGTTTAACGATCATTTCTCTTCCATCAGATGCGAGAGCTGAAGCATGAGAACTTAGTGCAGTTCTTTGGTGTTTGTGTTGAACCACCAAACATCTGCATCATCACACAATACTGTAAGAAGGGCAGCCTGAAGGTATTTGGGAAATTTCATGGCTATTTGTGGCCATTACAATGTCATGTCTTGAGAAACTTCGGAAATCCTGGGCTGATTGTGTCATGGTGTCTCTCATAGGATATTCTGAGGAATTCAGAGATCGAGCTGGACTGGATGTTCAAACTGTCCTTTGCCTATGACATCGTGAATGTGAGTGTGGAGATAGCTGAACACATTCTGCTGCATCTGCTGCTGGTTCATCAGAAATACCTGATTCATTAACATGCATGAATTTTGGAAGGTCTACACTCAACCACACAATCATATCACTCCAGGTCCTTGTCTCACCTTCCCTATAGGGGATGGATTTTATCCATAAGAGCAGCCTGAAGTCCCATGGGAACCTGAAACCCACCACGTGCCTGGTGGACAGCCGTCTGCAGGTGAAGCTGTCTGGGTTTGGGCTCTGGGAGTTTCGTCATGGCACCAAACACAGAGTCATCCCTCAGGAAAACCCAAAGTATACAGGTACGGTTTCATTGCACTCAATGAGCAGTCATTGGCGAATCACTGCTGCTCTCATTTGGTTTTCAGCTGTATTTCATGATGCTGCTACAGGATTCTTTCTCCGGTCTTCTGTCTTTGGTTACAGAGATGTACTGGTTAGCTCCAGAGCTCCTCAGGCAGATCCACTTCACCTTCAATGGGAACCCAAAGGGGGACGTTTACAGCTTCGCCATCGTCATGCGGGAGCTGATCTACAGCGGGGAGGATGGGCCATTCCATGACCTGCAGCTGGAACCCAAAGGTGGTTCTTCCACAGCTGTATATTTTGGTCGTGCCTTTGGGAGCCCAGTTGGGAACACAGACCTCATTAGTGTGTCGTGTTTCTGTCTGGCATCAGAAATCATCCGGCGAATCAGGGAGCCTGGCCCAGGGGAGTTTCTGCGGCCCTCGCTTTCGGCCCAGGCCTGCAACGACGGCATGGTGGCCTTGCTGAAGGCCTGTTGGAGTGAGGAGCCTGAGCAGCGACCGTTGTTCCCCTGCATCAGGCGCCGGTTGCGGGAGGTCAGCCCTGAGAGGTTAGCGCCTGCAGGTACACGACACAAGCCAAGATAATAACAGGAGCCAGTTACAGCTCAGCAGTTTTATGGAAAATCCTAGGCATAATCAACACAAGAGCAGAGATCTTTCCACTACTGTGAACAGAAGATGGAACCACAAAGCACCCAGAGGGAAAATAGAGAGCTGCAGAGAGATACAAGCACAGACCATCACATAGCCAACACTGAGCTCCTAAGACTCTAATGTAAAGGGCAACCCTCCCTTTAGATAATTAGCAAATGAATCACACAGTAAAACTGTTTCTTATCATCCCCATCATTTCAGCCATGTAAATATCCTGGACAATATGGTGAATAAGCTGGAGAAATATGCAAATCATCTGGAGGAAGTGGTTGAGGAGCGAACCAATCAGCTAACAGCAGAAAAGATGAGAGCTGACAAGCTTTTGTCTAGCATGTTACCAAGGTAATGGAGCATAATTATACATTTAGCTATAAAGAACAGAAAGGTATTATGGATTAAATCTATAAAGCATCCAAGATTAAGGAGATTTTAAAGTAGCCTGCAAACCTATGTGTTTTTAAATAATTTTGGATAACCTTAAATGACAAAACTGCATGGAACATCTGCTGTGCTCTTCATATGATAACATAGTGATCTAGCTTGTGTTCAGCTTCTGTCTCATTTCCCCTTGAATCTCTCCCATGTTGGTGTACAGCTACATTGCAGACCAGCTCATGGCAGGGAAGTCAGTAGAGCCCATGAGCTATGAGATGGTCTCCATCTTTTTCTCTGACATTGTGGGCTTTACTACCATGTGCTCAATCAGCTCGGCCTTGGAAGTGGTCACCCTGCTGAATGACCTGTACAGCCTCTTTGATGATATCATAAAGATGTATGATGTCTATAAGGTAGATACTGTCCATAGCCACCCTAGCACAGGGCCTATCAGAGTGCATCACTGTGATTCCCTCATGTTCTCATGCCGTTGTCTGATCATGGGGCTCAGGTTGAAACGATTGGCGACGCCTATATGGTGGCGAGCGGCTTACCGATCAGCAACGGCCCCCGGCATGCCAGCGAGATCAGCATGATGGCACTGCACTTCCTGCATGCTGTGGCAGCCTTCCAAATCCGCCACTTGCCTAAGGAACGCTTGGCGCTGCGTATAGGGATCCACTCAGGTTCGCCAGTCTGTCACATCTTCATGTTGTATTAACATTGGAGTAACACAGGAGCAGCTATATGATAACCTCTGCTAATGTTGCTTGGTAATAATAATGATAGTGGCAGGGTCAGGATACTGCCTGTGCTATTCGTGTGTAGATGAACTCTACACTCAGATATTGGGTTACATTATTCAGGAAAGGAGAAACTCACACACAGAGATGTAAGGTTAGTGCTGACTTTATCTGCATTTATTATGCTGTGAAACAGTGTAAAACTCCTGCACCCTGATTAGACTGTGGGGTTCCTCTGCAGGTCCAGTGGTGGCTGGGGTGGTGGGGTCCACTATGCCTCGGTACTGCCTATTTGGGGACACGGTGAACACTGCGTCTCGCATGGAGAGCAACAGCCTGCGTGAGTGAGGCACCGAAAACTATATCCCTCATGGCTCCATAGTAGAAGAGCCCATGTGCCAGACTGGCCAGCCTACAGTTCAAACGAAGAATATGACAAAGGAAACCCTGAGCTGTTGAACAGCTGAAACCCAACTGGTCTCCTCAGTTCCCAAATGTTTTCGAATTGCTGTTAATATATAGTAGTGTGTGTGTCTGTATGTATGTATAACCAACCAGTGTGGGTGATACACCCTGGCCTGCATCCCACTATAGTTAACAGATAAATATAGGAAATGTGTTTATATTGCTGCAAAGTGTAAAACGTCTGCTTTAATGTTGCTGTGCCTTCTGTGTTGCTCTGACTAGCGGATATGTAACAGGTTTCTTCCTGTTTGTGTGTGTCGTTGTGACATCCCTGCTCAGCCTTGAAGATCCACGTCTCTCAGAGCACTGCTGAGATCCTCCAGAGAATTGGCACATTTGAACTGGAGGAAAGGGGTGAAATCGAAGTTAAGGTAACATATGCCAGGTCATATCTCACCTGACAAAAGATATACGGTTTACATAGTGACATATCAAACAGGACATTAACATTTTCATCTGTGGATGTGAAATTTATTTTATTATTCTACAATTTTTATATTATATGTTGTACATCCATAATCTCCCCCGGGATCACTGAAGTGCATCTTAATCTTAATTGTATATTTGCATTATTGTCTTATTGTTTTTTAGAATTGTTTTTAGACTTGTCTCAGTACGACGTCCCCTTTTCCAAAACACTGAACACATGCACCATTTCAGTAGCCTATGTGAACCAATATCTATGTTGACCAACTCCATACTGCTGCCTGTTTCATAGAGATTTCATAAAGTGGACACGATACTGAGACAAGCGTGAAAATGATTGTAAATAACTGCAATATATGATTGCTGAGGTGGTGCTGCATATATTCCCTATCAGCTGAGTATGTGTGTGCTGTCACCAGGGAAAGGGCACACAGAGGACATTCTGGCTGAAGGGGAAGCAGGACTTCCAGCCCCTTGCCCTAACCCAAAGTGGCCCCTCTACTGATCGCACTTCTCCAAAGGAAGAGGCAGGGCATCCAGCCAGAGCAGCCAATCAGACCATGGCAGTGACTCTCAATAGTGTGAGATGTAGAGGAAGTTTTCACTGAATATTTAATATCATGTATGAATAAACATAGTAGCTTGTTATTTTATTTATGCCATCCATCCATCCATCCATCCATATCCATTTATAAATACAGCTGAGGAAAAAATGAAGCGACCACTCTTCATTTTTAAACACATCTGCATTAAATCCTGGCTTAATTGTGGTTCTGCTGGCAGAAGGCTACGCTGAGCAGCAGGTTGCTTCCAGGTTCAAATTTGCCAAGACAGTAGTACACAAGAATAAGGTGAAGCAGGAGACACTGGGAACAACCAGAAACCAGCCAGGGAGAGGGTAGACACAATTTTCAAATGCTGAAGATGACCATTAACTTATCTGACAGTTTTGCATGAATCGGAGGATGACATCAAGTGACCTTCAAAAGGAATGGGAAACATTAAGTACTGGTGTGAAGTGCACTGCTAGGACAGTTCGCATCAGGCTTGCAGAAGCAGGACTGAGGTCCGATAAAGGAAGGAAGAAGTCCTTAATTAATGAGAAACAGAACCAGGCTACAGTTTTCAAAAATATATATATAAAATTCACAGACGCACACCCATAAATTGAGAAATAAGTAAAACAAGAAAAATGTTGTAATTCTTTCCAAGGCTGCGTACCGTGAACTATATACAGACATGTAAAGAGACTTCAGGCTTTCTGTGTGCATGCAATCTCACTGCTGGTCTGTGTCCCTAGCAGAAGAAGGCTGATTTCCCCCTGGACAGAAAGGAGAAGGCGCAGAGAAGCCTGACAGCAGCAGAGGCCAGTGACGCTGCACTTGTTGTCCCCTCCATTTAGGCCACAGCCCCGACTCTAGCACAGCAGGTGATCATGTGACCTGTCTGAGAAGTGACCATCTAGCATCTACACGCTAAGTTGGCCGAGTGCAGCATGAGGTGCTGGTATACTCTGCAGGAGCTCGGTGACAAAGTTCAAGGGAGGATCTTACATGATGTTTGGTTAACAAAAGGTGTACATATACAAACCTTATGAACCTTTCTTATCTTAGAATAACAGAAGAGAAACTCTCTAGTAGCCAAAGGCTGCACAGCAAACATTAAACTGAGTGGTACATGTGTATGAAATCAGGCAGTAATAAAGTACGGTAATGTTTCAAAGACTTAATGTGAATTTTACCAGATACGCAATGAATGAAACTCCATTGAAATGTGAATTTATTTTACCAATAAAAAAACATATGAAGCTGATTTTAAAACTAATCATTTGTTTACAGCTTTTATAAGTGAAAAAGGAACGATTTCAGACCATATTCATCCTAAATGTAGCACATAATTTTACTCCATACATAGCTTTGATCCGAAGTCTCGTATTTAGGCATTTCATGCCATTTTAAACCATAAAAACCACATTAGATGTTAAATGGATGAGGAGAAATGTTGTTCATGCCCTGAGACCTAAATCCCTAACCGTCACCTGTGCATTTGTGTCTATGTGTCTGTGTCTGTGTGTGTCTGTGTCTGTGTGTGTCTGTTTGTCTGTGTGTCTGTCTGTCTATGTGTCTGTGTGTGTGTCTGTGTGTGTCTGTGTGTGTTTGTCTGTGTCTTTCTGTCTATGTGTCTGTGTGTGTGTCTGTCTGTGTGTGTGTCTGTCTGTCTGTGTGTGTCTGTCTGTCTATGTGTCTGTGTGTGTGTCTGTGTGTGTGTCTGTGTGTGTCTGTGTGTGTGTGTCTGTTTGTGTGTCTGTCTGTGTCTGTGTCTGTCTGTGTCTGTGTGTGTCTGTTTGTCTGTGTGTCTGTCTGTGTGTGTGTCTGTCTGTGTCTGTGTGTCTGTGTGTGTGTGTGTGTGTCTATGTGTGTGTCTGTGTGTGTGTGTCTGTGTGTGTGTGTCTGTCTGTCTATGTGTCTGTGTCTGTCTGTCTATGTGTCTGTCTATGTGTCTGTCTGTCTATGTGTCTGTGTCTGTCTGTCTATGTGTCTGTGTCTGTCTGTCTATGTGTCTGTGTCTGTCTATGTGTGTACACAAACATTTTCTGTATCTGTAGATGTGGCACAGGAATCTGTCTGTCTAAGTGTGTGGGGACAAGTCACTGTGTGTGTATGTTTGTGTGTGTGTGTGAGTGTGTGTGTGAGCATGTGAGTGTGAGTGTGTGAGCGTGTGCTCCCCAAAGTGGGCCTGGTGCCTGGTCACCCCCGTGGTGAGTGCAGGAACATCAGGAAGGTTTGCATCAGCACCACACACAGCAGGCAGAGTGACGGTCCTGTGATTGGGGGGGAATACACAAGAAAGTCACTCCCAAATGGCACATGACAGATACTCACCCCAAAATGACACCCACAACAATTCCCATCCAGACATATAAAAAGAATGAGAGGCTTCTCCAGTAATCAAAAACTAATGTGGTCCGTGGGTCCGTCCAGAGAAATAAAAATGTGAGAAATTACCTGCAAGATGTCCCTCACTGGACGACTCTGCAACTGTACAGGGAACAAAAAGCAACAGTAAATGCTCACAAAGACACTTGAAACAGCAACTGGAGGTCAGAGTCATTCATTTCTGTATGCATTATGCTGGTTGATGTTCAATATTATAATGTAAACCATGAACCAATGACATAACTCAGCAACTTTGAAAAGAAACAGCCCAGCATGTGGGGGGACAGCAACCCCAGAGGACAGGTGGCTCTTTTACACCGCTATGGCTATAAGGCATTCAGCGGAAATAAGGAGTCACTTTACGCAGGTTAACAGAGAGCCCCCTAGTGTACATACAGGCCTTAAAACGCTGCAGAATTATACCCAAGAAACAGAATAGATCTTCAAAATGACCTGAGAGCTGAAACTCCATGGTGAGCACCCCCCCGCTGGAGTCCACATGCTTTTGCACACTTCTGGTTGTGCACGGGGCCTTAGGGGGACAGCGAGAGACAGAAGCAGTGCAAGCACATTGGCCTGAGCCGTCCGTTTGACCACACACTCACACGTACACACTACTATGGGCTTACAAGCATGTGAGACCTTCAGCAGTGCAAACCACCATTATTTACCTTCCTGAAATAAATAAAGATTGACTGAGAAATAAAAATTAGAAGTAAAAGTAACTTTCTTTAAAGCATAAACATTATAAGAAAAGGTGCATTCTGCAGCAGACGTGACTTTTCACATGGTCTCTGACTGTAAAATCATTCTATCATGACAATACTCACCTTATAATGTGCTACAACCAAACTCACTGTGCATTCTCCACTGTGACTATACTCATGGTCTCTCCGATTTCCCCATACTCACTTTGCATTCTCCACTGTGACTATACTCATGGTCTCTCCGATTTCCCCATACTCACTGTGCATTCTCCACTGTGACTATACTCATGGTCTCTCCAATTTCTCCATACTCACTGTGCATTCTCCACTGTGACCATACTCATGGACTCTGTTTTCTCCATGCTCGCTGTGCACCCTCCCCTATGATATCTCCAGTATGTTCTTCTTGTCCTTACTGCCTCTCTCCTGTGACCATACTCCACCATACTAGACCCTCAGATATTCATACTCTGTAAAATATCCATACTCCCCACTGTACTATGACATCACTCACCATCTCTCCAGTATGATTGTGGTGACTGTCTGTCCACCACACTGGCCCTCAATCCACACGGACCCTCTCTTTATTGTAACCATACTTTAACTGCACTTAGCTATTAACAATACTCACTGGCTGGCAGAAGAGCTTTTCTCCATCACAGATGTTGACCTCACAGTGGAGCCAGACTGTGGAGACTTTCTCCAGACGCTGAAAGCGGAAGGAGTTGAACTTGAACATGGAGCGGGTGTCTTTGGCGTTCTCGAAGATGGTCACGGTCTGGTCTGAGGAGCAGCTGGGAGTGATACACACTGGTCAAACCTTCATGCATCTGTACACTGTGTAGGACCTAAGGCAGCATCTGAAGACAGTGGTGTAGGACAATGAGATGAATAAGCATATTTTCTGAGAATGATCCAACACCTAGGAGCTTGTCATATGCTACAGCATCTGTATAGTGAATAGTGATGCTGCACAACTTAGTGTATCAAAGGACACTGATGCATAGCCTTAGCATTGACTCTTTCTGCTAATCTATCACCAGACATTACCACAGCGTTACCTGTTAATTATGAGGCTCCACCTCTTCTTGTCCGTAGAGTAAGGAGAGGGAGTGGCCCAGCAGTTGTTAATCACCACTTTGAATCTATTGATGCAGAAATATGTAAGTTAATGACCTGCATGAGAAAAAGTTTTTGACTATGGACACCTTGATGTTTTCAGATCCAGCTGTTAAACACTTTGGGCAACTTTTGGGCAAGAATAATAAAGTAAGAGTGATGAACTGGATGCAGTCTTTTCAGTATCTGAAGACGTGCAGCACTGCTCACCGGCTGCTGAGGCCCTTGGCCTCGATGCCTATGAAGACCTCTGAGCCAATTTCGGATGTGTCGATGACATAGGGCGCATCCTTGGCATACAGGAACTTGGAGTTCTTCAGAAAGGAGAATCACAGACATTGTAAGAGGCCCATGGCCCTAACTATGATTTGTAGTTCTTTCTACGAGTAGCCATACCGCTCGTTCATATACGGCCTTCCAAGAAGGCAGCGATACTCACAGTGAACACGTTCATAGACAACTGAGTTTTAAAAGAGCCTACGCTGCCGTTGTTCACGTAAACGGTCGCCACTCTGGAAGAAGCAGACAGAGAAGTAACGAAGCTGCAAGTCTTTGTGTGGGGACAGAGGCGGTCTGCGGACAGGCACCGGGGGCGGCTCTGCCGGCTGGGCGGAGCTCACCTTTGGCTGAACACAGCGTTATTCACCAAGTAGGCAGCCCTGTAGGTGCAGCTGAAGGAGTAGTTGACGGGTTGGTTCCTCACCGTGAGAGAGGTGTCGTTGGAGATGATATAGTTGTTAAACACGTATTTGGGATCCTTACCATCCATATACTAAAAGAGAGACATTATGGAAGCCACAGTCATTTTTTTTCAGGACTCCTGTCTTTTCCCTAGCATGGCTCAGGAAAGACCTCTGTGTTATTAACCAAGTCTGCACACGCGTCGCATGTCTGCAGGAGTTGTGCGGCATGCTGCACCTCAGACTGGGTCCCACAGTAGGAGTGGTTCCTGGGGGTCAGGTCCGGGACAGTGAAGCGGTAGTACCCAGCACTGATGACCCCCGTATAGCAGATCCCCCCCAGGGAGAGTTGCTCGATCTCCCAACCATAGGGACATTCGGGTACATTGGCGATAATCATGTTCGGGAAGCAGGAGACCACGACATAATCTAGAAGGCATAGCAGCCAGGGGATAGTGAACAATGAGAGAATTTCATGTGTAACTGCAGCCATGTGCAGTGGGTCATATCACTGAGATGACAGAGGGAACACAGTGCCTATGCTCCACAATAGGGAGTGCTGAATCCCAGAAAACCTGCCTGCTTTCTGTGGAAGACATGCCCAGGCCTGGGGCAGCGCCATCAGCAGGGCCGTCAGCAGCAGCATTTCTCCAGGCTGTGGGGGGGTCACAAAGGCTCACCTGGCTTCACTCCGGCAGCACAATGACTAACCAAAGCCAGCGTGAGAAGACAGCAGGGGCCACCTCACCTTCACGCTGACGGGACTCTGGGCATCGAGAGCTTTCACCACCGTCTCACACTGCTGCCACATTTTGGAAATAACAAAGAACATCAAGACTCCCTTCCTGTCTGTTCCTTCTGGTAAATTCTGGAATTATCTATCAAAACAAGCATGACAATGGACACAGCTCTCTGCTTAATGACCATCTGCTATATTTGCATTACAGCCATACTGAGCAGCATAGCATGTCGAGGCAGGCGATGCTTACAGGCTTACAGGATATCTGTGGGTCTGCTGCCGTAACCCCAGCACCGGGAACCGCCTTGGAGGATCCGCAGGCCGTCACCGCAGCAACAGTGTCCAGGCCAGTGGCAGGTGATCCGGTGGCCTTGTCAATGACACTGATGCACCACCCAGCTGGAGCAAAATCTCTCCCTTTATACCTGGGCAGGTTCGCATGCCTCCCACCTCCATGGCAAAGCTTCGTAAGACGTCGCTGAGAGGAGGGGCACAAAAAGTTTTCTGTGCCTGATGGACATTGACATTCAAATGAGACACGTCTCCGGGAGCGATGGGTCTCCAGGGGCGACGTGTTTGGCCTGGCGGCCGGCCCCTCCCTTTCAGCCCCTGCTTTTAGAGCTGCTCTGTGATCCTGGCTTCCTGCAGCCTGTGTCCTGCACACAGTCACACTGCATCCCTCCTCAGACACCAGTTGCATCAGTAGCACAGGTTTTGTGTGTCTGGCCGGCATATTCCAGAAAATGGCTGCATCACTTCCCAGCATACGGACTTCAGCACAGGTGTACAGGGCGGCAAGGAGGGTTTGAGGATAGTGCTGTCTTAGTGAATCAGGGTCCCCTGAGTGCATACTGGCTCAGAGGCCTTTGTCCCTGTTTTAAAAGGACACAGCCGCTAGGTAACACTGTCTCCATACCATTTACATTTAACCATCCTGATACTCGTTCAGAGCTGGGAGGAGGACCTGTAGTACATCCCTGCCTTCAGAGGTCACTCAGGGACAGTTTAATGGTGCTTTTCCACTGGCATGCAGGAACCGAGCTGTACTTGAGCCATATAGCGAAGAGAGAGGAGTTACAGCAGGGTTCCAGCTCACTTCGGTTTTCCACTGCAGATTGGTCAAGTCAAGTCATTTTATTTATATAGCACCGTTAAAAACAACCAGTGGCCGATCAAAGTGCAGAGCAAGGGGGGGAGAATGTAAATATCCATAAAAAAACATAAATGAAACAAAGTAAAATGTAAAATATAATAAAACAGACATTACAATTACAATAATTAAAATAAAACACAAAAAATGCCTTGACTGAATATTTAGCCTCGACTTACAGTAAGGTGTTGCTAGGTTTGGAGAGTGACAGGGCCATAACACTGAAGAGCTGCTCATACACTGTTCACACAATGTACATCGTGATTTTCTACGTGATAATTTCTGCTAGCACGTCCATGAGAGAGATCTGTGTGCCATGTTAACATAAAATACTAGCAGAATTAGCATTCATGCAGTAAAAAGACCATAAGAACATAAGTAATTTACAAACGAGAGGAGGTCATTCAGTTCATCAAGCTCATTTTGGGAGCATTCAACTAATAGCTCATAATTGTTAAAATATTATCTAGCTCTGATTTAATGGAACCCAGGATTTTAGCTTGCACTACACTAACAGGAAGACTATTCCATACTCTACCTACCTGCTCTGTAAAGGTGTGCTTTCTCAAATCCATTTTAAAATGTGCCCCCGCTATTTTACACCTATGGCCATGAGTTATAGTATTTAAACCTAATACTGAAGTAGTCATTTGGCTGAACAGCATCCAGACCTGTTACAATCTTATATAGCTGGATCGTGTCCCCCCTTAGTCTCCTACAGGGAAGAGCAAGTACTAGAAGTCAAGATGCGTCTCAGCATCTGAGTGCATGTGAGTGTTGAGCAGACTGTGCTAAGCACCTTGCGCAATGCTCAGAGCAAAGCCCGGCCACCCGGGGCCAGGCTCCTGCCTGTTCCCAGCTTCACAATAGGCAAGGCTGTACTGCTCACAGTGCCCAGAGATTCCACTACCCTGCTCAGGTTATGTGACTCTGGCCAGAACACAAAATGCACCTGCGATGATTCACATTGGTTTGCTCATAGTGCTGTCCCTGGTGAGTTAATTAGCAACCAGTTGTTTCTCTTTTTTGGGTGCAGGGAGCACCGGGTTCTTCAAGGCCTCACACTCATGTGCAGTATGCACACTACTAAGATTAGCCAAAAGCATGATGGTTATAACGGAGATGTTCAGATCCTCACAGGGATCTTATGCTACCCTTGAGAAAGATACTTGAATCGCTTCATTAGATGTAAAATTGTAAGCTATTAAAGTTGGTCTGAAAAGGAGCTTTTGCTAAGTAGCAGCTAATGGATATGCCTTGTCGTAACATGATCGCGCTGGGTCCTTGCTGTCTTTCACAAGCCCAGAGGGCCACACTATCTGGGATCATTGCAATTCCATTCTGGGGAGAGAGGAAACAAAATGCTATTTGTGGGCCTCACTGACATGTGTTTTAATTTTCACTGGAGCCCCTTTGACTTTTTGAGGTCTCACTGTGGGAGCACAGGCCTTATCGAGGGAATCTGAGACAGACACAAAGCTCTCAGCTGTCTGCTTCCTGTCTGCTCTTCAGTCTCCCACTAAATTCTAGACCCTCTTAGTGTGACATTATAAAAGCACTTCTCAGCATTTTCAGCCCATGGTTGATGGGAGAAGATTAATCGTGTAAGTGCTGGTCAAAGTTATGAGTTACTATGTCTCTCAAGTTCTTGCTATATTACTAATTTGTTATATAATCAATTTTTAGCTATTTTATGTTGGAAGCTAAAGTCATCTATGAAAATACCCATATTTGACTATGATAGCCACATTAAGTACATCTGACTCATTGTCACCCTCTGGTGGTGGTTCTGGTGATCTTCTGGCTGAAAGGTGATTCTAGCAGTGATGGTGGTGGGGGGGGGGGGGGGTGTTCCACAAAGCAGTATTTCCCAGTTAGCTGGATATCTTAAGATACACATGAAAACAGTCCAATAAAAAAGAGGTAAGTGATCTTCCTATTGAACAATTGGACAGTCCTTACATTCAGTTATCTGGCTAATGAAGAAATGCTGCTTTGTGGAAGATACCCTTGGATCACCATTAAGGTGGAATGATGCCTGTAGCCATGCATTTCTCCTGAACTTGTAAAAATGTGAGCAGTTCAGTTCAGTGACATTGTGTATGAGCGCAAGGTGTATAGTATCTGCTGGGGAAAAATGCAGGTTTAGAAACAAATTAAAGACTAGCAGTCATTTCTGTCCAGCAGGTGTCGCTGGCCATCCTGTCCTTCCCATTGTCTTTAGTGTTTATTTTGCTTACCTGATGGCTCCTGTGCTGTTTCTTGGTTCAGTTGTGTATTTAGGTTCCTTCCTTGTTTGTCAGTGTTTTATTTCTTGTTGTATTTCAGAAGGTTAGAAGATTGTTCTGTAAGTTGTAGCCTGCCCGCTGCTTGTTGCCCTAACCCTTTTATTTATTTATTAAAGTTATTTTTTGTTTTTATCCCTTTTTGGTTTTCCCCTTGTGGTTGTTTGTGTTTTTCAGTTTTGTTAATAATCCCCTGGTGTCCTGTGAGCACTCCGGTTTCCCCCCACAGTCCAAAAACATGCTGAGGCAAATTGGAGTTACTAAATTGCCCGTAGGTGTGCATGTGAGAGTGAATGGTGTGTGATTGTGCCCTGCGATGGGCTGGCCCCCCATCCTGGGTTGTTCCCTGCCTCGTGCCCATTGCTTCCGGGATAGGCTCCGGACTCCCCGCGACCCAGTAGGATAAGCGGTTTGGAAAATGGATAGATGGATGGATGTCCTGTGAGCCGCAGGTGGATCGTCCACCTTCCTGCCTGCACCATGCCACGTCTTGAGTCCCTGACATTATGTGGCTGCGCTATTAGTTGAATTTTAAATTACAGACAATTTTCCATATTCTGTAAAGCAGACATTATTGTACCATTTTAAATATTTGTGACAGTATTTAATGGCACAAATAAATTTAGCTATTTCGTGTGCTTAACCTTTACAGACACATTTCTTCAAAGCTAGGATAAGCATGAAGTTACAAGATGGGTGGATTACATTGTTATTCATTGTTATTCCTTGAATAATTGAAGATGTTTTTCAACAACAGTAACATTATACTCAAGTCAGCGTGGAGCATTTGTAACGACACTAGACCGTAATATACTATGCCTGAAAACGGACACATTTTATACGTAACATGGACAAATATTGTATTATAGTTTCCTAATATCATACGTCCATGGCTGATTTTTCGCAAATCTGAAATGGCAGAGTTGTTAAAAAAAAAAAAAAAACGGCCGGTGTTCAGGTGTTCCTCCTTCGGGGATGACGACGACGACAGGAGATTATTATGCGAAGGGGGAAGAGGGATCGAAAACGATAGTGCTGAGCATGTCTCAGGCCCCCATGAGGCAGTGTGTGATCATTGGTTAGATGGTGCTTTTCTCACGTTTATTACTTATTTGTATCCGTTTCACAATGTATATTTTGCTAGAGTTTGCGTTCCTGTGTAATAAAAAAAATCAACTCAAAGCAGACAGACCGCCTGATGTTATAATATTACGCCATAGGCTGACATTTCCATAGCAGCCATTTGCTGCACGTCTTGCGTACACGCATGCGCGGTGCAGCTGCGCCCCCTGGCGTTTCCGCTCTACTTTGCTCTACTCAGAGCGGCGCGGATCTGAGCGAGCGCAGGGTACTGGATCCGCCGATGCCCTGGCCGCGTGGGAGGTGACCGGCTACTGCTGTGTCTGCCGGAACGGGGGCTGAGATCCGGCGTGTGGCTGCCGGGGATGCTGCGCGGAGGCGCTGTTCTGGTGGTAAGGAACGGGAGATGGTGCCGGCCGGTACGGGGGGGGGGAGGTGGATCTCTGCTTCGCAGCCCCCCGGTTCGGTCCGGTCCGGTCCGGTCCGCCGCTGTCCGGTCGGCCGCTGTCCGGTCGCTTATCGTCCCGAGGAGCCGGGCGTGCACGTGCAGGGGGCAGCCAGAGGGCAAAGCGTCACGGTGGATGGGGACACTGCTGGACAGGGCGCT
Source organism: Brienomyrus brachyistius (assembly GCF_023856365.1). Classification (NCBI taxonomy): domain Eukaryota; kingdom Metazoa; phylum Chordata; class Actinopteri; order Osteoglossiformes; family Mormyridae; genus Brienomyrus; species Brienomyrus brachyistius. The sequence goes on along the minus strand of NC_064552.1, from coordinate 321,561 downwards.
CATGTTCCCAAGCGGCTCACTGACATCCTCGCAGCCAGCGGGGGGCTCGGCGCTCGCATGGCGGATGTTGTAGTTTCTTTCTTCCGAGCCCGGCGTGTGAGAACGATTAGCCCAGCTGTCGTGCGGCTGAGAAGCTGACGGCGCCGGACGTTTTAACGGTGAAAGGTGTCCGACAGCCGGTTAACGAACTCGGTGCGCCGCTGATGCGGCGTTTTGCTAGGTCAGGGGAGCCGCGGGCACTGCAGTAAAGACGAGGACAGAAAGCACTTTAGTGGTATTAGTGAGTAGAAAGGGCAGTACCAGTGCCAGTGCTCTGCACGGAACGGAGCTATTAATAAGCATCATTCACTAGTTACTGACGCCGAGCTAAGGACTCGCGAGTCCGTGAGCTACTCGCTGGGGCTCAGAGACACAGACACGCACTGCGGCTGCTGGCTTAGTTCAAGCTTCTGCATTGAGTATAATATAAAACCAAACACTGCGGCGGCAAAAAAAGTATGTTTATTTGCTCTGCACCTTGCAGTTAGATACGGGCTGTGGTAAATCAGACTATGTCTAGAAAATGTGGTGCTGCGATAAATATGGCATCGCGTTGCAGAGCAGCCGGGCTGCACACGACGCTTCCTTTTCGTGATCTAAGGTTAACTAATTTACCCTCAGCCCTCCGCAAGCCAGCCCCCCTCTATGCCAAATGACGCTTTGATTGTTTGACGTTGATCTGGGTGGCATGCGGCGGAGGTGTGTCTGTAGTCCGCTTTCTCATTGGCCACTTGCTGTCTCTTTGTGTCCGTTTTCGTCTTTTTCATTGGTCAGTTGCTGTCCCTTTGTGTCTCCTCCACCTCGAATACTGATTGACCTGAATAGTTTTTTTTCCCCCGTGACCCAAAGAAAGAACATGAAGCTTGGAGCATTAGATCATGCTTATACAAAGACAATGCTGTATCCCATGCTGCACAGGATGCCTGTGTTCGCAAGGTCACCAGTTCAAATCCAAATGTTGGCAGAGTGATTGGACCCCTGAATAAGGCCCCTAACTCCCGCTTGCTCCAGGGACGGTCTGACCCTGCATCTCAAAAACATAAGTCACTTTGGTGCCTGTGGAAATTAGTGTGGCCCTGCTAAATAACCTAAATGTAAAGACCTTACCAACCAATTGCTGGGTTAACTGTAATCAATGCCTGAAATAGTCCTCAGAAGATCAAAGGTGCCACACTGTCTTCTGCAGCTGATGGCGCTGCCCACAGTGTCATTTTAAAGCTGGCATGTTATTTATGTTAATTCATTTAGCAGACATTTTTGTCCCAAGTGACATACGTGTCAGGATTGGCAAATGGGCTTTGCTGAAGGGCCCCGCAGGAGCACCGTTACTGTGCCGGCTGTGGGATTTGATTCACGACCTTCCAGATATGGATACAGATCCCTGAGCTCCTGAGCTGCACCCTGCCAGCTTCATGCATGCTGTTGTTTTCTGCCGTGTGTCACTACGTTGCGTGTCTACCGTCTTTACGGATACATTTGTCTGAGGTTCCTCAAAGAACCGTGTTAGTCCCTCGTGTTTATGTGCTCTGCTCGGACACAGTTTAGCCCCTGTGGAAACCTTAGTCAGTCTCGCCGTGTAACATGCTGACATCCGAGCGCCTCAAAATGCTCTTCCTGGAATTCACACACGTGGTTTGTGAGCTGGCAGATGGTGTGATATCAATTCACAGGGCTGCCGGATGCTGAGTGCGATGCAGTGAGTGGACATTCGGGACATAACCACACACACCTCTGCATTCAGCCAGCAGAGTCAAACTCCCCACCTCTGAGATTTGCCCATTCATTAATTCTTAAAGAGTTTGCCCACAAGTCTGACCTACTTCTAAAGGTAGTCACATGAGGCTGTTGCTTTAATTATTCATTTTTATCTTTAGTTACATCAGAACAGGGTTTATATGCTGAAAATACAGTGTGTGAGCAGCAGTGAGAGTGAATGCCCCAACGCATTAAAGCTGCATGACATTCAAACATGTTCTTGACTTACTGTCTTTGATCTGTCTGTTTGAGAGGCAGCCTTGGGCATGTGTGCGTCTGTGTTTAATTTGGTCGTTGTTTGGGTGATAAGTAACGCAGCCGGGAGTGACCAGTGTAAACCGGTCTGGCTTTAAACTAACACAGCCACAGCTTTTCAGGACACGGTTTGCACCACCTAGCAGTGTAAACGTGCCTGGTTATTGAATAACACTGCCAAGCTGATTAATCACGAAGATGCTCCTGATGATTTGATTAACTGGATTATCAGCACAGTGTTTTATTTGGACAGCCTTCCCCTGGTCACATGACCTGTGAGCATCACTGTCATCGCATGTATGCAGGTGACATTATGGCTTTGAGCTAAGGCAGCTCTCTGCCTCTGTGGGAATACTCGTGCTTGGTAAGATCTCTGTATGGCCGTTCTTATCCAGCTGCTTCTGCCGGTGAGCGCCAGAGTTTAAGGTTGAACGGCAGGTGAGAGCTGGTGATGTGCGGCAGAGCTGCATGGGCGTGGGTGGGGTTAACACTGATGCTATGGCTGAGCCAGTTCTCCTTCTGATTCTGTTTTAGGTTTGGCTATGCCATCCGTAAACAAAAATCACCACGGCAACAACCTAAAACCAGATTTTTTTTTCTTTGTCAGTGGGGCCTGAGAAGTTTGTCTTTGACGCTTTGTGAGCGCTTTGGAGCTTTGAACCAGGGTAGAACCGTGTAGGGGAGAGCTCTCTGGGGACTGTGAGCTTTATAAAATGGGAGCAGAATACAAGCAGAAACTGCATCTCTTTCATACATAAGTTAGTAGGTCATCTCAGAGGAAAATGTCAGTGGTTGCGTTACCTTTACATTTTAGTTTAGCAAAATTCCAAAAAAGTTTTTGCACCATATTTTTGATTATCATGATATTTGGCATGTGAATTACACCTGGGCCTGTGCTCTCTGACCGGAGGTGCCACTGATTTCCCTGCACAGGTCAGTATCACAGGCCTGTGCTCTCTGACCAGGGGTGTGACTGCTTTAACTGCATAGACTGGTGTGCTGGGCCTGTGTACTCTGACCAGGGGTGCGACTGCTTTAACTGCATAGACTGGTATGCTGGGCCTGTGTACTCTGACTGAGGGTGTGACTGCTTTAACTGCATAGACTGGTGTGCTGGGCCTGTGTACTCTGACCAGGGGTGTGACTGCTTTAACTGCATAGACTGGTGTGCTGGGCCTGTGTACTCTGACCAGGGGTGTGACTGCTTTAACTGCATAGACTGGTGTGCTGGGCCTGTGTACTCTGACTGAGGGTGTGACTGCTTTAACTGCATAGACTGGTATGCTGGGCCTGTGTACTCTGACTGAGGGTTTGACTGCTTTAACTGCATAGACTGGTGTACTGGGCCTGTGTACTCTGACCAGGGGTGTGACTGCTTTAACTGCATAGACTGGTATGCTGGGCCTGTGTACTCTGACTGAGGGTGTGACTGCTTTAACTGCATAGACTGGTGTGCTGGGCCTGTGTACTCTGACTGAGGGTGTGACTGCTTTAACTGCATAGACTGGTGTGCTGGGCCTGTGTACTCTGACCAGGGGTGTGACTGCTTTAACTGCATAGACTGGTGTGCTGGGCCTGTGTACTCTGACCAGGGGTGTGACTGCTTTAACTGCATAGACTGGTGTGCTGGGCCTGTGTACTCTGACCAGGGGTGTGACTGCTTTAACTGCATAGACTGGTATGCTGGGCCTGTGTACTCTGACTGAGGGTGTGACTGCTTTAACTGCATAGACTGGTGTGCTGGGCCTGTGTGCTCTGACCAGGGGTGTGACTGCTTTAACTGTATAGACTGGTGTGCTGGGCCTGTGTACTCTGACTGAGGGTGTGACTGCTTTAACTGCATAGACTGGTGTGCTGGGCCTGTGTACTCTGACCAGGGGTGTGACTGCTTTAACTGCATAGACTGGTGTGCTGGGCCTGTGTGCTCTGACCAGGGGTGTGACTGCTTTAACTGCATAGACTGGTATGCTGGGCCTGTGTACTCTGACCAGGGGTGTGACTGCTTTAAATGCATAGACTGGTATGCTGGGCCTGTGTACTCTGACTGAGGGTGTGACTGCTTTAACTGCATAGACTGGTATGCTGGGCCTGTGTACTCTGACCAGGGGTGTGACTGCTTTAAATGCATAGACTGGTGTGCTGGGCCTGTGTACTCTGACTGGGGGTGCGACTGCTTTAACTGCATAGACTGGTATGCTGGGCCTGTGTACTGGTGTCGGGGGGGTTAACAGAGGCTTGGGGTTGTGGAATGTTGCTAAGAAGTGTCTCTGTGTTTCAGGCTTTGTGTCTGCACCTCGCTTAGAGTCTCGCTATGGATGCTACACTCTCCTTCAGCTCCCAGGACAACTTCCTGCTGGCCGGCTGTGCCGATTCAGGACCAGGCTGCTGGAAACACCCCAGCGAAGATTCTGTGAGTGGGCAACGGCATGTACTGTACTGTAATCGTCCATCCATCTATTCCCCAATTACTTATCCAGTGTGCAGGCTCATAGGTGGCAGGCAGCAGGGGGACTAACCCGGATGGGCAGAGTGAGGGACACCGACTCACTAACCCTCTTTGGACTCGTCCCCCAGGACCGTAGCTGCAGCCCTTCAGTTCTGCGGTCTGTGGCCAGTGCCTGGAAGGAGGGACTGCTGAACCGGAAGAGGCCATTTGTGGGCCGCTGCTGTCACTCCTGCACCCCACAGAGCCAGGTGAGCTGCCTCGGGTATAACCATAACCTTAACCATGACACTAACCCAGGGGTCGGCGACCTGCACCCCTCTGATCCAGGTGAGCTGCCTCGGGTATAACCATAACCTTAACCATAACACTAACCCAGGGGTCGGGGACCTGCACCCCTCTGATCCAGGTGAGCTGCCTCAGGTATAACCATAACCTTAACCATAACACTAACCCAGGGGTCGGTGACCTGCACCCCTCTGATCCAGGTGAGCTGCCTCGGGTGTAACCATAACCTTAACCATAACACTAACCCAGGGGTCGGGGACCTGCACCCCTCTGATCCAGGTGAGCTGTCTCGGGTATAACCATAACCTTAACCATAACACTAACCCAGGGGTCGGCGACCTGCACCCCTCTGATCCAGGTGAGCTGCCTCGGGTATAACCATAACCTTAACCATAACACTAACCCAGGGGTCGGCGACCTGCACCCCTCTGATCCAGGTGAGCTGCCTCGGGTGTAACCATAACCTTAACCATAACACTAACCCAGGGGTCGGTGACCTGCACCCCTCTGATCCAGGTGAGCTGCCTCGGGTATAACCATAACCTTAACCATAACACTAACCCAGGGGTCGGCGACCTGCACCCCTCTGATCCAGGTGAGCTGCCTCGGGTGTAACCATAACCTTAACCATAACACTAACCCAGGGGTCGGTGACCTGCACCCCTCTGATCCAGGTGAGCTGCCTCGGGTGTAACCATAACCTTAACCATAACACTAACCCAGGGGTCGGTGACCTGCACCCCTCTGATCCAGGTGAGCTGCCTCGGGTGTAACCATAACCTTAACCATAACACTAACCCAGGGGTCGGCAACCAATGGATAGTGGAATATTCATTCATCTACATATATCATCAGGTTCCCCAAGAGCTTAATATTCCAGGAGAGGAAACCTGTGATAATGTTAATGCTTAAAATACAAAATACCTGCTTGATCACAACTGTAAATGTCAAATATATAAATTACCTGTTCAGTATACTTTTTGTGTCTGTGCATCTTTAGATTGTACAAAGACATTTCGATTTTTTAAGGAAGATTGCCTGAACTTTCATTGTTCAGGTGGCTTCCCAGTTTAGCACAGTTTCTGCCAGTTTTGTGTTGCCTCAGGAGATTAGAAAACACAGAAATCCCTTCACTTATGTTGAATATGTTAGAGTGTTTTATCAAAGTAGTGGAACAGCTGTGTAGCAGCTGTAAGAATGGTCTGGGATGTGCCATTATGTTCATGAAACTTCTGGTAAAATACTGGTCCTTGAAACTTCTTTTTGGAAGGACTTGGATTAGCACTTCCAGGATTATACTCTCATTAAAAAAATGTATTACTTGCCAACAGAGGTTTTTAGGGTGATTAATATTCTTAGCCCAGATCTACTGAAGCAGTATCAGAATGTATTCACTGGCGAGTCTTTTGAGTACTTACATAAGTCACTCTGGCTGAGGGCATCTGCCAAATGCTGTAAATGTAAATGAAACACTGAAAATAATAATGTTTGTTTACACTTTGTTGCTGGTGTCATATTAAAATGTTACTAAACTGTCTAGAATAAATTTCTGCTTCCAGTGAAATTCTGTGGCTCCAGTGGCTTTCATTTTGAAAACAAAATCTGAATGCAGCTCTCTTCAACTGGACCGCCAAGCCGTGCTGTAACCCTAATCCTAAACCTAACCATAAGCCTAACAGTAACCGTAAGCCTAACCCTAACTGCAAGGCTAACCCTAACCCCTAACCCTAACTGTAAGCCTAACCTTAACCCTTCTTCTGATTCATTCTCTTAGGAGAAGCTCTTCAACTCCAGCATCCCATCACTTGGCCTACGCAATGTGATCTACATCAATGAAACGCACACCAGGTATGATGCTGCTCTTTGTCATCCCCTGGAGGTACTGGGCCATCACCGCTTTCTCATATTAATGTGTGTACCATTCATCCTCAGTGAGTGATAATGCTGACCGTAATGATACTGACTTTAGCATGGTGGTCTTCTTGCTGCCCTCAGGCACCGTGGCTGGCTGGCCCGGCGTCTCAGCTACGTCCTCTTTGTCTTGGAGCGTGACGTCCACAAGGACATGTTCGCCCGCAATGTGGTGGAAAACGTGCTGCACAGCAGCAGGTACGCCGGCTCTCGGGCTGCATGCTGGGGCCCCTGCTAGTCGCCCCGCTTTGAACATTGCCCCCCTTTCAGTGTGGAGAGGGCCGTCACAGAGGTGGCTGCAGAGACGCCACCTGTCCTGGCGGAGCCCGCGGCAGAGCAGCAGGCCATCGTCAGGGTTAGGCGAAAGGCCCGCAGTATCCTGCAGGAAATGGTGGCCAATATCTCGCCCGCTTTCATCAGGTAGGGCCCGCCCCCATAAGAGAGGCAGTCAACCAGCTGTGCTTGTCACCTCTCGTTGCTGCTTGGTCAGTATTAGAGCATTAAGATGTGACATCCCCCAGGTTGACGGGCTGGGTGCTGCTGAAGCTGTTTAACGGATTCTTCTGGAGCATCCAGATCCACAAGGGGCAGCTGGAGATGGTGAAGAAGGCGGCGACTGAGGTGAGCCTGATATGCTCCCTGGGTCTCCCCCCGCCATCCCTGTTATGTGGCCCCTGGGTCTCTAGGGTTGGGGGGTTATGGTATCAGAGTTAATGGTTATTAGTGGTTTGGGAAATGCTAAGGTGTGTGTTCTGCATTTCAGCAAAATGTCCCCCTGGTCTTCTTACCTGTGCACAAGTCACACATTGACTACCTCCTGATCACTTTCATCCTCTTCTGCCACAACATAAAAGCCCCTCACATCGCTGCTGGCAACAATCTCAACATCCCCATCCTAAGGTGAGGTTCCCCCCCTCAGTTCGGGCACCCATCTGTGAAAGGTTAGAGAGTGTCTGACACAAGCCCTTCCATCCATCCAGCACGCTGATCCGCAAGCTGGGCGGCTTCTTCATCCGGCGCCGGCTGGATGAGACTGCAGATGGGAAGAAGGATGTCCTGTACCGCTCCATATTGCACACGGTGGGTCTGTACCACTTGCTGCTGCATGTGGTAGGTCTGCAGTGCTCACTGTCACACATGGTAGGTCTGTACCACTAACTGCTGCACATGTTGGGTCTATGCCGCTCGCTACTGCATATGATGGGTCTGTACTGCTCGCTGTGGCACACGGTGGGTCTGTACCACTCTCTCATGCATGTAGTGAGTCTTGTACTGCTTGCCGTTGCACATGGCGAGTCTGCACATGGTGGGTCTATACCACTTGCTGCTTCACACAGAGGGTTTGCACCGCTCCCTGCTGCACATGGTGGTCTGTACCACTTGCTGCTTCACACAGAGGGTTTGCACCGCTCCCTGCTGCACATGGTGGGTCTGTACAACTTGCTGCTTCACACAGAGGGTTTGCACCGCTCCCTGCTGCACATGGTGGGTCTGTACCACTTGCTGCTTCATACAGACGGTCTGCACCGCTCACTGCTGCACCCAGTTTTTGTTTCTGTGCTGCTAAAACTGCATTCCTCTTGACCTTTCGGTACCTGTCACCTGCCTCCAGAGTCCCACAAGCTAAGTAAGCTGGGGGGGGCTCCGTTTAGCGCTGTAGTACACCACCGGCTTTGGAGGTTTCCACCCTGACAGGCATCAGCCTCTGCTCTGCACGCTGCCACTAAACTTTTGGGATAGCCAGGTCTTTTCAGCATTTCTCCTGCCATCTGATCCAACTCACCACCAGATGATGATCAAGCTCCTCTCTTCACCGTAGTAGGGGTTGCACAGACTAGTTGACTAGTCAACAAGTTTACTTCTCTGCTCTGCGATGACTCTTTAAGATTGACATTGACTAGTCACTGATCACATGATTATGACATTAACCCTCTGGGGACTAGGGGTAGGGAACACACTTTCATTCAATATCATAAGCTTAATTCATGGCAGATAAATTATTTCTTATATATTTGTTTTGGCATTACACATACTTTAATTTTAATGTACTTTGGGATTATGTCAGATATATGGTAAGTTTGTAATTTGACATCAAAGTATAGTCATTGCAAAATCCAGTTTGGAACACCTGCAGAAATACTATATAAGTACATAGTAAGTTTGTCTTGATCCCAGATATCTGATCACCAAAGTTTTGGCTACATAAAGATGGTGTAGTTGCAACATCCATCCATCCATCCATTTTCCAAACCGCTTATCCTACTGGGTCGCGGGGGGTCTGGAGCCTATCCTGGAAGCAATGGGCACGAGGCAGGGAACAACCCAGGATGGGGGGCCAGCCCATCGCAGGGCACACTCACACACCATTCACGCACACATGCACAATTTAGCAACTCCAATTAGCCTCAGCATGTTTTTGGACTGTGGGGGGAAACCGGAGTACCCGGAGGAAACCCCACGACGACATGGGGAGAACATGCAAACTCCACACACATGTGACCCAGGCGGAGACTCGAACCTGGGACCCAGAGGTGTGAGGCAACAGTACTAACCACTGCACCACCATGCCGCCCCTTAGTTGCAACATTCAGTTGGATAAATAAATAAGAAAAATCTAACTCATGTTACTATTTTTGGGCTTCTTCCATTGAATATGTAGGAGTTCTCATATGTATGCATGAGCCATTCACACCTGGTCACATCCTAAGGCTAACTTTAGTGGTATGAGACTGAAACTAGAAATTGTAAACTGGATGGAGTTAAATAGCAAAACGGTTGAAGAGGCATGGGGATTTTTTAAAAGCACCTTGTTGCAAGTGCAAGAGGACGTCATACCTGTTTCCAGCAAAACTAAATGTTTAGATGATTTACTAAGGAAATTAAGAATAAAATCAGGAGGAAAGGGCTCCATTCCACAAATGGAAATTAACTAATGATTTCAAAGCTAAACAGGAGTATCTAAGTCTACAGATTGAGTTAAAAAACAACATTAGAGACTCTAAGAGGAATATAAAAAGAAAAATTGCATTGGAGGCTAAGGATGACAATAAAAGTTTCTTCCAATATTTTAACTTCAAAAGAGCTGTAAAAGCTGAAATCACTAATCTGCAGGATAGCAAGGGCCTTATAATTGAAAATGAAATCGGTATAGTAAATGATTTTAATGATTATTTTACATGGGTGTTCACAGTAGAGAGCGTGAGTAACTTACCACCATTTAGTATGAATACAGCGTCGTCTATGACTAATATATGTATAACTGAGGCTGATGTGGTACTAAGCCTAGCTCAGCTCAAATTAAATAAATCGCAGGGCCCTGATGACATCTTACCTATAGTTTTAAAAGAGATGAGGGATATTATTAACCTACCTTTAACTTTACTGTTCCAGAAATCGTTATCTGCTGGTGTGGTACATTCTGATTGGAAGTGTGCTAATATAACACCCATATTCAAAAAAGGGGATAGAAGTAATCCAACAAATTATAGGCCAATCAGTTTAACTAGCATTACTGGAAAAATAATGGAAGCTATAATCCAAGTGAAAATGGTAGATTACCTGGATGCAAATAACATTCTGAGGGATAGTCAACATGGATTTAGAAGAGATAGATCCTGTTTAACTAATTTACTTGAGTTCTTTGAGGAAGTTACAAGAGAAATTGATCACAAAAAGGCCTACGATGTGATCTACTTAGATTTCCAGAAGGCCTTTGATGTTGTCCCCCACAAAATGGCTCTTGTTTAAGCTCAAAGCTGCAGGGATTTTAGGAACTATAGCAGCTTGGATTGAAAACTGGTTAACAGACAGGAAGCAGCGAGTAGTTATTAGAGGCATAATGTCACAGTGGGCCTGCGTTCATAGTGGGGTACCGCAGGGTTCAATTTTAGGACCACTACTGTTCCTAATTTACATTAATGATATTGACACCAATACATACAGTAAACTGGTTAAATTTGCAGACGTCATCAAGGTGGGTGGTGTAGCAGATACTGATCTAGCAGCAGAGAGGCTACAACAGGATCTGGATTTAATTAGCAACTGGGCTGATACCTGGCAGATGGAATTTAACGTAGATAAATGTAAGGTAATCTATGCAGGGAGAAGAAATATAAAGTACAGATATTTTATGGGTTCCATTGAAATAAAGGTAGCTGATTATGAGAAAGACCTCGGTGTGAATGTTGATGCTTCCATGTCCCATTCTCACCAGTGTGGGGAAGCAATAAAAAAGGCCAATAGGATGTTGGGTTATATCTGTAGGTGTGTTGAGTATAAGTCAAGAGAGGTGACGCTACGATTATATAATTCCTTGGTAAGACCCCACCTAGAATATTGTGTGCAGGTTTGGTCACCATACCTTAAGAAGGACATTGCTGCCTTGGAAAGGGTGCAAAGTAGGGAGACGAGAATGATTCCTGGTCTTAGAGAAATATCTTATGAGGAGAGGTTAGCTGAGCTGAATCTGTTTAGCCTTGAGCAAAGGAGACTTGGGGGGGGGGGGGGGGGGGACATGATCCAGGTATACAAGATTCTAACAGGTCTGGATGCTGTTCAGCCAAATGGCTATTTCAGTATTAGTTTAAATACTTGCACTCGTGGCCATAAGTGGAAATTAGCAGGAAAACATTTTAAAATGAATCTGAGGAAGTACTTCTTTACACAGCGTGTAGTTAGAGTATGGAATAGTCTTCCTGCTAGTGTAGTGCAAGCTAAAACCTTGATGGGCCGAATGGCCTCCTCTCCTTTGTACATTTCTTATGTTCTTATGCCCCCCCTTTTATGGTGCTGATGGGGATGTATCTGGATCACATTTCACTACTGCATTAAAGACACATTCCTCTTGATCTGCCAGTACCTGCCAGTTGCTTCAGGAGTCCCAATAGCTAACCAAGCTGTGAAGGTCTCCTTCAGCCTGTCAGCTCCCTTTACCACCAGTGTCCACCACCGGGTGTGGCGATTGCCACCACAGCAGGCACCAGCAACCTTATGGCCACAGGTCCACACAGCTGCCTCAGCAATAGAGTCCTGGAACATGGCCCATTCAGGCTCGATATCTCCTGACTCCCTCAGGATGCAAGAGAAGTTCAGTTGGAGGTACGAGTTGAAGTTCTCATGAGCAGGGGTCTCTGCCAGACACCCACAGCATGCCCTCGCTATGCGTCTACCAGATCTCCTGCCATTGGATCAAACTCACAAACAGATGGTGATCAGTTGACAGCTCAGCTCCTCTCTTCACCCAATTGTCCAAAACATGCAGATGCAAATGCATTTGCAAAATGCAATTACAAGATCAATCATCGAACTGCGGCTTAGGGTGCTCTGGTGCCAGGAGCCTTATGTTCGAACATGGTGTTCTGTTTAATTCAGCCTGTACTGTTTTCTTCCCTCCTTTCCTTTTTTCATGTCCTTCTTTCTGTTTCTTCTGCTCTCTGCCTCTCTCTGTTCTCTTCTTTCTTTTCATGTACCTGTTTCACTGTTTCATTCACTCTCTCTATCTCTCCCCTGTCTAGTACACAGAGGAGCTCCTCCTGCAGCAGCAGTTCCTCGAGTTCTACCTGGAAGGCACGCGTTCTCGCAGTGGGAAGCCATCCCCAGCCCGAGCCGGCATGCTCTCCATTGTGGTGGATGCGCTCTGCACTGGCAGTGTACCGGATGTACTGCTTGTGCCCGTTGGCATCTCCTACGACCGCATAATTGAGGAAAATTACAACAGCGAGCAGCTGGTAGCCACCCATATCTGGCTTACACTGTATCAGTTGGGGCTTACAGCACTGACGCACTGTCCGCCCCATCACCAACTGTAACAGCAGGGCCCAGCAGCACTGACCCACTGTCTGCCCCGTCACCAACTGTAAGAGCAGGGCCCAGGAGCACTGACCCACTGTCTGCCCTGTCACCGACTGTAAGAGCAGGACCCAGCAGCACTGACCCACTGCCTGCCCCGTCACCGACTGTAAGAGCAGGACCCAGCAGCACTGACCCACTGTCTGCCCCGTCACCGACTGTAAGAGCAGGGCCAGCAGCACTGACCCACTGTCTGCCCCGTCACCGACTGTAAGAGCAGGACCCAGCAGCACTGACCCACTGTCTGCCCCGTAACCGGCTGTAAGAGCAGGGCCAGCAGCACTGACTCGTTGTACTCTCCCTATTGATGTTTAATTGATGAATCATGCTCCCATATAGCAATGCACTATCCTGATCTGTCTGTCCCCATCTCTGTCCTCAGGGCAAGCCGAAGAGGAACGAGAGCCTGTGGGGTGTGGCCTGTGGAGCGTTTCGGATGCTCCGGAAAAACTGTGGCTGCGTGAGGGTTGATTTCACCCAGCCTTTCTCCCTCAAGGTGGGGTTAGAGTTAGGGGTTAGTGTGTGGGCTTAGGGCTACGTTTGCACAGCATCTCTCTAACTGATGAGTTGGCAAATTATGATAGGGTTTCATGCGTTTGTCTGCTGAGTGTGATAGTACATTATTTAAATTCGAATGCGGTATTTACTTGTTCCTCAAAAGATGTAGGGAATGAGGCTCCATTAATTTCATTTGAATGTATCACATATTTTAGAGGTCTTGGAGGTGTTCATGGTGGGCACCTTGAAAGGAAGTGATGTCATGGCATTTCCTGTCGTCTTCTCCAGGAGTACCTCGACACCCAGCGAAGTCGGCAGCTTCCGGTGCCTCTGTCACTGGAGCAGATGCTGGTTCCGAACATCATCGCAGCCCAGTACGCCACCCCGTCCACGTAGCGGCCTGTTCTCACAAGGCTTCCAGGGTGATGAATCTGCTTTGTCCATCTCCTGACCTTTCTTTGTTGTGGCAGCACAGGCCGGACCAAGCTGCTTTCGCTGGTGAGGAAGAGGAGCAGTTTGATGGTGGGGACCTCTCAAATGAGCCCTGCAGAAGACACGTCATTGCCAATCTGGCCAAGCACGTGCTTTTCAGTAAGCCGGTACCCCATCCCCTCCCTGTTTCTGCCTTCCAATTCCATGCTGAAGCCTGAGGGCGGTGCTTTGACTCGGCCAATTGCATTGTTCTCTGTCCTGTGATGTCGGTGGCACTAGATGTGAATGTGGCACACGGTAACACTGGTGTGTAAACAGTCACCTCCTGCCTTTTATGGTTCTGCTTAACATTGCTTTACCGGTTCATCTGCCTTTGCTTCCTGTCTCTGCCTCTTCAGCGGCCAGCAGATCATCCGCTGTCATGTCGACACACATCGTGGCCTGTCTGCTCTTGTACCGGCACAGACCGGTACGGTTGCATTTTTTCTTAAATACCTTTGTGCCTGTTTCTGTCACAGTAAGATAAGATGAGATAAGACTATCTACAACAATGTCTATAACCAGATTTTGTGTGGCAGCTTCCAGGCAGAAAATATCAATAGGTTGAAAATAGACAAATAAAGCAAGATTTCTGACGATATATAACATAGAAAGCACTCAGAGGCAGATAAGTAGTGTCCCTTTACGTGAGCATACTGCCCCTGTGTACAGGGCATCGCCTTGTCCCGGCTGGTGGAGGACTTCTTCAACATGAAGGAGGAGATTCTGTCTAGGGACTTCGACCTGGGCTTTTCGGGCAGCTGTGAAGACGTGGTCATGCATGCCCTGCACCTGTTGGGCAACTGCGTCAACGTGACGAGTGCCGGCCGCAACACCGAGGTCGTGGTATCCCCCAGAAACACGGTACCTGCCCTCTTCGAACTCAACTTCTACAGCAATGGTCTCTTCCACGTCTTCATCGCCGACGCTATCATAGGTACAGCCCGATTACGTGACTGCCTGTGTCCTGTCCATCATTCAGTTCTGAATGAGACGCTATAATGGCATGACAGACAAAATAAAACCTGGTGGTATGTAGCGTCACTTCTCTTTCCCAGCGTGCAGTGCGCTCGCCCTGCTGAGGGAGTCTGAGGCTGAGCCTGGCTGCAGCAGGACGCTGCTCAGTCAGGAGGCACTCATCCGCCGGGCCGCTGGTCTCTCCCACTTCCTGTCCAATGAGGTGGCCGTTGCCTTGGTGAGCTGAAGCCTTGGGCCGGGAGGAGGTGGAGCCAGTGACCTTTGGGCAGCCCTCTGCCTGAAGCTGTTCATTGATCCATCGTTTCTTTGGCCTACAGCCCTGTCAGATGATTTACCAAGTGTTCCACGACGCCGTGGGCCGGCTGGTCCAGTACGGGGTGCTGCACGTCGCTGAGGTAGGCCTCAGGTTCCGGCGTCTCTAAACCCCATTCAGGAGACAAGAATGGCTGCAGTGACTTTAGATTGTCCTGGTCTGTCCTCCTTCATATGACTGGGTAACCCCTTCACATTGACGAGGTTTAGGGGCAGAACCTCCCCATGAATGTGACAATGCAGGAATCATACTGGGGCCTAAACCTAACCCTAACCCCTTCACATTGACGAGGTTTAGGGGCAGAACCTCCCCATGAATGTGACAATGCAGGAATCATACTGGGGCCTAAACCTAACCCTAACCCCTTCACATTGACGAGGTTTAGGGGCAGAACCTCCCCATGAATGTGACAATGCAGGAATCATACTGGGGCCTAAACCTAACCCTAACCCCTTCACATTGACGAGGTTTAGGGGCAGAACCTCCCCATGAATGTGACAATGCAGGAATCATACTGGGGCCTAAACCTAACCCTAACCTTATTCCCTAACAGTCTGCTGGCCTAAACAATAATGCAAGTCTGTTAATTACCAATATCTAAACAAACAGAACTGTACTCTACACTTTGCATGTCAAATTACTTTGTCATTTCCTATCAAGACCTTTTTATATATTATATAAATTTTATGTCCCCGTATGTACAAAGTTACTACTGTCGGCACTGGGAGCATTACGTTTTAGACTCGTTAATAAAAATAAAACAGCAGTGAAAAGTTAAATAGTTATAGTGAGCAGCACAAGATTCCACAGTGACAAAGACCGTTAATACGTGAGTGACCCTGGTTACTGAGACAAAGAGGAGCGCCATCCTGAAACCTAGACTTTTAATACTATAGTATGCACTTAAAATATTATGTATTTCTAATATTTATCGATAGATTACAATCCTGCATCCTCTTACAGTCACTCAAGAAGTGACTGAAGCTTTTGGCCAGGAGATGACGTCATCAGGTGGTGTCCAACTTTCTTTGGGCGCTTCGACCCTGAATCACGACGCCCTCCACTTGGCGGGTCGGCAGCGATGGCCAGTCACTGCCCGTCCTCTCCTAGCCTCCAGCTTAATTCCTCCCTTCTACTCCATAGCCAACAAGAGGCTCTCTCTGCTGCCTCGCCCAGCCTGCGAGCAGCCTTCTTCCTCTCCCTCCCTGCCATTCCCAGCGCTGTAAGGGCCCTCCAAACTGACTGTGCAGGAAAGCCTCTGCAGCCGACCTCAGCTGGGAATAGCCAGGCTTGCCTCCCTTTGTCTTTACACTGCTGGACCAGGTCCTGATATTTGCTGCTCTTCCATTCTAAGGCCTCGATGCATCCATCCTCCCATGGGACCGTTAATTCAATCAGGATGATCTTCTTGGCCTCATCAGACCATATGACCTTGTCAGGCCTCAGGGAGGTTTGGACCACCTGGGGAAAAAGGAGTTTTCTCCCCACGTCCACCCTCATCTCCCATGATAGAGCTGTGAACTGGAGGCCATTCATGGTTTTCTTGGAGGATGGTGGTGTCTCCCCCACCCTGACGAGTTCGATAGATGCTGCAGGTCTCGTGAGAGTTTGACACTTTTTCTGTCTCTCCTGCTCCAAAATGTCAGCCAGTGTCCTAAGGACCTTGTCATGGTGCCATCGATATCTTCCTTGGCTGAGCGCAGTCTTACACCCAACCAATATGTGCGGCATTGTTCCTCTATCTCCACATAACCTGCACAGAGGCACCTCCCTCAGCCCCCACCTGTGCAGGTTTGTTGGTGTTGGGAGCGTGTCATACACTGATCGGAGCAGGAACGAGATACGGAAGGGCTCCAGTCTCCAAAGTTCAGGACAGGTGATCTTGCGTTTTGGCAGGTCCCACTTCGTCCAGGCCTCCTGTGATCCAAGCTCAACAGCTTGAGACATTCTTCCCTCCTCTTCTAACTGTCGAATCTCAGCTTGGCCCATGCCCTCCCCCACTGCTGGAAATGGATTGTTCCCGATGCATGGGTTCCCGATGATGTCCTTCAACTTCAGGGTCTTTTCTGCCTGAGCCACCACTGTGTCTGCCCCCCATTTGCGTCCAGATCGTGTAGTGACACCCGCACCTCGGACCTTCTCATCGGTGGAGTCCCTGAAGGTCATCACAGCCCTGCCCTTTGCCACCTTGAACTCTTCAATGGCTGATGATATGGGTAGTTGTAACTGGCCAGACCTAATGTAGAGCTCTACTGACGTGAAGTTGGGGGGATACCAAGTCATTTACGTAGGTGCTTGTTGACTCGCCGTTCGATTCCTTCCACTGTAGCCATTGATACTTCATAAATTGTCTGAAGCCACAAAAGTGAGCAGAATCTACCCCAGCTTTGGAGTGAGGTTTTTTTATTTGTGATTGAGGTGCTTAGAATTCCAGAATTTCCCCCTGGGATCAATACAGTAGATCTTACTCTTAAATGTTAGGTGTTCATCTGTGAACATGTTTGACCTCTTTATTCTAAGGATGACCAGGAAGAACTCAGCCCTGGCGCCACTGAAGAACCCTGGAACCAGCGGTACCCCGAGCCCCTCTCGTGGCGCAGTGACGAAGAGGACGAAGACAGCGACTTTGGTGAGGAGCAGAGAGACAGGTACCTGAAGGTGAGTGTTGGTTGTATGAAGTTACACTGCAGCCCAGCAGAGGGCACTATAGGGCACATCATGGTTTTGCTGCCACTTTGCCTCATTTTTCTTTTTTTCTCCCTGCCCTCCACTGCATGCACCGGCAGCTGAGCCCGTCCTCTGAACACCAGGAGTTCATTGCATTCCTGCAGCGGCTCTTGAGCCCAGTGCTGGAGGCTTACGCGGGGGCGGCCATCTTTGTGTTAGGCCTGGAGCAGCCAATCACAGAGAGCGACTATACCACACAGCTTTTCCGCTTCCTGCTGGCTCGCACTGAGAAGGGGGTCGCTGCTTACGGTGAGATTTCAAAAATACAGCTAATAAATTTCTATTCCAAAATAAAGCTTTTGCTTTATCAGTGTTTTTAAGGGAAACCATCCTGAACCCTACCGGACTTCTTATTGTCAAACAACAATGCTGTGTAAGGGGCCTGAGGGCATTGTGGAGCTCAGCAGGTTAGGGTGCTGTGCTTATGATCAGAATCCCATGGCTGGCAGTGTGACGTCACCGCCGGGCCCCTGGGAGAGGCCCCTGACCCCCAATCGCTCCGGGGCCTGTCTGACCCCGCTTCTCAAAGCCATACGTCACTTTGGATAAAAACATCTGATACATTAATGCATGTAAATGTTAGAAAATAAGCGGAAGGCAGAATGTTCTGTTTTGACTGTAGTTTTATTGGTGTGGTTTCAGTTTTTGAAACATTTCGGTTTCTGGCAGGGAATTGTTTTTTTCATTGAAATTCTGCTTCTTTGTCTCGTTTCAAGGGGAGAGTGCAACGCACTACCTGGTGAAGAACACCGTGAAGACCTTCAAGGAACTTGGGGTGAGATCACTTCATCTCCAAAGTGCACTTCATGTATTGTGTGATGTTTTTTTGAGGGAAATATCCATCCATCCATCCACCTGCTGTTTCCTGTCGTACACTTTCTCCTTCCTTTAAAAGACAATGTATGTGCAAGGCGAGGCTTTCATCAGTGTATGTTTATAAGGAGGGACTGGACCTTAACTGGCAGTATCACAAAACTAGCCAGTCGGGTGCTGATGTATCGTAGCCACCTGTGAGTCATGCTAATTTTCTACGCACATACACTGTACTCTTTGTAGGATGCTGTAAGGAATTCAGCTTTGCAGTAGATACTGCGCCCTTCCTACATTACTGCAGAACTGCACTTAACTCGCACTGCCGGCCGTAACCAGTGATATGAACACTGAAGCGCGTGAGCTCTGTCATCTTTAGCTGATGGGCCTGCAGAGAAACCCCCTGCGTGGCTCTTATGCTGTGAAGTCTTGCTCTTCCTCCTATTCCTCCTCTTCCTCCTACCCGGCCATAGGTCCTGAAGGAGAAGCCAGGGGGTAGAGTGGTGGTCCTGGAGCTGAGCAGCACCTTCCTCCCCCAGGCCAGCCGCAGGAAGCTGTTGGAATACATCCTGAGCTTCGGCCTCCTGTAGGGGGCACAGTGCCCCCTGCCACCGGCACATGGAGGCCCACCTCTACACTGCTCACCACTCTGTGAAGGGCTTTTGCTGGCTACTTAACACAAACAATAAGGTGCTAATCTATAGAAAATCTACCTGAAAGTGCCTTTATAGAAGCAGCAGAAGCACCAGCTGGGAGGGCTTAGCCTTTAACACGCCCCCGGAGATGCAGGCAGATCTTAAGCATTTGTGGTAGAGAATGTAACACCCTCATGCTAATTGGCTATTCTAAAGGACAACCTGCTTTTGTAGAGAGCGCCCATTTTGACCTCATCTCCATAGAGACGCCACCACCCAATTAAGTATTGGAGTGCATTCCCCCCCCCCACAGGGCGGTGCAAAGTGGCATGGAGGCTTGGGCCCCATGCGCTGGTGCCCACCGCAGGTCGCGGAAACACTGCAGCTGCCTGTGTGGGTCTGCGTGACTTTCTCATGCATAGAGGCTGCAGCAGCCACATTACGGTATGTTATGAGGAAATGGTGCATATGCTTAGAACTGAACTGTGGGTATACTAATCATTTTCCCAAGGGATAATATAATTAATATAACATGACTGTAATAATTCATACAAAAACCCGTGAGTGGTTTTTGCTTTTGTGTGTTTATGTCTGGCATTTTCGGCTAAAAATGTGTGCCAGTAACTACTGGTAAAGTCTACAGGCAAATGGGTCTCGTTCCTTGTGATTTCAGTCCCTGGCTCTGAATGGCATTTTATGTTTAGTTCTTATTAGAATAACAACTAGCTGTAGAATTTACATGTTTTAACTGCTGAGTCCCTGTCGCGCGCGTGGTCTGAGTCGCGCGCGTGGTCTGAGTCGCGCGCGTGGTCTGAGTCGCGCGCGTGGTCTGAGTCTCGCGGTCACAGGCTAATCCTGGCGCTTAGAGCTGTATGTCACGCCAGGCAGCATGCTGGCCATCTAACCTAACCTGACCTGAGAACATTGACATCTTAGCATGATTTCATGGAAACCCTGGACTGTAGCTCTCATGGTTGTGTTTGTGACTGTCTCCATTGGTTTCATGGTGACAGCATATTTGAGGTTCAAGCCTATAACTGATTTTTTTTTTTTTTTTTTTTTTTTAAAAAGGTATGTATTTTTCAAGAATCCAGGTTCATAAATAAATGCAACCATAGCCTGCTGTAGAATTATAAACATACTTCTCGGGAGCCTCAGAAGAAACCGGTCTGTCTCACATGAGGCCTTTTAGGAGTTAAACAAAGCTGTGAAAATAAATCCGTTTCATTCATGTTGCATTTCTGTGCATGCTTGCGAGACCTTTTTCATCTGACTGGAGTGTGGCTCTGTCACCTGCCTCAGGTGGGGAATGTTTGGATTTACTATCTGGTAAAAGCAATAAGCAGCATTACTTTTATGAATGAGCTACTTTTTATCATGCATATTTTGAGTGACAGCAGCATATTTAAGTACAGCTGTTTCTGAAATTTGATGATTAATATATTTCAGAAGAGTCTCAGATAGCTGGATCAGATCCTGTCTCACTGCTCTACACTATCGACAGCCAAATGATCAATGCATTTACTTTGAAAGTGGAAATATAGCAAAAATGGATAGTTCATGTCACAACTACTGTACGATGTAGCTAAGCTCTCCACAGCATATCTGCGAAGGATTCTTTCACAACATACAGTACCAGTCAAAAATCTGGAACCACCAAGCCTCCTACAGAAGAGAGTGATAGTGTGTCGCATCACATGACCTGGCCACCCGACTTAAACACAATAAAAATGGTTTTGGAGGAGTTTAACCAGGGACTGAAGGAAAAGTGGTTAATGAGAGCTCAACATGTTCAGGACAACTGGAAAGAGCTTCCCAGGAGAGCACCACAGAGGAGACAGCGGGTGAGCCAGTCCCTGAGCAAATTGGAGTTAAGGGCCTTGCTCAAGGGCCCAATGATGGTATCACTCTGCCAACCCAGGGATTTGACCCGGCAACCTTCTGAGTCCTAACCCAAAGACCTGTGCCCCTCCCCAGCAAATTTTTTCTATACGTTCTTCATCAGTGCATAATGTATGTTGTTGTATAGTTTTGATGTCTTAAGTATTCTAAAATGTAGAGAATAGTACAAATAAACCTTTCTGTGGGGAGATGTGCCCAAACTTTTGACTGGTACACTGCGCAGCCTATTTTACTACTGTCTTCCATGTAATGTGACATCTATACAAAGTACAGCCAAGGTAAGAAACAGCTCTGGGGTTTTTTACTAAGGTGAACTAAGCTGTGACCTCTGTATTCACTGCTACAGGAAGCTACTTGCTAAGCTAAACGTCCATCTAGTTTGTTTTTCAATAAAACAATGGATCCAATGCGAGTCCTGACTTTGCTGTGTTTGTTAAATTTGTTTGACTGCAGCTAAAAAGAGCAGAACAGACCCCGTTGGTTATGGTGAAGTGATCATGTGGCACATGCATGGTGCAGAGAGGCTATTGTCCTTAAAATCCTCAGACCTTGATTTGTCCATCTGTGGGTATCCTGTGATGGGTTTAACCCACTAAACTATGCCAATAGTACTTTGGATTCTATATGTTCTTGACTGTCAGGAGGTTATTTTCACAAAGATCCTTAATGACAAAGTCTGTACATTACAGCACCTTTTTGTTACAATTCAAATCAAAGACAAGCAATTTTTTGGAAGCATTGTCTTTGAACTAGTAGTAATCTTCACTGATGGCCAGACTCGGTTGAGAGTGCTAGATGTTGTAGATATACACTCATTTCAGTGCATATCGGCAACTCAGAGAGTGAGACTGATGCTGGCATCTCAGAGGGTAAGACTGACACAGGGATGTCAGAGGGTGTAATTGACAGGTATGTACGAAGCAAGAGAAAGTGGAAATTCCTTGTAAGAGATTCATTCAGAGGTTGGGGTTGCCCTGTTCCTTGCAAGAGACTGGTGTCCAATCCAGGGTGTCCCTGTCCCGTGCCCTACAATAGACTGGTGTCCCATTCAGGGTGTCCCATGCCCCGTGCCCTACAATAGACTGGTGTCCCCTGTCCCATGCCCTACAATAGACTGGTGTCCCATTCAGGGTGTCCCCTGCCCCGTGCACTACAATAGATTGGTGTCCATCCAGGGTGTCCCTGTCCCGTGCCCTACAATAGACTGGTGTCCCCTGTCCCGTGCCCTACAATAGACTGGTGTCCCCTGTCCCATGCCCTACAATAGACTAGTATCCCATTCAGGGTGTCCCCTGCCCCGTGCCCTACAATAGACTGGTGTCCCATTCAGGGTGTCCCCTGTCCCGTGCCCTACAATAGACTGGTGTCCCATTCAGGGTGTCCCTGCCCCGTGCCCTACAATAGACTGGTGTCCCATTCAGGGTGTCCCTGTCCCGTGCCCTACAATAGACTGGTGTCCCATTCAGGGTGTCCCTGTCCCGTGCCCTACAATAGACTGGTGTCCATCCAGGGTGTCCCCTGTCCCATGCCCTACAATAGACTGGTGTCCAATTCAGGGTGTCCCTGCCCCGTGCCCTACAATAGACTGGTATCCCATTCAGGGTGTCCCCTGCCCCGTGCCCTACAATAGACTGGTGTCCCATTCAGGGTGTCCCTGTCCCGTGCCCTACAATAGACTGGTATCCCATTCAGGGTGTCCCCTGTCCCGTGCCCTACAATAGACTGGTGTCCCATTCAGGGTGTCCCTGTCCCGTGCCCTACAATAGACTGGTATCCCATTCAGGGTGTCCCCTGTCCCGTGCCCTACAATAGACTGGTGTCCCATTCAGGGTGTCCCCTGCCCCGTGCCCTACAATAGACTGGTGTCCATCCAGGGTGTCCCCTGTCCCGTGCCCTACAATAGACTGGTGTCCCTGTCCCGTGCCCTACAATAGACTGCTGTCCCATTCAGGGTGTCCCTGTCCCGTGCCCTACAATAGACTGGTGTCCCATTCAGGGTGTCCCTGTCCCGTGCCCTACAATAGACTGCTGTCCCATTCAGGGTGTCCCTGTCCCGTGCCCTACAATAGACTGCTGTCCCATTCAGGGTGTCCCTGTCCCGTGCCCTACAATAGACTGGTGTCCCATTCAGGGTGTCCCCGTCCCGTGCCCTACAATAGACTGGTGTCCCATCCAGGGTGTCCCCTTCAATGTGCCCCAACTCTAGGCCCCATCTTACACTTGAAAGATGGGCAGAGTGATTATATATGTAAATAGAAATATATTTTTTTATTTATTTAGCATCTTGCAGTTATTCTGAACATTTTTAATTAATTTAACAAGTAACCTTTAATAAAAAGAACTTAAAAAGGTGCAGTTTTAAAAATCATATAAAAATAGCATTACAAGCATGTAGTAATTTAAGTAAAGATGGCGCCATTTTGATTTCTCATTATTGCACAAAGACAAAGCTGCAGTGTGAAATCAGCAGCCCTGGGATGGCGGCGTCACAGCTCATACTCTGTGTGTGGGAACATCAGCTGCCGTCACCGTGACAGCAGTGTGAAATCAGCAGCCCTGGGATGGCGGCGTCAGAGCTCATACTCTGTGGGAACATCAGCTGCCGTCACCGTGACAGCAGTGTGAAATCAGCAGCCCTGGGATGGCGGCGTCAGAGCTCATACTCTGTGTGTGGGAACATCAGCTGGCTTCACCGTGACAGCAGTGTGAAATCAGCAGCCCTGGGATGGCGGCGTCACAGCTCATACTCTGTGTGGGAACATCAGCTGCCGTCACCGTGACAGCAGTGTGAAATCAGCAGCCCTGGGATGGCGGCGTCACAGCTCATACTCTGTGGGAACATCAGCTGCCGTCACCGTGACAGCAGTGTGAAATCAGCAGCCCTGGGATGGCGGCGTCACAGCTCATACTCTGTGTGGGAACATCAGCTGCCGTCACCGTGACAGCAGTGTGAAATCAGCAGCCCTGGGATGGCGGCGTCAGAGCTCATACTCTGTGTGTGGGAACATCAGCTGGCATCACCGTGACAGCAGTGTGAAATCAGCAGCCCTGGGATGGCGGCGTCACAGCTCATACTCTGTGTGGGAACATCAGCTGCCGTCACCGTGACAGCAGTGTGAAATCAGCAGCCCTGGGATGGCGGCGTCACAGCTCATACTCTGTGTGTGGGAACATCAGCTGGCGTCACCGTGACAGCAGTGTGAAATCAGCAGCCCTGGGATGGCGGCGTCACAGCTCATACTCTGTGGGAACATCAGCTGCCGTCACCGTGACAGCAGTGTGAAATCAGCAGCCCTGGGATGGCGGCGTCACAGCTCATACTCTGTGTGTGGGAACATCAGCTGGCGTCACCGTGACAGCAGTGTGAAATCAGCAGCCCTGGGATGGCGGCGTCACAGCTCATACTCTGTGGGAACATCAGCTGCCGTCACCGTGACAGCAGTGTGAAATCAGCAGCCCTGGGATGGCGGCGTCACAGCTCATACTCTGTGGGAACATCAGCTGGCGTCACCGTGACAGCAGTGTGAAATCAGCAGCCCTGGGATGGCGGCGTCACAGCTCATACTCTGTGTGGGAACATCAGCTGCCGTCACCGTGACAGCAGTGTGAAATCAGCAGCCCTGGGATGGCGGCGTCACAGCTCATACTCAGTGGGAACATCAGCTGCCGTCACCGTGACAGCAGTGTGAAATCAGCAGCCCTGGGATGGCGGCGTCACAGCTCATACTCTGTGTGTGGGAACATCAGCTGCCGTCACCGTGACAGCAGTGTGAAATCAGCAGCCCTGGGATGGCGGCGTCACAGCTCATACTCTGTGTGTGGGAACATCAGCTGCCGTCACCGTGACAGCAGTGTGAAATCAGCAGCCCTGGGATGGCGGCGTCACAGCTCATACTCTGTGTGGGAACATCAGCTGCCGTCACCGTGACAGCAGTGTGAAATCAGCAGCCCTGGGATGGCGGCGTCACAGCTCATACTCTGTGGGAACATCAGCTGCCGTCACCGTGACAGCAGTGTGAAATCAGCAGCCCTGGGATGGCGGCGTCACAGCTCATACTCTGTGTGTGGGAACATCAGCTGCCGTCACCGTGACAGCAGCATGGCCCTGCTTTCTCATTATTTATTCTCCCCCCTCGTTTCCATGGTTTCCAGGGACACACCTCCTGATAACCATCACTCTAAGTTTACTATTACTATAGGATTAGTCAGGAACCACGGAATGACTGTGGCCCTACACTCTTTTGCACAAAAAACCACAGGCAAGAGAATTAAAGGGAACATTAAAAATGGATGAAGAAATAAAGCCTTTAAATTGGAGTCATACAGTAACAAGCACCAGTATGGAGATAATTATAATTGCAAATGAGTCAAATGCAGCTTTCTTTCTCTACAAACAAAGCAACATTAAGTCTATAACATCACTAAAGATAATTACGTCATCTGAATAGAGGTACAACACCTTCATACATGTATGTTTAAAAAAACAAGCCGGCCTAGCCTTAGGAGAGTATTAGCTTACTGAAGATACAGAAATTCAGCGACACTCACACATCCAAACCCTGCTCTTCAGCTGACTTTGCCCCGGAGATACAGAAGCATCACAATATGGCTGCTTCGTTAGCCAGATAAATTAATAAGCTGGTAATAAGACATGACTTAGCTGACTAGCTATTGATCAGCAGTGTGCACTGTGCTTAATGAATAGTCACCAGTAGGTCGTTAGGTCGCGGCAGCTGTCATGGGGTCAGGGGTTGCTCCCCCACAGGACTGGTAGTATCTGCGAAGGACTCTGCCCTGCCCTGCCTGAAGGAGGCTGCATGGTCAGACCCGGAGCAGATGGAGAGCTGGTCCTGGTCCAGGATGGCCAGCTGCTCCTCCAGCTTCTCCTTCCTCAGGTAGAAAAGCCTCCTCAGCTGCTTCAGCTGCTGCAGCTCACAGAAGGTCTCCAGGACCACCAGCATGGCAATGAGGCCTAGAAGCAGGTAAACTGGGTAAAGAGAACAGAGCTGGGTTTACACACATGCTGTCTCAGGACACCGTAAGTCAAAGGCCCTTCAACCTTAAGGAGATAAGTAGTGTCTCTACTTAGAAAGCTGTCACTCTGCCCTGCCTTATTTCCACTTGCCTAATTTAAAGGGTGACTGGAGGAATGAATGAAGAAACAGGCAGAAAACACAGCAGTGTTTAGCACATACTCAGCGAGGGAAGCGTCACACTGTGCCCATCAGCACATAAAGGCACACACACCCTGGTCAAAATCCACCAGAAGGTCAACACACACACCCTGGTCAAAATCCACCAGAAGGTCAACACACACACCCTGGTCAAAATCCACCAGAAGGTCAACACACACACCCTGGTCAAATCCCATGAGAAAGTCAACACACGCATGCACACACCCTATCACATCACTTGAGAAAGTCAGAACACACACACACACACACACACACCCTGATCAAATCCCACAAGAAAGTCAACACACACATAGATACCCTCTGATCACATCCCTGAGAAAGTCAGCATGCATACACACACACACACACACACACACACACACCCTGATCACACCCCATCGGAAAGTCAACACACACAGACACACACTCTGATCAAGTCAACATGAGTAAACGCACCATGATTACATCTTATGAAAAAGTCAGTACACACACGCACACATACCCTAATAACATCCCATGGGAAAGTCAAGACACTTGTGTGCAAACACGTATGCACGCACACTCTTGCGCATGACATGCGCTGCCATTATATATCCTAAATGTGAGGGTGTGTAGCTTTGTGGTTAGAGATTGTCCCTGTGTTCAGAAGGTTGCAGGTTTGAATCCTTTGGCCGTCAGAGCGATTCTTGAGCAAAGCCCTTGTTGTTGCAGGTGTGCAAGGTGCTGGCTGACGCTGGTTTCTGACTCTGACTGGCTTTCCTCACTTGTAAAAGGCTTTTGCAATAGTGTCTTCTAAGTAAATAATTGAATTAAATGTACGCTGGTAACTGAGCTCACCTGTGATGGCAACTTTGTAGAGCTGCCGATACCTCTGATTGTGTCCCTCTCCAGGGACATAGTCGCCCAGTCCGATGGTACTGAGGGAGATAAAGCAGAAGTAGAAGGACTCCAGGAAGTTCCATTCTTCCTCAAGGACAGAGAAGATGATGGCAGGGGCAATGAAAAAGAGAGTGAGAGAGAGGACTGCCAGCGCTACTGCGTGCGCTGAAGCCACCCTGGAGTGGGTCAGTGCCCAGTGCTGCTGGGCGTACTCCACTGGACGTCTTGTGGTGAAAACCATGATCCTCTGCACCACCGCAGTGAGGAAGAGGAGGGTGAAGGGGATCCCAATCACAGAATACAAGATGCAAAATGCCTTGCCTCCATCAGACAGAGGAACTGTGTGCCCATATCCTGCAAACAAACAGAACTACTCATTTAAAGTGTCAAGGGAATTACAAAGAATACTGCGGAAAACAAGCAGATCCTTCATCAACTGGCAGCTCAGCTTTCACTGGAAGCACAGAGATTAGCTGTCTAGTTATTGTAATATTATAGGAAGACTGGGGGCCCTGAAATAAAGTAACAGGTTTAGAATAGTTAGTGTAGGTGACCTGAAACTAGAGATGGACTCAGTCACCACTGCAAAGACCATGCTGTTGGGAAGCCTGAAGATGCAGAGGATCATGTTGAGTTCTAGAAGAACGTAGTTTCTGTGGTCGCCAGGATTCAATGTCAACTTGACAGTACCCAACCATACATCCATTTTCTGAAACCGCGTGGGTGGCAGGGGGTCCGGAACCTATCCCAGAAGTAACGGGCACAAGGCGGGGTGCGACCCAAGACGGGGCACAAACCCATAGCAGCTGATCTACAAATTAATAATATTAATAATTAAGCACCTATTAATAATATTTAACTGGCAACAAATAAGCTTTAGCTTATGTGGGGGAGCAACCCCTTACCCCATGCCAGCTGCCGCGACGTAACGACCTACTGGTGACTATTCATTAAAACGTTAAGGAAGAAGCAGATACAAGGGGCAGCAGGATCTGAGAATATCACGATGTCTCCAGCTTATCCAGAAGTGAAATTATTCATTAATACTGTTTCCCTGTTTCCCTTCCTGCCCCCCCTCCCCGCCTGTTACATCCTGCCTTCCCCCCCCTGACTGTGACGTCCTTCCTGCCCCCCCTCCTGCCTGTGACGTCCTTCCTGCCCCCCCCCTGACTGTGACGTCCTTCCTGCACCCCCTCCTATGACTTCCTGCCTGCACCCCCTCCTGACTGTGACGTCCTGCCTGCCCCCCCTCCTGTCTGTGACGTCCTGCCTGCCCCCCCTCCTGCCTGTGACGTCCTTCCTGCCCCCCCCCTGACTGTGACGTCCTTCCTGCACCCCCTCCTATGACTTCCTGCCTGCACCCCCTCCTGACTGTGACGTCCTGCCTGCCCCCCCTCCTGTCTGTGACGTCCTGCCTGCCCCCCCTCCTGTCTGTGACGTCCTGCCTGCCCCCCCTCCTGACTGTGACGTCCTGCCTGCCCCCCCTCCTGACTGTGACGTCCTGCCTGCCCCCCCTCCTGTCTGTGACGTCCTGCCTGCCCCCCCTCCTGACTGTGACGTCCTGCCTGCCCCCCCCCCTGCCTGTGACGTCCTACCTGCCCCGCCCCTCCTGACTGTGACGTCCTGCCTGCCCCCCCTCCTGTCTGTGACGTCCTGCCTGCCCCCCCTCCCCGCCTGTTACATCCTGCCTTCCCCCCCCTGCCTGTGACGTCCTACCTGCCCCCCCCCTCCTGACTGTGACGTCCTGCCTGCCCCCCCCCTGCCTGTGACGTCCTTCCTGCACCCCCCCTGACTGTGACGTCCTTCCTGCCCCCCCTCCTGCCTGTGACGTCCTTCCTGCCCCCCCCCCTGACTGTGACGTCCTTCCTGCACCCCCTCCTATGACTTCCTGCCTGCACCCCCTCCTGACTGTGACGTCCTGCCTGCCCCCCCTCCTGCCTGTGACGTCCTTCCTGCCCCCCCCCTGACTGTGACGTCCTTCCTGCACCCCCTCCTATGACTTCCTGCCTGCACCCCCTCCTGACTGTGACGTCCTGCCTGCCCCCCCTCCTGACTGTGACGTCCTGCCTGCCCCCCCTCCTGCCTGTGACGTCCTGCCTGCCCCCCCTCCTGCCTGTGACGTCCTGCCTGCCCCCCCTCCTGTCTGTGACGTCCTGCCTGCCCCCCCTCCTGTCTGTGACGTCCTGCCTGCCCCCCCTCCTGCCTGTGACGTCCTGCCTGCCCCCCCTCCTGCCTGTGACGTCCTGCCTGCCCCCCCTCCTGTCTGTGACGTCCTACCTGCCCCCGCTCCTGACTGTGACGTCCTACCTGCCCCCCCCTCCTGTCTGTGACGTCCTGCCTGCCCCCCCTCCTGTCTGTGACGTCCTGCCTGCCCCCCCTCCTGTCTGTGACGTCCTACCTGCCCCCGCTCCTGACTGTGACGTCCTACCTGCCCCCCCCTCCTGACTGTGACGTCCTGCCTGCCCCCCCTCCTGTCTGTGACGTCCTGCCTGCCCCCCTCCTGTCTGTGACGTCCTGCCTGCCCCCGCTCCTGACTGTGACGTCCTACCTGCCCCCCCCCCCTCCTGCCTGTGACGTCCTACCTGCCCCCCCCTCCTGACTGTGACGTCCTGCCTGCCCCCCCTCCTGTCTGTGACGTCCTGCCTGCCCCCGCTCCTGACTGTGACGTCCTGCTTGCCCCCCCTCCTGCCTGTGACTTCCTGCCTGCCCCCCCTCCTGTCTGTGACGTCCTGCCTGCCCCCCCTCCTGTCTGTGACGTCCTACCTGCCCCCGCTCCTGACTGTGACGTCCTACCTGCCCCCCCCCCTCCTGCCTGTGACGTCCTACCTGCCCCCCCCTCCTGACTGTGACGTCCTGCCTGCCCCCCCTCCTGTCTGTGACGTCCTGCTTGCCCCCCCCTCCTGCCTGTGACGTCCTACCTGCCCCCCCCTCCTGACTGTGACGTCCTGCCTGCACCCCCTCCTATGACTTCCTACCTGCCCCCCCCTTCTGACTGTGACGTCCTGCCTGCCCCCCCTCCTGTCTGTGACGTCCTGCTTGCCCCCCCCTCCTGCCTGTGACGTCCTACCTGCCCCCCCCTCCTGACTGTGACGTCCTGCCTGCACCCCCTCCTATGACTTCCTGCCTGCCCCCCCTCCTGTCTGTGACGTCCTGCCTGCCCCCCCTCCTGACTGTGACGTCCTGCCTGCCCCCGCTCCTGACTGTGACGTCCTGCTTGCCCCCCCCTCCTGCCTGTGACGTCCTGCCTGCCCCCCCCTCCTGACTGTGACGTCCTGCCTGCACCCCCTCCTATGACTTCCTACCTGCCCCCCCCTTCTGACTGTGACGTCCTGCTTGCCCCCCCTCCTGCCTGTGACGTCCTGCCTGCCCCCGCTCCTGACTGTGACGTCCTACCTGCTCCCCCCTCCTGACTGTGACTTCCTGCCTGCCCCCCCTCCTGTCTGTGACGTCCTGCCTGCCCCCCCTCCTGTCTGTGACGTCCTACCTGCCCCCGCTCCTGACTGTGACGTCCTACCTGCCCCCCCCCTCCTGCCTGTGACGTCCTACCTGCCCCCCCCTCCTGACTGTGACGTCCTGCCTGCCCCCCCTCCTGTCTGTGACGTCCTGCTTGCCCCCCCTCCTGTCTGTGACGTCCTGCCTGCCCCCGCTCCTGTCTGTGACGTCCTACCTGCCCCCCCCTCCTGACTGTGACGTCCTGCCTGCCCCCCCTCCTGTCTGTGACGTCCTGCCTGCCCCCCCTCCTGCCTGTGACGTCCTGCCTGCCCCCCCCTCCTGACTGTGACGTCCTGCCTGCCCCCCCTCCTGTCTGTGACGTCCTGCTTGCCCCCCCTCCTGACTGTGACGTCCTGCCTGCCCCCCCTCCTGTCTGTGACGTCCTACCTGCCCCCGCTCCTGACTGTGACGTCCTACCTGCCCCCCCCCCTCCTGCCTGTGACGTCCTACCTGCCCCCCCCCCTCCTGACTGTGACGTCCTGCCTGCCCCCCCTCCTGTCTGTGACGTCCTGCCTGCCCCCCCTCCTGTCTGTGACGTCCTGCCTGCCCCCGCTCCTGACTGTGACGTCCTGCCTGCCCCCCCCCTCCTGACTGTGACGTCCTGCCTGCCCCCCCTCCTGTCTGTGACGTCCTGCCTGCCCCCCCTCCTGTCTGTGACGTCCTGCCTGCCCCCGCTCCTGACTGTGACGTCCTGCCTGCCCCCCCTCCTGTCTGTGACGTCCTGCCTGCCCCCCCTCCTGTCTGTGACGTCCTGCCTGCCCCCGCTCCTGACTGTGACGTCCTACCTGCCCCCCCCCCTCCTGACTGTGACGTCCTGCCTGCCCCCCCTCCTGTCTGTGACGTCCTGCCTGCCCCCCCTCCTGCCTGTGACGTCCTGCCTGCCCCCCCTCCTGCCTGTGACGTCCTGCCTGCCCCCCCTCCTGCCTGTGACGTCCTGCCTGCCCCCCCTCCTGTCTGTGACGTCCTGCCTGCCCCCGCTCCTGACTGTGACGTCCTGCCTGCCCCCCCTCCTGTCTGTGACGTCCTGCCTGCCCCCCCTCCTGTCTGTGACGTCCTGCCTGCCCCCGCTCCTGACTGTGACGTCCTGCTTGCCCCCCCCTCCTGCCTGTGACGTCCTGCCTGCCCCCCCTCCTGCTTGTGACGTCCTTCCTGCCCTCCCTCCTGACTGTGACGTCCTTCCTGCACCCCCCTCCTGTCTGTGATGTCCTTCCTGCTCACCCTCATTTGACTTACTTTGCCAGCCCCTGGAGGATGGGCTCCCCCTTTGAGTCTGGTTCCTTCCAAAGGTTTCTTCCTTATATGAAGCTTTTCATTGCCACTGTCCCCTCTGGCTTGTTCTCCGAGCACAATGTCTTATACAGATAAAATTCAATTTAACTGAATTACATGGAGTCCCAGGTAAAGTCATTCCATTGATTGCATCTGCCGCTTTAACCCGTCAGGTGTGAATTTGATAAATAAACGTTAACTTAATATGTGTCCGCGTTATCTTACACCTGTTCAGACACCACGCTGCGGATACGCGGGTTTTTGTCGCTAGATATCTGGCATTGTGCTGATTCATGCCTCGCACACAGCCCCGCAGTGCTCAGTGTAAAAGGACAGGCAGTCTGTAGGTCTGCAGTCTGCAGAGCAGCGACGCGCTTTGACCGACGTGAAGGACACAGCAGTGCATAACCCTAACCCTAAATATTATAATATTATGGAATATGAGAGTTAGGTTAAGTTAAAATGTTTGGGCCGGGAGGAAGAACCTAACCCCATTTTAGAAAAAGATAAATCATGAAATGATGACATTAACGAGGCGGATATGGATAGTTTCGCATTTACAAGTTACTTGGAAGACACGTATATTACCGCATTCCTGTATGTGATCCATACCCACACACACACGTGTGTGTGTAAACTACACATTTAACAATGCAAAAGAGTTTTCAATCAAAGTTTCTAATCACAGAAAATGAACACTGAGTTAGAGTTCATCATGCCACTCCATCATGGCACACAAAGAAGTTTTCCCAAAGCGTAAATAATAACACAGTCCACAGTGCGGTCCGCAGCTCACCCGTGGTGGACAGAACCGTGCTGGCAAAGAACAGCGCCGACGCCACGTCCCAGTTCCAACCAGCCGACGCGTTCTTCAGCGCCGACACGCCGTAGTTGCCGGCCTCCATGACTTTAGACAGCAGTGCGTCCAGGCGATCATCCGCCACACAGTCGTTGTCCCGGAGAAAGCGGAGCTTGATGGCCCGGAGTTCCTGCCGCAGGAGCGCTTCGTACGGCAGCTCCAGCGCGGAGAAGACGGCTGCTCCGAGCGCCAGGTAGACTGCATAGCCGAGGGCGAGGAGGCAGAAGAGGAGCACCGGGCGGCTCGTTGGCTCGCATTCCGTCATCGCCGGGGCTAATGCGCGCTTTTATTAAATGTGCGCTTTGAAGGACGCGTCCTTAATGATGCGCTGTTAAAGGTACACTCTTCAGGAGGAGCCCTGGAAGATGCGCCTTTACATCTTTATACCTATTAGTCTGACCATTATATTGCCTTTAAAATGCCTCTCAGAAAAAAACTGGATGGAATTGTGACGTTGCCTCTCCACCTTTTTCTCCTCCACTCCTTTCCCTTCTCTTCCTATCTTACTCCTTTCTCTTCTCCTCCACTAATTCCCCTTCTCCTCCCATCTTTCTCCTTTCCCTTCTCCCCCCAGCAGATGACTGGGGAATACGGCCAGCAACCACATGCACAGGCTTTTCGAAAGAAACTGTGTACCATGCTGGAGGCCTGCTATTGAAAGCAGCGCCTCGTATATTTGTGGATTTATAAATTCAAACAATAGCTATAATTCATCTTTTATGTGTTGCGACAGGGTGAAAAACCTACAGACCCCACGACTTTGACCTAAAAGAGATGCTTAAAAGTCAAAGGGCTGTAGATTGACAGAAGGTAAGGTAAGTTAAATGCAGGAGGCTGCCCTCACAACACTGAATGAGATAATTGCATAAAAATCGAAATTGTCTTTGTAACGCTCATGTGTCAGAAAATTACAGCATGATAATAACAGTTTTAAACCTCCAATTAAAACATGTCTTACATTTGAATGTTTGTCTCCCCCCAAGATGGGCCTCCTCCCTCCCATGATCATCTTTCCTGGCTGTTGATTGCACATCTCTGTATATGCTTACCTATGGACCTTAGTATGATTTTTTAAATGCTGGAATGTACTTTGGAGTGGGCATGTATTATCAAACATTATAGGTTTGGGCTTTTCTCTACTTCTGTGGCCCTGATTCATATTCTTCACGGACTGGAGGGTTTAAGATGTGTTTGTTTCCTATGGCTGTCTGTGTAAGAATATGTCATTATATTAAAATCATCCGCTGAGCACCTTCTGTGAG
Source organism: Brienomyrus brachyistius (assembly GCF_023856365.1). NCBI lineage: Eukaryota > Metazoa > Chordata > Actinopteri > Osteoglossiformes > Mormyridae > Brienomyrus > Brienomyrus brachyistius. The sequence continues at coordinate 287,754 of NC_064552.1, read as the reverse complement.
GACTGGCCATCTGTACTGGCACCACACTGCTGCTCATTCATTCTGATCTATTTCTGGCTCTGGCTGTCCTTGGAACAGAGACCCCACGAGACAAACTGCATGGCAGTGACGCATTTCAAAGTCACAGTGTTACATGTAGTGGTTGATGATTTGTTGATTAGAGGAGTAGTAATCCTGGTAAGTAAAGAATAAACCAACGAAGAGGAATGTCCTGCGTGTGTCATTTTAAGTTCCTCCCCTTCAGTTCTGTCTTACTGCCCCCTCATTATTTACTAGATGCCAGAGGTAATGATTCCTATCTGAGGCTGAATTATTTCGCATGGGAAGTGAAAGTGTGGCACAGAGAGAAGAAAGAGAAAAATCCAGAACTGCAGAACTGGAGAAGAGTTAGAACTGCAGATTTGCAGATTTTGCACCAGCACTTGTGCACATACATCACACATTAGCGCCTATTACAACATTTTAACTGGAGGGGGAGGATTATTGTGGCTACAGAACGGCAGGTAAGGAACAAATGACCTGCTGGACACTATAAAATAGTCTCAGGTGCTTCTGTCTGACGTAAGAGCTGAGCAGGTTACAGCAGTGACCTTGGGGCCAAATTGCATTTAAAAACGACTCCTGTGGAACATCATGAGTCACTGCAAGTTATTGGACAGCAATAGAACCCCAACACACACACACACACACACACACACACGGATTTGTAATTATATCTTTGTGGGGACTCTCCATTCATTTCTATGGGGAAATTCTACTCCCAACATGATGACCTTAACCTCTACCCAGTCCTACCCTTAAGCATAAGCAACCAAACAAAATATGAGACTTTCGGCATTTTTAGTGTTTCAGTTACATTCACAGATTAGTATAAATGGTGGTTATCTGAATGGGGAGCTGAAATAATGTCCCATAAAGTAAGGAAGTGTCAGGTTTTACCACGGTGTGGTGACACTTTGGATGGAGTGACCTGCTGCTTCTGCACGCATCATGCATGCTATAAAACAAGAGCAATCCTCTCGCACCCAGTGTCGGTCAACCCATTAGATCCCATGGGGCACCATACTCTGGGTGGGGGGGCTCCTCCGATTTAGGAACTGCGTGGGGGGGCATCACATGGGTTTGGACTGGCCCAGCTCGCACCTGCATCTGATCAGAAATGCGTTTGCTCATATTGAGTTTTACAGAAGGTGCCAATTATGTACCTTGCATCTTGGAAGTCAGATTTCAATTTGTGGTCACAATTCACACAACAAAGAAAATGAGTGAAATTCTCCTCTTTGTAAATGTGCTTCAGCACCTGCTTGCGTGTGTCTGTCCAGTGATGAACCTGCAGTCCATCCAGTGCTCTCCTCAGTGAGGCTCCAAGCTCCCTGTGACTCTGCCTTGGATGTTATGGAATAGGGGTAAATGGCTTTTAATTTCCCAGCAGATGGCGCCAGTGTGTCATTTTTGAAATTATGTCCTGCTGTGGCGGATGCCGGTTAGCTGGGATGTTACAGGCCTCCAAGTTCCCTGGCTGTGTGGGAAGCTGGCATGTTCTCCTCATGTTTCTGAGGGTTTCCTTCGGCTTGTTCTCCCCCAAGGCAAAAAACATGCAGTTCTGAGACTTGCTGAGGGTGGTGCCAGGCTCTGTGAGCTTATACTGTCATTAGAAGGTCAGCGATGTGATTTCAATATTGGGGCCTTAATCCGAATTGCTCCAAGGACTGGTTGACCCTGATTCTCCAGCAGTACCTTGATTTGGGAAAAAAACGTCTGCTAGTAAACTAATACAAAAAACAAATACATACTCAACTTTACACGATCCAGCTTTTGACTAAAGCTGAGTGTTTTCTCTGCCTGAGTACTTTTGACTAAAGGTGAGTGTTTTCTGTGCCTGAGTACTTTTGACTCTAGCTGAGTGTTTTCTCTGCCTGAGTACTTTTGACTAAAGCTGAGTGTTTTCTCTGCCTGAGTACTTTTGACTAAAGCTGAGTGTTTTCTCTGCCTGAGTACTTTTGACTCTAGCTGAGTGTTTTCCCTGCCTGAGTACTTTTGACTCTAGCTGAGTATTTTCTCTGCCTGAGTACTTTCTCAGAGCTGTAACAGCAAACCATCTCATGGGACGCCTTAGTGTCCTTCTCACAAGTACACTGTGAGACGTGTCCTTCCCCCAATGACAATGGTATGGGCACTACCATATTCCTAATTTGGGCCACTTCCCATCACAACAGTCTTCCTGATACCTGCCCGAAAAAATAAGAAACTAACAGACAAGTGCAGTAATTGCCATCGTTCTGTGGAAAACAGTGCTGTGGTTTGGGCAGTTTTACAGTGATTCTAAATCATACATTGCAGGGATATGAAAGAAATGACACAGCTGGACAGCCAAGGTATGAAACTGCTGCCAGCTGAGACATAATGTTCTCTGGAGAGTTTATTTACAGATACTGCATTTTCCATATAAGGAAATGAATCAGGATTCCCTTTGCTCAGAAAGAGAGGTAGAATTTTGGAAAAGCCCTTGTGAGATTTTTAAAATGGGGTATAGTAAATCAGTTACATATATATGGATATTTTTCTTCAAGCTATTTTAATCAGTATAATCCACTGAGAATGTGATGTAAACTAATTTAAACTGTACAGAATGAATTTTCTTCAAAAGCTAATACCTTTTAAATTGTATATTTAAGAAGAAGTTATATGTAGTTCTCAAACTAATACTTAAGGTGGCGAAAGCTCAACAGCTGAGGTTGACATGTTTGGTCGGGCTGCTTTGATGACGGCTGGTGATGTCAGCCATGCCTGCATGGGGCGGCTAGGTGGAATTCTTCTACCACTTTGAGGGTTGACTAAGCATTACAGACATACAAACATATAAAATCAGAGCCTGGCCCTCTGTGACCTTTCTCCGTTTGGCCAGCAGGCATTGCCGGCCATTTCGCCTTTCCTCCTCTCTGTCGTTTAGTCCATCCCTTTCCTACGTGTTTGGTTCCCTTCAGCCAGCAGGAGTTGCTGGCCATCCTGCTCCCTCTGTCTTAGTTCATAGTCTCTGCTAGTGCGATTTCTCCATTCCTTGCTGCATAGCTTAGTGGGTTGAGTTTGCAGAGTATGTGTTATTTTGTATTTATTGGTTTTATGTTTTTTCCTAGTGTAATAGTTATTTTTGCTTTCCTGTTTTCATTTTGCCCTGCTTGTGCCCTGTTCTCTTCTAGTCCTAGTTGTATTTTTGTTTCTCATTATCTGAGTGTAGTCTTCCTGGTTTGTGTTTTCTAGGTTTGGTGCTTGTTAATTGGTCCATCCAATGCTCGTTGTCCTGCACCTTCTGTGATTGGTTGATTGTCTGACGTTCCATACCTTGCCCGTCTCATTAGCCAGTTGCCCTTTGTATTTTAGTACCTCCTCCTGTTCAGTTCTTTCCTCAATTGTTGTTTGTTCATGTTGCTGTGTGTCTGAGATGCTGCTTATCTTGTGATCCTGGTTCCTTGTGTTATTTTAGAATTCTTGTAGTTGCTTTTTGGGCTCCCTGTTTGCTTTTTGACCCCTTTTGGTCCTTTTAAGATGAAACGGGAGATCGACAGGTGGGTCGGTGTGGCGTCAGCAGTGATGCGGGCGCTGCATCGATCTGTTATGGTGAAGAAGGAGCTGAGCCAAAAGGCAAACCTCTCGATTTACCAGTCGATCTACGTTCCTACCCTCACCTATGGTCACAAGCTGTGGGTAGTGACCGAATGAACGAGGTCACGAATACAAGCGGCTGAGACGAGCCAGATGAGGTGGCTTGGGCATCTGGTCAGGATGCCTCCTGGACGCCTCCCTGGTGAGGTGTTCCAGGCATGTCCCACTGGGAGGAGGCCCCGGGGAACACCCAGGACACGCTGGAGAGACTGTCTCTCAGATATCCTGGGAATGCCTCGGGATTCCCCCAGAGGAGCTGGACAAAGTTGCCGGGGAGAGGAAGTCTGGGTTTCCATGCTTAGACTGCTGCCCCCACAACCCTACCTGGAAAAGCGGTAGAAGATGGATGGATGGATGGATGGATTGATGGATGGATGGATGGTGGTCCTTTTTTGTGCCTGTCCCAGTATGTTCTGTTTTTCGTTAATAAACCCTTTTTATCACGAAGCTGCCAGTAGATTGTCACCCTCATTCCCGCCAACGACAACCCAGGCCATAAGAAAAAGACACAGGAATGGTTTTACTTTTACAGAATTCCTAAAAATGACATGAGCCATAATCATGTTATCACATATTTCAGGAGTTCAGACTCCCACATCTGAGGATTATCTTTTGCTGATCCCCCTCATTCTATATGTGACTTCAGTTTGCGGAAAAAGATGTGGAAAATGCAGTGAAAGCAGCACATCAGCAATGTCGCTGCTATGGCTTTTAAACTGATCGATTGGCTGTGGAATAAAAAACATTTTCTGAAGGTTAAGTATCGGAAACAACAGCTCAGCTGAGCACAGTGCCAACGTGGAATCCACAACCCAGACGAAACCACACACAAAAGAACAACAGAATTCTTTACCTAAACGAAGGAAACTGAACACAGATGATCAGTATGTCTGTGATTATGTGCATGATTAAGACAACACCACCCTCAAACCCACAAACACTACAACGGTCTTACAATAAACATGAGATGCAATTACGCAATCATTAACGTAAGTAGCAAAACTTTTCTCATGGTGAGTCGCGAGGCAGCGCATCCTAAACCAATGAAACGCAATATTGTTTATTTGACAGTCAATAGCAGAGCTTTTCCGAGGGTCACCGGTCATCCGGGTGCCAAGAGTGTTCATCATATAAAGGCAACTGGACTTTTAAATTTTATTTTATTTATCTATACACTCTGATACGAGGCTCCCTTGGTGCTCTGGGGTCATGACAGGCAGATCATACTACTGAGTAGTATTACTAACATACTAATGCAGTGCCTGAACATTTTGTACTAAAACATCTGATTCATTTCATCATCTGATTATTTAAAGGTCTGCTCTGAACGGCAGGCCAGGCCACCGGAAAGTCTTCCGGCATTCCTGACGGCCAGTCCAGGCCTGCTCACACTACTGTGGATGAATTACAGCCTTGAGGGCTTGGTGTCCCTTAACACTGTAATTACACAGGCATGGCTTTCACTTTTCATTCTGTTGGTTTGCCTCTCAAAGAATCAAACTGTTGAGTAAGTAATCTATGTAACGATGTCTCATTATTAATAAAGTGTGGTCAAAAACAGAATAATTATTAAACATCAAACATATACAGCTAGATAAGTATTATGGAGTACAGCTGGAGAACTGTAGTTAATACAGACTATACAAAAATGTTGTAATTGTAATGAAGTGACCTGTGGGTGTGTGTGTGGGGGGAGGGATTTGTATGGAAGGTAGTGGGGTTAATTAAGTGGCTACACCTGAGCATTGTTGAGTGGTGTGGTATTAAAAGAGGTAAGACAGATAATGTGGGGGGACCTTGGGGGGGAAATGGTGTTTGATAAGACCCTGGCAAGGTAAGCACTCACCAGTTCAGGGAGTTGGGTGCCGTTCGTATGCTGTTTAGGGCTGTCGGCGGTGAAGATGGATAGCAGGCTGCAGGGTCAGCTCCCGATGTGGATTAGGGCGACGACAGTTAGCACTGGGGGCCAGGAGTGCGACGGTTGCTGCTTTGCCAGGGATAATATTTCTATGTATTTTATGAAGGCAGCGCAGCCAGCTAGTGGCCGTGTGGGATTAGAAGGTACTGCACACATTCACTTACCTCTTGCAAGGGCCTGAAATGTGGGATTTAGCGTGCTATTGGTTTGCCGTGCCTTAACCGGGATGTTGCATGGTGTGAGATTCACTGTGTGGTAACGTGTGTTGATACATGCTTTGAGGGGTTGGTTTTGCTAGGGGGAGATAGTTGTGAAGAACTCTTTATGTGAACCCAGACCCGACCCGATGGGTCGCTGCATTAATTGTATTTAATAAAACTTTATCTTTGTAATCGTAGTTGACGTCCTGTGGTGATTTGCTCTTTCCTGACAGCTCCGGACACTTCTAGGTTTATTGCACAATGAATAAAACAGTTTGTTCTCATTGTGTATAAAACCTTACAAATACAACTGCTAAACTAATTAAATTTGGTGGAAATGGTTTTGATTGAGGCCAAGAAATTGTGAAATATTTACAAATGCACGGAGCCCGTGGTGCGGTTCCCTCGGGCACGGGGCGGACACTTACCGGCAGTGCACCGAGTGTCCTCCAATGGCCCAGCATCAGCGTTAATCTCTGCTTTTCTGTCTGAACTCCCGCTGCTCCTCTTTCCGTGTTTTTCGCAAGCGCGTTTTCGTTGCAATTCGGCTCCCGTAGATTTAAGTTAAAAACAAGCACGCGAGCGACTCTTCTCTTTAAACTAGGAGTTCGGAAGCATTCCCTGTTCAGAGGAATTTGGTGTCCTCTGAGACATTCCTGCGTCGAGTGCAAGTATGTGCAAACTACGGTTACAGCTATAGTACAGGGCAGGCGACATGCACATGCATCGTGTTTGTGTTTCCATTCCGCATGAAGCTTAAAAACAATCGATCATGTGTCACGTGTGTAAGCAGGCTGCACCGGGGTGTCCATGTACTGCAGTTTTCTGCTCGGGGTACAGAGTTCATTTCATCCATCTCTCCACAGTTTGACTTCCTTTATGAAGAAGAGAATAATTTTGTTGAAAAGCAATAAATATTGATTTTAGATAATGAAATTAAAAGTAGTATGCTTTTATATTTTCCTAAATAGTTTTATCCACTATCGAATTCTCTGTGACCAGGTTTCCAACCAAGACCACCTCACTTCCCATTAAACTCAACAGACGACGTCTAGGAAAAAAAGGTTTATTTGAGAAACAGTGTAATTTCATTCCTGTTACATACGGTCGTTGGTTTCCGCTGAAATCTGACAGAAAGAGAAAGCAGACTGTCGTGGTTATTAAACCTTAGGGAGAATGCAGGTTTTGTAGAGCCCAGCGGGGTCTGCATAAACATGAGCTCCGCGATCCGGCCGGTAGGGAACCGAACCCCTCAGCTTCAACATGCTATAAAGCCCCCAGCAGGGGGTGTTTGGAAGCTCAAAACTGCGTCAGTAAGCCTGGGGAGATCAGATTTCATCACGTCATAATCTGATCCAAGCGAGTGTCTTTTTTTATTTTTTCTAAATATGACTTTAAAAAAATGACAGTGAAACCTCAACAAATCCATAATTCATTGATTTAGGGTAAAGGCGCCATAAAGAGGAGGACATATCTTCAGATAATATACTTGTTAGAAGCCATTTCAGCAAATGTAAAACCAGGACACTGCATGCCGCACCACTTATTGTTATGCTTGGGCAAATTTGGATAATGACATTTAGCATTTCATTTAAAATTTTGTCAGTGTAAACAAATAAATAATTATATACAACTGGTGTCTAATTTTAAAACAACATCTGAGGCGAAACGTGAATAATTTACAGAAGAAATTATAATACAATCTTATCCCTCTAAAGCAATTAAAATATAAAAAGCTAGCAAACTTTGTTTTTTAGTCAATCCTAAAATTAAAAATCAGAAATTTACTAAAAACAGAACATAACATGTTTTTAAAGTACTCATTCAAAGTAACAGAAAATGATTACCTTCAAAAGCTACTTGTGCAATCAAAACGGAATGTTGTGATTCTGCATTAATGAGGAAATCCTCAGTTACTAAGTGAATTTCACCGTGTCGTTTATGGGTGCAATGTGGCAGTTGGCAGTTGTTAAAAATAAAAATGGCAACTTGTAGACAACCGTGCAATTAAATCTGGAAAAAAAAAATTGCAGAAAGGTGGTTTTATAGCATCAAAATGGTAATAAGTTTAGTAAAAAAAAAATGTATAATTCTTCCAGGCATATATTTGTAGAAAAATTATGTATAATGGAATTTAGAGTATAGTTACTGCAGGCTTATGAAATTCTGAGCTGAAGGCTTCTGTCCTGCCTGGATTATTACTGGAAACATCAGCTTCTGCTTTCTTAGGTGGAACAGGAGTAGGTGCTGAGGATTATAAAAACGTCATAGGTTGAGGTGGCGGTGGACAATGAGTATGTATTACAACATGATAACGTGGTCTGTGCATCGCTGCATCTTTATGATGCAGACCGAGAACAGAGCTGCAGCACTGGGCCCCGGGTCATTTTCAGTCCTTTGTGTGACTTTGTAAGCATGGTGATTGCGGCTGGAAAACCCCACTTCCAGCTGACAGGACCTAGATGTCTGCAAAGGGAGAAAACCAACAGAATGAAAACACTAGTCGTAATCATTAAAATAAGTTACTATTTAGCTGTGAATGTTCATCTGCTTGGAGTAAATGTGCCTGTTTCACAAATGAGGATTTCTTACACTGCCAGATTAACCTGGACTAAATGCAAGTTAATATAAGTGAACGGAAATAAAGGCCATTTAAACTGGGGCACCTCAAATCTGACCAGTTATCAAGCTAAGCAAGAAATCCTGCTTCATGAAACAGACCCCTGACACCAAAACATCATAACAATAGGAAGAGGAGGAATTTGGCTAATAGCGATAGCGTCGATCTCACCTCTGCACTCATATTTCAGGTCTGAGAAGAAGACCAACTCCTGGGAGAAGACAAAGAGGCCCAGTCTTCCCCCAGCAAAGGTTCTGTCATAGATGGGACCAGAATCGGTCATGATCTGCTTTCCTTCGTAAACCACCACCCTGTCAAGGTGGACAATAGCAGTTGAGCAATATAGTGTTAATATAGGTAGTATAGTGGTTAAACAGCATAGTTTTTAAGCAGGAAGGGTAATGAACAAAATATTGCCTAGCGGCTCGGTACCTAATGAAACCGGTCTTGGGTCTGTGTATGAGATGCCAGCGATAGGCGGTGTAATCCTTCCAGCCGATGTTATTGGGGTCATGCCAGAGGGTGCGGACCTGCTCATAGAGAGAGAAACCAGGAAGCCATGAAACATCCACCACATGACTAATCAACCAACATGTCTAACTGCAAGAGTCGCCAAGACGAAAGGCTCTTCAAACATGGCAAAGATGAGAGTTTTTTTTAACTTTGCCCACCTGCTGCTTGGTATTGCCTGTGTGCCACAGCGCGTTCCGGAGGCTCTCGCCAGTGCCCGTAGTGGAGTTTACCACTTTGAGTGAGACGCCGGAAATGCCAAAGGCCTTAGAGGGCTTCTCCTCCCAGTAGGTCTGTGTGATTTGCTTCCACATGACTACGTAGAAGCGCCGGCTTGACTGGTAGCCAAAAACGAAGCCGGCATAGTCATCATCCCGATCCGTGTTCACGTAGAAAGTGCCGCTGAAGTCCACTGCATTGAAGATGTCGAAGCCTGTTGTGTGAGCATAACGATATCAGAGCTTGGACACTTAGCATCAGGGTTTCAGCTAAGCAGGCATGTCATTCAGCGGAAGAAGCTGCCCTGGGCAAGCTGTGGCTGTGGGGACGTGCTGCCCCATTTCTCAGCCATTTGCACTCCCGAGTAGCAGTTATCAGTTCACCTTCATCTGCATGTCAGCATGAACTCACCCACAGCAATGCCAGGATCAGAATTAGCTGTCTGAACCAGCTCCTTGCCCTGGTTTCTCACCACCCAGTTGGGGTCAATCTGTGTCGTCCCCTTAGGGTCAAGGTGAACCATTTGGAACTTGCGAAAGTCCGTGACACTGATGGCATTGTTCTCTGGGCAGGCGTCGAGGATGTCAGGGATGCTGTCGTTGTCAAAGTCATCCTTGCAGGCATCTCCTCTGCCATCTCCTGAGGGCAGTAGGGAGAAAAAGGCTTTGGGATGACATCTCCTTCATACTGCAGTCAAGAAGCCCACTCCCCCTCCCAATTCTAACAGCAAGTCACTGGCAAAACATGCTTTATGACCAGCCAGTTTCATTTCAGAGACAATTTGACTGCAAAGACAATTTGTCACTTTTGTGAGAGTATGCTCCTTCCTGAGCCTTGGTCTTACACACACTTCTTCCTGAGCCTTGGTCTTACACACACTCCTTCCTGAGCCCTGCTCTTCAACACGCCCCTTCCTGAGCCCTGCTCTTCAACACGCCCTTTCCTGAGCCCTGCTCTTCAACACGCTCCTTCCTGAGCCCTGCTCTTCAACACGCTCCTTCCTGAGCCCTGCTCTTCAACACGCTCCTTCCTCAGCCCTGCTCTTCAACACGCTCCTTCCTGAGCCCTGCTCATGCACGTCATTCTCCTGGCCCATTATGCTGTTCCTCACCGTCCGAGTCCAGCTGGTCTGGATTTGGCACGAGTCTGCAGTTGTCTCGGTCATCAGGGATCCCATCATTGTCATCATCATGGTCACAGGCATCTCCCCTGCCATCCTTGTCATGGTCAGCTTGGTTAGCATTGGAGATGTAGGGACAGTTGTCCATGTTGTTCTGGTAGCCGTCCTCATCAATATCCTGGTTGTTATCACATTGGTCTCCCACAAGGTCATTATCCTTGTCTGCCTGCAGGGGGCGATGCCATCCAATGTTAGTTTGTCTTTTGTTTGATGTCAGCCTGTCGTTTGATGTAATAAGTAACTGTTTCACAATAGGTTTTAAGGGCGAAATTGGAGCATTTGCCCAGGTGGTAAGAGAATGTCAAAGCAAGACTGTCTGCTACTGCAGCAGTGACTTGATGGGAAAGTGCAGCTTCACTGCTTTCAGCTGCTGATAAAAGGCTCTCTTACACTTTCAGAGTCATAAACAGACAAGAATTTTATCATGAAGGAGCATCAAAATAAATCTAAGCTCATGTCTGTTAAAATGTCGTCATACCCCGACATCGTTACCTGTCCTGGATTGTGAACCAGTGGGCAGTTATCGCACTGATCACCCACACCATCCAAGTCAGTATCCTTCTGGTCAGTGTTATAGAAGTATGGACAGTTGTCCTGCTCATTCAGAATCTCTGTGGAAGAGGAGGATAAAGACATGAGCAGGTTGATAAAATTCATGGCGAGTCAGTCACTCACTCAAGAGTATTCAAGGTTTGAGTTCTGTTACGTTTTTTTTTTTTTTTTTTTTTTTTTTTAATTTTATACCAAATTCAGTAGGTAGAAGCATCCAGACGAAAGTTGTAAGACAGGGTACACACACATCAGTCACACACAGTTTGCTAACTCCAGTCAACCTCAGGATGTCTTTGGGCTGTGGGGAGAAACCAGAGTACCTGGAGCAAACTCCACATACATGTAGCCATGGGGGAGACTCACACCCTGGCCTCAGTGGTGCCACTGTGCCACTCTAGCTTAGTAACCATAATCAATAAATGAGTAATCAGAAGATAGCAAACTGACCGTCTCCATCAATGTCGATGGAACAAGCATCACCCTCCCCGTTGTTGTCCGTGTCCGTCTGCGCAGGGTTGTGTTCATACGGACAGTTGTCACACTGGTCACCAACGTCATCCTTGTCATAATCAAACTGGTGTGGGTTGTAGTGCAGTGGGCAGTTGTCCTGGAGGGATCATGTTAGTGGAAATTACAAACATGATTTTGAACTCTCAGACGACGAGAGAAAAAACAAAGACACTCATTTTATTAGGACTGAGCCGATTGGAGAATTACACACATCTCACAGGACATGGTGACTGGTTAACTATAGTAACCAACAAACACCATAAGGACATTACTGAAGAAGCTAGCAGACATCAACATTAACCACATCTAACAAGAAATAATGAAGCAGGACTGTAACCAAGGTCAGCCCAGAAGAAGGGGTCGTTTCACAAGATAATATAAGAAGGTCCTTTGAGAAGTGGAATTGCTGGCATGTGAAAACACACCCTCTCATCCACAATGTCGTCGTTATCATCGTCACTATCGCAGGCATCACCCTGTCCGTCATTGTCAAAGTCCTCCTGGCCAGAGTTGGGCAGATGTGGGCAGTTGTCCTGAAATTTGATGGAGAGACCAAAAAGCTTTAGAGGCACACATGTCTCCAGGAAAGAAGATGACAAAACTGTTAGTATAACATACGGCTGAGGATGCTCCCTCCCTTCTTAGGGGCTATAACATACGGCTGAGGATGCTCCCTCCCTTCTTAGGGGCTATAACATACGGCTGAGGATGCTCCCTCCCTTCTTAGGGGCTATAACATACGGCTGAGGATGCTCCCTCCCTTCTTAGGGGCTATAACATACGGCTGAGGATGCTCCCTCCCTTCTTAGGGGCTATAACATACGGCTGAGGATGCTCCCTCCCTTCTTAGGGGCTATAACATACGGCTGAGGATGCTCCCTCCCTTCTTAGGGGCTATAACATACGGCTGAGGATGCTCCCTCCCTTCTTAGGGGCTATAACATACGGCTGAGGATGCTCCCTCCCTTCTTAGGGGCTATAACATACGGCTGAGGATGCTCCCTCCCTTCTTAGGGGCTGTAACATACGGCTGAGGATGCTCCCTCCCTTCTTAGGGGTTGTAACATACGGCTGAGGATGCTCCCTCCCTTCTTAGGGGCTATAACATACGGCTGAGGATGCTCCCTCCCTTCTTAGGGGCTATAACATACGGCTGAGGATGCTCCCTCCCTTCTTAGGGGCTATAACATACGGCTGAGGATGCTCCCTCCCTTCTTAGGGGCTATAACATACGGCTGAGGATGCTCCCTCCCTTCTTAGGGGCTATAACATACGGCTGAGGATGCTCCCTCCCTTCTTAGGGGCTATAACATACGGCTGAGGATGCTCCCTCCCTTCTTAGGGGTTGTATTAGAAACTTGGGATGATATACAGTCAATTGACAGCACATTGTAAGCATGTTAAGGAGCAAATGTTGCTGCACATGTGATGAAAGTGCACTTCTCTGTGTTTTTCTCAGATCTCCAATCTTTCCGGTCATGGTACCTTCTTGCAGTGGTAGGTGGCATTAGCCCCACATGCCAGGTTCTGGTTGGGCCAGCCATCCAGGTCAAAGTCCTCCCCACAGATGAAGCCATCACCGGCATAGCCGATCCGACACTCGCACTTGTACATGGGGTCACTGAAATGACTGAGGAAGATGCAGCTGGCAGACTTGTGGCAGCTGTGGGTGTCATCCTTGCAGGGGTTGTGCGGTTCACACACCTGCAGGTGAAAACATAGAGGGGGTATGATGGCCTTCAGCTCCAACTTTGATACTGCGGTTCTTGGTCTGAGCCACCATGATACTTTAAGTATATTGCATTATTGTCAAATATAATGACCCATAATTCAATTTTTCTTGACTAAAATGGGACTATAAGACCAACAGTGAAGGGAGGCAGTCCTGTCAGGAGGTTATACTCTAAGCAGTATAAGAGGAGCAGTGAGGGGAGGAGGCCTTCTCAGGGAGTTATATTCTAAGTAGCATAAGAGGAGCAGTGAGGGGAGGAGGCCTTCTCAGGGAGTTATATTCTAAGTAGCATAAGAGGAGCAGTGAAGGGAGGAGGCCTTCTCCGGGAGTTATACTCTAAGCAGTATAAGAGGAGCAGTGAGGGGAGGAGGCCTTCTCAGGGAGTTATATTCTAAGTAGCATAAGAGGAGCAGTGAAGGGAGGAGGCCTTCTCCGGGAGTTATATTCTAAGTAGCATAAGAGGAGCAGTGAAGGGAGGAGGCCTTCTCCGGGAGTTATACTCTAAGCAGTATAAGAGGAGCAGTGAGGGGAGGAGGCCTTCTCAGGGAGTTATATTCTAAGTAGCATAAGAGGAGCAGTGAAGGGAGGAGGCCTTCTCCGGGAGTTATACTCTAAGCAGTATAAGAGGAGCAGTGAGGGGAGGAGGCCTTCTCAGGGAGTTATATTCTAAGTAGCATAAGAGGAGCAGTGAAGGGAGGAGGCCTTCTCCGGGAGTTATACTCTAAGCAGTATAAGAGGAGCAGTGAAGGGAGGAGGCCTTCGCAGGAAGTTATACTCTAAGCAGCATAAGAGGAGCAGTGAAGGGAGGAGATCCTTTCAAGGGATTATACTCTAAGCAGTATAAGAGGAACAGTGAGAGGAGGAGGTCCTTTCAAGGGATTACACTCTAAGGACGATAAGAGGAGTAGTGAGGGGTTATAATCTGAGGCAGGTGTGTGCTGTCATGACCAGGATATAAGCAGGTGTGGGTCAAAGCGATGCAGACCTGCTTGCTGTTCTTGGCGGCCTCCACCCCCAAGCCATATGGCTGAGTGCCCTTGTACCTGGGGGGGCACGGCAGGCAATGGAACCCGGGTTCTGTATTGATGCAGCGCTCAGCTCCGACCACCTTGTAGCACAGGTCTGACACCATGTCACACTGTGGGGACACAGGGGCCCAATAAGGCCATCATATCGCATTTTATTTGTAACAGTAGGCAGGCGATGGTGACACTATTATAAAGGGCGAGTGCTTTAGAGCTGTAGAGGGTATCTAGACGGCCCTGCGGACCGTAGTCTATGCTGACTTAATGGATGATGCTGGGCTGGTTGTCAAGGTGCATCTGTGGTTCTTGCCCTGGATACATACCTCATTCACATCCTCACAGAAGGTACCATTGCCACGGAAACCCAGAGGGCAAGGACCACACTCCCAGAATCCTTCGGTATCAGTATGGCATTCCACACCAGCAAAGCAGGGGTTTGAGAGACAGCCATCTATGAAATAAATGGGGACATGATGATCTAAAGTGTTGTCAGAGGTGTGTGGAAGGTCTGTTCTGGGGCAGTGTATGGCTCTGGGGGTCAGACGTCTGTGCTCATGATCAGAATGTCACCAGTTGAAATCCCTGGGTTAGCAGAGTGATTTCACCACTGGGTGCTTCTGCATGGCTAGGGACTCTGATCCTGCTTTGTCAATTGTATATCGCTTTGGATAAAAATGTCTACTAGATAGACGGAAGTGATCTAAACAGGTGTAGTCCAGGGTGTGGGTGTGGACTGGCTCTCTTCCTGATAGAATATGAGGGTAAGGGGTGTGGTTAGAGTTGTGGATGGGGCCAGGCTCTATTACTGATAGGGTCAGAAGGCAAGGGGTGTGGTCAGGGGTGTGGGTGTGGCCAGGTTCTCTTACTGATAGGTTAAGGGGTGTAGTCAGTGGTATGGATGTGGATAGGCTCTTACTGATAGGTTAAGGGGTGTGGTCAGGGGTGTGGGTGTGGCCAGGTTCTCCTACTGATAGGTTAAGGGGTGTAGTCAGTGGTATGGATGTGGATAGGCTCTTACTGATAGGTTAAGGGATGTGGTCAGGGGTGTGGGTGTGGCCAGGTTCTCCTACTGATAGGTTAAGGGGTGTAGTCAGTGGTATGGATGTGGATAGGCTCTTACTGATAGGTTAAGGGGTGTGGTCAGGGGTGTGGGTGTGGCCAGGTTCTCCTACTGATAGGTTAAGGGGTGTAGTCAGTGGTATGGATGTGGATAGGCTCTTACTGATAGGTTAAGGGATGTGGTCATGGGTGTGGCCAGGTTCTCTTACTGATAGGTTAAGGGGTGTAGTCAGTGGTATGGATGTGGACAGGCTCTTACCGATAGGTTAAGGGGTGTGGTCAGGGGTGTGGGTGTGGCCAGGTTCTCCTACTGATAGGTTAAGGGGTGTAGTCAGTGGTATGGATGTGGACAGGCTCTTACCGCTTGGTTAAGGGGTGTGGTCATGGGTGTGTATGTGGACAGGCTCTTACCGATAGGTTAAGGGATGTGGTCAGGGGTGTGGATGTGGCCATGTTCTGTTACCGATAAGTTAAGGGGTGTAGTCAGTGGTATGGATGTGGACAGGCTCTTACCAACAGGTTAAGGGGTGTGATCAAAGGTATGAGTGTGGCCAGGCTCTCTTACCTATGGGACACTCTTGCCTGTTGCAGACCTCATTGTCACTGGGTTCACCCATGCAACCTCGGCCCCCATGCTGGGCGGGTGGGCTGTTGCATTCTCGGCTACGGCTCTTCAGACCCCCCCCACAGGTTGCCGAGCAGGTTGCCCATGGAGACCAGGGACCCCACCCACCGTCGACTGCCAGTCAACACAAAGATGAATCAGTGGGACGGAGGAGGGGGCACAGAGGTGAGAGGTGAGACAGGATTGAAGAAGTGGAGAAGGTGGAGAGCAGGATCAACATCAGGCTTCCAGATGGGACTCCAAGAGAAGCAAAGCTGGCAAGCTGCCAGGTAAACTCACTGTATGCCGTGCCGTCATAATTGAATAGGAAATAAATGAAATCCTGTCCACACAGCCTGTTCACACATGAGATGAACAGACAATGGTTGCTAATGATCAGGTTAATGCTAAAAGGTTCAGAGCATGATCGGGCTGCATACCCCGCTGCTGCAGGGGGACAGGACGGCCCTGTCATGGGGAGGGTCCCCAGTCGCCCAGTCAGGTCTGAGGGATAAATGCCCCACTACAGGTCATAGCTCATGTCCCATTGAATGATAGCTGCTGACTGACCAATGGTAACAGGCAAGCAAATTACAGTCATTTTATAATTGTTTTCTTGCTTATTTTATCAGATACAGCATGATGTTTATTAAGTTATGTAGCTAAAGGTGCAAACTGCAACTGCATACTGGCCTAATGGACATAATGGAAATTACCTGTGGGATTGTGAACCCACAATCATTCACAGATCCAGTTTCCAGAATGCCACACCTGTTGCTGGCTCTGTCCTCGGCCCCGTGCCCTTACTGTAGGCATGTCAGAGGGCCTGCGGCTCTACTTTGGCAGCTGGTGCCCCTGTGTGTTTGTGTGCACCTATCTGACAGCCTGCGCCCCGTCATACTCACTGGGACATGGGTCCGCCTGGCAGCTCTGCGTTTCCCGGCCAGTGCCTTGGCAGTCTTTGCCCCCCCTCTGAGGCATGGGGGCATTGCAGTGCCGGATGCGGGTAACCTGGCCCTCGCCACATGTCACTGAGCAGGAGGACCATGGTGACCACAAACTCCACCCACCATCCTGTCGGACTGACAGAGCAACACACAGTTAGCAGCATAAGGCCTTAATATGGCCCATGTGTATGCGAGACTCAGCTCCAGCTCGGCCTCATCTGCTCATACTCTCAGAATAGTTCTACTGATTAGGTCAGGGGAATGGAAATGGAATAAAAACTATACAAAACTCTGTGTTTTTTGGCCGCTGATTATGACTTTATGATTCAGGCAGATTGTGTAAGAAGTTGGCCGAAAAAACTAGAATACGTCATAACATTTTTCCCTGCTTATGTTGTGGAAAGTGCAAGCTGACCTAGACCACCTCCAGCACCCCTCTCCATCAGTCAGTGCACACTGGAGTAAGCCAATCTAAACCACCTCCAACCTTCATAAGCCAGTGCACTCTGTAGTAACCTGTTCTAGACCACCTCCTCCACCAGCCATTGCACACTGGAGTAAACTGACCTAAACCACCTTCTCTCGTCATCAACCAATGAACAATAGAATAAGCTGACCTAGACCACCTCGACCACCCCTCTCCATCACTCAGTTCACACTGTAGTAAGCCAACCTAAGCACATCCACCCTTTCATTATTAAGTGCTCATTGGAGTAAGCCGACTTAATCCACATCCGCCACCCCCTCCATCAGCCAGTGCACATTAAAGTAAGCTGCCATAAACCACCTCCACCCTTCATCAGTCAGTACACACCAGAGCCAACCTAGACCACCTCCACCACCCATCTCCATCAGCCAGTGTACACTGGAGTAAGCTGACCAAAACCACCTCTAGCTTTCATCATCCAGTGCACACTGGAGTAGGTCAACAGACCATCTATACCACCCCTTCATCAGTGAGTACACACTGGATTAAACTGACCTAGACCAACTCCACCACCCCCTCCATCAGCCAGTGCACCATGGAGTAAGCCGGCTTGAATTACCTCCAACTTTCATCGGTTCGTGAATACTGGAGTAAGCTGAGCTAGACCACTTTGACCACCCCATCCATCAGCCAGTGTACACTGGAGTAAGCTGACCTAAACCATCTCCACCACTCCTTCCATTATCCAGTGCACCCTGGGGTTTGCTGGTCCTGACTGCGTTTAACAGAATTTTAAGTTTAATTTCTGTATGTTACATAAAGGTCATGCAAAAGTCATCGGTGTAACATGCGATACTGTTCCAAGGACTTAGACTCCTCCTCACCACAATCAGCAGCATCATAAGCACTCTAGTCACTAAACACATTCCTTAGCTCTAAAGTAAGTGTGACCCTCAGCCAAAGATGGGTGACGCATTGCTGGGTGGAGCTGCTCAGGGACCTTTCCTGCCTGATCCTGGCTGGGGTGGAGGACACTGTTCTAGGATACACACATCTGCCCAGCTGTGCAGCCACTGTGCAAACTGAAGGCCTACTAGCTGAATCTGAACTGGCAGCCCATCTGCAGGCAACATGCTGACATCAACTCACCACGGCTCTCACAGCGGCTGAGGCTGCATCGGCGTGTCTGGATAGAAGGGCCAGCACAGGCATTGCTGCTGTCATCACAGGAACGGCCACGCTGCTGTGTCCCTGAGCCGCAGGTGACCGAACACTCAGTCCATTCCGACCAGGGTGACCAGCCGTCATCACCGTCATTGGCTGGGCAAACATATGGGCAGGATTTAGGCACCGAGGCTGGGGCGTGTGAGATGACTCAGTGTTCTCCCTGAAACCAGTGGGGACTTCACGATGACATTACATGTGCAGCATCTCGTGTGCGCTTTTGAAGTGCAGCTGTTTTTAAATCCTTGTAGTTAGGGAAATATTCAGAGCACAGCTTAAGGGATCAACATGCAGTAAATGTGAAGAGCTCCTGTGGTTCAGTGGGTGGGTAAAAAAAACCACGGAGAAGATGAGCAGCTTCCCAGCTGGAGTGTCATTCGTCAAAGTTGTCCGATTCCTAGAGCAGGGGTAAGCCTTACGACAATCATATTTTTCTTTAAATTATATTTATTGGAACATAACTGAAGGGGAAACTTAGGGACCTGGCACAGCAGAAGCAGTTCAGAAAAAGCACAACAGATCAAAAGAAAATGGCAGTGAATGTGGAAATAAGAGTTGCAGCGGAAAAGGACCAAGCTGTCACAAAGGACAGCTATGAAGAGGACTGCCGAGTAGGAGATGCTGGACTCACGCAGGCACGTGGGACAGCACTCCCCATCGGAAAAGGTGGGATTGGCGCAGGCCACCGCAGGACACATGATTTGACGGCAGACCACTTTCCCATCCTGCAGGCAAAAAACAGCATTTAAGTCAGACTCATGCCGTAGTATGCTCCTGCCCCCCCACAACCTGCCCCGTCCCTACTGCCCCCCCCACACCTG
Organism: Brienomyrus brachyistius; assembly: GCF_023856365.1. Classification (NCBI taxonomy): domain Eukaryota; kingdom Metazoa; phylum Chordata; class Actinopteri; order Osteoglossiformes; family Mormyridae; genus Brienomyrus; species Brienomyrus brachyistius. The sequence goes on along the minus strand of NC_064552.1, from coordinate 268,546 downwards.
CCCCATCCCATTACCTGCCCCTCCTTCATCCTGCACCCCTACCAGCTGCCCCACCCCTGCCACAGCCCCACCCCCCAATCTGCCCTGCCACTGTCTTCCCCCACCATCTGCCCCACCCCTTCCATTGCCCCGCCCCACCATCTGTTCCTCCACCATCGTGCCCCACTCCTGCCCCATCCCACCACCTGCCCCACCACCTGCTCCTCCTCCATCCTGCCTCACCCCTGCCACTGCCTCATCCCCCACTGTCCTACCCTGCCCTGCCCCACCATCCTGCCCCTGACCTGGCAGGTACACTTGGTGCAGCTGTCCACCACCCACTCCTCCTTGTCCTCGAACTGTCGGCCATCCTGCCAGCAGATCTGCTCACTGGAAGTCTTCATCTTTGCCAGGGTCTTCCTCATGAGATTGTTCTCCTCTGTCTGAAGACATGCACACACACACACACACACACACACACATGTTCAATATGAGTTCATCTCTTATGCTGGAGTCAGTTATCAGCACTACATGTGTATGGATATACTCTCTTCTTGAGTAATCTGAGGCTCTTGACACACCTGCTTGTTTCTGCTGACTGAAGCAACCCTGTAAATATATCATTTCCCCTGATCTCTAAAGGCTTGATGGCTACACAGAGCATGTGGAGGCACGTAAGGCAGCCTCTGGGCACCAGATATGGCAGCAAAGAGTTGCGTGAGATGGCCTCTTCTCTGTTAATAAGACACTCCCCACAGCTCTCAGACTAACATGCAACCTCATATACAGGGCTGGGTCTGAGCTGAAGATCATCTAAGCCAGGCCCTACTGGCTGGAGTACACAGAGTCGAGTATACAACATCAAGTCAGCCTTGTGACACTCTCGTGGCTTCATACTGGCATCCTCTCCTTACTGGGATGATGACGCCAAGCAGCTACAGTAATGCGGCTGTTGTGGCCCAGCTGGCTTCTCACCACCTTCTGCAGGCCGTCGATGAGGTTTCCCACCACGACTCGCAGTCCCTGCAGCTCCTGGAAGAGGCTGTGCAGCTCCTCGCAGGAGCGCTCGCACATGAGCTCGGAGCCTGCCGGCATGCCAGCTGGGGTGGTCGCGTCCTCCTTGGGGGCGATGGCATTGCCGGCGATTCCGGGATCCGCCTCGTCCAGCTCAAGGCTCTCACTCACTACGTTGGCTTCATCTGCAGAAAGAGGGTGCTGCGGTTCTAAAGGGCCACCACACAGGGCCATGGCAAACGAGCACAGAGCCAGGCAGCCAATCATATTATTTAAGAAAAACAGAAAACAGAGGTCAGCTGTGTTAGGACTCTGGTGGCAGGAAGTTTCCTATTTCCTAACATGCATTTATCCAAGAACTGCTTATCTGGGCTGATGTGTGCACTGGCTGATGGGCACTGGCTCCTGCAGCCTGGGGCAGGCAGCAGGGGAAACAAGCAGCTCATCACAGAGCATGCATGCCATGACACACAATGGGCCATTCAGCTACCAGGGTACCCAGAGGAAAGCTGCTCGACTTGGGCAAAAACAGCCACACCCAGAAAGCAAGGGAGGACTGGAAACAATGCTGCAGAATTAGCTGCCCCCTGCTATGTCACCATGTCACATATGAGTTAAAGCAGAGGACACATTTCGTTGTTGTGCACTGTGTGCTGTGGTGTGTCAGCAATGACCACTGATCACTAAAATTAAATAAAAGAAAATGGCTAAATTAACTTGTTGCTGAATTAATAATCTCCCAAATACTTAATCCATCCCTAAAATTAGAAATATTTTATTCATCCCATGGGAAACCTGGGTAGTTACTGCCTTTCCATAAGACACTTATACAGGTGAGCACAAGCTTCGGGGTCACAGCGCAGGATCAGTCAGCTTGCAGTACCCCTGTAGCTGGACATTAAGGGCCTCATTCCGGGGCCCAAAAGTGACATGACTGATAGACTGATACACAGCCCAAACCGACACTAAGACCCAGTTACTTCCGATCCCGAGGAGTCCGAAGCTACAGAACCGTACACAGCCCAAACCGACACTAAGACCCAGTTACTTCCGATCCCGAGGAGTCCGAAGCTACAGAACCGCACAGAGCCCAAACCGACACTAAGACCCAGTTACTTCCGATCCCGAGGAGTCCGAAGCTACAGAACCATACACAGCCCAAACCGACACTAAGACCCAGTTACTTCCGATCCCGAGGAGTCCGAAGCTACAGAACCGTACAGAGCCCAAACCGACACTAAGACCCAGTTACTTCCGATCCCGAGGAGTCCGAAGCTACAGAACCGCACACAGCCCAAACCGACACTAAGACCCAGTTACTTCCGATCCCGAGGAGTCCTAAGCTACAGAACCGCACAGAGCCCAAACCGACACTAAGACCCAGTTACTTCCGATCCCGAGGAGTCCTAAGCTACAGAACCGTACACAGCCCAAACCGACACTAAGACCCAGTTACTTCCGATCCCGAGGAGTCCTAAGCTACAGAACCGTACACAGCCCAAACCGACACTAAGACCCAGTTACTTCCGATCCCGAGGAGTCCGAAGCTACAGAACCGCACACAGCCCAAACCGACACTAAGACCCAGTTACTTCCGATCCCGAGGAGTCCGAAGCTACAGAACCGCACACAGCCCAAACCGACACTAAGACCCAGTTACTTCCGATCCCGAGGAGTCCGAAGCTACAGAACCGCACACAGCCCAAACCGACACTAAGACCCAGTTACTTCCGATCCCGAGGAGTCCGAAGCTACAGAACCACACACAGCCCAAACCGACACTAACACCCAGTTACTTCCGATCCCGAGGAGTCCGAAGCTACAGAACCGCACAGAGCCCAAACCGACACTAAGACCCAGTTACTTCCGATCCCGAGGAGTCCGAAGCTACAGAACCGCACACAGCCCAAACCGACACTAACACCCAGTTACTTCCGATCCCGAGGAGTCCTAAGCTACAGAACCGTACAGAGCCCAAACCGACACTAAGACCCAGTTACTTCCGATCCCGAGGAGTCCGAAGCTACAGAACCGCACACAGCCCAAACCGACACTAAGACCCAGTTACTTCCGATCCCGAGGAGTCCTAAGCTACAGAACCGCACAGAGCCCAAACCGACACTAAGACCCAGTTACTTCCGATCCCGAGGAGTCCTAAGCTACAGAACCGTACACAGCCCAAACCGACACTAAGACCCAATTACTTCCGATCCCGAGGAGTCCTAAGCTACAGAACCGTACACAGCCCAAACCGACACTAAGACCCAGTTACTTCCGATCCCGAGGAGTCCGAAGCTACAGAATCGTACACAGCCCAAACCGACACTAAGACCCAGTTACTTCCGATCCCGAGGAGTCCGAAGCTACAGAACCGTACACAGCCCAAACCGACACTAAGACCCAGTTACTTCCGATCCCGAGGAGTCCGAAGCTACAGAACCGCACACAGCCCAAACCGACACTAAGACCCAGTTACTTCCGATCCCGAGGAGTCCGAAGCTACAGAACCGCACACAGCCCAAACCGACACTAACACCCAGTTACTTCCGATCCCGAGGAGTCCGAAGCTACAGAACCGCACAGAGCCCAAACCGACACTAAGACCCAGTTACTTCCGATCCCGAGGAGTCCGAAGCTACAGAACCGCACACAGCCCAAACCGACACTAACACCCAGTTACTTCCGATCCCGAGGAGTCCTAAGCTACAGAACCGCACACAGCCCAAACCGACACTAAGACCCAGTTACTTCCGATCCCGAGGAGTCTGAAGCTACAGAACCGCACACAGCCCAAACCGACACTAAGACCCAGTTACTTCCGATCCCGAGGAGTCCGAAGCTACAGAACCGCACACAGCCCAAACCGACACTAACACCCAGTTACTTCCGATCCCGAGGAGTCCGAAGCTACAGAACCGCACAGAGCCCAAACCGACACTAAGACCCAGTTACTTCCGATCCCGAGGAGTCCGAAGCTACAGAACCGCACACAGCCCAAACCGACACTAACACCCAGTTACTTCCGATCCCGAGGAGTCCTAAGCTACAGAACCGCACACAGCCCAAACCGACACTAAGACCCAGTTACTTCCGATCCCGAGGAGTCTGAAGCTACAGAACCGCACACAGCCCAAACCGACACTAAGACCCAGTTACTTCCGATCCCGAGGAGTCCTAAGCTACAGAACCGCACAGAGCCCAAACCGACACTAAGACCCAGTTACTTCCGATCCCGAGGAGTCCTAAGCTACAGAACCGCACAGAGCCCAAACCGACACTAAGACCCAGTTACTTCCGATCCCAAGGAGTCCTAAGATACAGAACCGCACAGAGCCCAAACCGACACTAAGACCCAGTTACTTCCGATCCCAAGGAGTCTGAAGCTACAGAACCGCACACAGCCCAAACCGACACTAACACCCCGTTACTTCCGATCCCAAGGAGTCCGAAGCTACAGAACCGCACAGAGCCCAAACCGACACTTCAATTTAAAGAGGCAAATGTTAGCATTGGATGGACTAGTACACTCTGAGACCAAATGGACTAAAACAGGCCAATGACAACTCAAGTCCGGGATGGACTGAAACAAACCAAATGTATACATACATTAGTATGAAATGGACCATGAATTTCTGAAACCAATATATGCAGAGAAGCCAGTCATTAAAATTGTCAAATTGTTTCAGAGATTGTATCCATAATTCAGTCAGACATGTTGGGCTAGGTCTATAATGGAACACGGGGGTCATTAATTGGTTCCTAATGAACAAAGCACATGACCAAAATATTCTGTATCTTCCTGGAAGTAAGGAGCCCCCTGCAGGTTCAACGGCAGCAGTGCAGCAAATCACACATGCTGTAATGCTGCTGAGAGTCCTGGGGCATATAAATGAAGAAAGCTCTTTGGCACAGTCTGGTCCGCTTACTTGGAATGACTTTCCTGTTTTTGAGAAAGTATCTGGTAGATGCATTGAAACCCCTGGTGAACCGAAGCATGAGTCAGGAGAGAGGGGTTGTGAAGAAGCACAGTATATGTGCCATCGGGTGACCGCTCCACATGAGCGTCTGCATGAAGGGCGCTCACGCGGCGCCTGCCACCGATCGCGGCTCACAAGTGCTTTTCCAACACGTACTGGGCTGTTTTACTATCTCCCTGTTGCTGCTGCGTTCCGGGAGGCCTTTGGAAAACAGGACAAGTTCCTGGGCACACAAGCAGCCCTGCCGATCTTCTTACTGCCTGCAGAGGCACTTGCCGGGATGGTGGATGAACAAGAACCCATTAAGGTGGTACAGAAATCAGCCACATCCACATAAATGCTTCTCCATGGACAGAATATTACTTCCATCCAAAGTCTCTGAATCTACGTGTGTAGTTTTAATGTGACACGCAGGGAGTCTTACATAATAAACTCAGCTGGGCAATTTTTATGCTACATTGCACACCCAGCACTGGTAAGCTTTGCGAAGATGCCTGAGGAGCTTCCAGTATTCACAGAATTGCAGGTGCATTAGCTTTTGACCTGGTACCTGGATGGAACTACAGTCCTGGAAAAAGCTTCTTCCCCCATGGAGTGAAAGCAGGATGTCCATTACAACAGCAGAGCTTAGTATGCAGGTGAACAAATTGCAAAAAGAAAGGAAAAAACAATACGAAAACATCCCAGATGAGCTTTCCAAACAGCTGTCTGTTTCCTCGCTGCCATGTGTGTGTGTGTGCGCGTGTGTGTGTGTGTGTATGTGTGTGTGCATGCGGTGTGAGAGAGAGTGACGGCTGCCTGCAGCAGGATGTTTATGTTGGCCTGCTCGCATGTGAGCAAAGTGCCGATGCAGCAGCCGCCGCTTAGCGTGGCAAAGCCTGCAATTGGCCTGCTGGGCTGCAGCCCAGACTCGGCAAAACGACTGAGGGATCTCCAGGAAAGGTGACATCATAGCAAAACACATTGACACAAAGCGCATGACTGTTTGATTACCTCTCCCAAAAAAGATGCAGGTGAGGAGAACTAAGAAAAGCTGCATTTGTCTCTCGAAGCAGCCACATGCACGTGTCAATGCAATGCTGCTGGTTGCATTTTTGTCTCTAGGTCTTGATGCACTTTGTATGTCGTACGTGCATCAGCTCTCGTGCTATGCTGCTTTCTGCTAAGACAGTGCCAGAGTGCTAGCCCAGCTGAAAGCAGCAATCCGAGAGGATTAACAGACTGCCAAATGCTTCAGGGCCTGTGATTGAAGTTCAGTGAGGCTCTCAGAGGTGTCCGTCCCTCTTACCTGGCTTGGGAATCTCACAGCCTTTGCTGGCCAGGATTTCTTCCACTGGCGTGTCGAAGATGAAGTGTATGCTCTGAAGCAAACCCTGGAGGGCCGTGAAATAACAGCTGTGAGGCATTGATGGTGTCACGGCAAACAGCACATATGACTACAGACCACAAGCAGCTGAGTCTTGCTTTGAGAACATGTGGGCCTTGATGTGGGAAACTCAGAAGCATGTCTGGAGAACTTCAAATTACAGATTCTGTTTAAACCAGGATAAATGCACTCACATATCACATAGAAAAATTACATATAATAAATACACACACATATTAGATGATATTAGATTAGTCAGACCACACACGTGAGGAAAGTTTGAGGAATGTACTGGACACCCTGCGGACAGGAGCCAGGCGCCAGTGGGGGTCACAGGGCAGGGGGTGCAACCCACTGCATCAAGCCACAGCAACAGGGAAGTGACGTCGTGATAACGATAAAAAAAAGCACTGCCCCAGAGTGTACACATTCTACTCGGGTGCCCCCCTGACAGCCCCCGAAGGCCACATCTCATTCTTACCCGGAAGTGGCTTTCCCGCACAGAGCCCTTTGCCACAAACATCTTGCTGCCCTCTGCACGGAGGTGTTCGTAGAAGGGCATGTCCAAGATGAAGCCATCGACCAGGACACAGCCCACGTAGAGTGTGGCCGCCTCACCATACACATGCAGCGTGACGTTCTTCCACTGAGAGTCGGCCAAGTCCACGTCTTCGAAGGAGACTACGTTCTGTGAGCCGTCGGCCCAGTACACCAGGTCCAGCGTGTTGGTGCGTCCATTGGACACGATCTCCAGCTGCCGGCGGCCACCTGGACCCTCGATGGCGAGCAGGGTGCCCCGTGATCCCCGATCCTGCCGTAGCGTGGCTGTCAGCACAAAGCCCTCGTTGTTCTGGACTTGACGTAGGAGACGCTGGAGGGCTGCAGCACGCACAGAGGGCAGGTGCTCCACACTGATGAAGCGGTAGGCTGGGGTGTCCGCATCCAGGCCCCGGAAGAGCTTAATCCCAGGAGTCTTGCGTGTGATGTGACTGGCTTCCAGCAGATCGAACAAGGTCTGGTCTTCGACCTCTTCATCTGCAGCAAGGGAGGGGGGAGGCAGCCAGTGATCTCATTGGAACATTCTTTGAACTTTCCTTAAGCGGAACATTCCATAGAATGTCAGATGACATCATTAGTCATTTTCAACTTTTTGTTTTACTGTTTTTCTTGATACCTATAAGAACTTACTACCATTGTAAATGACCTGACTTAAAAATATTGCAAAACTTAAGCTAAAGTCACCCATCATTGAAGATGAAAGAAGAAAACACATTTAGAGAAACCTACCTTGAGCAAGTGTGGAAACCCAAAGCAGTAAAACCGCCAGCCAGTATGGGCTTCCCCTGAGAATCATAGCTCCTTCGCGGAAACAAAGGCCAATGAGCACCATCGGAGCCACGTAAACCTTCAGTTTGGCTCTCCTTAACGCATTTATCGCGCTTATCACAAAAGTTATTGAAGCGGAAACTGGTGACAACCACACAGTGAACTGAATTAACCAACCAGCCAAACAATACATGCACATTTGAAATATCACTATAGTTAAAAAGATCTGTTTACATATTTCAAAAATGTGTTTTTGTAATGTGAAGCTAACCGATTCATTCGGAAATATAAGCACTTAATTTTACCTGAGCAAGACGATGAAACCTCAGATGGGTACAACCTGATATATTTTCAAATATCCAGATAATTAAAAATAAACATGAATAAAATATTGTCATAAAAGGTAGGTAAGATACCGGTGAGTACGAGTCCGAGAGCGCTCCACAGTCGGAAGGCTTGAGTGAAATGCTGCGACTGAGCGGCGCGGCGCTGCTCTTTATATAGCGCTGGGCTGGAGCCCGTCAATCCAGGGCTGATGTGTTCGTCTGCAGCTGCTTCACTTTACAGCTCTCAACGTGCTGAACCGAGCCTGGTTTATTTTCGAAGCGATGTGTATGGATAGAACTTACTTTCGCTGCATAGTTTTTAGTGGAAATAAGCGAGGACCGTAAAGAGAAAAGTAGGAGATGGAGAGAAATCGGGTGGGGGGGGGGGGTGCTCTGTTGCATGCAGGATAAAGGCACTTCAGCTCATTCAGATACTTATGGATCTGAATTTTTGACTGTGGAAGTGTGTGACTGATGGCGCAGATACCTTCGGTTCGGAACATTTTCTGAAATAATTTTGCAATGCGACGCGTTAATGTCTTAAAGGTAACTTAGAATGTGTGATTAAAACACGCTAAAATGATGTTTCAGCAGCTCAAGTTTTTACCAAGACAGGCATGTTGTAGACATAATTCTGACCGTAGACATGGATTGTCTTTGTAGGCTTAATCTTGACATCGGATGTGTTTTGTTTTTATAACCACAGTGTTAATATTTCATAGTTAGTTTTTTTAGGCACAGTGTTAATATTCGGTGTAGTTTGTTTTGTAGACACAAGGTTAACAATGGATAATTTTTTAGGCACAAGCTTAATTAGTATTAGGTATGGATTGTTTATGTAGGGATGATAATATTTTTATTATTTATTAATATTTTTGTTTTATTGTTTTTATGCCATAATGCTGACTTTGGATATTGTTCTTTTGTAGGCATTTTGTGTCAGATATGGATTGTTTGGTAGGTATAATGAAGGTGTCGAATATGGTTTGTTTGGTAGGCATAATGAAGGTGTCGGATATGGTTTGTTTGGTAGGCATAATGAAGGTGTCGGATATGGTTTGTTTGGTAGGTATAATGAAGGTGTCGGGTATGGTTTGTTTAATAGGCAAAATGAAGGTGTCGGATATGGTTTGTTTGGTAGGCATAATGAAGGTGTCGGATATGGTTTGTTTGGTAGGCATAATGAAGGTGTCGAATATGGTTTGTTTGGTAGGTATAATGAAGGTGTCGAATATGGTTTGTTTGGTAGGTATAATGAAGGTGTCGGGTATGGTTTGTTTGGTAGGAATAATGAAGGTGTTGGGTATGGTTTGTTTGGTAGGTAAAATGAAGGTGTCGAATATGGTTTGTTTGGTAGGTATAATGAAGGTGTCGGATATGGTTTGTTTGGTAGGTATAATGAAGGTGTCGGATATGGTTTGTTTGGTAGGCATAATGAAGGTGTCGGATATGGTTTGTTTGGTAGGTATAATGAAGGTGTCGGATATGGTTTGTTTGGTAGGTATAATGAAGGTGTCGGATATGGTTTGTTTGGTAGGCATAATGAAGGTGTCGGATATGGTTTGTTTGGTAGGTATAATGAAGGTGTCGGATATGGTTTGTTTGGTAGGTATAATGAAGGTGTCGGTTATGGTTTGTTTGGTAGGCATAATGAAGGTGTCGGGTATGGTTTGTTTGGTAGGCATAATGAAGGTGTCGGATATGGTTTGTTTGGTAGGTATAATGAAGGTGTCGGATATGGTTTGTTTGGTAGGCATAATGAAGGTGTCAGATATGGTTTGTTTGGTAGGTATAATGAAGGTGTCGGGTATGGTTTGCTTGGTAGGCATAATGAAGGTGTCGGGTATGGTTTGTTTGGTAGGCATAATGAAGGTGTCGGGTATGGTTTGTTTGGTAGGCATAATGAAGGTGTCGGATATGGTTTGTTTGGTAGGCATAATGAAGGTGTCGGATATGGTTTGTTTGGTAGGCATAATGAAGGTGTCGGATATGGTTTGTTTGGTAGGCATAATGAAGGTGTCGGATATGGTTTGTTTGGTAGGCATAATGAAGGTGTCGGATATGGTTTGTTTGGTAGGCATAATGAAGGTGTCGGGTATGGTTTGTTTGGTAGGTATAATGAAGGTGTTGGATATGGTTTGTTTGGTAGGCATAATGAAGGTGTCGGGTATGGTTTGTTTGGTAGGCATAATGAAGGTGTCGGGTATGGTTTGTTTGGTAGGTATAATGAAGGTGTCGGGTATGGTTTGTTTGGTAGGCATAATGAAGGTGTCGGATATGGTTTGTTGGTAGGTATAATGAAGGTGTCGGGTATGGTTTGTTTGGTAGGTATAATGAAGGTGTCGGGTATGGTTTGTTTGGTAGGCATAATGAAGGTGTCGGATATGGTTTGTTGGTAGGTATAATGAAGGTGTCGGGTATGGTTTGTTTGGTAGGTATAATGAAGGTGTCGGGTATGGTTTGTTTGGTAGGTATAATGAAGGTGTCGGGTATGGTTTGTTTGGTAGGTATTCCATATGGTAATATGGTGCTGGACATGGCTTTTCCTTTTCGGGATAATGTTGGGGGTTTGTTACTGGCCTGGACTGGTATTCCGGGCATTTTCCTGTTGGTCCAATGGGTTTGTGGGCCAGTAAAATTCATCTTGGGGACTTCTTGGGGTGCATGTAAAAAATCGGCATCCTAGGAAGCAGGCATGTCGAAAAAACAAAAGAATGCTGTTGTGAGCTTAAAAGAGCCCATTTACGTTTAGCTGGATGTTTGCTGTGCTGACCAGCACTGGCTCTGGCATGTAGTCTGGAAATAATTAGCCTTGTAAGAAATTTGTGACTATGTCAGGATATAAGCGCCTATGAATTTAAGAGATAAGATCACACATTCCAAGGGATTTACAGTATAAAGACAGTAATTTCAACCAGACTAGTCTGTGAGATAGCACAGATATTGATTAATTTTAACTTTTGTACCTGTTATATATGTGTGTGTGTAAATTAAGTGGGTCATCCAGTGGAATGAGGCTCTTTAAACATTGTTTAGTTTTGATATATTTACTTTACTTTTTACTGGCTCATTGCATTTTAATAACAGTACGGTATATGTAGCAGGCGATGGACACTGGAACCAGCCACTGGTTTTGCAAGAATTTTTCCACCAGGCTGACAGCCTCTTTCCCAGTGGTGGAAAAGTCCTCCTGGCCCAGGAAGTGTGTATGGACGGTGTTCAGCAGCACCGTGAACGGCTTTGACATTTCCACACATTCTCTACCGTGTTACTCTTCCCGAGGCAGCAGTCTGGAAAATTCTCCCCAAGCATTTTCGAGAACAGTTTCAGTTCCCAGTGCAATATTTCATCAAATGAAATAAATTCTGAGATGCAGTGCAGCCTGTCTAACTCACAGACAGTGGTAAATGGCAACAGGGCATTGCCGCAGACACAGAAACATTCGTCCTTACAACATGTGTTCATACAGCAAAACAACAAAAGTTGTTCATACAACAAAAGCAAAACAGAAAGTGGAACATGCAGAGCTTTACCCTCTGAGCATTGTCTCCATGGCAGTGGCTGGATCAGCCTCATGCAGTGAGGAGGTGGTAGCAGGCTGGATGTGCTGTTATTCGCACTGAGCCACCAGAGGGCAGCGACAGGCTTGAGCAGGCAGTTTCTGTGACCATGGCAGCTTGCGTTATTTATACCCTGTCATAAAGAGGCAAAATGAGCTGAGAGGAATGTGCGAGCACTGGTGAGGGAGCAGGGGGCCAGCGCCGCTGCCTCCGGGATCTGTGTGCATGCATGTACTCACACGGAGCACTATGCGCACATTTGCGGAGCAGAGCAGCAGACACAGGAGGACCGTCAGTACCGTTAACACCATGGGCACTGAGGAGACAAACCCTAGCCAGCACAAGCCTGTGTGCAGTCATTGTGTTCGAGCCTATAAACTCAGTCTTGGGGGGTAAGAACTTAGCAAGAGCAACTGTAGGAAAACACAAAACAGCCCGTAACTAAGAGACCCAAGACTTCTACTATTAGAAAGGTCCAATGAAAACAGAAACATGATGTTAAAAAGTGTTCATCCAAAACAAAGTTTGAAAAATCATTTCTCAAATGATCTCAGTTCTATGAGATTAATTGATGGTGGCAAAAATGGGTGAAGTCACACCACTAAAATGAATTTGATGTATGCGTTTGTGGTTTGAGGACGTCATGCTGCAGTGGTACTGGAGAGCAGTGTGTGTGACGTTAATCTAAAGCCTTTCCGTTATATCACTACACAGTGTGTGTGACGTTAATCTAAAGGCTTTCCGTTATATCACTGCACAGTGTCTGTGATGTTAATCTAAAGGCTTTCCATTATATCACTGCACAGTGTGTGTGATGTTAATCTAAAGGCTCTCCGTTATATCACTACACAGTGTGTGTGATGTTAATCTAAAGGCTTTCCGTTATATCACTGCACAGTTTGTGTGATGTTAATCTAAAGGCTCTCCGTTATATCACTGCACAGTGTCTGTGATGTTAATCTAAAGGCTTTCTGTGATATCACTGCACAGTGTGTGTGATGTTAATCTAAAGGCTCTCCTTTATATCACTGCACAGTGTGTGTGATGTTAATCTAAAGGCTTTCTGTTATATCACTGCACAGTGTGTGTGATGTTAATCTAAAGGCTCTCCATTATATCACTGCACAGTGTCCGTGATGTTAATCTAAAGGCTCTCCATTATATCACTGCACAGTGTCCGTGATGTTAATCTAAAGGCTCTCCGTTATATCACTGCACAGTGTCTTTGATGTTAATCTAAAGGCTTACTGTTATATTACTACAGGGGCCGGCATGCCACAGGCTCTCAAACTTTCCAGACATCTATCCTCACTTAATAGATCAATATTTTCATCCATCCATTGATCTTCCAGTTGCCCATCCTGAGCAAGGGTCATGGCGTGTCTGTGCATTACAGGTCTCATACACACACACAGACACACACACACACACACATACACTGACATACAAATACAGACACACACACACATATACATACACTGACATACAAATACAGACACACACACACATACAAACACAGACATACAAACACAGATACATATACAGACATGCACATGCAAATTCAGACACACGCATACATACAAACACACATACATACACACACAATCATATACTATGGGCAATTTAGAAACATTAAACCCCAAATTCCTGGCAGAAACCTGTAAAAACATTGGGGCAACATGCAGGTATTACACGTAGTGGGAACCAAATCACCAGCCTTCGATTTGTGCACCTTGTGTGTTACTCATAGTGACACGATACTGTCCACTGTCTGCATTGTTATTGTTCCTGGCAGAATTAAATCAGAAGCTCCTTATTCTGCATCATTGAAATGTGTTTTCCTATTAATTCATTTAGTACCACCTTCTTGTGAATGGAAACCATATACAGCAGTTAGTAAAATCAGGATAAATGTTGGTATGACTCAATACCATCATTCAGCATGTGTCCCATCCATTCATCCATCCATCCATCCATCCATTCTCTTTGACATGTGCTGGTCAGTATGCTGCTCTTTTCCATGTGGTATCCAAGCCGTGAGCCAACAGATGGTGGAACACGATTTAAAAAGCTGTGCTCAGACCATGCAGACAGGCCGGTCTGGCTTGCAGAGTGACGTTGATGCAGCATCTCTACTCTACTCAATTCTACTCTACTGTACTCTACGCTAAACACTCCAGCCCTTCCTGACTGAATGATAGGATGTGTGCTGTGTGTTCTGCTCTAGCAGACTGCTCTCCCTATCCAAGCTGTTCTCTGTAATTCCCACATCAGCCACATAGTCTGCTGGTAGACTTCAGCATGTGCTCTTTCCATTAAAGGACTCTGCCAGAAATCGTGTTGGTCAAACTGAGCGTCATGCAGCAGTGTGTGTCAGAGTATTTCAGAAAATGTCCTCACAAAGAAAGAAAAACTTTTTTACACCACCTGTATTAAAAAATAAAATTGTCAAAATGATTTTTACCGCGGGGGTGGCATGGTGGTGCAGTGGTTAGCACTGTTGCCTCATACCTCTGGGACCTGGGTTCGAGTCTCCGCCTGGGTCACATGTGTGTGGAGTTTGCATGTTCTCCCCATGTCGTCATGGGGTTTCCTCCGGGTTCTCCGGTTTCCCCCCACAGTCCAAAAACATGCTGAGGCTAATTGGAGTTGCTAAATTGCCTGTAGGTGTGCATGTGTGAGTGACTGGTGTGTGAGTGTGCCCTGTGATGGGCTGGCCCCCCATCCTGGGTTGTTCCCTGCCTCGTGCCCATTGCTTCCGGGATAGGCTCCGGACCCCCCGCCACCCAATGGGATAAGCGGTTTGAAAAATGGATGGATGGATGGATTTTTACCACCCATCCATCCATCCATCCATCCATCTATCCACCCATCCATCCATCTTATACCTGATTACTCATTACCTCTATCCCTCTGCTGCCCAGTCCATCATAGATGGCCACCTCAGGTCATAGCTAGGGGCAGTTATTTAATGTCTGGGCTGCCTCAGGTCATAGCAATTTCACGTCATCGTCATTCTGAATGCTACGCCAGCCACAGAAAGTCGGTGAACACGGTCAGGTGTGCTGTGAAGGCTGCTTGAGGCCTGGCTGATGTATCATATCCCTCTGCTGCTTGCAGATCTGCACTGAGACACGCCAACATGCCGCCGTTACAATGAGACCACACTCCTACCCGGGTCCCAGAGGTGTGAGGCAGGAGTCCAGGAGTACAGTCACATAGACCCTCTCTATAACCAGGAGTACAGTCACATAGACCCTCTCTATAACCAGGAGTACAGTCACATAGACCCTCACTATAACCAGGAGTACAGTCACATAGACCCTCTCTATAACCAGGAGTACAGTCACATAGACCCTCTCTATATCTAGGAGTACAGTCACATTGGCCCTCTCTATATCCAGGAGTACAGTCACATTGGCCCTCTCTATATCCAGGAGTACAGTCACATTGGCCCTCTCTATATCCAGGAGTACAGTCACATTGGCCCTCTCTATATCCAGGAGTACAGTCACATTGGCCCTCTCTATATCCAGGAGTACAGTCACATTGGCCCTCTCTATATCCAGGAGTACAGTCACATTGGCCCTCTCTATATCCAGGAGTACAGTCACATAGACCCTCTCTATAACCAGGAGTACAGTCACATAGACCCTCTCTATAACCAGGAGTACAGTCACATAGACCCTCACTATAACCAGGAGTACAGTCACATAGACCCTCTCTATAACCAGGAGTACAGTCACATAGACCCTCTCTATATCCAGGAGTACAGTCACATTGGCCCTCTCTATATCCAGGAGTACAGTCACATTGGCCCTCTCTATATCCAGGAGTACAGTCACATTGGCCCTCTCTATATCCAGGAGTACAGTCACATTGGCCCTCTCTATATCCAGGAGTACAGTCACATTGGCCCTCTCTATATCCAGGAGTACAGTCACATTGGCCCTCTCTATATCCAGGAGTACAGTCACATTGGCCCTCTCTATAACCAGGAGTACAGTCACATAGACCCTCTCTATATCCAGGAGTACAGTCACATTGGCCCTCTCTATATCCAGGAGTACAGTCACATTGGCCCTCTCTATATCCAGGAGTACAGTCACATTGGCCCTCTCTATAACCAGGAGTACAGTCACATTGGCCCTCTCTATATCCAGGAGTACAGTCACATTGGCCCTCTCTATATCCAGGAGTACAGTCACATAGACCCTCTCTATATCCAGGAGTACAGTCACATTGGCCCTCTCTATATCCAGGAGTACAGTCACATTGGCCCTCTCTATATCCAGGAGTACAGTCACATTGGCCCTCTCTATATCCAGGAGTACAGTCACATTGGCCCTCTCTATATCCAGGAGTACAGTCACATTGGCCCTCTCTATATCCAGGAGTACAGTCACATTGGCCCTCTCTATATCCAGGAGTACAGTCACATAGACCCTCTCTATATCCAGGAGTACAGTCACATTGGCCCTCTCTATAACCAGGAGTACAGTCACATTGGCCCTCTCTATATCCAGGAGTACAGTCACATTGGCCCTCTCTATATCCAGGAGTACAGTCACATAGACCCTCTCTATATCCAGGACTACAGTCACATTGGCCCTCTCTATATCCAGGAGTACAGTCACATTGGCCCTCTCTATATCCAGGAGTACAGTCACATAGACCCTCTCTATATCCAGGAGTACAGTCACATAGACCCTCACTATAACCAGGAGTACAGTCACATAGGCCCTCTCTATATCCAGGAGTACAGTCACATTGGCCCTCTCTATAACCAGGAGTACAGTCACATTGGCCCTCTCTATATCCAGGAGTACAGTCACATAGACCCTCTCTATATCCAGGAGTACAGTCACATTGGCCCTCTCTATATCCAGGAGTACAGTCACATTGGCCCTCTCTATATCCAGGAGTACAGTCACATTGGCCCTCTCTATATCCAGGAGTACAGTCACATTGGCCCTCTCTATATCCAGGAGTACAGTCACATTGGCCCTCTCTATATCCAGGAGTACAGTCACATAGACCCTCTCTATATCCAGGAGTACAGTCACATTGGCCCTCTCTATATCCAGGAGTACAGTCACATTGGCCCTCTCTATATCCAGGAGTACAGTCACATAGACCCTCTCTATATCCAGGAGTACAGTCACATTGGCCCTCTCTATAACCAGGAGTACAGTCACATAGACCCTCACTATAACCAGGAGTACAGTCACATTGGCCCTCTCTATATCCAGGAGTACAGTCACATTGGCCCTCTCTATATCCAGGAGTACAGTCACATTGGCCCTCTCTATATCCAGGAGTACAGTCACATTGGCCCTCTCTATATCCAGGAGTACAGTCACATTGGCCCTCTCTATAACCAGGAGTACAGTCACATTGGCCCTCTCTATATCCAGGAGTACAGATTTCTCTAGTTAACTGGGTAACTGAACTTTGATTTGTCATATTGTCAACTTCAGGAACTAACTTTAGTCTCAAGCATCTGCATGGCTTGATGCCGCACCTTTGTGGTTAACGGTCAGCCGTAACACTGGGTGTATTTTCCATGTGGATGGAAATTGGCTGTAAAATATGTGAATGAGTCTCCCAGAAGGAGAGATGACACTTTTTCAACAGGGTAGCTAACAGTCGCACTCCATTAGCAGTCCATGCTGACAGCTTCACTGCTGACAGTGGTCCGTGGGCTGTTTGTCAGACGCTTAATAGCCTGCTTTGAAACTGCCCAACACAGCAGCTGTACTTCCTGGATCAACAGCTCTACAGATTTAGCTACATCATGTGCTTCTTTTGTCTGTGATACATGAATATAAACAATTTTCTGTTTATTATTGTTAAGGGATAACGATATTCAACAGCAGTTGTATGTGTCGCCTAATTAAAAAGGACACAACACATTTTTATTGTTACAAAACACTGCAAGAGAAATACTATCCCTCAGTTTGGAGCCCCTGCTGATGGGTTGAGATGGGTTGGTTTGGTAAGTGGAGGATGGAGATGGGTTGGTTTGGTAAGTGGAGGATGGAGATGGGTTGGTTTGGTAAGTGGAGGATGGAGATGGGTTGGTTTGGTAAGTGGAGGAATGGAGATGGGTTGGTTTGGTAGGTGGGGGGATGGAGATGGGTTGGTTTGGTAGGTGGTGCCACGAACACACTGGCACAGAGTGGGGAAGCAGGTGGGGAGTCGGATGAACACAGGGTTTATTCGGAATAGACACACTCAGGAACACGGAACGATGTCAATGACCAGACTAGGGAAACGGACTCTGACACTGTGGAAGTAAAATTGGACATTGGTAGCCCGGGAGGGGGGGCATATTGGGTCTGTTATGTCTTAGGTTTTAGGCAAGAAGAGATTGTTTTGAATACTGTGTGACCTGGCTTCGTGATAGCTGCCTGTGGTTAGTTTTGCAGACCTTGTTGAGAGCTTGGACCTTGGAGAGGCAGACAGCGGAACAAAAGGGGGGGAGAAACCACTTGCAGGAAGAGATTCGAAGCTGCCCCAACTGGTGCACAAAGAGTTATAGGTATAAAATAGTTACAGTAGACAATATACAATATGTTACGCGGTAGGGGCATGACAGGTGGGGGATGGCGACGGGTTGGTTTGGTAGGTGAGGGAACGGAGATGGGTTGGTTTGGTAGGTGGGGGAACAGAGATGGGTTGGTTTGGTAGGTGAGGGAACGGAGATGGGTTGGTTTGGTAGGTGGGGGAACAGAGATGGGTTGGTTTGGTAGGTGGGGGAACAGAGATGGGTTGGTTTGGTAGGTGAGGGAACAGAGATGGGTTGGTTTGGTAGGTGAGGGAACGGAGATGGGTTGGTTTGGTAGGTGTGGGATGGAGATGGGTTGGTTTGGTAGGTGTGGGATGGAGATGCTTCCATTAAGGTCCTGAAGAGTAGATTTTCCTCTCCTCTCATTTCGTAGCTTCTACCTAGCTGAGTATTTCCTAGCATGGAATCTGCTATAATTGTTTTGTATGTGTCTCTGCCAGTCCTGATGCCCTATTGAAGAATCATGTAATTTCAGAACAGCGTATTTGGTAACACTTTCTATGAATGCCATGTCTATAAGATTCACTTTCATCCACTTTCATAAAATACCATAATGCATTCATAAAGTATTATTGACACGGCTATAACTATTCACGAAAAGGCATAACGTCATAGCCGTATTTATTATTGATACGCCCTCATTCTCTCCCTCCCGTTCTCTCTTCCCTTCATTTTTTGCCTCTTGTTTCAGCCCTCGTGTGACTCACTCCAACTGCCTCTTGACTGCTCCCTTGTCAGAGGTGTTATAAAATGCCTTCCTCATTTCCCCAGTCCAGTCACTGGTCAGCCCTTGCATGTGGTCTGACGGTCATGCATTTGTGTGTGGCTTGCCCCTTTGCTTATTTCTCCATGCTCTCAGTTTTGATCCCTCAGTGATCTTGGTCCTTTGTCATTGTCCCCGTTAGTTTGCCCCAACACCTGCTCTCATGGTTTTCGTTCTGTGGCTCGTAGCTATTATACATTATGAAAGGTCTTTGAAGCTCTCAGCTATAATGCACTATAAATGCCTTCATAATGTAGTACAAAGCATCCTTCATCTTTATACTGTGGTTATAATGCATTATTGATGAGTGTTACCATGTATTTATATAAGAATAACAAAATATGGTAAGCTATGCATAAATAGATTGTCTTGGATTACTCCTGGTGTTAGATGAGCAAGAATGAGCATGATAGAAGTGTTTTTGGAGGAATACACTGACTCTGCTTAGCTGTCTAATCCTATTGTGGTAAAACCTGCCCACGGCCAGTGTCAAGCAACCGGCCTTAAAGACTTAACGAATCAGAAACACATAGGTATAAATTCCTCACTGCCGAGTTTGCACAGGAGTCAGTCCATCGGTATGACATTTCACCTTTTCTCTTCATTAATCCCCATGTGTAAAAATGTATGTATTTACCTACTATTGTATACAGCTTTTTAAGTTTAGCCCCCCCTCAGAAACAGTGGAGCACTCCTGCTTCACATTAGGAGCTGTAGTGCCTGTACAAAGTGTCTGGTTTGGATCAGACATGTGCGGGTGAGGTACTGCTGACTCGTCCCACCTCCCACAGTAGGGGAGTGGGGGGGGGGGGGGGGGGGTCACATCGTAAATGTCATAAGGTAGCTTCCAGCCTCATGTTCTTTCCCAGACCAGAGAGGAGGTGTGGTAAGCACACATCTGCTTTTTGTGTATTTTTGAAAAGCAGCTTTTGTTTCTTGTATGGTTATTTTCTGCAGTACAGGTTGATGATGTTGTTTTCTGGCTTAAAGAGCAGCGTTGAGCTCTTCCACACGAGGAGCTGCCTGCACCACTATCCTGCAAAATAGGAATAAAACCTGGAGCGTCCTCATTAATGACTATAAACGCCCTGAAAACGCATAAGTCAGATTCACTGACTTACACAGAAAGTGTTCAGTGCTTATCTGCCCAGAACATTCCGTTCCGTGGGACCTGGTCCAGCAGGAATACAGCTGGGTGTGCAACAAAGCGGGGGGGGGATAAAACAGCACTTTACCCACCTGTGATAGGACAGAGCAGCATTAAAATCTTTGCTTCTTCATGAATGGTTATGGATATCAGAGGCCAGCCTCAGCTTGCCCCAGCTCCAGAGAAGTGCATGGTTTATTACTTTCGTGATATTTACATATTTACCAAATTATTTACTGAAAATTTTCTGCAGGTTTAGAAGTCCTCGGTCACAGGCCTGTCAAATTTGACATAGATCCTAAGGAGGTTTCTCTGCCTGTACCAGTTCTCCCCCAGCATGATGCGGAGAACATGCCTGCTAAGAAAAAGGTTAAATTCACCCCGCAAGTCAGAACAAAATAAATCTTAGCTGTTCTGCAGAAGAATGCTGAGCCACCAGCTCAGATTACTGTCTGTTTGAGGGTGATGGTATCAGGGTGATGGCTACAGGGTCTGATGTCTGCTGTACTTCAGCTTGGATTACGGTACAGTTAGCAGCGTCAGTATCCCCTGTGCTTCAGGTTGGATGATGCTGCATACACACACACACACACACACACACACACACACACACATATATATATATATATATATATATATATAAAAAGCTTGTGTGATTTCCTGGTTGTCATGAGCACCCTCTGCATAGTCCTAAACCGAGAAGGAGAGAAATGCCTTCCAGAGCCACTATTAGACAGCTGAAATTAAGCAAAGCTCCGAATTAATCACACACATCATTAGTTTTCGCCTCACTTTGTTGACTAGCAGATTAATAGAAAAATTACACATAATCATTTGGCCACTGAGTCTGTTCTGCTGGCTGAACTTTCTGCTACTGGTTGTAAAGAAATTTCCGCCCCAAACAGAAGATACATGCTGTTTCAGAAATTTCAGACATCGTCTCATAAGAAAATCCCTCACACCTCTGCTATTGAACATTTTATAATAGCTCTGTCTGAAAAAGAAAACTCACACAAAGCTGTGGAGCCTTCAATTTAAATCAGTTAGCAAGACGAAGTGGGTGTCAGGTGTTCAGTCTTTGGTTCCAGCAGATTGCTTAAATATGTTGACACATTTTTCAGCTTTGTGATGTAGGATTTCCAGGTGTACATCTGAAAGACTAGATGAGTACAGAAGCTATTTATTGAATCCATCAGGACTACTTTACATTGAGTCTTTTCATTTTTTGACCCTTGGGGCTTTACCACCTGAAATACCTCCTGTGTTTCCTGCAAACCTCAAACCTCACAGAAGTGATTCTGCCAATCAGTAATACTTGTGATCTTGCTCTGCCTCTATAAAGGATGCACAGAATGTGGTTGGTAAGGAGTGGGGAAGCTGTACACTTGCAGTACCCTCTGTCATCTCAAGACCTACTGCACCCATCAGTCTCAGTGTAATGAACCATTTAATGTTGCTGAAATCCTGCTTGATAGGGCCACATAGAGAAATGTGCGTGATAATCCTATGATACTATTCAAGACACAGAGAGACTGATACATGCCTGTGTATACAGTAGGTTAGATTACTGTAATGCTCTGTTATCTGGTAGCACACACACTGCACACTAAATACCTTGCAGTGTATTCAAAATGCAGCAGCTCGAATTCTCACCAGGAGCAGGAAGTTTGAACGCACTGGCTTCCTGTTAGGTTTACAGCTGACTTCAAAGTTCTCCTACTTATATATAAGGCACTTAAAGGTCTAGCTCCTGCCTACCACACAGATTTACTTCAAGTTTACAAGCCACATCGTCCACTCAGATCACAGAATGCAAGTTTCCTTGTCGTGAGAGTGGGCGGTAAAGCATTCTGCTACAGGGCCCCTATATTGTGGAATGGGTTAGCAGCCTATGTTCAGGATGTCGTCTTTAAATCTCGACTGAAGACCTATTACTTCCGTTTAGCTTATTTGCAGTCTAACACATAACACACCGTAACTATGGCTTTGGGTGCAGCTATACATTTTTATCTGCTATCCTCGTCCATTAATCTGTTAACGCATATTCTGACCATCCATGCTCTCTGCCTTCCCACATGTCCGGGTGCTGCCTGGGGTGGGCACCATCTGAGCTGGAGTCCTGGTTCAGTCCCATGGAGGGGTGACATCACCAATGGGACATACGAACTGTATCATCATGGGTTCAGCCTTCAGTCTGCCACCCTACACAGGCCAGCATGAAGAACAGGCATATTGATGGCTTTGGTTACCCTACACAGGGCTACGTGGATAACGGACTCAACTCTGTTGTAAAAGGCACTATATAAAAATAAATTAAATTGAATTGAACAATAAATAGGACTTGGAGGTTGACCTTTGTCCTGTACCTGCTTTCTGTATGGCACAGCACACTTTTGGCCTGGATCTGCTTCCTGTGTGGCACAGCACAGGACAGGAGGTCAGGAAAGCAGGGAGAGGAGGTGAAGGGGGGGTTGAGGGAGAGCAGTCTGAAGAAGTCAGGACAGTAGGGAGCAGAGGTGAAGGTGGGTAGAGAGAGAGAGGAGTCTGAGGAGGTCAGGATGGGAGGGAGCGGAGGTAAAGGTGGGAGGGGAGGGATAGCAGTCTGAGGAGGTTTGGATGGGAGGGAGAGGATGTGAAGGTGGGAGGGGAGCGAGAGCAGTCTGAGGAGGTCGGGATGGGAGGCAGGGGAGGGAGAAAGTCTGAGGAGGTTTGGATGGGAGGGAGAGGAGGTGAAGGAGGGAGGGTAGAGAGAGGAGTCTGAGGAGGTTTGGATGGGAAGTAGAGGAGCTGAAGGTGGAGGGGAAGAAGAGCAGTCTGAAGAGGTCGGGATGGGACGGAGAGGAAGTGAAGGAAGGAGGGTAGGGAGAGGAGTCTGAGGAGGTTGGGATGGATGGGAGAGGAGTCTGAGGAGGTTGGGAGGGGGGTAGAGGTGTGTGAGGAAGGTGGTCCTGCATCTGCCCCGATCAAAAGCTGATAGAAAACAGACGCTGAGTGCTGCTGGATTCCTGCACATGCTTTCAATTAAGCAAAATGGCTATATAACCCAGAGCAGAATGGCAACAAGGTAACAGTGTGACAAAGCAGCTATATAACCCAGAGCAGAATGGCAACAAGCTAACTGCGCAGCAAAGCAGCTATATAACCCAGAGCAGAATGGCTACAAGCTAACTGCGCAGCAAAGCAGCTATATAACCCAGAGCAGAATGGCTACAAGCTAAATGTGTAGCAAAGCAGCTATATAACCCAGAGTAGAATGGCAACAAGCTAACGGTGTGGCAAAGCAGCTATATAACCCAGAGCAGAATGGCAGCAAGCTAACTGTGTAGCAAAGCAGTTATATAACCCAGAGCAGAATGGCAACAAGCTAACTGTGTAGCAAAGCAGCTATATAACCCAGAGCAGAATGGCTACAAGCTAACTGTGTAACAAAGCAGCTATATAACCCAGAGCAGAATGGCAGCAAGCTAACTGTGTAGCAAAGCAGTTATATAACCCACAGCAGAATGGCAACAAGCTAATGGTGTAGCAAAGCAGCTATAAAACCCACTGAATAAAGGCAACAAATATTAGCATGAGGTAGCTGTAGTATAGCAGCTATATAACCCACCGAATAAAGGCAGAAACTGTTAGCATGAGTTCGGCGTACCAAAGCGACTATATAACTGACTAAGTAACAGCCATTTGCAGCAAATCACATCATGTCTGTGTCTCTGTTGTTTTTGTACGATTTTATGTTTCCACAGAAAGATTAGATTTTGTGTTTCCGTATGAAGACATACTGTCATTTGTAAGTATTTATATGCATGTTAAGACCACACTTGTGCATCGTGTTTTCATAACCAGTGTTTTGGGTACTTGCATCCTTGGCTACAAATACCTCTCATACCGATTAGCTAAATGAAAATTTATGGCTAGTTTCTTGTGCGTTTTATGGAAATTCTGTATCATCAGACCCCACATGTTTTATCTTTCATGCATTTGTCTGTGGAAATATGGTGCAAAGTGTATGTGAAACGGGAGCCTCAGAGCTGCCACAAATAACTGCCACTGTCTGGGATTCCCAGAAAGCCCTGGAAGTGTCCGGCCCCCGCGGAGTGCCTCTGTTAATGATGGATATCAGAGCTTGTATATCATCCCACTGAGGGAAAGGGGGGGGTGGAGTTTGGCTCTGACACAAGGTCTCTGTCAGCCAAGGCCTGGAAAAGTCGTTAGAGTTCTCCATTTCTCTCAGGAAGGTTGCTGGGAAGCTGTGCTGAAGAGCTTGATTCTCTGTGAAAACGATGGCATGAACCTGCAATTTTCCACCTCATACAGAAGGCAGTAGCTGGAACGGGTTACTTCCCAGGACAACCCCTATTCCAAATTGTCACAAATGGCTCAAGATTTGGTCAGACTGGAAAAGACCGTGCCCCATGTCTCAGTCCATGCCGAACTGAACCCAAGCCAAGAGGCGGGGTGCTAGGGGTCACATTTACTGGTAGAAATAAATTACGTTAAATAAATATGTTAATCAAAAATGGGTCAAGGGCAATGGGGGGGGGGTCTGGCCTTCATAATGTGAATTCCTGAACAGAGAATCATTCCCAGATTTACAGGGACAGGATTAGTCTCTAACACACCCTGCCAGGTGGCTATGGATCCAAAAACAGAACCTAGTCTATCCAGAACCAAGACCACAGAGAAATGCCCATGCAAGAAGATTCAGTTAAGATCCGTGCTCTGGGGTGATGGTTGAAATCCTGATTTATGGGAGGGAAGGAACCTCTGAGACTGAGAATGAGGGAGATTTTTTGCAGAAAGAGGAGCTGAGATCTGGGCTCCGTTGTGACAGTTGAGATCCTGATTCATGGGTATTTCTCTGAGACTCTGAGAATGAGGGAGATTTTTTGCAGAAAGAGGAGCTGAGATCTGGGCTCCGTTGTGACAGTTGAGGGTTAGGGTTCCATCTATATCCTGATTGGCCATTCCAGTATTGGTCCAGCACATGCAAGCAATATAAAATTGTACTACAACCATTTTAACAATATTTATTTTTAAATTTGATATATTTGTAACTGAACCCTACAGCTTTCTGTAGTCAAGCTGCAGAACATCTTAAATCAGCATAAAATAGTGCAAATACAAAGGCACATAAATGTTAAGAAATCAAGACATTGTTTAAAAATACCGGCAAGATACTGTACAGTGCAGTATAATGTAAAATGCACATGAGGGGAAAAGAATTACGTGCAACGTGAAGTACATGAAGTGCACAAGTCATCTAAGTAGGCTTGGGTGGTATCTAATTTTGCTACCATAATACTGCCCAAGCCTACGTCTAAGCAAGAGATTTTCAAACGCACAGCAGAAAGCAGAAAGAAGTGCTGAAGACAGACATGGATATTCGTCAATGATGATCACGTAGCAGTTCGCTTCGGAAAGAGCACATTATTCATGCTGGATGCTTGTCTCAGCCGGATATTCGGCTCAACCCTGGTGTTCGTTTCTCCCCATAATTGTTTCCAGCTCCTCCTAGTGGTCAGGCAGCATGAGTCGCTAGTGTGCATTTCTGCATATCTGTCAGAAATAAATATACATTTATGCTATGCTATTTTATTCTGAGTTTAGGTTGCCTTTTCAAGAACTGCCCAGGGACAACAGATGGAAATTGGCCTACAGAGCTACCACTGGCTCTATAGTCTTTGGTTTTGTTGATCAACAAGCACTGTCCGTGTTAACTAAATAAAATTGAAATAAATAGATAAATAGGGGCGGCATGGTGGTGCGGTGGTTAGCACTGTTGCCTCACACCTCTGGGACCCGGGTTCGAGTCTCCGCCTGGGTCACATGTGTGTGGAGTTTGCATGTTCTCCCCATGTCATCGTGGGGTTTCCTCCGGGTACTCCGGTTTCCCCCCACAGTCCAAAAACATGCTGAGGCTAATTGGAGTTGCTGAATTGCCCGTAGGTGTGCATGTGTGAGTGAATGGTGTGTGAGTGTGCCCTGCGATGGGCTGGCCCCCCATCCTGGGTTGTTCCCTGCCTCGTGCCCATTGATTCCGGGATAGGCTCCGGACCCCCCCAAGACCCAGTAGGATAAGCGGTTTGGAAAATGGATGGATGGATAATCTATCTCTGTAGAATTATACTGTAACATTTCTAGAAAACAGACCAGCTATTTGGGGCGGCCCTGGGGGTTCAGCGCCAGCGTGACAACATGCATGGCCCCCTGTACCCCCCCTAAATACCTATGCTATTTGGGAGTGAAATTATTGTATTATTATTATTATTTACATTTATATATGTGGGCTAAATTTTTGTGCACTGGGAACAGACGAAACACAAATGTGGGTGCACTGGGTGAGTCGCTTCAGTTGGTGAAAAGCGAAGTTAATGACAGAAAAAAAAAAATCAAGCTTATGGAAGCAAGACAGTCTAAACAAGAAATGTAACTGTAAACCACTGCATAAATAACACTGGTTCTCAAAATTTTCTTTTGCTTCTTAATACAATCTAGTGTAAGTAATACATGGAGGACATTAAGGTCAAATGCATCTGGCCCCCCAACAGAACAACTGGCCCCAGTCTGCCCCCCCAGTTGAAATGGTCTAGGACTGCCAGTGCAGCTATGTAAATGTTCTAGATTAGAGTATTTATCATTTGCTCAAGATGGCATTATGCTACTTTTTGGGGACAATTTCTTGTCATGCATTTCCAAACCTGGATGACGTTAAAACTCAGAAAATAGCTCTCCCTATAATGATCTCACGACTTTTAACTTAGTTATGGGATGTAATATGTCCTTAAATGAATGTAGAGGTTATTGCCTAAATTAAGGAGATGCTTGAGTAATCAGGGTAGTGACTCCAAAAAGGTGTGGTCTCTGTGAGATAAGGATGGCTGGACAAGAGCCTCGGTACCTGGTTTACTGATGTCTCACAATCCACAGGTTTGTGATGAGCCTGTCTTAGTCAGCGAGTCTTAGTCAGCGAGTCTTAGTCAGCGAGTCTCACCCAGCGACAGACTTCGGAGCATCTGCAGTGCCAGAGACTGTTTTCTATCAAAATGAGCAAAACACCAAATAATGGCATTTCTCATGGAATAATGGTGCTGCCTTGCAACTCATCTGAAATCTAGCTGGGACTCACTGAAGCTGCACATGGGCTGCACTGAGGCCCAAAGACACTCAATTCTGGGGTTAGGGTTAGCTGGGACTCACTGAAGCTGCACATGGGCTGCACTGAGGCCCAAAGACACTCAATTCTGGGGTTAGGGTTAGCTGGGACTCACTGAAGCTGCACATGGGCTGCACTGAGGCCCAAAGACACTCAATTCTGGGGTTAGGGTTAGCTGGGACTCACTGAAGCTGCACATGGACTGCACTGAGGCCCAAAGACACTCAATTCTGGGGTTAGGGTTAGCTGGGACTCACTGAAGCTGCACATGGACTGCACTGAGGCTCAAAGACACTCAATTCTGGGGTTAGGGTTAGCTGGGACTCACTGAAGCTGCACATGGGCTGCACTGAGGCCCAAAGACACTCAATTCTGGGGTTAGGGTTAGCTGGGACTCACTGAAGCTGCACATGGGCTGCACTGAGGCCCAAAGACACTCAATTCTGGGGTTAGGGTTAGCTGGGACTCACTGAAGCTGCACATGGGCTGCACTGAGGCCCAAAGACACTCAATTCTGGGGTTAGGGTTAGCTGGGACTCACTGAAGCTGCACATGGGCTGCACTGAGGCCCAAAGACACTCAATTCTGGGGTTAGGGTTAGCTGGGACTCACTGAAGCTGCACATGGGCTGCACTGAGGCCCAAAGACACCCAACTCTGAGGTTTCCTGCACACTTTTCACGAGCACAAACTCATAACACACTCAAACGTGCACATATCCTTCATGCATCCTGACCAAAAGCATCTTCTTTTGCAGGGATATTTCAGGGATGATGTCACATTTTAATGAAACTGGAGTGGCCATAAACCTGACAACCAATCCCTTTCAGGTGCTGCTCTCTATGAGGAAATGAAAACAGGGAATGACCATAGCAGCATCCTTAATAGCTGCACTTGAACAGAATTAAAACTTATGTTTTGAATTAAATCACCCGCTTTTCATGGGTTTTCCAAAACATTATTATTTTAACAGTATTATAAATAATTCATTTTATTCCTGACACATATATTGCTATTGCTTATGCAGTTCCCAGTGAGGTCTTTTTAGGCAGGCATTCTATTTCAGGCCCACGTTACAGAAAGATATGCTTGCAGTCTGGTACAGACTAACTATCACACTTTACCATGAGAAAACACCAGAATTGGTTTAGGACTGCCACCAGAACAGTGACAGGAAATGAGGTCATTTGCCCTGTCCAGCTCTGCTTGGCTCCTGTGGGGGATCTTCATTGGCTGCAATTCAACCATCCTTTAAGAGCTTTCCAGCTGTACCTTCTCTGTGGTAATTCTATGAGTTAGGCTTGCCCATATATGTGCTGGAAAAAAATTATATGTTTTTCCGTAAGATTTTCCACTGCAGGCAGTGAATGACCCTTCCAGGCAGCCGCATCCGTGTGCAATACTACAGAGATGCTTTGGCTCTACTCCTCCATCCCAGGCACTGCTGAAGTGGTACTCTGTTATAATTATTGTCCTGCAACTACCAAGCAGCCACTTGTGCCTAAATGCCTTACAAATACATCCTTTTGTCCGTTTATCCATTTGGCTGTTTTATTGAAGTACTGTAGTTATGAATTCAGTACCCTGCTTAGGTTAGCGACAATAGGCTGTTACTCTCACGCTCCAAGCTCCACACACTGACCTCCATTCATTTCCAAACACCAACATCCATATGCAATGTTCAGCACTGGCAGTAAAAGTAGTTTCCACAATGACTTGGATTTAACAGGAAGGAGCTGAGTCACTGGTCTTCTCAGACAGCAAGGCACACTAGAGGAAAAGAGCAGAGCAGAGAAGGGCAGACAAACGTGATGACGTTTTTGTTGTGGTCCTGTGGAGGCCTTCTAGGTTCTGTATTTCAGAAGCTGGCCTATCACTCCTGAAAAACACACTGCCAAAGCTTTAGGAGTCCCCCAGGCACAGTGACCTTCAGAATCACAGTTAAAATGAGGATCCTTGGAGGTAGATCACAGAGCTCACAGAGTAATGCTAGGTCATATGTCCCTATGTGGTGTGGAGCTAAAGCTCACTGTACTAAGGCAGAGGAGATTGTCTGATGGAAATTCAAGGTGACAATAATGAGTTATCAGCAGGAAATAAGCCACTTCCTGGAGTCGTAAATCCCACACCTCCTGTTAACACCTGAACTAGGAAGAGTCAGCTGAGGGGGTCTCACTATGGGCGTGTTTCCACCGCAACCAAGTACCATACTTTCTCTTTTCCATTGGCTTCCAATTGAGTACCAGTACCAAATGTTCCAGTACCTCAAGTTGGTGATTCTTCAGTACTTTGGGGTGGGACATGAAATGCTTTCGTTGTTGATTTGTCATGCAGATAACCTGCTGCTGAAACAATACAAACGGCTCCTTGAAAAATTTTACAAACTCATAAAACAACAATAAACAAAGTAAAAAAAAAAGTAATAATAATGGATGCATGGACAAACGAAAGACCCAAGCTTAAATTGTCATCTGGTCAGAAAAACAGATACATGACAAGAAATGAGGCATTGTAAGATTTGGCAGACCGAAGCTACGGGGCAGCAAACGACCGAGAGGCTTGCTTACAGCATTCTTTTATTTAACCCTTAAAAGGAGTAACACAGGCAACAATTACCAAACCACCCATAACAGTAGGAGGTCTGACTGTAGGATACATACACAGTGTGTAATTTATACAACGGCTAGAGACATGCAAGGATTGGACAGGGCTCACATATGACACAGCCAAGGACACATGCAACAATAGTCAATACAAGTATTTACAACTATATAAACAAGGGGCTGTTTACAACATTCCCAGCATGCTCTCCTTGAGTCATTGGGTCCAAGTTTCAAGTCAACTGCCCTCAAGTCCAAGTAGTGTTCATGTCTTTCCATCTGTTTTGCTGAGTCGAGTCACAATTAAACAACTTTGTGGCTTGAGTCTGTCTGAGTCCAGTTGTGAGTCAGTAATCTTCTGTAAAACTTCCTGTCCATATAATATGAAGGTATGATAAAGCCTGAGCTCAATCTAGCTAACAAGGGATGTAAGAACCTCATGTGCATAACAAGCACTATCGGTATTAATATCGCACATCGTCCAGCCCTATAACTACAGTCATTTTTCAAACTTGGTACGAAATTCCCGCCTCACGCTGTGATGTCATTCAGTACCAGTACCACTTTGTACGCCAGTGGAAAACCAAAACCTTGAAGTACGAAAAGTACGGTACCTGGTGCGGCGGAAAAGCGCTCATGACAGTGAATCTAAAACTGTTTTCAGTCATGCTAACAGCTAATGCTCCCTGCATTTAACTATGAAAATTCGCTAGGCTGAACAGTACATCATTTATGGGAAATATAAACATTCCGTATTTTTTCATGAATTCTGTTGGGCTAATGTAACTCTGCCAAGACTGTGCCCAGATAAAAGCAGACAAAAGTTGGGGCATCGAGATGAATCTGCAAAAAAAAAGAGAAGGTCGCACCTCCAAATCTAATTTAAGACACCATATCAACTGGGAAGACCACATTCCTATTATCATTACCATTGTTATCATTATCAATGGTAAGACATGGACATTTCCGCCACAGGAAATGTAAGCTTCTGCTGCCCCCCTCTGGAGCATGTTATGTACTGCAATTACAAGAACACCAAAAAAGAAATTCAATAAAGGACACATTGCATATTTTGTGTTCAAGTTATTCAGTCTACAGACGCCAGTGACCCAGAAACTACTTAGGTGTTAATTTGCAAATTTACTTGGCAACTTGCCAAAAAAATGCCGCCACTGGCTTATATATTGGAGGCTTTGGGTAGGAATAATGTGAAATGTAATGTTGTGATAATGTGCTATACAAATAGAATTGAATTGAATTGAATTGAATTGAATTGAATTATGGCAAAAGTGGTGACTCTGATCCATGGAGAGCTGCTGTGAGTGCGGGTTTTTGGGATGACCTCTCAGTCAGCTAATACTAAAACAGTGGGTCTCAATTCCAATCCTCCAATCCTGGGGACCCACAGTTATTGGCTGACTGAGAGGAAACCCCAAAACCCCATAACCACAGCCACCCCTACACGCCACCCCTGAATTATGGTGAAAGAGGTATTTCTGCTCATCCATCCTTGCTGGGGTCTGCAGAGAGATTGAGCACAGACTGAGCTGTTACGCCTGATAGTGAAGAGCTCGGTGCTGAGTCTGCATGAGACTGCAGTATGGTCAGCTGGTAAGGCAGTGAGTAAAAGCCTTGCTTAGCAGTTTTTATTGTCCTAGAGCTCCAGGGTGGTTCAGAGAGCCTCTGATATGAAGTCTCCCATGGACACAGCATGCACACTGAAGGAGTATAGGCTGGCTGGAATGATGCTCCTAATGGGTCGCAGCATCAGCCCCTCCACTAATGCATAACAGTGGAGTGCCATCACCGGCGGGGGTGATGGATTTTCCTGTCTGCAAAGGCAGCAGCTGACAGGCCTCTGTATGTTTTTCACCCAGGACTTGGAACCCCATGCAGACCACTGTTTCGCAGATGTCTACGTCACTTTACCAGCAGAAACAGAGAAAATGAGAAAATTAGTAGGTTGGCACCTTTGGGGCTCACAACAGAGGATCCTTGTTAGCAGCCTTGACTTCACCCTGGACTGAATTTCTGATGGGGGGTTTGCTTTGCTTACTTTGATCCACATGCTGGTTAGGACACAGATGGCTGGTGACTGAAAATTCACTGGTTCAAATCCCAAGGCTGCAACAGCACTGGGCTTTTTAGCAAAGCCCTTAAGCCCAAGTTGCTCCAGGGACTGGAGTGCAAAACCAGGCACTTTAGCTTCAACATTAGAGTGAGGAATCTTGCCAATCTTGCCGGGACTTCAGACACTAATGCTAAACACTAATGCTGAAACATGTATAATTCTGGTGATGGTCATTCAGCGCCCTCTAGCCACCACAAGCAAGAGTCGTTGATCTGCTATTAATCAAACCACATGAGGTTTTAAGCGAATGTCTCCAGCAAGCTAAACGTTTGCTAGATTAAATAATGCTTATCTATCAATAACCCTTCCCAAACCAATGGTATGTACTGTAATGTAATAAATATATACATATTTATAGAATTCAATAAAATATATTTATTTTTTATATAGCGCCTTTCACAACAAAGTTATCCCAAAGCGCTTTACAGGGTTTTAATATTTATGAATGTACTTAATTGAAGCCGCATCCTGTACTTTATGATATACGGTATATTCACGACCCATGATGCTCTGTCCAATCACAGAAAACCTAACTGGGATTGACAGATTCTCCAACCAATCATAGCAAATCTTATTTAGAGTGGCGCGATACCGGAAGCGTATATATGAGTTCGAGCGCTGCAGCTAGAGGGCAAGTAGCCTTTTAACCCGATAATTTTAAACATGGCTTTACCTTTGTTAAGTGTTTTTTTTTATTTTTAAATCAGATATTTGTTGTTGTATACGATTTGTTTTAGAAAAGGCTGTGGTATCATTTCAGGTTGTACAATGAGAATATCACAAGCTTGGCAAGGATTCTGCGGCTGATATCGTATTTATTTTATTCTTGTAGGAAGGCTAAACGGTTAAATGTAGTCCAGTGCCTGTCCAGAGTTAAATGTTTGCAGTCCGGTACATGCAAGATTTTCCTTCAGCTTGTTATTCTACAGTTTCATATTATGTATGACGCTTTTAATTTATTTTAATGTATATGCTTTTTACCAAAAGTGATTTCAAAATACATTTGCCTGTTTTAAAATAAGTAATTAGAAGATGGATTTTTATGATTAAGACAGATGTTTTACATGTAATGAAATGTGAAAATTATAAAAGAATATTAGGTATAAAACAAAATAAAAATAAAAAACCAGACACCTTAGACAAGCCTTAGTAATGGAAATGCAAAACCAGCATACAGAATCAGTGATATTGTTATTTAGTTAAATGACTCTTTCTTCATCTGCCTTCAGTAGTATTATCCGATGGCATTTTCTAGGTAAAGGTGGAGAGACCCGATGGATTTTACAGAGTGTTACCAGCACACGTGCTCTGCTGTGGCGCTGGCAGCGCGTGAGCGGAACCACCGGCTGGTGAGGCGTTTGATACAGAAAAACTACAGCATCGACGTCAGGGACAACCGGGGCTGGAACGCGTTGCATGAAGCAGCATTTGGTGGTGCCCACAGATGTGCGCAGATACTACTGAAGGCAGGTGAGCAGTACTATCATAAAAAATGGTAAATGGATTGCATGTATATAGCGCTTTTCTACTCTTAAGAGTACTCAAAGTGCTTTACATTGCATGCCTCACATTCACCCATCCACACACGCATTCATACACCAGTGGCGGAGGCTGCCATGCAAGGCACCAGTCTGCACACAGGGAGCAATTTGAGGTTCAGTGTCTTGCTCAAGGACATTTTGATGGGGTCAGGAGGAACCAAGCTTCAAACCTGCAACCCTCCGGTTGCCGAACGATAGACCACCATCTTCCCCGAAAAGAAGATGTATTTCATAAAACGCACCTATCACCTGTGCTAGATAATTTGCTGCCTTTACAGTTCCATTATCTATTTCTGTTTACATTCATATGAGCTTGCTGTGGCACTGCATGTACGTGTCATCTTGGAGCCACACTTGGGTAGCCCTGTTACAGTCAGCCTGTGCTAACCACCTCCAGCACGCTCCAAGTCCCAGAGCAGAGGCTATGTGAACACCCTGACACATGACGGCAGCACGGCTCTCTATCTGGCCGCCGAGCAGGGTCACCTGAGCCTGGTGCAGAGTCTTCTTCAGGCTGGGGCTGATGTCAACCGTGTGAACAATGATGGTGCCAGCCCACTCTTTGCAGGTAGGACTTTCGTCCTGTCCTTGTGAGAGTTTACAGCCAACAAATTCCCGGTGACATCAGCTTGCTTCTGATATTTCACTCTGTTCGTTTGCTGAGAGACTAACATGATGGTCTGTTTGTTGGACATTTTCAGATTATTATAGCAGTAGCCCATCAGCTTTTTCCATGAGTGAGGCCATTTATCGGCCATGCTTCCTGTTTTATGTTACAACTTGGTTCAGCAGTTTGGCTGATTATTGCGTAATTGTCTGTGTGTGTGAAATCTGCAGCTGTCGATAGTGGACACAGGAAGGTGGTGGAACTGTTGGTGCGAGAAGGGTCAGAGGTCAACAGCAGCCACTCTGCATCCGGCTGGAGCTGTTTGCACCAAGCAACGTTCAAGGTGTCCGCCATAGATGCAGGCCTTGCAGTCTACACTTAACAACCATACAGCATCATCATCATTATATATAACATGGGCCGCACGGAGCGTGATGCTTGTGCTTCGCTTCGTGCTCTGCTGTGTGTGTATATAACACAAGCCGCACGGAGCGTGATGCTTGTGCTTCGCTTCATGCTCTGCTGTTTATATATAACACAAGCTGCACGGAGCGTGATGCTTGTGCTTCGCTTCGTGCTCTGCTGTTTATATATAACACGGGCCGCACGGAGCGTGATGCTTGTGCTTCGCTTCGTGCTCTGCTGTTTATATATAACACAAGCCGCACGGAGCGTGATGCTTGTGCTTCGCTTCGTGCTCTGCTGTGTGTGTATATAACACAAGCCGCACGGAGCGTGATGCTTGTGCTTCGCTTCATGCTCTGCTGTTTATATATAACACAAGCCGCACGGAGCGTGATGCTTGTGCTTCGCTTCGTGCTCTGCTGCTTATATATAACACAAGCCGCACGGAGCGTGATGCTTGTGCTTCGCTTCGTGCTCTGCTGTGTGTGTATATAACACAAGCCGCACGGAGCGTGATGTTTCTGCTTCGCTTCCTGCTCTGCTGTGTGTGTATATAACACAAGCCGCACAGAGCGTGATGTTTCTGCTTCGCTTCGTGCTCTGCTGTGTATATATAACAAGGCTTATACTGGTTATATAAATTATTCTTCTCTTTGTTCTTCTCTTTCTTGTGGTCAGGGTCATTCCGAGGTGGTGAGCTTCCTGGTGGGTGTGGCCCAACTAGACATCACTGATGACTTTGAGATTACGCCCCTCTTTGTGGCTGCACAGTATGGCCAGCGCCGATGTTTGGAGCTGCTGGCAGAGGCTGGTATGGAGGGGTTTGGTGCCCACACTTGGAGATAGGGGGGTGAGATGGGAGCAGCTTCAGCTTCATTCAGCACTCCACAGTCCAGTGTCTGGATGGAAGCCCAGACAAAACACGGCTTCGGTTTTTGGGAATTATAAGAGGACTAGCAGTTTCTGCTGGTTGATCATGTCTGAGTGTGGCACTGTTCTGTTCCTGCCTGTGACCCCACCCCCCTTTGTCCCCACCTCCAGGCGCTGACACGAACCACCAATCCCATGATCTGGCCACGCCCCTGCTGATAGCGTCCCAGGAAGGCCACCTGTCCTGTGTGACCGCTCTGCTGGAGTATGGTGCTGACCCGAATCTCTACTGCAATGAGGACGCATGGCAGCTGCCCATTCATGCTGCAGCCCAGTTCGGTCACACCAGGTACCTGAATATCCTCCCTCCAACCGGTTTCTTGCTTTGTTTTTATTTTGTGCTCACAGCTTTCTCTTGTGCCAGTGCTGAAGAGCCTCGATGTACTTCTCTGGTTTGAATGTTTGAGTTTTTATGTGTCCCTTCAGTTATATCTTACCTGCCCATGTGAAGGCCGTTTCTGACACTGGCTCCTGCCCGAGTGAAGGCCGTTTCTGACACTGGCTCCTGCCCGAGTGAAGGCCGTTTCTGACACTGGCTCCTGCCCGTGTGAAGGCCGTTTCTGACACTGGCTCCTGCCCGTGTGAAGGCCGTTTCTGACACTGGCTCCTGCCCGAGTGAAGGCCGTTTCTGACACTGGCTCCTGCCCGAGTGAAGGCCGTTTCTGACACTGGCTCCTGCCCGAGTGAAGGCCGTTTCTGACACTGGCTCCTCGCTTTTCAGTTGGCATATTAGTGTCTGTACCTATGTGTTAGCATTGCATTGTATAAACATTTAAGTGTGACTCCTCTTTCAGTGTTCAGTGTGTAAGCATTCTGGTGTCACTCCTCTTTCAGTGTTCAGTATATAAGCATTCCGGTGTGACTCCACCTTCTATTGTTCCGTGTATAAGCATAGGCATTGTGGTGTCACTCCTCTTTCAGTTTTCAGTGTATAAGCATTCCGGTGTTACTCCTCTTCCCTCCCAGCATCCTGGAGCGTCTTCTGCCCCTGACAGACCGCGCATGTGACCGCCAGGTTGGGAAAGTCAGCCCGGTGTACTCTGCGGTTTTAGGTGGCCAGGTGGAGAGCCTTCAGCTGTTGCTGAGGGCTGGGTACAGCCCGGATGCCCAGAACTGCCAGGCCTTTGGGTTTCCATCGCCGTTGGCGACATTCCAGTGCTCTCAGTTTGAAAGGTATCTACTCAGCATAGAACAACTGTGGGACCTGGCCTGTTCAGTATCTCCAAAGCAGGTTTCTGAGTATCTACAGCTGGAAAAATTCAGATGCAAAAAGGAAAAACTAAAGTGAGACAGTGAGCAGCTGAGATGATGATATTAATTTGTTCCCTCTCCATGTCATAATTTGTCCCTTTGATGCACTTGCTGTCTCAGAATGAGCGAATACTTTGCTTGGTTCATTCCCTGTCTCTACTGTATCGTTAGATGCTTCCTGTGACAATGCTTTCCCTGGGACAGGGCAAGTCAGGTCCACTCCTTGGTGCAACTTCTCCTGAAGGCGGGGGCCCACGTGGATGGGGGGCTCTACAGCAAGTGCCTGCGACTCCGCCAGCACTCTGTACTAGCGCTTCTACTGGACCATACAGGCCTGCCTTCTGGAGGACCCCTGGAAGAGCTGCTGGCTTGTAGTCTGGAGGAAGAACAAGCCTCCAGTGCACTGGACTGGCTGCCGCTGCTGCTTCAGGCTGGACTGCAGCCTTCACTCCTTCTACATCCTGTGCTGTGAGTACCCCTAGACTCCTACCCCTGGCTGTAAACTTACCCCGGGTCTGCTCCAGCCAGCTCTTTAAGTACCCCTGTCTCCTGATGGTCTTGCTGACAGGTTTGAGAAGGTAGAAAGTGATGTTATTAACTTCCTGCTGGAGTTCACCAACTGGAGCCTGCTGCCTCCATCACTGTTGGCCAGTCTGTACCAGCGACGGGCGGAGTCCACCTGGAAGCCACGCCCACATCTCGGTCAGTAAATCTACCAGTGATGACTTCCCATGTAATGTCTGTCATTTTGTTGTGTAGTGAGTTGGCACTATGGCAGCTCTCTGATCGGATGTCTTGCTCACTTCTCCACTCTTTCTTTCAGAGTCAATGCCTCCTTTGTGCCATTTGTGTCGGTTAGCTGTGAGGAACGTGGTGGGCAGCCAGTCGCTAGCCAGCAAGACCTTTGTACGCCGGCTGCCAGTGCCTGTTCTCCTTCAGGACTACCTTAACTTTGTTGATGTCTTCGGAGCACATGACTTACCAAAGCAGGCTGAGCAGGAAGGTGCAGGTTCCCAGGGCCAGTGACCACGCCCAGCTCTCGGTCACACTGCTGCCAAATGTGTCAGCAGGTGCCACTATCGCTACATAATGTCCCTGGTGTTTCCCTCTCAAAGTGACTGAGTATCAACAGTCAGCGTAATCCAGCTCTGTTCCAGATGTCATTTCTACTACGACCAGTAGTACGACCAGTTGCTGTTATCAAGATATCATTTTTTTTGTACTTAAACTAAATAAAACTACAAATTATGAAGCAATAATATAATATATCTGTATTTTTAAATGTATTTATAAATGTTGGCATTTTGTAAGTAACTCAAGCCTTGTGGGTCCATAATTTAAATGGAGACAGTTTATGAGACTTAAGCCACAGTAACTGTTGAGGTAAACAACAGTCACCTGCGATCACATAAATGTATGATGGGATTGCTGAGCTGTGATTGGCTGACTGACAGATCCGCCTAGATATAGACCTGCATCTTTAAATCTACCTGCATCTTGCAGGTGTTGTTAGATGCATCCATTCGGCAAACCAGCAGGAATGGGAAATCTGAACCCCCAGGTAGAACAAGCTTCTTCACATAGTATATGTGTGTAAGGGAGTGAGATCATGTGTCTGTCTGTGTGTGTGCGTATCAGGGAGTATGATCACATGTTTGTGTTAAATGAGGTCACGTTCATCTGTGTTTCAGGGAGGGAGATCATATGTTTATGTATGTTAAGGATAAAACCTGCATTTTCAAGTGAAGTCTACCTGCATCTTGCAGGTGTTGTTAGATACATCCATTCGGCAAATCAGCAGGAATGGAAAATCTGAACCCCAGGTGGAACAGGATGCTTAACATGGCATCTGGACCTGAGGAGTGGCTTTATTTGGTGATCCCTTTGGATCACAGTGAGAGAGTGCAGTGACATTGCCACACCTCTTATGGCAGCTGGACCTGAGGAGTGGCTTTATTTGGTGATCCCTTTGGATCACAGTGAGAGAGTGCAGTGACATTGCCACACCTCTTATGGCAGCTGGACCTGAGGAGTGGCTTTATTTGGTGATTCCTTTGGATCACAGTGAGTGAGTGCAGTGACATTGCCACACCTCTTATGGCAGCTGGACCTGAGGAGTGGCTTTATTTGGTGATCCCTTTGGATCACAGTGAGAGAGTGCAGTGACATTGCCACACCTCTTATGGCAGCTGGACCTGAGGAGTGGCTTTATTTGGTGATTCCTTTGGATCACAGTGAGTGAGTGCAGTGACATTGCCACACCTCTTATGGCAGCTGGACCTGAGGAGTGGCTTTATTTGGTGATTCCTTTGGATCACAGTGAGTGCAGTGACATTGCCACACCTCCTATGACAGCTGGACCTGCTCCTGCAGTCCCTGAAAGGACCTGTCTGACAGTCTAGCATACACCATACAAGAGAGGTGCTATCTCTAAATTGCCAGAATGCAGAATTTGTCACTAAGTATTTTGTAGAAAGATTTGGGTGAGTATGATGAAACCCCAGAATGACCAGTCGCTTCTCCCTCTCTCTGCAGCCCTCATGCTGAGGTGGGGTGGATGCACGAGTGCATGTCAGCCTCACACACTCAGCGGAGAGTGTTAGCCTCGGAGTCCCACCCACAGGCCTATCAGCGGTCAATCAGCACCTGTGTGCTTAGAGGAGAGGCAGGGCCGTGTGGCTGCAGCCCCTGGCCGGACACACAGCTCACAGTTACACAGCTCACACATAAACTGCCTTTTGGATACTAGCTGAATCCCTGTATGCTTGTTTTTTTGCCCAGGGCCCTCAAAGTCCCTAAAATCACCTCTATTTTTGTATGGGTTCATTGTTTATTCCTATATTTGTGTATCTTATGGACCTGCTGATCAGTTATACATTTTTTGATAAAGTATATATGGCTAAAATGTATCTATATTTTACTTAAACGAAAAGTTCACAGAGAGGCGTTAATACTTGTTCAGATGGATATGAAACTGCATCTCCTTTAATGAGCAGATCAACTCATTTGCAACTTTGTTGCGGTTTCTTGCGTGGTTTGCTTTCTGTCACCTTACAAATGCTGCATGAAATTATCCTTTGGATTCTGAACAGGTTGTCTGTGACCCATTAAAATTCAAAGACAGAATATAATTCAGAGTATAAATAGGCTTTTATTACGAGACCGAAACAAAATTCCTCCTGATATAAAGGACACATGCAGCCCTCAAACAGCCGTAATTATCCCAGCAGTGAAGGAATTGGCCACACAGCTGGTCTGGTGGTAGGAAACTCTTAATTATGCCTTTATATTAAGCTCAGCTGAACAATGACAATGCGGCTTTGAAGAGTTGTGCTAATTTGAAAGCACTTTTTGTTAAGGGGAAGAAATCTCTTGGATACAGGAGCTTGTAAGTACAGGATGCAGAATACAAATTACAGGCTCTAACTGAAAAGGGCTTTTTCTAATGTGAAAAGAAAGGGTGTGATGTAAATTGGCCAACTGTAGAACTCATTTTGCTGCATGACAAACGACTGCTGTGTGCATGTCTGTTTGTGCCTTCACCTGTAAGTATGTGCCCTATAATCACTGCAAGCATTAATGCCCGCTATTTGCTTGATATTTAATAGTTAATTGAAATTATTCCAGTTAATTATCGCACTGAAAGTTTTCAGGCTTTGTTTGGATTTTTGGACAGCTGAAGGTTGTGAATGTGTCCACCGATGTTCCTGTTGTCGTGAGATACAGTGAATACGACCAAAATGAGCCTCGCAGTGAGGCGACTCACACTTTCACTGGTAGCTATGAGCAGTGTTTCTTTGTTCTGGTTTGTATTTATGCAAAGTGTGATTTTTTTTTTTTTCCCCCCTTTGAGCCGAGAGCAGATTTATACAGGACTGTATATTGTCATAGTTTGCCTTCCTAACACCTTCGTTCTTCAGGTGGACCTAGAGCTTATGCCAGGCCTCTGTGTGACTCATTGTGTGGTGTGCATAGTAGCAATCTGTAAAAAAAAAGAAGCAAAAAGCAGTTATTATGTTGTTCTGTAGATGGCACTGTTGAGGCAGCATCTCTTGTACTACATTACATCCCTCCATGCATCCATCCATGTATTTTCTGCAACAGCTTGTCTTATTAAGGGTCACAGAGGTTAGGGCGCAAGGCAGGGAAAACGCCCAGGATGGGGCAGCAACCCATTGTAGTGTGCAGACGCACACAGTCCTACTACATTACGATAAAGAAATAAATGAAGTGATGATTCATTTGCCATGTGTACAAGTATGAGTACAGACACAGGAATTTTCAGATGTCATCTTATATACACGTGTGTGTGTGTGTGTGTATGGATGTATAAACACTCAATAACAAAAAAAGTTAAGCACCTAGAAGTAATGGTCTGATTTGGAATGCCATTGGGTACAGGTGCAGACCAGCAATGGTTATGTACGGTAAATGATTTGATTTGCCAGGAGCTGGCACGTCTAGCCACCAGACACAGAATATGCCTCCTAGACGCATTAGACACCATTACCAGCACTTGACGGAGTTTGATAGAGGTCACATTGTGGGTTTGCATGAGGCTGGGTGGTTTTATCGTGCGATTATCCAGCATGTGGGAGATGCAGTCCATCAATAAGTCTGTTCTCCACGCTGGCCTGTGTAGAGCATGGAAAGTAAGAACATGTGTTGATACATAAATGGACAAGCACAGTCGATAAAACTGCATGTATAGCAGCACCAGCTCCAGCAATTTTGCCGATCATGGGATTCAATTCAGCAACCTTCTGATCATAGACACATAAGCCTAACAGGATCTGTTGCCATTTTTAGTGTCCTGGGAAATTTGGGCATGGAATATGCTCTGGGAAATGTGGGCATGGAATATGCTCTGGATCATTGCTCTTTCAAACAACCAGTCTTATGAATCTTAGGACTTTTCTATCAGTTTCACACTGTTTGCTCTGGCTCTTGAGACCCTTTCTGCTTAATTAGTGCCAGCGCTTGCTGGTTCTCAGGTCCAGCACCTCTGGTTTAGAGCATATTGAGCTTTGGGACCACTCAGGTACGCTCTGCCACCTCCAACGCTACAGCCAGTACAAATAAACTTAAAATGAATTTCAGTTCATCTTTGGAATAAATGCAAATGGAACCGAAGAGATTTATATGTATAAAATTGTTTGTTTTTGTTGTTTTTTTTTACTTAATTTTTTTACTTGCATCTGCCTAAATTAGTATGTTTTGCCTGTATGATGTTACACGCCAGGTTATTATTACAGCAATAAAAAAGGCTGTACTTTTTTCGATTTTTGTAAAGCAACAAAGCCATCAGAAGCCAAGCAGAGCTGAACAGAAGCACAACTCCTGACGGTAGAACAAGCAAAGACAGCGAAAAGAGGAGCAGCATTTGTGGATGTTAATGAGAAGAACCAGAGATAGTGAGGAGAGGAGCAGCGTTTGTGGACACTAATACAAATGAGAACATGCAGGGATGGCAAGGAGAGGTGCAGCTAATGAGGACAAGTGGAGGTGGTGATGAGAGGAGCAGCTAATGAGGACAAGTGGAGGTGGTGATGAAAGGAGCAGCTAATGAGGACAAGTGGAGGTGGTGATGAGAGGAGCAGCTAATGAGGACAAGAGGTGGTGATGAGAGGAGCAGCTAATGAGGACAAGTGGAGGTGGTGAGAGGAGCAGCTAATGAGGACAAGTGGAGGTGGTGACGAGAGGAGCAGCATTTGTGGAGAGTAATG
The DNA here is from genome assembly GCF_023856365.1 of Brienomyrus brachyistius. NCBI lineage: Eukaryota > Metazoa > Chordata > Actinopteri > Osteoglossiformes > Mormyridae > Brienomyrus > Brienomyrus brachyistius. The sequence goes on along the minus strand of NC_064552.1, from coordinate 226,174 downwards.
CTAATTAGAACATGCATGGACAGAGGAGACGATCAGCGTTTGTGGATGCTAATGAGAATGCAGGGATGGCAAGGAGAGGAGCAGCTAATGAGGACAAGTGGAGGTGGTGAGGAGAGGAGCAGCATTTGTGGACAAGTGGAGGTGGTGAGGAGAGGAGCAGCATTTGTGGAGAGTAATGCTAATTAGTGTGCATGACATCATCATGGTATTTATGATCTCTGGCACCTCAGAGTTTACATATTGATCACTGCTTTCTGGAGTCTTAAGTTAATAGCGACGCGGTGGTTGGCATTAGCGAAAGCTTCAAGGGGTCAGCGGCACAACCAGCAGTTCTTCTCTTTCTCTTTGTCTGACTCTCTTCAGAAGCGCTTACAATGATCCTGCTGTTCCTATCATATCCTTATAGTGTATACAATATGTTCATGCCACATATAGAGCTTTGAATGTGGCTATATAGGTTTTTATATGATGGTGCGTGTGCAGCTTGTATTCCAGTGTTCTCCTGTTGTCCAAACATGTGCTGTTAAGCTAATTGGCAGGTATACATTTCCCATAATGCATGACTGTGTTTGTGAGTGTTCTGTGATGGACTGCCTTTTGCTCTGCACATGGGGGATGTATTTTCTTTAGACCAAACCCTGCTCCCGCTGTGACCTTTGACCTCACACCTGTCATTCTCTATTAGTAATTGTATGTTTTAAGATGTCTGTCCCCCTTCACCTTTTAGCATAATGGCTAGTTTGTGGAAAGTGCGGCTAAATTAATTGACACATTTAGCCGCTACATAGTTTATGTCCGTGCGCGTGGTATTTTATCTTGCATTACATGCACAGACAGCAGATGCCTTTCTCCACAGTAACTTGCATGTTTTATCAGCACCCACTTACCTGTAGGGTGCTTGAAGTTATTGTTTCCACTGCTGGCTTTTTTACCGGGCGCATCAGAAGCTCACCCTGCATCACCTTTACTGATGTAGATCTTTTGGTGACCACATCTCTCTGACAGTGTGTGATAATGATGCGTCTGATTATCTCTCCGGAAATTTAGAGGTGCATGATGTCAGGTGTGACCAATGTCCTGTTCAAGCTACACATCCCGGAACAAACATGGCTGCCTCCATGAACACACTGTTGTGTGTTGTTGCTTCATATTTTAGCTTTATAATATTTTAATAGATCCATAGCAGTACTCTCTTTCGAGATGCAAACAAACTATAAACATACAAAAGACACTAACAAGTCTGGTAAAAATCTGATATTGCCTGCTAGGATACCGTTTACGGTCACAATATGGTATTCTCTAAAACGACGAAATGTGCGATTACATTTATAACTACTAATACATTTAACAAAATAAAGATTTTTAAATATTTACAAAATAGAATTACTGGTGACTGTGTAAGCCGCCATGTCGAAATGAAGTCTCAGGGGATTCTTGGACAACAAAAATCTGTCCGACTTCAGCGTCGGAAAGGAGGTGTTTCCAATGGGAAATGACGTTTTTCATGATGTTTTTCTCTCTCTCCGAGTCGGAATTCAGATAATCAAACGCAGGATAAATGCAGCTCAATCATCCCAGGAAATGCAGTCAGCTATTCTGAGAGGTTCAGCCTGATGCCCTACTTATGGAACTCAAAATGAGATGGCCCTCGCAGGCACCTTGCAGGCAACCCACGCCCCCAGTGTAGGCAGAAACCAGCTCTTTGTACAAATGTCCCTTCATAGTTACACCATAAAAATGCATGTCTGGATTGGTTCAGTTCTTAGAACTGAAAGCACTGCAGATTAAAATGATGTGGACCAAGCACATGCTGGATATCAGGACTACACAGGAGTTCATTGGGTACCCATTTTGTTCCAGTTAAATGTGTTGAATTTGAAACTGGCTTAATAATGATAACAGTGAGCTGGACTCCTCTGCTTGAGGGGATTCAGTATCCTGTATTTAGTAGGCTTGATCAACCCTGAATCTTGTGATGAAATCATGAGCGTCCATGTGGCCAGACTCAGTGTGACAGTGAGACAGGCTTAGAGTTTTCAGGATTTGGCTGTTTGACTGTCTTTGCCATAAACTGGCTGACTGGTTTCAGCTTTACTCCCTTCCATGCATTGTTGCTGAAGTGATAAGCAAAGTGATTGCAATGAGCTCTTTAATGAGCTCATCTGTTTTTTTATACTATGGGTTTGTAATCTGGTGGGCCAGGCACACGCACGTGCACACACTCACACACACTTACAACGGCACACACACGCACACAGACCTGTACTCGTACATGGACACACACACACGTTTACACAAACATTCCCGACACATACTGCACGTAGCCCCCACCCCCCCCCCCCCCCCCCCAGCTCCTAGTTCCAACGCACAGACCACTCGTCATTAACGCTAAATCAATTCGGAAGTTCAAATCTGGTCAGAAGGAGCTACTTCTGTTCTCCAGGACTGCTTTGATTGCACCGTGACATGTTCTGGTAAACTGCAAGCAATGGCGACCACATCAATCTGGAGGAATGCCTGACATCAGTGAGCAGCTACATTGGCAAGTACGCTTACGACATTCCTGTCTCCAAGACCATCACCATACACCCCAACCAGGAGCCATGGATGACTGCGGAGCTGAATGCACTGATGGTGACTGGAGACGCTGCACATAGATCAGGCGACAAAGACACCTGCAGTACAGCAAGGGCCAAACTGTCCCAAGCCATCAAGGCAGCAAAGCGCACACACTCCCAGAAAATCCACAGCCACTTCCAGAACAGGGGCAGGGAATTCAATCGATCACCAACTACAGGACAACCCCACCTGCCTGTGATAGTGATGCCTCCCTCCCAGATGTGCTGAATAACTTTTACGTATGGTTTGGAGTGTAGGACAGCAGGTTGATGAGGAAGATCATCTGTCCACCCAGTGACCAGATACTGCGTATGACCTCAGCTGACATGAGGAAAACTCTACGCAGATTCAATCCATGGGAGGTTGCTGGACCAGGCAATATCCCAGGAAGAGTGCTCAGAGAATGTTCAGACCAACTAGCAGATGTTTTCACTGACATCTTTAACATCTCCCTGAGCAATGGGGTCATTCCTAAGACCACTGCCATCATCTGTGTCAAAGAAGTCTTCCGTGTCCAGCCTCAATGACTACTGTACCATTATGTAGTGCTTCGAGAGGCTCGTCATGAGGCACATGAAGACCTTGCTGCCCTCCTTACTAGACCTCCTGTAATTTGTGTATCGCTGCAACCATTTCATGGATGATGCAACAGCCACCACCAAAATGCTGTTCATAGACTTCAGTTTAGAATTTAAGACAATCATTCCAAAGCAGCTGATTTGGAAACTCAGCCTGCTGGGCCTGAACACCTCTCTTTGCAATTTCATCCCGGACTTCCTGACTGAGAGACATCAGTCAGTCCATATCGGGAGCAGCACATCCAGTACCAACACACTGAACACTGGAGCCCCCCATGGCTGTGTGCTCAGTGGTCTGCTGTTCACTCTCATGACTCATGACTGTGCAGCAATGCACAGTTTGCATCACTTCATCAGGTTTGCTGATGACACATCTGTGGTGGGTCTCATCAGTAAAACACAGAGTCAGCATACAGAGAGGAAGTGCGACGACTTTCAGACCAGTGCAGAGTTAACAATCTGCCTCTGAATGTAGACAAAACAAGAGATGGTTGTTGACTTCAGAAGAACATGAAGTGACCACTCTCCTCAGCATATTGACAGCTCATCGGTGGAGATTGTTGAGAATAGCAAATTCCTTGGTGTCCATCTGGCGGAGAACCTCTCCTGGTCCCTCTACATCAGCTCCATAGTCAAGAAAGCACAGCGGTACCTCTACTGTCTACAGAAGCTGAGAAAAGCCCACCTCCCATCACCTTCACAACATTTTACAGGATAACTACTGCAAGCATCCTGAGCAGCTGCATTACGGTCTGCTTTAGGAACTGTGTTGTCTCAGATCGCAAGACCCTGCAACGGATAGCGAGGACAGCTGAGAAGATCATTGGAGTCTCTCTCCCCTCCATCACAGACATTCACACCCCACACTGCATCCACAAAACCACCAACATTGTGGATGACCCCACCCACTCCTCACATTATCTTGACCCCAGCCTAACCCCTAACCCTGTCCCGTAATGTTTGCACAGTTTTTGCACATGATGCACTGCTAAGTTGTTACGTATTAGTCTTGTTTTAATTTATGTAGCAATTTGGTCCATGTGAAACGCTGTTTCATTTTTAACTGTACTGCACTGACGGTACATGGTTAAAAGTGATATTAAAGAACTACTTCACTTGACCTGACACACACACTCCCACACGAACACACACACCGTTTGGCTGCTTGTTTTCCATTTTGCATATACTTCTAATTGGGGCGGCAGGCAGAGGGTGAAGACATACAAAGCTGCTCTGCTTGTTTCCTTTCCTTGACTAATGAAGCTGTAGTTATTCTGTAAGAACCTTCCTAAGAAACCCAGGGCTGCCTCTCCCTGTAAGATCCCGAATGGAGAGGATGGGGGCGATGCTCCTCAGGCTGCTAACAGCTCGGTCTCTCAAGGTTCTTAGGTGAGCCTGGCCCTGGAGACAACCAGCATCCTTCAGGCGGTACAGCTGCAGCTCAGTCCCATTCTCAGTGTCCCATTTTCTCCCTCTGTCAGCTCCAGAGATTACAATGTTCCGCAGAGAGTCCTTTTTAACATCATGCATGTGTTAGGAATGTGATGCTTCGTTTCTAGATGCCTCGGGCTGGTCTCTCAGGGTTCTTAGGTGAACCTGGCCCTGGAGACGACCGGCATCCATCAGGCGGTACAGCTGCAGCTCAGTCCCATTCTCAGTGTCCCACTGTCTCCCTCTGTCAGCTCCAGAGATTACAATGTTCTGCAGAGAGTCCTTTGGAAGCGCACATGCTTTTAAAGAGAGAAAGGAGGAAATTACCCCCCAGGAATCCACACAACCACTGCACCTTTCATTATATTTCAGCCCCCACCCCAGGAGAGCCTCCTGCCGCTCACATTTTATCTTCTATCCTTCAAATGGCCCATATACACAAGTATGATCCTCTAGAGTTTTAACCATATAAAACAAACAAATGAGCAAATCAAAGGTTTCATCTAGTTCTACTGGTGTCTTAATTTGGTCTCTGTGGGCATCATTGCAGTTGTGAATTTTACCCAGTGATCTTCAAGGATACTATTAGTATAAGGATTGGTAGATAACAGTCACAGATTATTTTACCTTATTGTGTAAACCAGGATTTACCAAATTTCAGTCCTGGCGGTTCGGTCTGCAACACAATTTGCAGATTTCCCCACCAAAACACACGTACTTAAGGTGGCAATTAGCTGACGAGCCGAATAGGGTGCATGTGAGCAGGAGACCTGCAAACTGTGCTGCAGACTGGCCCATGAAATAACTGTAGTGTGCTTCTCTGATAAATAGTCATGAGCATTAATCAGGTTAGAGTCCCCTTAGCAGACCCAGGTTGCACAGATAGCCGCAGAACAGCATCGTGTTGATTAGTGTGTGGACACCAAGGACAGCTATGTACAGTGAAATAAGGAGAACAGAAATAAATCATGCCCACATCCAGTAATTGACACCTAAGCGAAAACAGACCAATTAGGCATAAAGACAGGACCATCACTTTCCTGCTATTGCTTGCTGTGTTTTTCCCCAGGAATTGCACATTAAAGTAAAGATGCCCTGTTTGCTCAGTAGCACTTACTGCAGAACTATCAGATCAGTAAGTGGCTTTACTATTGGGCTGTAATTTAACTGGCATTCCAAAGCACTTTGTTGCTATTTTTACACTAAATCTCACTGTGTTTTGTTGTACCTTAAAGCATTTGACATCTTCGTCTTTTGTATCAGCTCATCTTGCCGTCGGTGTCAGTGCCCTTCTTGTCTCTTCCCCAGCAGCACCCACCGGCCATCCCGTTCCCTCCGGTTTTCGTGCTGGACCCTTGTGGGTTTATCCTGCTCCCCGGGCTGCTGCGTGGCATAGAGGCTATGGCTCTCTGCTCATGGGTTCTAGGCCAGTCTCACCATTTCTTTGTATTTATCGGTCTTCTCTTCCCTAGTGTTTGTCATTAGTTTTTTGGTACCCTGCTTCAGTTTGCGCTGTACATGTTCCTTGTCTTTTCTAGTGCTGTTACTCCTAAGTGTTTGTTAGGTTCCCTGGTTCCTGCTCATTGTTAATTGTAAGTTAATTTACTTTTGTCTTGTTCCCTGGCCTTGTTCATTCGTTGGTTAATGTTTTCAAGAATTCACACCTGCCCTTTGTTAGTCCTTGTTAAATGTGTATTTGAACATCTGCCTTTGTTCATTTCCCTAGTCAGTCATTGTGGTTTAGTTATTGTGTGTTTGTCATTCAGTCATATTCCCTGTGCTGCTCAGTTCTTCAGTGTATTTGTTTTATAGTTACTTTGTTCAATTCTCATTTCTCCCATTTGGTTTTAACTCCTCGCCTTCCCTTTTGCGCCTCTCCCACTGTGTTCTGTTTTGTTAATAAACCCTTTTTGTCTCTGAGCTGATAGTTGATCACTGCTCATTCCGGGCCTGTGCCGTGCCGCGCCGTGACACTTTTGTACCCCCGTATTAGTACTCATGTTTAACCCGCTTTAGAGGTTTCTAAGGCCATCAACATTCTGATAAGTTATTACATCTCTATCCTATATCCCTAGATTCCATAATGCTTCTGTTTTCATACATATTCATATATATTGATATATGTGATTGATAGAAATATTTACAAATAATTTCTACACCCATGGATATAAACTAATTTTATATCATTAAATCAAGAACTATATTTATTTATCTATGTTATATTCCTTCCATGTAAAGCTCCCATAATCATATTTTCATTTGCCTGATAAGCTCTTCAGCTGAAATCATCAAAGTCACTGATGTCCATACTGAAGAAGGACAACCAAGCTTATATAACAGGAGAGACCTGCTGAAAGGCAGCTGAGGAAGTGAGCGAGAGCGCACCTTCGGGGGGCTGGTGTCTGTCCTGAGTGTGTGCTGTCAGGGGCAGCAGTCACTTACTGAAGAGGACTGGGTGGTAGGATGGGTCATGCTGTTAAAATGGCCACAGAACCGACTGCATTTTCACACGAGCTTATGGACAAAGGCAGACGTGCAGCACTCTGTACAGCAGCCTTCTGAGTGAGGCTGACCGCCTCCCTCTTTGTTTACTATTCTAACGACTGTTTGAAGCAACATTACGCTGAATACTGATTACTGAAAGGTGGACGATGCTGTTGCTAAATGGTTAAAGAGTTGAGGTTATGATTTCTGCTGCTGGTGTTGCTGTCACTGACACCGCCCTGCACCTTGGGCTCTTCATCTGACATGCTTGATGGGCAGAACAAAGAGCTCCGCTGAGCCAACACAAGTGCGCTATGGACCGTTCTGTACGAGAAGGTGGCGCCGGTCCCTGAATGCCCCCCTTGGTGGGATGAGGCACGTGTGTGAAGCACTTTTCAGACGGTGACCTTTCAGACAGAAAGCTGCCATCTTATTAACAACAGCTCCCATGCTAACCGCTGAACTGTGTCCTCAATATGGTTCTTCTCATGTGTAAAATGCTGTACTGAAGGGATGTGTCATGACGGGTGGAAAATGGATTGAGCTGAGAAGATATACAAAGAAGTGGAAAAATGCACATTATGCATGGCCTGTGAAGAGGGCAGGAGTGGGAAGCTGGGGTAGGGAGCAGGAGGCAGAAAGTGAGGGCAGCAAGCTGGGGAAGCAGGAATTGGGGGCAGGAAGCAGGAAGTTGGGGTAGGAAATAGGGACAGCAAGTGGAGGCAGGAAGCTGGGGCAGCCAGTGGGGACAGGAAGTGGGGGAAATTGTAAGGGGGCAGGAAGTGGGGGCTGGGCTGTGCAAGTGTCCACCTTGATGCAGCTACTGAGTTTGAAATGCACAGGCATGTAGAGTCTGTGCATTTACACAGCTGGACAGAGGTTTCAGGCTCCTACATGAATACATGCAGATGTAAAGCAAACACAGGAGCTCTTACTTGATTAGAACTGTTATCAGAGTCATACCTTTAAATTAGATGCTGGATTTATTACATTAAAATGCCCATAGTCAGAATATATATAAAAAAACAATTGGAACAGTGGCACCCGTGTCTCTAACAGCAGAAGTACAGCAGCTTTGCTGTGGGAAGATGGCTTCTCTGTTTGAAAAGATCACTGTTGGCTCCCTCCATAGGCTGACACTGTGAGGCACATTTACATATTTAGTGTGTGAAAAGAAATCTGACGAATGTGACACTGCAATAAAATATTCAGTGTTTAAATAACACAATCCTGAAAACATGCCAGCATTCTTAGGTTCAACAACATCTACACTAAAGTAACGTGTGCAAATGCTGTTCTCACTTAAATCACAGACAGTAGATTATAGTGAAGAATAACGACCATATTTATACCATTAAAATGATATGTCACTGTCCACACTGATACGTTTTATTATTATTATGATGCATTTCACGATAAATGCTGATCACCCGCGCTGCTTTTATATCATGCAATGTGCAGCAATGCATTTTATTCTTAAAACAGTGCAGTTGAGTGTTTTTATTGATACAGATCACCATTTCACTGTACTCTCATTAGCATATAGGGGTCCTCATTCAAAGGACTATTAAATTAACTATGGGATATTTTTATTAAACTTAACCAGAATAACCCTGTGACTCCGATCAGCTTGAGTCGTGGATGGATGGGTGGATGGAACTCCATGGAAGAGCATGTAATTGTGATACGTGATGGAGGAGACTGAGTGCACAAAGCAGGCTTGTTGCGGCCGCTGTCGCAGGAATGACAGCACTAACAGTTTCCATAGCAGCGAGGCTCTGCAACCTTCTGCGTGTGTCCATGTGTGAAGCTGATGCTGGCCCGTAAATAAAGGCTTTAGTCAGAAAATGGTTATAATAATACTATATACATACATATATAGACAATTTATAGTGGTTTCAGAAATAATCCATTCCACTTTATATTTTTATCCGAGTGTGAAATATGTAACAGTACCGTCTGGATGTAATAAACAACAATTAAAGAGGGATGATGTGGAATATATGTCTGTAAGGTGCAGTTGTGCTTTTGGATCACTGGAGACTGAGGGAAGCGGATATTTAGGAGAGTTGTGTTTTCTGATTAGGGCTGCGGGCTTCTCTTGGGCTCACTATTTCTCAGTTCCGCCAACATCCACTGGTACAGTGCACCCACCACATGACGAAACACCTCGAGAACCTGGTTGGCGACCCTCCAGGCCAACATGCAGTCCAGTGCCCACCCTCCAGAAGTGCCCATCTACGTGGGCAGCCCTTGGCCTGGTCCAGCCACTTGGGTCCTCAGCAATGAGCAACCACTCTCCAAAGTGTGACGGGACCCTGACCACTAACGGGAGGAAGGACTGTTTCCCCACTGAGCACTGTGTGTGACAGGAGTACATCCATCATTCTTGGTAATCTAGTTGTCATAGTTACTCAGCACCTCTAATATCAAGGGGAAAGGTGTTAGGCCATTGCAGTAATAAGTGGACTCTCGATTCAGCATTCCCACAAGACCCTCAAAAACTGTGTGTAGTCCCTCTGTTTCCTGTCTTAGAAACATCTGCATAATATGTGGCAGATGGTCTCCTGACATGCCCTCGGAGCTGGACATTACTATACTATTTCCCAGAAGACCACTCCCTAAAGGAACCCCTACATGTGCAGCTGAATCTTACACCGGGAAAATCACACTGAGAAAATCACACTGGGAAAATCACACTGGGAAAATCACAGGCAGAGTGCAGCATGATAGTCCTGAAAAGTGGACCTACAAGCAATATGTCACATGGGCCAACTCTATGTATACATACATCGCAACTGCTTTGTCATTTAGAGAAGCTGTTGCTTCGACATTGAGTTAAAGATTAATTCTGCAATCATCCTGGAGGAAATGAGGCAGGCTTTGAAGCAGAATTGTTATTTGAGTTAAACATGTTTCAGTGATGCTAACAGCTCAGGCTTGACTGAAGATTCAGGAACCATTCAGTACTCCTCCAGCAGCTAAACATGCAGCATCTTTGTCACTGTGCCGGTCCCTTCTGCTAAGCTGCGTATTTTTTCCAGAGTAACTTTTGTTATGTGCTATAAGCTTTGTTCCGTGTCATAAGGTGTGTTATGTGCTATAAGCTTTGTTCCATGCTGTGAAGTGTGTTATATGGCATAAGCTTTGTTCTGTGCTGTAAGGTGTGTTATATGCCATAAGCTTAGTTCCATGCTGTGAAGTGTGTTACGTTCCATAAGGTGTGTTATGTGCTATAAGCTTTGTTCCGTGCCGTAAGGTATGTTATATGGCATAAGCTATGTTCTGTGCTGTAAGGTGTGTTATATGCCATAAGCTTAGTTCCATGCTGTGAAGTGTGTTACGTTCCATAAGGTGTGTTATGTGCTATAAGCTTTGTTCTGTGCTGTAAGGTGTGTTATATGCCATAAGCTTAGTTCCATGCTGTGAAGTGTGTTACGTTCCATAAGGTGTGTTATGTGCTATAAGCTTTGTTCTGTGCTGTAAGGTGTGTTATATGCGATAAGCTTAGTTCCATGCTGTGAAGTGTGTTACGTTCCATAAGGTGTGTTATGTGCTATAAGCTTTGTTCTGTGCTGTAAGGTGTGTTATATGCCATAAGCTTAGTTCCATGCTGTGAAGTGTGTTACGTTCCATAAGGTGTGTTATGTGCTATAAGCTTTGTTCCGTGCCATAAGGTATGTTATATGGCATAAGCTTTGTTCTGTGCTGTAAGGTGTGTTATATGCCATAAGCTTAGTTCCATGCTGTGAAGTGTGTTACGTTCCATAAGGTGTGTTATGTGCTATAAGCTTTGTTCTGTGCTGTAAGGTGTGTTATATGCCATAAGCTTTGTTCCATGCTGTGAAGTGTGTTACGTTCCATAAGGTGTTATGTGCTATAAGCTTTGTTCCGTGCCATAAGGTATGTTATATGGCATAAGCTTTGTTCTGTGCTGTAAGGTGTGTTATGTGAAACCATCAGAGAGCTAATAGGGTCAGGCCTAAAGGTTTGTAAAATCCACATTTCGGTGGCAGCATTCGCTGAGGTACGCAGAACGGGTGAATGGCCAGATCTCTGTAGGTGGGTAAACCTATTTTTGGTCGGGTTGATCTGATGGCTGCCATACTCAGGGAGTAGCTGTTGCTGTAACGGATCAGCTCACGTCTCTACTTTCAATGAGCATATTATGAAACTCAGGCTAAGTCACTCCTTGGGTGTCTTGTCTGTTGTATGTTACAATTGTAGTGAACGATGTCTTGTTGAAGGAGGCATTTTACTTGCAACTTTGCTCGGTGGTTGAAGGGTGCCCACGAGGTGACACTCCTTTGGGTGACTTCAAAGTGACCACTGGCACTGACAGGGCTGGCTCTCAGGACTGTGTCGGTCCCCATGGGTCTGGAGATCGGGGTGAGAGTGGCTCCATGTTCCTTGACTTTGCGAAAGGTCGGGGCTGCGGGTCGCTGGTTCCATTGCCCTGAGCCGCATCGTTGGACTTGGTACTCCAATGCTGGTGGTGCAGCGAAGGAGATCGATCACATCCTCGTGGGCAGACGCTGGAGCCTCCTGCAGAACGGCAGGGTCTACAGAAATGCCCAGTTTGTGAATTATGACTTGTCGTTGCTACTCTGAAGATTCAGCTTAGATCCAGTAGGCTACCACCTACTAGGAGAACGAGGCTGGATTTGGCCAGACTCCAAGATTAAGTTGTTTGTAATGAACACAGTTTATGTGAGGAACTTGGGTGTGACTGCTGACTCTAATGTGATGTGGGACACCTTGCGTGATAAGACACTGAAGGTTGCCAAGGGTTGTATTGGTGTTGCCAGTGTTCCCAGAAGGAGGTGTTTCATCTCGCAGGGCATCTTCGATATTATCAAGAGGAGTCGCAGTACATGACTTGGTGGCAGCTCCAGTCTGTACCAGGAACTGGGGAGGGTGGCTGTAAGGGCTCTGGGGCAGATAAGGAGGCGTTTCTTAGATGAATCTGTGAGCAGGTGACACACCATCTGTGGTCTAGTGACCCATGTCCTGCTTACAGAGGAATTGAAACATTATGCAAACCTGAATCTGTTCCTCGGAGATTTGCAGTCAGGGTGGGTGATGGGATGGTTCTTAAGGATGACACTGCAGCTGTTTAAAGCCGACCCTCCAGCTAGGATGTTGGAAAATCTCTGGGTCCACGGTTCTCGAAGCTGATCCTCCAATAAGCTGTGGACCACCCAGTCTCACTGAGGACCAGAATTTACTTTGCAGCGTGAGAAACACAAGGCGTGGCGTGTGAACTGGTTGAAATTCGAGTGTCTCACGTTCAGTGTGTGAGCCTTGACAACCCTGTATATATACCACGATGTGTGCAATTCTGACATAGTTTAGGCAGTGTTTCGGACCTATTGAGTCCATAGTTCTTATTCGATGGTTAGCGTTAGCGAAATATAGTGTTAGTGATGTCTGTAATCAGTACCGATACAGAAGAAATGTAATACCGAACAGCTTTCAAAAACACGGTGCCTTTTCAGAACCAGTATCACGGGCACAAACTCTTTCGGGACTTATGGGACTGTCTTCTTACATGTGCAGCACGAATAAATAAAAAATGCTGTATTGCATGTTACAAAAAAACTACGTGTGTCATAGTGTCATAGCCAAAAAGACTCCAAATGAGCCACAAAATGACATTGATCATGAATTCCATTCGGCTGTGTGATAGAGTTTCCTTCCTATGTTTTCATCAATATCAAAAAGTCACACATTGTTGACATAAGCATGTTCTGGTCAGGATAGTGAAGTGCAATATGAGTGCAGACCGGCGGGGGAGTGGGGAGGGGGGACAGTCACGGTACAAGGCAACTGGGCCAAGAGTGAGTGAGTGAACCCTAAATAAACTCACCAAGGACCTCAGTAATCCATCATCCTGGTGCAATCAACTTACAGTCCCAAGGCACAATTCTCCTCCTCCTTGTCTGGTATCTTCCCTTCACTGTTTAAGTGCAATATTCTTTTAACTTGCACATCTTGTACGGTGTCTTCTGTAAATTTATGCACTCCTATTTATATTCCTGTTTTAACGCACATTGTGTTCTGCAAAGCGTTCCCCTGCATGTCTTGTTATATTGTTATGTACTTCATATTTGGCACTGGACCACAGACCATTCTGGTAAGTTGGTACATACTGGAAATTCTGATTCTCAAAGGTCTGCAAGGCATCACAAATTAAAGAAGACTACCGCCGCTGGTGAGGCGAATAGTTCCTGGCTTACGACCTGAATGTCCCAGTATACATGCACGGAACGGGAATAGATTTATTGACAGAAGTATGTCTGACTCTGCTACAATAGGTGGCAATATGGCTCCTTTCAGCTTGTTAGTATTGGGCTTTTCCTGGGTGATCTATTATGCCACAGATGTAAAAAAGTACTCAAATTAGTAACAATTGGTGCATGGACAAATGAAGTGACATGAGTTTTAAATGCAATCTGTTCGGAAGAACAGATACAAGATCATGACTGCTTAATAAGAAATATTTTATGTAATATACTATGACAGCACAGTATTGGGCTTTTTTCAAATATTGCAATTTCGATTTTGTAAAAAATATTGGGGCATTTATGAAACAAAAAAAGGAGTTCAACATAAATTTCTCACGAACCTGTCTAGGAGTGATTTAAGTAGCAATTAAGGATGAAAATGATTATGATTATGTTGGAGAACGCATGCAGTGCTCATGCAAAAGCAGCAGAGGTAAACTTTAAACTGATTTTTAAACATATACTACATAATCTTGGAAATGAATAATCAGTAAAATTTGCAAAACTTGATAGGTTATTTTTCCTTTTACAGATTGAAAATGTTTTCACAAGACATAAATTCCCTGCACTATAATATACATACCATACTGAAGGCAGGAAAAAACCTGATCTTAATCTAGGAGACTAGCAATGTAAGAATTGGATGTGCATAACATGTGATGTTGATATTAATATCACACATTGTCCAGTGCTACTACAGTAATTTTTTGAATTCAGTACAAAATACCTGCCTCGCATTGCGATGTCATTTGGTGCTGGTACCAGTTTTTATGCCAGTGGAAAACCAACACCTTGAAGTACCGTTCTTGAAGTACCAAAAGTATGGTACCTGGAAAAGCATCCTTTAGTTGAGCACTGAATGTATACATGAAGGAGTCAATCGATTCCCAAGGGCATTATCTGGGTGTATTAGTTCAACTAAGATGAATTTGTTTTAGTACAATTTCAGTCGGACTAACATCAATACATGTACTATAAAAGTCCGGTTTTAATTGGACTAACACAATAATTTTATTATCTTAGCACGGATGTAAATGTAGTTACTAACTCCAGCTCAACAACAACAGCCCCCATCACACCTCTGGGAACACTCATGCCCCCCCACTCCCCTATACTCAGACTGCTTTTATAACATATGAGAAGGATGTGAAACTGTTCTTCCAGAGACAGAAGACCAGGAAAGTACCAGCTCCAGACGGTGTCTCTCCCTTCTGTCTTAAAGCCGGTGCTGACAAACTGGCTCCAATCTTCATGCAGATCTTCAACAACTCTGCAAAGCCCCCCCCCCTGTTTTGAGCATTCTACTGTCATCCCTGTCCCCAAGAACCCCTCTATCACATGACTGAATGACTATAGGCCTGTTGCTTTCACACCTGTGATGAAGAAATCCTTTGAAAGACTGGTGTTGCCCCATCTGAAGAACATCACAGGATACCTGCTAGACCTCCTGCAATTTGTCAACTAAGCAAACTGGTCAGTGGATGATGCAGTCAACATGGGACGGCACTACATCCTGCAATATCTAGACTGCCCAGGGACATATGCAAGGATCCTGCTTGTGGACTTCAATTCAGAGTTCAATGCCATCATTCCAGAAATCCTCTCCACCAAACTCTCCCTGCTCACTGTATCTCCTGCAATCTATCTGTGGATCACCAGCTTCCTGATAGGCAGGATACAGCAGGTGAAGCTAGAAGTCACTGCATGTATACAGCAGGAGATAAAGTAGGAGACCGACATACAACTCCATCCTTAAAAAGGCCCAGCAGACGATCTTCTGCAGCAACTGAGGATGTACAGTATGGCTTGCCATGGGAGACGCTGGGAAACTTCTACACCATGGTCATGGAATCCATCCTGTGTGCACCCATCACGGTTAGGTTAGGGTTAGGGTTATGCCTCATATCTACAAATACTGTACTGTACAATGCTCACACACTGCAATCTTATTCCCAGGTGTAACATTACTGTTGTATGCATATTATGTCATCTATTATGTCAAAATTCATTAACTTTTAGTTAATTTAGTATCAGTAATAGCACTGAGTACAGAAGCGGCAAACTAAATCTTATACCTGTGCAGTGACAATAAAGGTATTCTATTCTATTCTATTCTATTCTATTCTATTGTGCATTGTCTGTAGATTATAAACAGCTTGACCAAAAAAAAAGTTGCACTCTAATGTTTTGTTGGACTGTCTTTAGCTTTGATTATGCCGCACATTTGTCATGGCATTGTTTCCATGTCCTTATGCAACATCTCAGCATTTATTTTCGTCTAGGTATGCATTCATTCCTCACCAGGATCTCGTATCCATAAAGTCTTCTTCATTACATCCCAGAGACATTCAATGGGGTTAAGACTGCGGTGGCCAAATCACATGTGAAAATGATGCCTCATGCTCCCTGAACCAGTCGTTCACAATTCCTGATGAATCTTGGTATTATCATTATCAAGAAAAAATCCATTTCTGATGGATGGAGGTGTAACGCAGCCAGTAGATTCAGGTACTCAGCTGACTTCACTTTATTGCTGCATAATGTTGCTGAGCTGTAATAATGATCCAGCCATTGGTTTTTCAGTATTTGCCTGTATGTTCATTGCCTGCATATTGTGTGTATAGCTTGGGAGAAACCATTGGCTGGAACCAAATTGCTCTTTTGACCTAACACACTTGGCCTTTAATTTGTTTCTCATTTTTTTGATTAACAACCTTCATAGCAACCTTCAAAACGTATTCTACAATGCAAGTTAAGTTAAAAGTTTAATTAAACTTCATATTGTGACACCCGCTCCGTCCGCTCCTCGTGTGTGCCACGCCCCCTAATTACCCACGTGTGATTTCCTGATCGTGCCCAGTCGTGTCTTGTTTCCTGCTGCCTTGTTCCATGTATTTAAGTTCCTGTTTTGTACTAACCCGTTGTCTGTCATTGATGTTAGTTGGCGTCTTCTGTTCCCTGCCCCGTCTTTCGGAATAAACCCCTTGTTTGCCCTGAATACGGCGTGTTTGCCCGTTTCTGCCTGCTCGCCCGCACGATCGCCGCTCTGCCCGCGATCGAGTGTGACAGAATGACAGACCAACTCAACAAGGCACAGCAGCAGACCGAGAGCCAACGTCTCGGTCTGCTGCATGAGGTACACTACTGGCTGAACCAGCCCGACGTTCGGGAGGATCCCGTCGCGCTGGATTTAGCCAACCGAAGCTGCGACCTCCTGTTGGCGATGTCTTCACCTGAGGACGGGCATCGTCTAGGAGAGGTGCGCTCCCACCTCAACCAGCTGGTTCAGCGCCTAACAGCGCGGAGGTTGGGGCTGGACGCACGGTGCGTCCCGGAGGTTGTTCCCCAGCCGTCCGTCCTGTCGGACGTGGAGCAGCCTCCCGCGGACACCGTGACAAAGAGGAAGAAGAAGAAGAAGAAGAAGAAGAAGCACGCGATCGCCCCTGCAATCGTTTTGGGAGCGTGCGCGCTCATCCCCGCTTCTCTCCTAACCGGGGAATTGGAGGACTCCCCGGCTGACCTCGACGTCATCACCGCAGCTAAGCTGCCTGCGCTGGCAGCTTCCCCAGTCCGGGGAGAGCACCCAGCCGCCGCTGAGCTGCTACCGCCCCTCGAGCGGTACTACTTCCGGCCGGAGCGGCTGGCCAACAAGGGGGCCCGCGCGGTGCGGGACGCTATCCCGCGTGTGCCCCGGGCACTTAAAGGGACCACGTCCGTCTTGCCCGCACGGGACCTGCCGGTCCCGCCGCCTGCAGCCCCTGCTCAGCCCGAGCAGCCGCCTCCTGTGCCTGCAGCCCCTGCTCAGCCCGAGCAGCCGCCTCCTGTGCCTGCAGCCCCTGCTCAGCCCGAGCAGCAGCCGCCATTGCCGGCGGACCCCGCTCCCGTGCAGCCGCCATTACCGGCGGACCCCGCTCCCGTGCAGCCGCCATTACCGGCGGACCCCGCTCCCGTGCAGCCGCCATTACCGGCGGACCCCGCTCCCGTGCAGCCGCCTGCGCAGCCGCCTTCGCTGCCTGCACAGCCCCCTTTGCCTGCTGCAGCTCCAGGGCAGGCGCCCCCACTGCAGCCGCCTGCTGCAGCTCCCGGGCAGGCGCCCCCACTGCAGCCGCCTGCTGCAGCTCCCGGGCAGGCGCCCCCACTGCAGCCGCCTGCTGCAGCTCCCGGGCAGGCGCCCCCACTGCAGCCGCCTGCTGCAGCTCCCGGGCAGGCGCCCCCACTGCAGCCAGCTCCTGTTCCTGACCGTGCTCCTGTTCCTGCAGAGGCGCCCCCTCTGCAGCCGCCTGCTGCAGCTCCCGGGCAGGCGCCCCCACTGCAGCCGCCTGCTGCAGCTCCCGGGCAGGCGCCCCCACTGCAGCCACCTGCTGCAGCTCCCGGGCAGGCGCCCCCACTGCAGCCAGCTCCTGTTCCTGACCGCGCTCCTGTTCCTGCAGAGGCGCCCCCTCTGCAGCCGCCTGCTGCAGCTCCCGGGCAGGCGCCCCCTCTGCAGCCGCCTGCTGCAGCTCCCGGGAAGGCGCCCCCACTGCAGCCACCTGCTGCAGCTCCCGGGCAGGCGCCCCCACTGCAGCCAGCTCCTGTTCCTGACCGTGCTCCTGTTCCTGCAGAGGCGCCCCCTCTGCAGCCGCCTGCTGCAGCTCCCGGGCAGGTGCCCCCACTGCAGCCATCTGCTGCAGCTCCCGGGCAGGCGCCCCCACTGCAGCCAGCTCCTGTTCCTGACCGTGCTCCTGTTCCTGCAGAGGCGCCCCCTCTGCAGCAGCCACCTGCAGCTCCAGGGCAGGCGCCCCCTCTGCAGCCGCCTGCTGCAGCTCCCGGGCAGGCGCCCCCACTGCAGCCAGCTCCTGTTCCTGACCGCGCTCCTGTTCCTGCAGAGGCGCCCCCTCTGCAGCCGCCTGCTGCAGCTCCCGGGCAGGTGCCCCCTGACCGCGCTGCAGCAGCTCCCGAGGCGCCCCCTCCGCCTGCTGACCCGGTTCCTGTCCCTGGCCCCGCTCCTGTCCCTGGCCCCGCTCCTGTGACTCCTTCACCCTCACCCCGGCGACATCGACCCCGACCGGGGGTCGGTATGTCTGTGTCCCGCAGAGGGAGGGGACACAGACGTCGGACTGGGGTCCCTCCCGCCCTGCCCCCTGGCTCGCCCTCCCTCGCCTGCGCTCTGGCTCGGTTGGCGCCTGCAGGTCCTGGCCCTCCGGGTCGGCTGTCGCCTACGGGCCCCCCTCCGATGCCTCGTCACCCTGCCTCGCTCCCCCCTCCGGTGCCTGGTCGGTCGCCTGCGGGCTCCCCGACGGCGGCTCCTCGGTTGCCTGCGGGGCCCCTACCTCCGGCCCTCCACCGGACGTCGCCGCCTGCTGCGGCTCCCCCCTCCTCCGGGCCTTCGCCGTGGGCCCCTCCTGCTCCCTCGTCCCCTTCCCCGGTGCTCCCTCCTGCTTCCTCCCTGGCCCCTCCGCGGGTCCCTCGCCCTGCCTCCTCGGCCCCTCCGAGGTCCCCTCCGGCTCCGGCCTCCCGGCCGCCTGCGGCCCCTCCGGCTGCCTCCCGTCGCCCGCAGGGGCTCCCTCGGGCTCCCCTTCCTTCCTCCTCCTTCTCTCCCTTCTTTCCTGTCTCTGTCCCGCCTGTCCTTGTTCCTCCTCCTGCCTTTGTTCTGCCCCACTCTGTTCCTGGTTTCCCGTCGTTCCCTCCCGTCACTCCCGCTCCTTTTGTTCCACCTGTTCCCTCTGTTCCTCCCTTCCTGGTCTGTCTGTCGGCTTTTCCTGTCTTGTGTAGTGTCCTGTCCTGGCTCCTGCCTCTGTGTCAGTTTTGCCTGTCTGTCTTGTTCCCTGTTCCCCATTGATTTTTGCTCTTGTCTTTCAGGTCCTGTTCTCCCTCGTCCCGTCCGTCGCCCCCTTCCTGGGCGCGCCCGGTGTAGCGCGCCTTTGGGGGGGGGTTCTGTGACACCCGCTCCGTCCGCTCCTCGTGTGTGCCACGCCCCCTAATTACCCACGTGTGATTTCCTGATCGTGCCCAGTCGTGTCTTGTTTCCTGCTGCCTTGTTCCATGTATTTAAGTTCCTGTTTTGTACTAACCCGTTGTCTGTCATTGATGTTAGTTGGCGTCTTCTGTTCCCTGCCCCGTCTTTCGGAATAAACCCCTTGTTTGCCCTGAATACGGCGTGTTTGCCCGTTTCTGCCTGCTCGCCCGCACGATCGCCGCTCTGCCCGCGATCGAGTGTGACAAATATAAGGTGAAGCTCATGGACTTTCAAACACATGAGGATTTAACGTGGTGTAGGAATGCTTCTTTATATTCGTGTAGCTGCTTCAGAGGTGAAAATGAATCATGTGCTTTGACAATAGCCATGATTCTGGAACAATCGATACCTCATTTAATCCAGTGGCTCCTTGTGGACGACTGGCCAGTTAAAAAGGAGAAATGTCAGGATCCCAGCGGGGAGGAGGGTTGCCGTCTAGATAAAATTGAATACTGCGGTTGCTACAACTTTAATTATGCATGTATCATGGTTTATTATCTGTATATTATAATTATTATAAATAGGAAAAAAGGAATTTTAGCCAGGTCAGGAGACCTGAGTTTAATCAGGGTTACAACAGGCACACAGAGCCAGTTCCACAAGCAACATTTGCTGCATTTCAATCTATCAGACACCCTATGAAGATGAATCCTACCTGCATAAGTCCTCAGGGCTGACCTGAGCACGGCCTTCTCTGATCACGTTCAGTGGTCCCTGCAAACGAACAACCGGTCTAATCCGGCAAAGTATCTTAGAGGATATATAATCTTCAAAATGTACAAGCAAATAAGCATAAACAGCATTATTATGATTAGCGTTTTCGTCATTAGCATGTAGCCCCACACCGCCCCTTAAGCATGCACTGCACTTAACACTGTTACTCTGACATGGGGCAATAAGGAGAATCCTCAATGTTCTGTTTTTGATCCATTATTCTGCTTCCATTCCTATTTCTGCTTTTTTTACATGTTACTGTTATTACTGCTATTATCATACACTGTTTTACACTGTGAACTCATGCTGCTACAATGTACATGTTGGTGAACTCAGGTCTAACTTGCTACGTCTAATTACATTAAACAGTTAACATATATTTTATTTAGATTTCAAAATATTGCACATTACTCAGTGTTGCACAATGTATCAATTTTCTTAAATTGCACTATCCTATATGTCCTTTGCACATTGCCTTGCTTTGTTTTTAATGTTTACACTGTGGTCCCTGAACTTTGCTGTTTCGTCTCTCTGTATACTTGTGTATGGTGGAGATGACAAAGGTTCACTTTGAGTTTGACTTGGAGATGCAGTGTCTCAACTGGAATTATGTGTTTCTATTATTGTATATATTACTCGCCACATATTCAGCAAGTCCTGTGCTGCTGGTTATCATGGTAGTTTGTAGTCAATCTGATTAAATGATCATGGACAACTTTAACCAAGTCAAGTGGGGCGGCTACTCAGAACAAAGCAGACTTGATAAATGATTGTGTGAAAACTCCTACTCATACCACAGGATTGCCAACTTTGGTCAGCTAGATGGAGTGAGATTTTCAATTTGAGAGAAGTCTGCACATACATGCACAAGTATTTATATGTATGTAATAGTTTTATTACTTGGTAAATAGTCTGTATGATTTAAAAACTACCACGATGCTTTTGATGTAGCTAAATTCAGGTTTATAAAGGAATAATATAATGTAGCACTAGGTGGACCAAGGCATTGCAAGAACACGCTCTTTATTGTAGTGTTGAACAGGACTGTAGCAGGCAACCAATGAGCACCAAACCAAGTGTTAACAGGGAAAATGGTGGAGGCTAGACGCTGGACATTAAGGTATACACATGGTGGGTAATTTACACAATAACTAGAGACACGCCAGGATCGAACAGGGTTCACACAAAATGCCGGAGTCATGCCAAACGCATGAGAGTTTCTTCTTTTAATTTAATTTAATTTTATTTTAACAGGGACAGTGTGCAATAAAATATTAACCTTGTATAAAATAAAGAAAGATGCACTGTACCAGGTTTTAGCAAGCATTGCTATTTTCTGCCCGTAGTCCTTGAGCAGGTAGATGGAACGTTACGTTAAAGTAAATGTAAATGGTGTATGCAATACGGGCCATAAAATCGTGCAAACATTTCATCAGCAACCCTGATATCAGCTACAGAATCTTAGAGTGAACGCATCTCATAGTGCACATTGCTTGTTTAAGGGTTAAAAAATCTAAGTCTTCGCTTGAATATTTCTCCTCAAAATTGTTTTATCAGTGTTCATTTACAGCCATTACCTCCATTCCTTGGTTTTACCACATACAGAGTTTCCTGCAGCGAAGTTTCTGCTTGCATAGAGAATGTGCTAATGCTATGCGATAGTCAGATGCACTACTACTAACATTAGGTACTTATTTTAGTCTGGATGGCTAATGCTAAATTAGCTCACCTAGCTGAAGGAGCTACTGACGCCTGTGTTTCCTGCCGTTCCTGGCACATGTGAAAGAAGCTGCCTCTTGTCCTGGTGGTGCAACTCCTGGGCCGTGGCGAGCTCCCGGTGGACCAGAGCACCTCGTGTCTGGACTCTCTGCAGTTGTTGTCACAACACTTTGCAATAATAATGAAATATGGGCAAATTTAAAGCCTGTCAAAAAGATACCATAGAGAAATGGGGCTTTGTACAGGCCACTCATCTGCGATGTACAGTTACAGCATACATTTGGAAAGCTCAGAGATAAGGTTCAGGCATTTTGCCATGTAAAGCGTGACGCTGTGCTGTGAGATTCCCAAGACAACTGCTGAAATGATGACTTATGTGTCATCTTGGTATGATGCACTTCAGCTGGGGTCTCCGGTCAATTCCATCCAAATGGCTGAATGAGCCAAAATAAAACTATGGAAGAAATGAGGTTGAGCATCATGTAGCAAAAATAGCATCATATTAATTCAGAGAAATCAAAACAAAAATATGCACATTTAAAAAAAAATCTGATTTATGCTTTTTTATTTTTGCTTTCATATTGTGTATCCAGGACAGACTACACCCCAGGAGACAGGATCACCCTGAACAGCATGCCAGCATCCTGCAATGCCTTTCCAAGAGGCACCTGAACCGGGGTCCAGAGACTTAGATGGTGACTGCAGCTAAAGGTGTAAGAGTGTTTCTTCTGTCTAACTGAATTAATCCAAATGTCTGACTATTAGTCTTAAGAAAGACATGAACCAATAAGTAAAACTTCAGTAAAAAAATGAGAGATGTGACATGAGTTCATTGTGATCCAAAGCGGCTCTGTGAGAGTAATTCTGGGCTTTGGTGCTGGGTAGGATCATGGTGCCAAAATGGAGCGAGCAGCTCTCTGTCTGGCTGGCGGTCAGAATGGTCGCACTGTTTTCGAGACTAATGAGGTATCGCCAGGCAACCAGTGCTCCTGGTCATGTTGCAAGCGAGTGTCTCTCTTATTCCCCAGGAGCCTTGCTTGAAATGCACCTTCATGGTTCCATGGCTTCCGGAGAGCAGCTTTCATCCCCAGCAAGTGTTCCCTCATCTCTAGTTGAATGGCAGCTTTGCAAAAGGGCAGCTTCTCGTTCACATCGGTCTTTGATGGAGTTCATGCCACTAGCAGAGCAGATCCTGCTTCATTCTCACCCAGACATTTGTTTTCCCTTCCTTTCAGTAGGAGAAACTTTCTGCTTGATTTGTGAGATGCTGAAGCCATGGTAGAGGCTGATGATGTCAGCCCATCACCAATAATAAGACACAGTGTGAATCTGTTCCTGCAGAAGCCTTGAAAAGTGAGACCTTTGCATTTTGCCTGTAGGTCAGATGTCAGTGCAATGTTCTGAAAGACTTTATTTATAATGGACGGAAAAATATCATAGTGTACATCCACACATTATCAACAGCTGCTTATCCAATCAGGATGCGATGATTCCTGGCCTGTGCAGGAGGAGCTGCTCACCACGATCCTGATGTGTCCACATACTTACAGTCAAAGGTCTATAAAGGAACTTGAGACAAATTGCTCACCTGATCCAGTGTAGTCCAGTCACATGATAACATGTGGCCAGAAAAAGCATGCATGCCTCTTTCCTGATGCCGGGTTATTAACTGTGCAGGAATGGCTGAATTAGCTACAATCAATGAAGAAAGTGATTGTCTTTATGCAGAAGCCTCATTGTAATAGCAGAAGCACATTGCCCCTATGACATCACACATGACATTGAGGGAGCTGTAAGTGGACATCACCCCCCATCACATCATACGTTACATTAAGAGGGCGCTGTAAGTGGACATCGCCCCCGTGACATCACACGTTACATTAAGAGGGAGCTCTAAGCGGACATAGCCCCCCGTGACATCACACGTTACATTATGAGGGCGCTGTAAGTGGACATCGCCCCCGTGACGTCACACGTTACATTAAGAGGGAGCTCTAAGCGGACATCAACCCCTGTGACATCACATGTTACATTAAGAGGGAGCTCTAAGCGGACATCGCCCCCCGTGACATCACACGTTACATTAAGAGGGCGCTCTAAGCGGACATCACCCCCTGTGACATCACACGTTACATTAAGAGGGCGCTGTAAGTGGACATCACCCCCTGTGACATCACACGTTACATTAAGAGGGCGCTGTAAGTGGACATCACCCCCAGTGACATCACACGTTACATTAAGAGGGCGCTCTAAGCGGACATCACCCCCTGTGACATCACACGTTACATTAAGAGGGCGCTGTAAGTGGACATCACCCCCTGTGACATCACACGTTACATTAAGAGGGCGCTGTAAGTGGACATCACCCCCAGTGACATCACACGTTACATTAAGAGGGCGCTGTAAGTGGACATCACCCCGTGTGACATCACACGTTACATTAAGAGGGCGCTGTAAGTGGACATCACCCCGTGTGACATCACACGTTACATTAAGAGGGCGCTGTAAGTGGACATCACCCCGTGTGACATCACACGTTACATTAAGAGGGAGCTGTAAGTGGACATCACCCCGTGTGACATCACACGTTACATTAAGAGGGCGCTGTAAGCGGACATCACCCCACATCACATCATATGTTACATTAAGAGGGCGCTGTAAGCGGACATCGCCCCACATCATATCACACGTTACATTAAGAGGGAGCTGTAAGTGGACATCACCCCGTGTGACATCACACGTTATGTTACGAGGACACTGAAACATACAAAGCAACTTGGAGGTTATCAGACGTTACTTTAGTTGATGCACCAAAATGTGATGGACAGTATTTTTTCGCATTTTACAGATCAGACACAGAGTTGTAACAAAGGTGATAAATTTATTGATGAGTGGATTCACTAGTAGCATGTCTATACATAACTGGTAACTCACTTTTCTTCCAAATGCAGAATTTACCAGTCACACTACAAAATCCTGACAGAAACATTATTCTTCATAATCTTACTTCAGTGATTTCAGGCAATTCATATTTGTATAGGTAAAGTTTAAAAATGTTACTGCAAATACAAAGGATCCCTTTCTGATCTTAATGTTGATGTTCTTAACCTCTTTTGTCACAAATAGATCCATACACTGGTGTGGCAGTTGTGGATGAATACCGATGCATTTATTATCATTTTTCATGCTGATACACAAACGAGTTGGCTAATGTTACTTGACAGTTACCTTTGAAAGTGTTTCATTTTCCGTCTGGTCTTCGGCTGACACTATGTAAACAGAGATGGCATACTCCTGTTTTTTAATATGTTCAAAATGGTGAGCAGTATTGCTATGCAGTCCTTGAAAATATGTTTGGAGCACACTCTTGTGTTGCCTGTGATCTCAGATGAGAGATATGCTAATGTGAGTGTTAACCTGTAAAATAATCTCACGAACTTCTCAAGAGTATCCAGATAATTTAGACACTAGCTTAGCTAACATTATCTCTTTTTATTTTAGCAATCCACTGGTGAACAGTTTCTGGGTTACTTGGAAATTTATGGAAAGTCAGGTCTTGAACACATTCTCATCTTTGAAATGATGTACAATCTGGTAACCAACAACATCCCATACTAGCATCAACGAATTCTGTGGACTTCATTCCATCTCAGCCTCGTTTTCCTTTTCAGGTTGGTGACTGGCATGAAATAAGTATGTTAAACATTCACTCTAGATAATAATCACTTCTTGTGAACGACGTGGTGCTTGACACTGGTGTGGACCTGTGCTTATTAAGTACACTTATTAAGTAGTAGTGTCTCAGACACTATTCCTCTTGCTAAAGTCTCACCTGATGGGTTTAGTTTCATACAGAAACCATGTGGCTCTGGGTGTGGAGGCAACCTGGCAGCTATTTTTAACTCACTGTTAAAAATTGAACCCAAAATCAAAGAAATTTTACATTTCAAGCAATGCTACTTCAAACAGGGTGTCACCCGCCCATATATATTCTGTCAGCCCCTGGAGGATGAGCTCCCCCTCTGAGTCTGGTTCCTCCCAAGGCTTCTTCCTTCTAGGGAGTTTTTCCTGGCTTGGTCACTGGGGTCTTTGGGGGCGGGGGGATGCTGTAAAGCGCTTCGAGACAACGTAATGTTGTGAAAATGCGCTATACAAATAAAATTGAATTGAATTGATTTGAAAGACACACTAGTGGCCACAATTGTGGAAAAACCTAGCATTTTTGGCATTGTGCTTTAAATTTTGCTACAAGAATATTGGCAGTAATGTTTATAAAGAATCAAAGAATGTTTACAAATATCATACACAGGAGAATTAAAAACGTAACTGGAGTAACTGGATTAAAGTTATGCAATCTCTTAAATTTGGACGTGTTTCCAGGCAGTAAGGGCAATGATAGACCACAGCACACAAACATAACATGATTTAATGTGTCTTACAAAAACATCTTCTGGGGCACAAAACATCCAAGGCAGGTGAAGCTGCCCTTGAACAATTCAGGATACATGTTTCATAGCTGAACACTCAGCCCATTCAGCCAAAAAGTGTGTGTGTTTTATTTATATAACAGCTGACATTTTATGATCAGAGAAAGGATCTCTTTATTCTATGGTTGTACAGTGTGGGGCCTTAGCTTTTCAGACGTTTAGCTGTCAGGCACTGGGCTTTGTCAGCATGCTAGTCCTCCACAGTTTGCGGTTTGGCTGCATGGTTACCTTGTAATATCCAGAACTCCAAACTAGAGTTTTGAAACATCCATTGTCCAAACCACTTATCCTACTGGGTCACGGGGGATCCAGAGCCTATCCCGGAAGCAATGGGCACGAGGCAGGGAACAACCCAGGATGGGGGGCCAGCCCATCGCAGGGCACACTTACACACCATTCACACCTATGGGCATCCCCAATGCTCCGCTGTGCATTTTCAGGGTCACACTGGGGCCCCCTGAGTTTATCACAGGACACACAGATGCTCACTCACGCACTGTGGACAATGAAAAAATACCACTTCATCACAGGGCTTCATAATACATATACACTCACAGATCGTTCAGGATTATTAGATGCCACTTCATCACAGAGCTTCATAATACATATACACTCACAGATCCTGCAGGATTATTAGATGCCACTTCATCACAGAGCTTCATAATACATATACACTCACAGATCGTGCAGGATTATTAGATGCCACTTCATCACAGAGCTTCATAATACATATACACTCACAGATCCTGCAGGATTATTAGATGCCACTTCATCACAGAGCTTCATAATACATATACACTCACAGATCGTGCAGGATTATTAGATGCCACTTCATCACAGAGCTTCATAATACATATACACTCACAGATCCTGCAGGATTATTAGATGCCACTTCATCACAGGGCTTCATAATACATATACACTCACAGATCGTGCAGGATGCCACTTCATCACAGGGCTTCATAATACATATACACTCACAGATCGTGCAGGATTATTAGATGCCACTTCATCACAGGACACATATAGACATACACAGTTTCCAGTAATGGAAACGCACCATATGTCAGATATGTGACTCTGTTAGTTATTTATGAAAACCTTGATCGCTCTTTTTTTTAACCTCACTGGGATTATTCAAGGGCTGAATCCTGGTAGTAAATTCTGTGCTAAATGAATAAATGAAACAAGTAGCAATAATAATGAGAACTACATGCTGTTGGCATGACAACACAGTATTCCTTAGACTACTCCATCAGCCCATTTAATTCCTACTCCTTCCACATCCCTCAAACTCTATCTATAGCCCCCTACACTAGGCTTGTGTGGTGTCTCATTTTTCATACTGTCATAGTGTCAATAGGTTAAACCATGCTTATAAGGCAGCGTTTCTCAAACTATGGGCCGCGGACTGGTGCTGGTCCATGAGAGGGTTCCTGCCGGTCTGGGAGAGGGTTCCTGCCAGTCTGGGAGAGGGTTCCTGCCGGTCTGCGGAGCCTCGCTTCTGCACCAATCAAAATTCAGTAAGATCAGGTCTTATCTCAGCACTGCTGTCACTGTGCCCCTTACTGGTCCCCCGACTTCACAGCCCATCCCTTGTTTCAGCATTCTAGAATGTTCAGCATTCCCGCCCTTTGTCTCATTCACTCCAAACTTTTCACAGACACACACGCACCACGTTACCAGAGCTGTCAATAAATCATTGCGTGTTCAAAGCAAGCGAGTCTGGATTTTTTCTTTCGGAAGCGTCCATCAAATGATGCCGACTTCCAGGATGAGCCAGGATAAACTTTGGAGCTCTCGTGCGATGTTGGGTTACAGTTGAGATTCGGCCGGCTGTCCCTGTATGAGTTCTGGCTGTCATGCCATGAGGAATATCCCCAGCTGAGTGAGATGGCAGTTAAAACAATTTAGCCCTTCCACTCCACATATCTGTGCAAGGCCACTTTTTCTCAACTGACAACCATGAAAACAAAGGACAGAAACAGGCTGAACTGAGAAAACACACTCCGAGTGGCTGTGGCAGCCTGCCTCCCTCGTTTCGACTAGTTAGTGGCGAGAAAGCGGGCACACCCATCACATTAAAATGTTGATTTGAAATTGAGGACAAACAATCCCTGTGGGTGACTAGACCTGTAGTTTAATTTATGCTAAAAGCTAATTTGCACGTTCAGCACCATTTCACAGTATTCAAAAGTGTAGTTAAAAAAAAACATAAAACTTCATAAAAGTACTTACATATATAGGCATAGGTACATAATAACAATAATACTAACAATAACAACAACAACAGCCTAATTACTATATATCTGTACGCGTATTTTTATTTGGCAATAATGTATTTATTTGGCAATAATCTCAAATTTAGCCAAAGCATTTCTGTTTGGTCATGTTTAGTATTGTTCTTACATACAGTAGGCATAAGCCCTAATAATACTAATACTAATAGTCATAATAACAGTAGTGGTAGTGGTGTAATAAAAATAAAAATAACGATAATACTATCTATCTATCTATCTATCTATCTATCTATCTATCTATCTATCTATCTATTTCTCTCTCTCTCTCCATGCAGATTGGTGGTTAGCACTGTTGTCTCACACCTCTGGGATCTGGGTTCGAGTCTCCGCTTGGGTTACATGTGTGTGGAGTTTGCACGTTCTCCCCATGTTCTCGTGGGGTTTCCTCCAGGTTACTCTGGATTCCCCCCATGGTCCAAAGATATGCTGAGGCTGATTCTGGAGTTATTAAATTGGCTAAAGTGCCTGTGAGAGTGAATGGTGTGTGAGTGTGCCCTGTGATGGGCTGGCCTCCCATCCTGGGCTGTTCCCTGCCTTGTGCCCATAGCTTCTGAGATAGGCTCCGGAGTCCCCGCGACCATGACAGTTGCGAAAATGGATGGTACCTATGCCGATACGCATCCGCGGGGGGTTGAGGGAGGTCGTTTATGCAGGGCCCTGCAGCCCCAAAACCTGACATGACTTTTCCCCAGGACAAATAAGTTTGAGATATGCTGCTATAAGGTATTTAGATGATACCAATGCTATTTTAGTATCTTTGCATGGGAGGGCAATCCCTTGTGATAAATTTCAAGAAATTACCAGAGCATATTACAAACCCTGTCATACTAAGGTGATAGTCAAAGGAATCTTTATGGTAGTGGTCTGTATGCCTGCACTGCATTCCAGGTTTGTGAGAGCCAGTCTGTATGCCTGCACTGCATACCATTTTTGTGAGAGCCAATCTGTATGCCTGCACTGCGTTCCAGGTTTGTGAGAGCCAGTCTGTATGCCTGCACTCCATTCCTGGTTTGTGAGAGCCAGTCTGTATGCCTTCACTGCATTCCAGGTTTGTGAGAGCCAGTCTGTATGCCTGCACTGCATTCCAGGTTTGTGAGAGCCAGTCTGTATGCCTGCACTGCATTCCAGGTTTGTGAGAGCCAGTCTGTATGCCTGCACTCCATTCCTGGTTTGTGAGAGCCAGTCTGTATGCCTGCACTGCATTCCAGGTTTGTGAGATCCAGTCTGTATGCCTGCACTCCATTCCAGGTTTGTGAGAGCCTGCCTGTATGCCTGCACTGCATTCCAGGTTTGTGAGAGCCAGTCTGTATGCCTGCACTGCATTCCAGGTTTGTGAGATCCAGTCTGTATGCCTGCACTCCATTCCAGGTTTGTGAGAGCCTGCCTGTATGCCTGCACTGCATTCCAGGTTTGTGAGATCCAGTCTGTATGCCTGCACTCCATTCCAGGTTTGTGAGAGCCTGCCTGTATGCCTGCACTCCATTCCTGGTTTGTGAGAGCCAGTCTGTATGCCTGCACTGCATTCCAGGTTTGTGAGATCCAGTCTGTATGCCTGCACTCCATTCCAGGTTTGTGAGAGCCTGCCTGTATGCCTGCACTGCATTCCAGGTTTGTGAGAGCCAGTCTGTATGCCTGCACTGCATTCCAGGTTTGTGAGAGCCAGTCTGTAACACTCTCATTCTGCAATTCTCAGAGCCGCCCTACAGCTTATTTATCTATCTATTTATACTTACAGAATATCTGCTGTCTTGCTGCAAATTTAATCACTATATTTACTGCCCATATATTATTGCACCTCTGAGGGAAATGCTGAACAGCAGCATACAGTTTTATTTCCTCTCTCTGGATAGATACCGTTTTCCCCCATTTCCCCCCTGCAGCTTTTGTCCTCATAAGCCTCCTTTAGCTTTTCTGTCTCTTTTTTTGTACTGCTGTTTGTCCATCCCTCTGTGTGTCCAGCTGTTTGTACATCCCTCTGTGTGTCCAGCTGTTTGTCCATCCCTCTGTGTGTCCAGCTGTTTGTACATCCCTCTGTCTGTCCAGCTGTTTGTACATCCCTCTGTGTGTCCAGCTGTTTGTCCATCCCTCTGTGTGTCCAGCTGTTTGTACATCCCTCTGTGTGTCCAGCTGTTTGTCCATCCCTCTGTGTGTCCAGCTGTTTGTACATCCCTCTCTCTGTCCAGCTGTTTGTACATCCCTCTCTCTGTTCTGTTGTTTGTCCATCTATATTTTTGTCCTGCTGTGTGTCCATGCCTGTGTCTCTCCTGCTGTTTGCCCATCCCTGTGCCTATCCTGCTGTTTGTCAGTCCCTGTGTCTGTCCTGCCGTTTGTCCATCCCTGTGTCTGTCCTGCCGTTTGTCCATCCCTGTGTCTGTCCTGTTGTTTGCCCATCACTCTGTCTGTCCTGCCGCTTGTCCATCCCTGTGTCTGTCCTGACTCTTGCCCATCCCTCTGTCTGTCCTGCCTCTTGTCCATCCCTGTGTCTGTCCTGCCTCTTGTCCATCCCTATGTCTGTCCTGACTCTTGCCCATCCCTGTGTCTGTCCTGCCATTTGTCCATACTAATATGCTTGCTTCAGTAGGGCAGTATTCTTGGGATGGCTATGATTGCACATTATATAAGCCACACTTTTAGAAGTAGGCCTCAGCAAGTAGCATCAGCCTGTCAGGCTGAACGTGACATCACAATGATGTGTACTGATGATGTGTACTGATGATATGTACTGTTTGCAATTCGTCTTTATCATCCCTCATGCTAATGGCTTAGTTATTCGACTGTTCACTTCATTACTTTTCTGATTGTGTCACTTTCATCAGCCTGTGATATTATTCAAAACATGACCCTGAAATTGCTCCCCACCCTCTACATTCATTTACAGACCTCTTCTAATTCAAATAGCACGTTACAGGAACACACCAAAAGCTAAATACCTTGAGAAGGTATTCTTTGTGTGTGTGTTTGTGTGTGTGTACTGTATGTGTTTGTGTGTGTGTGTCTATGTGTGTGTGTGTGTGTGTGTGTGTGTGTGTGTGTGTGTGTGTGTGTTTTAGTCACTACTGTCCGAATGCCTCTCCTCTAGTAGTTGACTGCAGGGTGATGTGGACTATTGATGCATTTCCACTGCTACCAAGAATTGAGACATACCCTAGCTGTACCACAAACTGACAGTTTTCCATTGTAAAGTTTGTGAGGTATATCCAAGCCATGTCCAAACCATACCTGAACTGACATGGCCCTGCTTACAGTACTAGCAGGGGGAGGTTATCAGTACCGTGGTCTCGAGGTCAGCAGAGTGACAGCCATGGGGGGGGGGGAGCTATCAGTACCATAGCAGGCAGTACAGGAAAGACCCTGTAAGGGATGCTAGGGGCCCACATGCTCACGTTCCTATGGCTGGTTCTGTGGCTAACCTTAACCCTAACCCAATACAGCAGACTCTTCTGGTTCTGCACATTTACGAATTTAATTTTCTGTGGGGGACAGAAACAGCAGAGGATTCCTCAACCACTGCATCCCCTGCTGACCATCTTAGTCCCCTAAAGCCTGAGCAGCTGTTACCTGGAGCCTCTGATTACACAGCAGACTGAGGTGGAGGCATTCTGAGTCTGATGCTAGGGGAATATGTTGATCCCTGCTTGCGTGGAATACAGTGCTTTGTAGGCAAAACTGGCCTGATATGATCTGTGGCTCTCCACAGACTTCCTGGATCCCATGGTGACTCACAGCCTTGTGGTGTACAGTAATGAGGGCCATTCAACATTCAAATTATATACAAAAATATTCTCTGGCAGGTAAGACAATCAACATACTGTATTCCTTATGTGCCTTATTCTGACTATCAAAGACTAACAAAAGGTTTTCAGGGAAGCAGGAACCACACAGAAATGGATTCAGTGCAATACAAAAACAGAATGACTGTCTCAGAAAGAGAGGCAAAAAATAAACGTGCATTTCGAGGAGAGTATTTTATGCCAAACCATGATACATACCACAAGCCTAAAGATTCATAGGGCAGTGGTGGCTTAATGGTTAGGGAGGTGCACTTATAGTTGAAAGATTGGTTCGAATCCCTGACCAGCAAGGCACCACTGAGGTACCCTGAGCAAGGTGCCGCCCCCAAGCCCTGCTCCCCAGGCGCAGAATTAGCTGCCCCCTGCTATGTCACAATGCCCCATATGGGTTAAATGCAGAGAACACAATTCGTTGTTGTGTGCTGTGGTGTGTCAACAATGACCACTGATTCTAATATTCTTTCATCCTTTTTACTGACAAGCTGTTGGTGACAAATAAAAGTGCTACATACTTAGCTATAGAATATTTCTAAACTACTGAATGTTGATGGCAGTGGCTAAAAGATCATTTTACCACAATCTGTAAAATGTTGCATGCTATTAATCTGCTGTTTGCTGTTACTTGGTCTATCCTTCATTATCCAGCACTGTGGTACTCAAATACACTGACTGATTGATCAGTTAGCTTTGAGTTTCAGCAACATATATTATATTGCCAAAAGTATTGGGACACCCCTCCAAATCATTGAATTCAGGTGTTCCAATCACTTCCATAGCCACAGGTGTATAAAATCAAGCACTTAGGCATGCAGACTGCTTCTACAAACATTTGCAAAAGAATGTGTCGCTTTTAGGAGCTCAGTGAATTCAAGCATGGTATTGTGATAGGATGACACCCGTGCCCATTCGTGAAATTTCCTTGCAGAGGACTGTGAAATATTCCACTGTCAACTTTTAGCGGTATTATAACAAAGTGGACGCATTTGGGAACAACAGCAACTCAGCCACAAAGTGGTAGGATGCAAAAATCACAGAGCTGTTGAGGTGCACAGTGTGCAGAAGTTCAAATCTCATGTTTAGGAGAGTAATTTCACTGTTGGACCCTTGAGCAAGACCCTCTGGCTTGACGCTGCTCTCTCAACTCTGTTTCTCTTTGGATAATGGTGTCTGCTATACAAATAAGTCTGAAACTCTGAATGCTGGCCGTTGTGGGGGAGTGGCCGTTGTGGGGGAGTGGCTATTATGGGGGAGTGGCCATTGTGGGGGAGTGCTCAGAGGGGTGTGGCTAGTGTGGGGAAGTGGCCGGAAGTGCAGGCTTCATCGTGTATTTGCATTTGTGAACTGGAAAGGTGTCTTTTGGTCTCTGTGTGTAGATCTTGTTACAGTCAATGTTGGGGTCATTTTTGTAAAGGTTAAATGATATGTCTGTGTTTCGTGGTGAGTTTAAGATTAGAAACTGCCAAACTGGCTGAAAAGACATCACATGGCTTCAGCCCTGACAACAAGTGCGTCTGATAACAAGTGCGTCTTATCGCTGATGCAGCAAGCAATTTATCTTGCTAAGAAAAAGAGAAAAATGAATGAGATGGTTAATGAAATTTTATTGAATTTTTATGTGCACCACTGGTTTAGCAGGTAACAGGATTATTTTAATTAGGTATTTCATAAAAGATTCAGAAAACACAGGATTTTAAAGATTCAAAATGCTGCAGGTGTGTTCTGAGAAATCCCCAGAAAGCAGCAGGAAATTTCTCCGTCACAAAAATGAGAAAGAAAACCCTTAAAATTAGAACCATTGAAAAAACACAAGAGCATGTATTGAGGGAGAATGAATCTCAGCGAGGCTCCGCCAGACGGCTGGGTGACAGGCCTCAGCACACAGTGCAGCGTGGTGCTAATTCCACTTAAGTGAGAAACTTCTGTTCTGCTAAAATAGGCTCATGTGAAAACAACTTACGACAAATATGATTATCCATACAGCGCAACACCAACAGAGTGTGAAATCAAAATAAAAATGGAAAAACATAAAAGCCACTCATGAAGTGAAACAGACAGATGGGGGCTGGTTATGAGTGGGGGTTCAAACGGAGATGGAGAGAGGAACTGAAGCTTTTTACATAAACACATGCAATATACAAGTGCTCTCTAACCATGTCATGAAGGAAGTCACTACATATTTGCTATGAAATTCATCCATCCATCCATTTCCTGCCGCTTATCTGGGGTCAGATCATGGGGCAGCAGTCTAAGCAGGGATGCCCAGACCTCTCTCTCTCTAGCCACCTCTTCCAACTCTACTGGGGGAAGGTTTCCCAAAGACCGAGGAGGCTGAAGAGTGGAATCACCCTGAAGTTGGAATACATCCTCCGCTTTCTTAAAGATTGAGACCACCACCCCAGTCTGCTAATCAAAACGCAATGTTGAAGAAGTGTGTCTGCCAAGCTGTCAAGAACACCCATCCACCCCCGGAGCCCTACCACTGAAGAGTTTTTTTGACTACTTCAGTGACATACAATTCTCCCTCCGTGCTATAAACAATATGGGTCCAAAGTCTTTCTCCAAAGTCTTTCTTCAAGTTTGGAAGGCCGCCTTCTTCAGCCTGTCAGCTCCCTTTACCACTTGTGTCAGCCACCGGATTCAGGGATTGCCTCTGCGCTAACAACCTTACAGCCACACCTCCACAATGCTGCCTCAGCATTGGAGTATTAGAACATGGCCCATTCTGGCTCAATGTCCCCTGAAGTTCTGCTGGAGGTGTGAATTGAAGATCTCCTGGATAGGAGCCTCTGCCAGATGTTCCCAGCAAACCCTCACTACGCGTTTGGGTCTAGCAGGTCTATCTGGCATCTTCCCTCGCCATCAGATCCAACTCACCCCCAGTTGGTGATCAGTTGACAGCTCAGCTCCTCTCTTTACCCAACTGTCCAAACCTCCCATTCACTGGGGTGAACTCCAACTCACTGGCACCAAACCAGGGGGGTATAAGTAGACCCACCCCTGCCCAGCACCTCTCACCATCAGCAATTCCAGAGTGGAATAGAGTCCAACCCCTCTCCAGGAGTTTGGTTCCAGAGCCTGAGCCATGTAATGAGGTGAGCCCAATTAGACCTACTCGGTGTCTCTCTACCTCCTGCACCAGCTCAGGCTCCTTTCCCACCAGAGTGGTTACATTCCATGTACCTAAACACAGTATTTTTTTGGTTGCAGGAAGATGTTTTTCAGATGATCGGTCTGTCGAGATCCCTGCCTTCAACTGCCACCAGATCAACGTCACACCTGATCCCCATGGCTCCCCCTGCAGGCGGTGAGCCGTCAGGAGGATTGCTCCATCCCATATGCTATGAGGTATTTCTGAAAAAGGAGGTAAATGCAAATAGCCATGTCATTGTCCTTGCAGTTCAGCACTTTTAGCGATATATTTTCTTGGATATAAACGTTCTTCCTTCAGCCTTTTTTGGATCATACTTGCTGATCTGAGTTAGTGATTATGTACAGTATTCTCGTTCTGTGTTACATGAAGGAGTTTGCTATTGGTCTGCTCAGATGTGATAAGCTAAGTGCTGGTCAGGTGAATGAGCAGGTTGGTCCAGGTTACTGTTTCAGGCCAGTTAGTAAAGAATCACCAGCTAGCTGTTTAGCTAGATAGTAGTTACCCAACACATGCATATGAGTATATGAAAGAAAACAGCTTTCAGCTCCGTGTTGCTGTGAGTACCTATCCAGTTGGTGTTGCTATGGCAGGTTGTGTTTCTATGGCTCAGTACCCTTATTTAAAATTATTTCTAGAAGCTGTCACACAAGATGCAAGCTGCTTCAATCATTTGAAGATGTGAAGGCAGCCATTCACCACCACTTCAGCTCGAATCATATCACCATGCAAGTTTCACATACACTGTCATCGGGATCCTTGCCTTTCTGCGTTTTTGGTTATGTGCGTGTTGCATGTGTCACGTATATAACTTTGAAATGGCAGCTGGTTTGTGTGTTTATTAATTTATACTAATTCATGCAGTGCTCTGCAGGTTCATTTTGTCAGAAGGGTGTGAGTGTGGTGAATAAGAGGTACACATGTGGTATGAAAATTATGAATGTGGTAATTGATAAGAATGTGGAAAATGGTGTGGATGTGATGAATGTGGTAAATGGTGTGAATATGGTGAATGTAGTACATGGTGTAAATGTAATACATATGGAAAATGGTGTGGATGTGGGGAATGTGATGAATGTGGAAAATGCTGTGAATGTGATGAATGTGGTAAATGGTGTGAATATAGTGAATGTAGTACATGGTGTAAATGTAATACATACTGTATGGAAAATTGTGTGGATGTGGGGAATGTGATGAATGTGGAAAATGGTGTGAATTGTGTGAATGTGGTAAACGGTGTGAATGTGATGAATGTGGTAAATGGTGTGAATATGGTGAATGCAGTACATGGTGTAAATGTAATACGTATGGAAAATGGTGTGGATGTGGGGAATATGATGAATGTGGAAAATGGTGTGAATTGTGTGAATGGTAAATGGTGTGAATGTGATGAATGTGGTAAATGGTGTGAATTGTGTGAATGTGGTAAACGGTGTGAATTGTGTGAATGTGGTAAATGTTGTGAATGTGGTAAACGGTGTGAATTGTCTGAATGTGGTAAATGGTGTGAATATTGTGAATGTGGTAAATGGTGTGAATTGTCTGAATGTGGTAAATGGTGTGAATGTTGTGAATGTGGTAAATGGTGTGAATTGTCTGAATGTAGTAAATGGTGTGAATGTGATGAATGTGGTAAATGGTGTGAATTGTCTGAATGTGGTAAATGGTGTGAATGTTGTGAATGTGGTAAACGGTGTGAATGTTGTGAATGTGGTAAACGTTGTGAATGTTGTGAATGTGGTAAACGGTGTGAATGTTGTGAATGTGGTAAATGGTGTGAATGTGATGAATGCGGCAAATAGTGTGAATGTTGTGAATGTGGTAAATGGTGGGAATGTTGTGAATGTAGTAAATGGTGTGAATGTGATGAATGTGGTAAATGGTGTGAATGTGATGAATGCGGCAAATAGTGTGAATGTGGTAAATGGTGGGAATGTTGTGAATGTGGTAAACGGTGTGAATTGTCTGAATGTAGTAAATGGTGTGAATGTTGTGAATGTGGTAAATGGTGTGAATTGTCTGAATGTAGTGAATGGTGTGAATGTTGTGAATGTGGTAAACGGTGTGAATTGTCTGAATGTAGTAAATGGTGTGAATGTTGTGAATGTGGTAAACGGTGTGAATTGTCTGAATGTAGTGAATAGTGTAAATGTGGTCAATGGGATAAATGGTTAAATGTGGCACCTTTCTTTTCTCATTTCCTCCATTTTTCTTATTTCCTCCATGTCCACATAGGAAAATTATAATCTTATTTTTAGACCAGATAAAGATCATAAATAATTAAAGCAGCTGACATTAAATAATGCTTGATAAATAACATGACAAGCAAATGTTTACACGCGCAAAGAACCACACTGGAGATACAATTTCAGCGTGCCAGAGGGTCAGCGTGCCAGAGTGTCAGCGTGCCAGAGTGTCAGAGTGTCAGCGTTTCAGAGTGTCAGCGTTTCAGAGTGTCAGCGTTTCAGCGTGCCAGAGTGTCAGCGTGCCAGAGTGTCAGCGTGCCAGAGTGTCAGCGTGTCAGAGTGTCAGCGTGTCAGAGTGTCAGCGTGTCAGAGTGTCAGAATGTCAGAGTGTCAGAGTGTCAGCATGTTAGAATGTCAGAGTACCAGAGTGTCAGAATGTCAGTTTCAGAGTGACAGTGTCAGAATGCCAGAATAAAGATATTTTTAATAATGCATAATCGGGGTTCCCTGCATTTATCCTCTTGAAAAGGAAGAGTCTAACTTTCTGCCTCTGTTACACAACCACACATGCTCTTTTTCAGCTCTCTGATAAATTGGCAGCTAACATATTTCCAAGGTGACCATGTCTAGACACACTTCTGAGGGGTGACTATTCTATACTGCCTACATATTAAATTTGATGGACTCATTAATGGATTGTTTTCATCAGTCACATCAAAGGTTTCCTTAGCTATGCAGGCTAAAGATAGATGCAGGACCCTTCATGATTTATAGAGCTATTTGAGTGCGAAAATCCAGGCCTGATGCACATTTATATGATTTCATTAGTCCCTTGAGGTACAATGGTGTTTTGTTGGCCTTTTCAGCTGCTTCCAGATTGAAACATAGTGACATTTGCTGTGAGTTGTTATTAATTAAGCCTTCCAGAAAACTGGCAACATTGAATGCTATTGATGAAAATTCCTATTCACACACTACGGACCCTAGTCTTTGTAGGCCTAGTTATTTACTTATTTCATTAGCTTTCATTCTTTTTTTTACATTTTGTAGATCTCATCAACACCCAGCAGGAAGATGTTTATTATAACATGCATTATCGGGTCTTCACATTTTAACATTTTTTCAGCAGTATTTGTTCGTGGTGTAAATTCTCCAAATTTCCGGTGAAAATTATATTTTTTTCAGTCTGAAATGGACTTGTAGGAAGAGACACATTTGCTATTGCTGTGATTATAAAGACTTGAATTCCAGAGAAAAGAGATTAGAGAAAAACATGTGTGAGTGAAACAGTCATCTGGCAATAGCAGGTATCGCCCAAGCACTGCTCACCTGACATTTCAACATGCAGCCAGACTTCCTGTTTGCTCAGCCTGTCACATGACAAGGAGCCACATGACAAAGCACCATGAAGCTAGAAACTAGGGCAGCCAATCTGAGAGAGATCACCTGCAGAATATGTCGAAGTAGGTAACATTTTGGGTCATATAAATGCCTGTAATCAAGATGCATTTAGGAAAAATCAGCAAAGACTTGGTGTGTGAGCAAAGCATCAGTGCTGAAACTAAAGACCCATGTACAGCAACCCTGAAGCTCAGTGTGGGTGGCCTCTGTATCAGTTTATGTATAGCAGCCCTGATGTCACGCCCAGCTCATCCGGTCCTCATGTGTGCCACGCCCCCTCATTAATCGCGTGTGCTGCCCTGATTGTAATCACCTGTTTCCTGTTATTTCGGCTTGTCTTGTGTATTTCAGTCCGCGTTCAAGTCTGTTTCCCCAGATCTGTCATTAATGTTACATGTCTGCCTTCTTTCCCCGAATAAAACCCCTTTTGTCTGTATTCACGGCTCCCTTCACCTGCTTCCTTGCACCCGACGTAACACCTGAAGCTTGGTGTGTCTGGACTCAGCATTAGTGCTGAAGCTAATGACCCATGAGCAGCAGCCCTGAAGCTTGTAACAAAACATTATATAATAACTTGAGTGAATGTAACAAATTGAATAATGATAATAATAATGATAATAATGATAATGTTGCAAATTAAAAATTTCTGTAATGTATTTTGTAAATTTGTTACATTTTGTCACATTATTACATAATGTGGTGGTGTTATTGTTGTTCCGTGGTGTAACAACGCATCGTGTAATAACATAACATTATATGATGAAAATGTGTTACATTTGTCATTAAATTATGTGACATTATTGCATAATGCAATGTTACAAAGCTCAGTATGTGTGGGCTCAGTGTGAGCGCAGAAGGTAATGAGTCATGTTTTTTCGAGTTTAATTTCCTCCTGCAATTCTTCTACTAGCCTTCTAGACCCAATTCTTAAGAAATTCCTCAAGGAGATTGCACCACTGATTAGTACTACCCTGTTAAACATGTTAAACTGATCTCTTACAGTAGGCTTGGATATGTTCCAAAACCTTTTAAAATAGCTGGTATTCGACCTGTTCTAAAGAAACCAAATCATGAACCTATAGTGATTTAGGAAATTATAGACCTCTCTCAAAACTTCCTTTCATTTCAAAGATCCTACAGAAAGATAATGCTAAAAAATGATATCTATCAGGGTTTAGACCAAACCATAGCACAGAAACAGCCTTCATCAAAGTAATGAATGATTTACTTATGGCTTTTGAATGTGGCTGTATATCTTTGTGGGTGTTACTAGATCTTACTGCAACACTCGATACTGTGGAGCATAATGTTCTCTTGGACCAGCTAGAATCTGTGTTTGGCATTAAGGGGACAGTTCTCTCTTGGTTTCGGTTTTACTCAATCCAAACCCACTAAAGTGAAATATGGTGTCCCAGAGGGATCAGTGCTGGCCCGCTACTGTTCACTTTATATATGCTACAGTACCGCTTGGTAACATTAATAGAAATCATGGTGTTGGGTTTCATTGATGACGCATCACATGATGTAAAATCACAGACTCATTAGCTATAGACCTCCAAACTTCGTCTGGCCATCAGATTAAGAACAGTACGTAGAGAACTTCATAGAATGAGTTTCCATGGCTGAGCTGCTGCATCCAAGCCTTACATCACCAAGTGCAATGCAAAGCGCCGGATGCAGTGGTGTAAAGCACGCTGCCACTGGACTCTAGAGCAGTGGAGATGTGTTCTCTGGAGTGACGAATCACGCTTCTCTGTCAGGCAATCCAATAGATGAGTCTGGGTTTGGTGTTTGCCAGGAGAACGGTACGTGCCTGTCTGCATTGTTCCAACTGTAAAGTTTGGTGGAGGGGGATTATGGTGTGGGGTTTTTTTCAGGGGTTGGGCCCTTAGTACCAGTGAAAGGAACTCTTAATACTACAGCATTAAAAGCCATTTTGGACAATTTCATGCTCACGACTTTGTGGGAACAGTTTGGGGATGTTTATGTTCCAATATGACTGCGCACCAGTGTACAAAGCAAGGTCCATAAGGACATGACTGAGCGGGTCTGGTGTGCGATTGGACCATCCATGCTGGTTTCCTGCCTTTAATACATCCTGAGTATCGTTAGCTTTGCCATTGTGACAGTTCTTCAGCCTTGTTCCATGGTCTCGCACATGGTCTGATTATATCACTTTGACTGTAGTTTTACCAAGATGCTCTATATTATGAGGCTGGGGGGGGCTGGCAGAGTGCAGGGGCTCTTCCTCACCAAGGGCCTGGGGGGGCAGAGAGTGAGGTATTTTCTTCACCAAGGGCCTGGGGGGGGCAGACAATAGGGTTTCTTCTTCACCAAGGGCCTGGGGGGGGCAGACAGTGTGGGTTCTTCTTTACCAAGGGCCTGGGGGGCAGACGGGAGGGGGGGGACCTTCCTCCCCAAGGGCCTGGGGGGGCATAAAGTGAAGGTTCTTCTTCACCAAGGTTCTGGGGGGGGCAGACAGTGGGGGTTCTTCCTCACCAAGTGCCTGGAGGGGTAGAGAGTGAGGTGTTTTCTTCACCAAGGTCCAGGGGGGGCAGACAGTGGGGGTTCTTCCTTACCAAGGGCCTGGGGGGGGGGGTAGAGACTGAGGGTTTTCTTCACCAAGGTCCAGGGGGGGCAGACCGTGGGGGTTCTTCCTTACCAAGGGCCTGGGGGAGGCAGAGAGTGAAAGTTCTTCCTCACCAAGGGCCTGGGAGGGGGGAGGCAGAGAGTGAAAGTTCTTCCTCACCAAGGGCCTGGGGGAGGCAGAGAGTGAAAGTTCTTCCTTACCAAGGGCCTGGGGGAGGCTGAGAGTGAAAGTTCTTCCTCACCAAGGGCCTGGGGGAGGCAGAGAGTGAAAGTTCTTCCTTACCAAGGGCCTGGGGGAGGCTGAGAGTGAAAGTTCTTCCTTACCAAGGGCCTGGGGGAGGCTGAGAGTGAAAGTTCTTCCTTACCAAGGGCCTGGGGGAGGCTGAGAGTGAAAGTTCTTCCTTACCAAGGGCCTGGGGGAGGCTGAGAGTGAAAGTTCTTCCTCACCAAGGGCCTGGGGGAGGCTGAGAGTGAAAGTTCTTCCTTACCAAGGGCCTGGGGGAGGCAGAGAGTGAAAGTTCTTCCTCACCAAGGGCCTGGGGGAGGCAGAGAGTGAAAGTTCTTCCTCACCAAGGGCCTGGGGGAGGCAGAGAGTGAAAGTTCTTCCTCACCAAGGGCCTGGGAAGGGGGAGGCTGAGAGTGAAAGTTCTTCCTCACCAAGGGCCTGGGAGGGGGGAGGCAGAGTGTTTCTGAGAGGTTGTAGATATTCCCCATGAAACGTTGCTCTGTGAAATGCTGCATCTCCAAAAACATGTCAGAAGCATGACTATTTAAATGCTAATCAGTGATTATCTGCAGCAATGATATGCTTCAGTGACACAGCGGCTCTTCACAATCGCTCCGGTCAAAGGGCCTTTTCTCATCATTCACCTGTAGTGCGCGAATGTCACATGGCCTGTGGTATTAACACGCTATAAACTTTGTTCATATTAATGCCTGTGTTATATGCCACATATTTACAGAATTGCCCACAAGCTGCTTGCTGGTGGTTTAAAGCGACATGCGCAGCCAGTCCTGCAGGCAGCACTTTTTGTCCTTGTTCAATCTGCCAGCACTGCTGCTTCACTCTTACTCTTCTAATTTGTCTGTGGACAGGAATAATGAGGTGAATGTTTCACTCAGGCCAAACAAAATCTACCATGTGTAAACAATGGATTCACATCCTTATTATCTGTCTTCTCTCATAAGGGATTTCAGTTTGCTCTGCTGCATTTCATGAATTCGTTTATTTCCATTATCAGCATCTCAGAGGAACCCACAGAAATATTTCCTGCATATTGTTGTTAATTCTGTGGTCACTGACGAACAGCTGGCTTCACGCGCTGACCACTTTACCTATTGTGGGGGAATCCTGCTGCGGTGATAGGGATACCAGCATTGCTGGGCGCTGCCTCAGGAGGGCTGTATTAGGGTGCATTATCCTTAAAAATGGCGGCCAGCAGTAAGGGTATGTTCACAGTGGGGAAATATTTAAGATTTTGAGGAAATAGGCTGGAGATTTTGGTGTTTTGGTGTATTCAGAGCTTCGTGTAGCTTTGGTGCTTATATCGGGAATGGTATGCCGCAGTAGGTCTACCTGTAGGTTCTGGGTCCTTCCCCTGCTTACTAGGAGAGAAGACAAGTTTTGGACCCTGTATGAGGATTTGAAATATCCAGGGAAATTCTGTTCATATACCAGGAAATCAAGTGTTCGTGGGAAAAAATGTGAGTAAAAAAGGCATTCAGACCCTTTGGAAATGCTTTTCTATCCATTTTCCACTGTCATCAATGGAAGTGCTCAGCGCAGAGAAATGCATGCAGGAGTGCATTTTCAAAATGCTCTGCAATGCACCACGCAAGTGGGAACATCATACGTTACTTTTCAGATAGATGCATGTCGCATTCAGATAGCATCTAACATGGATCCAGGTGAACATCCGACCCTGTTCTCCATGGCATGCGTCCCAGTCACAGCTCAGGTCGCCTACATGCACAGCTCAGCGCAGGTCTGTCTGTACCGCTCTGTTTGTGTCACCCATTATCTCGCTGACCTGTCCAGCCCACAGTTAATGTGCTTCTGGTGTGATTTGTGATTGTGGCTGTGATTTGAAGAAACGTCTAAGAAATACATGAAGCACTCGATGTTAGCTGGAATGTGTGACTTACACACAATAGTAAGATGGTATACTGCTTGATTTATACTTCACTAACCATAACTCTCACGGATAATGGAGGTTTTTGAAGTAAATCAGTGATCCAAGAAGTCAGTCAGATTTTTGGCTTTGAGTCAGATCTAAGAATGTGTGTGTGTCTGGGTGTCTGTGTGTGTCTGTGTGTCTAAGCTCGAGAGCAGTAGGAAAAGGAAGGAGACATTGAATTAATACAACCCAGTGTGTTACATTGAGAGACACAGCAGTAGAAGAGCACTGTCATCCACCTCCTGATGGGGGCGCCACTTCCTGCACAGTACTGTTCGTAACCTATTCTGGTAGAGTAAGAATATATATCCCAACTACAAGCCAGGGATTTAGTGTGTGTTACTGAAAGTGAAGAATTGGCAATATGTCACACAGCACTCCTGTTACTCGTGTCACCGGTGCTGAAGGACGTGTGCTGAATTTACACACAGAAAATGTACACATATCTGCCAAAAAGTGCAATGACATTAAATGTTAATGCCACTTCACCTAATGTAACAAAAACTAATCATTTAATAAAAAAAAATCCTTGTGATTATTTAAAAAGGAATTCTAGGTTGTATGGTCACATGATCAATATGGGAACATCTATGCTTGACTTTGCTGTATACAATGGATACTATTACCAGGAACAGACTGTTTATTAGCTCAACCACGGACTGTTAAAATATGTAAAACAAAGCCTGTCAGGACAGAAGCCCAGGGACCCAAATGCAGTACATAGAGGTTTTACTGAGGAAGCAGGCAAGCAGAAATTAAATTGGCAATCAGGGAGCATCACTGGGGTTACATAGGCAAGAAAGTCGGAAACCAGGGTCATCCCTGTGAAGACGTGGAGGATAGGAGAAGAAGGGATTGAAGACTGGAACAGGACAGGAGAGTATTGGAGTAGGAAGAGCGGGTCGGCGATAAATGAGAGACAAGGCAGAAGCGCTCTCTAAGTCGCATAGAAAAACACTACAACCTTAGCAATCCCTTACACAGGTACGAGGCACAGCAGGACTATAAGGCAGCTGTTATGACTTTATTGATGGTCATTAGGCAGATTCTGCACGTAGGACGTGACACAGTCACGATAAGACATGGG
Source organism: Brienomyrus brachyistius (assembly GCF_023856365.1). NCBI lineage: Eukaryota > Metazoa > Chordata > Actinopteri > Osteoglossiformes > Mormyridae > Brienomyrus > Brienomyrus brachyistius. The sequence continues at coordinate 181,181 of NC_064552.1, read as the reverse complement.
CTTGAATGTGATCTTCACTTCTACTGAACTGTGATTAAACCCTTTTTTACCGAACCAGTATCAGGGCTCCTAGATTATGGAACAGTTTGCCAGTTTATGTTTAGGATAAGGAGTACATTTTTACTAATAATAACCTTTAACAAATTTGAGGTGTGTGTTTGCTGACAACATCCATTAATTTAGGGTTGCAGTGGCACAGTCTTGATTTTCACATGGTCTCCTGTCAGAGTATTAAGAGACATCAGAGAGCCAATCGTCTTCCACATGAAGACTTGACCATCCAATTCAGGAAGTAGAGAATCTCAGGAACTACAGACAAGTGTCTCAGAAACAAAGAAACTTAATAAGGACTGAGAATCTCAGATGTATCTATTTTAAGTGGCTCTTCCTGGCAAGAGCTGTGATGGCAGCACACCCAGCACATCAGAGCAGACTCTTCTACTTAAGGCCACTGACTCCATCCCCTTCAGGGGGATTCCCAGCCATCGACTCCAGCTGCGTCTGAGGGATTCCCAGCCACTCACTCCAGCTGCTTCTGGAAGATTCCCGGCAATCGACTCCAGCTGCGTCTGAGGGATTCCCAGCCACTGACTCCAGCTGCTTCTGGAAGATTCCCAGCCACTGACTCCAGCTATTTCTGAGGGATTCCCAGCCACTGACTCCAGCTGCTTCTGAGGGATTCCCAGCCACTGACTCCAGCTGCTTCTGGAAGATTCCCAGCCACTGACTCCAGCTGTTTCTGTGGGATTCCCAGCCACTGACTCCAGCTGCTTCTGGAAGATTCCCAGCCACTGACTCCAGCTGCGTCTGAGGGATTCCCAGCCACTGACTCCTTCCCCTTCAGGGGGATTCCCAGCCATCGACTCCAGCTGCTTCTGGAAGATTCCCAGCCACTGACTCCAGCTGCGTCTGAGGGATTCCCAGCCACTGACTCCTTCCCCTTCAGGGGGATTCCCGGCCATCGACTCCAGCTGCGTCTGAGGGATTCCCAGCCACTGACTCCAGCTGCTTCTGGAAGATTCCCAGCCACTGACTCCAGCTGTTTCTGAGGGATTCCCAGCCACTGACTCCAGCTGCTTCTGAGGGATTCCCAGCCACTGACTCCAGCTGCGTCTGAGGGATTCCCAGCCACTGACTCCAGCTGCGTCTGAGGGATTCCCAGCCACTCACTCCAGCTGCTTCTGAGGGATTCCCAGCCACTGACTCCAGCTGCTTCTGAGGGATTCCCAGCCACTGACTCCAGCTGTTTCTGAGGGATTCCCAGCCACTGACTCCAGCTGCGTCTGAGGGATTCCCAGCCACTCACTCCAGCTGCTCCTGGAAGATTCCCAGCCACTGACTCCAGCTGCTTCTGAGGGATTCCCAACCACTGACTGCAGCTGCTTCTGGGGGATTCTCAACCACCAACTCTAGCCACTATTGGGGGATTCCCAGCCATCCTCAAGCCAGTTGAGATGCAGTCCGTCTAGCGCATCCCAGGTCTGTGCCATGGCATTTTCCAAGTTTACCTCAGAAATATAGAATTATAAAAGACAACTAAGACTGTCAGAAATACAGAGAATTTCAGAGCAAAGAATTTAGGATAAATATTTCTGTGGCATAAAGAACAGATCATAGCAGTTTCTGCTGTCCAGCTTCCCTCAGCTTAGCGGACTTATCCTACTCTTCTGGACACTGAACAGACCTACAGGGAGTGAGGTTGGAGGAGCAAACGGAAACCCCCAGGATGTGTCCCTCCATCCATCCATTTTCTGAAACCACTTGTCCTATTCAGGGTCCAGAGCCTATCTCGGAGGCTATGGGTGCAAGGCAGGGAACATCCCAGGACAGCATGCCAACCAATTATTCCAGAAAGTGTCATGAATTTATAAAATAACTACCAGTTCTTTCTCTAATTTATTCCAAATCATAATCCACAAGACCTGGACCATTGCTGGGTGTCTCTAACTCATGCAGCAAAGCTCTCTTTGTTCTGTTAATGAAATAGAATGCAGGTGAGTAGAGGGGCTCATCCCCTGATCTCGTACTCTTCCTGAAACATCCTTCCTGTGTTTTACATGCGCTAAGCAGAAAGGGCAGTAGGTTAATCACAACCCGAGATATATAATGTGCTGACATATTTTAGAAAGATGTATTAACTAATTATTAGTTCTCACACCTTGCTACAGTTCCTTTTAAATTTGCCTGTGGTGCTGAACAGTTCTGTTTTTTTTTCTTAAATAAAACATTGCTAATGTAAATACCACAGGAAGAAGCTATTTTACTGGGTTCCTGGTTGGCAATGGATATTTCATAACACCTTGATCCCCACAAGATAACTGGAGATAGACACAAATAAAAATTCTCTCCTCCACACTTTCTCAGGAAAGAGGTGTGGCGGCTATAAAGATGCTTGGATCAGCTCTTGCCATGTCCTGTTTTGTCTGCCCTTTCCCCATTTGCCCAGCAGGTGTTGCTGTCCATCCCGTTCTTTGCTCAGTGTTTAGCACCTTTCTTGGTTCACATTGTGTTCTTTTCCTCCCTACGCTGCCACATGGCAGGATGGGCTGAGCGTGTAGCCGAGAGCTTTGCAGCCCTTCTGTTGTAGGTCACTCCTCCTCCATGCCCCAACACGACCAAAATGTGGAGACTCTGAGGGTCAAAGTGCCCATTCATATGCACTGGACTGTGAAATACAGCTGACTAGGAAGCTGGTATGGAGCAGGCTGATCGCCTTAAAGGGGAATTTGTTTGTTTAGTAGTATGAAGAGCAAGCCAGTTGATAGCTGATCAGTCTCATTTTGATTATTAGGTCGACCCTTATACAGATGGTGGTGCCAGTACAGTGAGATTTCAATAGGATCTCAATATAATGTCAGTATGATCTCAGTAGAATACAGTAATAATAATTAATACTTTATTGTCTTTATGCCTCATTGTAGAGTAACCTGTCTGTGAAGGGCAGCCACCTTCACAGACATCACTCAGGAAGATGGGGGCTAAGGGCTTTGCTCAAGGACCTGCAGATGTGAGGAGGCTGGGTTTAAACCAGTGACCTTGTGATTACAGGCACACAGGCTTAGCCCACAGAGCCACATGCTGCCCACCAAATAGATGCTGAGATTCCCACATTGGGGGAATTCACATGGGTCAGCACAGCTGCAGTGCAATGGCTAGGCCTCACCATGGGTGAACCACCTTCGTGATCATGGTATCTCCCCTGCCAGGTTCTCAATAGAGTCTCAATACCATATCAATAGAATCTCAATAGGATGTCAATTAGATCTCAATAGAACATCAATACAATCTCAATAGGATCTCAACATTCTCATTCATACATTTTCCTGTGTGTAGATTTCTATCTACACACTTTCCCTAGGTACTTGTGCAGAGCAAACTATCTGCATGAGCTTTCATTGGACTAAGACTTTCTCAAAATCATGTCAGCTTCGCAGTGATGGAATGGACTGCAGTGTAGAGCTCTTGTAGTATTGGCATCCAGAATGATAAAATCTATAGCTGACACAAAGGTCCTTAAGAGTGAATAATGTTCTTACGCTCTTGTCTCCCTTGATTTAAGAAAGGATCACTTGGCCGAAAGACTGAGCATTTCATTCTCAGCAGGATGCTGTGTGATGCACCATGAACAGGTTTGGGGAGTCATGGAATATAGATACTCCTCCCATTGCAAGGTTATGATGAACTTAAGATGAATATTTAGACTTTAGACTTCTCGATGATGTGATAGTGATGCACATTCAGTAGTTAAGTAATCGAGTAATCCTCAGATCAATTTGATGATTCATTGAGTAACTGCATGTATATAATTCATATATGCACCACTATACATTGATTCAGATGATGAGTTTTGCTCACACTAGCGGAACTTTCCATTTGGACCTGAACTGGAGTGGCAAAACTGACCATGTGCATATGTTGTAAGTGTATGCCCTGCAATGACAGGCACACTGTTCAGGGCTGGTTCCTGCTTTGCGCCAGTTACAATATATAATGTAAAAATATTATAAGCAAATGCAGAAATTATTGATCTGAAAATTCTTTCTCTTTGGTATGTGGACACTAAGAGGTCAGGGTTCGAAAATATAATATAAAAAGTTTTGCGTTCTCTCGTAACCGGTTTTGCATTCGTTTGCATTACTTAATAAGAAATACCATGGCAAATCAGCATTAATAACTATATCTCTGTATTTTTCATCAAATCAAAGTAAAAATAGGGTGATCCATTACCACTGGATCTGATGGAATGTAACACAAAAGTGAGTGAGTGCACAGCACATGGTGGTCACAGGAAAGTGAGTGAGTGCACAGAATGTATAAGTCACAAGACAGTGAGTGAGTGCACAGCACGTGGAGGTCACAGGACAGTGAGTGAGTGTACAGCAAGTATAGGTCACAAGACAGTGAGTGAAGAAGTGCACAGCATGTATAGATCACAGGACAATGACTGAGTGAGTGCACAGCACATATAGATTACAGAACAGTGAGTGAGTGCACAATACATATAGGTCACGGGACAGTGACTGAGTGCACAGCACGTATAGAATACAAGACAGTGAGTGAGGGAGTGCACAGCATGTATAGAATACAAGACAGTGAGTGAGGGAGTTCACAGCATATATAGAATACAAGACAGTGAGTGAGGGAGTTCACAGCATGTATAGAATACAAGACAGTGAGTGAGGGAGTGCACAGCATGTATAGATTACAAGACAGTGAGTGAGGGAGTGCACAGCATGTATAGATTACAAGACAGTGAGTGAGGGAGTGCACAGCATGTATAGATTACAAGACAGTGAGTGAGGGAGTGCACAGCATGTATAGGTCACAGGACAGTGAGTGAGTGAGTGAGTGCACAGCATGTATAGATTACAAGACAGTGAGTGAGGGAGTGCACAGCATGTATAGGTCACAGGACAGTGAGTGAGTGAGTGAGTGAGTGCACAGCATGTATAGGTCACAGGACAGTGAGTGAGTGAGTGAGTGAGTGCACAGCATGTCTAGATCACAGGACAGTGAGTGAGTGAGTGCACAGCATGTATAGGTCACAGGACAGTGAGTGTGCAGCCTGTATAAGTCACAAGACAGTAAGTGAGTGAGTGCACAGCAAGTGCAGGTCAAAGGACACTGAGTGAGTGCACAGCACGTGTGTCACAGGACAGTGCAAAATTGTAAAAAAACATAATAATAAATGTACCCCTGTCTCTTTAGCGGATCTGTACTTTGCTCTTTTCTTATTTGAATTTATAATTCTATAACATATACATTCTCTGACTTAAGTGTATTATTAAAAATTGCAAACATAAATTGCCGTTTGAATAGTGTTGTTGTCCTAGGGGAAGCTTTACTCTGCTACTTGTATTTAATATTAGGTCAGGAACCTGAATAATTTGAAGATTTTTCACAAAATACCAGTTACTTGATTGCTAAAGCCACCACTCAGACAGGATTTATAAGCCACAGCATGGAGGTGTGAACTAGGAAGCTATGGAGAGCAAATGGGACAGGTGAAGAGAAACATTCCAATGTACTTGTGGAAATGGAAAATAAAGCATTTATTATTACTAATTTGTTAAAAAAAATGAGTTATTAAATCTGAACAAAGATGTCATTTAATTAGAGTGGCTTCACTATGCATTAAGTATGATTTACATGCAGTTTTACACTGAGCCACACACTGATGCTCTGCAGGTGAAGATGGCCCCTTGCCTAAACCTGCAGTTCTGCTTCAGCGGTGCCCAGCTCTCTCTCACAGCCAAAGCATAACACTCAAATAAGCAACAGCAGAATCAAGCAGGTAAATCCATCCAGCATCTACGTGATGCACAGGGGTAACAGACAATATGTTTCCGCGTACCAGCAGTCTTGACCATTAACCTTGATCTTCTTTCAGCCGATCTTAAGGACCACATTCCTGCCCCCATATTAATCTCCTCTAATACAGTGGATTTCTACAACTCCACCCTCTCCACTATCTTGGACCGGCACGCCCCCGCTAAAACGAGGCATTTTTGCACTTAGCTCCATGGTTTACACCAGAGCTAAATGAATTAAAGGCAGCTTGTCGAGCACTTGAGAGACACTTTTTAGCTTCGGGTCTGCTAGTCCACAAGTTATCTTACCAGGAACACCGCAAATTATATGCTAGGGCCCTCAAAAATGCTCGATCATGTTTTTACACGTCCATAATCTCTAATAACCCAGGTAACTCCAAAACTCTTTTTTCTACCATTAGTCATCTCCTGCAGCCTTGAACGTCATCACTAACTGACCCCACTAATGACCTCTGTAATAAATTCATCTCTTTCTTTCAAAATAAGATTATAACAATTCGGTCTTCATTTGCAACTCCGCCATCTGCACACACTACTGATGCCTACACACTGTTAGGGAACCCGTCCCTCTTTTGCTCCTTTCCTCAGGTCTGTGTGAAGGAGGTTGAGGCAGCTGTTAGGGCCATGAAACCCTCTACGTTGACCCCTTCCCAACAGGTCCTAGTCAAGGCAAATATGGCCTCCATCGGCCCCCTTATTACTATCATCATCAACCAATCCCTTCAGTCTGGTTATGTTCCTTCTACTCTGAAATCAGCCATAATCAAACCCCTTCTTAAAAAGCTTAACCTAGACATGCTAAATCACTGAGCCATCCTGTCACCTGTGGTGTTCCTCAGGGATCAGTATTGGGGCCCATTCTATTTAACCTGTACATGGCTCCACTTGGGCACATCATCAGCGTCTATGGGATCTCATTCCACTGCTATGCTGATGATACCCAGCTCTACTTGAAGCTAGGTAGCAATGTGTCTGAGGCCCCTCCCACTTCACCAGTCCCTTCGACATCTACGCCCTCCACTCCCCCCACACTCACCGCCTGTCTGGATGAGATAAAGGCATGGATGGAGCAAAATTTCCTTTACCTTAACAGCTCAAAAACTGAAGTGATTCAAATTGGTACCCCACACCAAATTCAACAACAAAAAATCTTCAGTATCTCTTTCTCTGGTCAGAACATTTCCCATTCTGAAACATTCGCCAAACTTGGTGTTATTTTTGACCCTCAACTCACTTTTGAAAGCCATATGAAGTACATTTGCAAAATCTCCTTTTTCCATCTCAGAAATATTGCTAAACTCCGGCCTACACTTTCCCTTTCTGATGCAGGAAAACTAGTGCATGCCTTTGTCTCCTCCAGACTGGATTACTGTAACGCGCTTCTCATTGGGATTACAGGCAAAAACATACAAAAACTTCAGTATGTTCAGAACTGTGCTGCCAGGGTCCTGATGAGAGTGAGGAAACATGAGCACATCACCCCCGGGGTTCGTTCACTTCACTGGCTTCCCGTTTCTGCTCGGATCACCTACAAAATTTCCCTGCTTACCTATCAATGTCCGTATGGTAGTGCGCCTGTACACTTAAAAGAACTCCTCACTCCCCAATGTCACCCACGCACTCTCCGCTCCACCAACGCACACCTTCTCCTCCCTCCTAGGACTCGCTCCCGTAGCATTGGAGATAGGGCCTTTTCCTGCGCTGCCCCATGGCTGTGGAATGCCCTACCTCTTCATCTGAGGGCTCCACAGACTGTGACATGTTTTTAAAAAAAAAGCCTGAAAACGTTTCTTTTTAGCCAATGCTTTTAATGACTGTCTTAATGTTTAAATGTTTTATTCCTCCTTTTAATGCTGTTTCTAATGTAATGTTTTTTCCACTGTTTGTATGCACTTTGAGATTTTATTTGTAAAATGTAAAGTGTACTATAAATAAAATTTATTACTGTTTTTGTGCTTAAAGGGATCGAGATTTTCAGCAGGACAGGAGGCTGTTTCAGCAGGGAGAAGCCAATGAAGTTGTTCACAGCCCTCTTCTGCAGATTCAACAAAAAAACTTAATTATCCATTTCAGAACTTAACAGTTATCAAGAAGAGGGAGAAATGCTGTAATTCTGCAGTCAGCCCATCCAGCTAAAGAGGAAAGCTATTCGATTGGCTAATGACCAAGAGGTGACGTATTCAGTTGCACATTTTGTCCTAATAATGTCTGCATTCACTAAATACTAGCTTTGTCTGCAACAGTAATTTGACAATGGACTTCTAGCAGGGTTTATAAACAAACAGCAACGCTTTACATTAACTGCACCTTCACAGAACAGTCAGTGCACCTTCATAATGCATTCATAAGCACCAAGTAATTATAACTCAGCAGCTTTAATCACCCTTAACAATCATAATAATGTTCACGACTTGGATTCAGCACTCAAATTAAAAACATTTATTAGCCTTCATAAAACTGGCTCTGTGACAGAACTGCTCACCGCGGACCATCATGCCTGGTCTTCCGCCCCCTGCCCCACCAAAACCAACAGCCCCAAAACTGCTGGGAGCAGGAATCCAGGGGAACTAGGGCCACCGTTAGCCCCAGGATGAGGTGATACAGAAGGCAGACTCAGCTGCAGAGGACTGGAGAACCCAAACCAGGAACCTAAAGGAGAAAGAACACAAAACCCAAAGACTTACACCCCCAGGGACAGGATGCCAAGAGCACAGCACAGCACAGCACAGCACAGCAGAGCAGCTGTGGAATAATGGCTAGCTGGGATTTTGAAGCCCCAACACAGAAACTGGCCAACCAGAAGCCCAAGGCAGATAGATGCCAGTCAAGGCACCCAACCCCCCCAGGCCAGCGGCTGCTGGCTACTGACAGGCATGGAGGAAACAGACCTACACAGACTAGCCATAAAAACCAAACCACTGCTGCCGTACCTATGGAGGCCACTGCTGATGAGTGATCAGTGAGCACTGCTCTGCTTAAATGAGGCAGGGCTCTAAATGACCCCAGCCCAAAGCAGGCTCAGTCTCCTGAATGATTAGTCAGAAGCTGCTGTGACAATTATATGATTATAATGTTTGTTATTAATGTATATTCAAGCTATTAAGGTATGATAGAATGATAAGGCATACTTACATGCTGCTTATGAATGTCTTATGAATGCATTATAAAGGCAATATGTAGGTGCAATTAATGTAAAGGGATACCCAACAAACGATGTCTGTTTTTCCTGACAGGGATTAAAGACTGGCTGCTGACATCAGTTTGTGCCACAGGAATGGGAAGACATCACCCACCACTGCATAGATAGAGGTAAATCAGAGAGAGAATTAGGACTGAAGCCTCATCCCAAAAGATCTGCCTTCCGGTCATCAGCAGGACATCAGCTAAGAAAAACTTACTTGGTACTGTATATATATATATGTGTGTGTGTGTGTGTGTGTGTGTGTGTGTGTGTGTGTGTGTGTGTGTGTGTGTGTCTATATTATTATTAATTTTTTTTTTTAATTGCAAACTGCAATTGCCTGGTTCTTCTCTGTTTCTCATTAATGAGGGGCTTCTTCCGTGCTTTATGGGACTTCTGTCCTGCTTCTAGGAGCCTGATATTAACTGTCCTAGCAGTGCACTTCACACCTGCACTTAATGGGTCCCATTCCTTTTGAAGGTCACTTGATGCCATCCTTCGATTCATGAGATACTGTCGGATAAGTTAACTCTCATCTCTGGCATTAGACTTTCGCTTCCGCCTTTTACCTGGCTGGTTTCTGGTCGTTCCCAGTGTCTCCTGCTTCACCTTATTCTTGTGTCCTGCTGTCTTTAAACCTGAAAGCATCGTGCTGCTCAGCGTCACCTTCTGCCAGCAGAACCACCATTAAACCATGATTTAAAAATACAGTTTAAAAACAGAGAGTGGGCTCTGATTTTTTTCCACGGCTGTACATATAAATATACAGTACATACACACACACACACATATATATATAATTATTTTTTTATATGTTTTCTAAATTTGTTTTTGAGTGTTTCCTCACATGACATATATGTTAACTGGAACCCATTTAGTTTGAATGAACATTTAACATTCTGGACAAAAGCACAAAAGTAAAACAAACTCACAAGAAAAAGGTCTTCACGGCTGCATTGGCAATCAAAAGTGTTCAAGTCTCATGATATGAAAAGGCTTTGTCACGTTTTGGGCCACAGTTTTTAATGCTCCTTGTCACTGAGGCATGAAGGAGTAATTTCTTCATTAATCCACCACAAAAAGGCCAAAGCTGATAGCACTCAGCCCAAACCATGAAGGCACAAAACTCATGATTGCATTCCCCGCCCAGCTAATTGCCCAGGGGGCCTCCACCCCCCATGGGTCCCCATCATTCTGCATTTGATGGATGAGAGAACCAGTGGTGCTTCTGCCCAGTCAGCAGAACATCGGTCAGGCCTAGATTAGCCATGCGGGGACAAGAGTCGCTTTGCTAAGAGTGACACTTGAAGAAAATAAAACAGCGTAAGTAGATTAACAAAAGCCGCAGTATGAATAAATGCATACATAGGAGATTAACTGCATGGTGGGAAAAATGCTTCTGAGCTTCGAGCTGTCTATCAAAAGCTTATATATTTTATTCAAGCTGATGTGGTGGGAAAGGAGAGTGCAGATTTCAAAAAATGTCATGACTAAAAACCAGAGGACTCCAGGGCATGTGTTGGGAGAATGAAAGGGGGGTTTATTTAACCAAAAACTGTACAGGAGCTGGAAAACACACGGAACTGCAAGGGAATCAAAACGAGAAGGATAGTATGGGGGAGAAAATGGGCAAACAAAATAAGTGACATCAATGACCAGGCTGGAGCTGATGAGACAAACAGGTACTTAAATACAAAGACAAACAAATGATAACAAGCGAGGTTTATCAGGTCCCCATCAGGGGGGAGACAGGAAGGTGGACATGATGCTCAGAACATAACGAAACAGATGTGAGTTGAATGCCCTGGACCATATACTTTCCCACAGGTCTGTTTTGGGTGAATAACAGCAACAGAAAAGCCAAAGTCCATTCTCTACTGGACTGTTCTATGAAGTTCTGTCTCTTTGAGACGTCCGCTAGACCAGTCATTTTCTTGGTTGTCTTTAGTTAACTTGTGTGCTGCGCATTTTGATATCAACCTGACATTATATTAGGAACTATTTCTTGAAACTGTTAAAGATCTCCATTATAGCTCTGAGTCCATCAAAAATAATACAGAAACACTAAGTGTCTCCCCCCCTTTGGCCAGCAGGTTTTGCTGGCCAGCCTGTTCTCCACTCTGTGTCTTGTCCTTTAGCCCAAGTGTGCCCTCCTGATTCCCTGGCCTGCTGCATGGTCTAGTGGGCTGAATGTGTGACTCAGGTGGAGAACCTGGTGGTTGCGGGTTTGAGGCTGGCTTGGAACCAGCTTTAGCTGGTTAATTATTGGTTTTTGTTGTTCCTAGTGTTTGGTGTAGTTATTTTGTTTCCTGTTTGGTTTGCCCTGCTTGTGTCCTGTTTGATTTTAGTTTTGTCTTGTGTAGTCAGTCCTCTGTGTTTCTATGCCTCCTAGATTTGCTGTATGTTAAGGTTCCTTAGTGTTCTGTGCTCTTAATTGTAATCTGCCCCACCTGTTCCTTGTTGTCCTGAGTCCTTTTTGATTTGCTGATTTGATTATGCGTTGCACCTGTTCCATGTTTGCCCTGGTGTCCCTGTCTGTTTAAGTGCCTGCCTGTGTTTAGCTCTTTAGTTGATAATTGGTTTTGTATTACTGTGTATTACAGCTTGCTCTTGGTCCTCTGTGGTGCTTGGTTTCTTTATGGTGTTATTTTGAGTTTGTTCTTTATTTTTCCTGTTTGTTTTGACCCCTTGTGGTTCCCCTTTCAGTTTTCTTGGAGCTACAAGTGGATTGTTCACTCTTTTTCCCCATCTGTACCATGCCACACTGAGAAACATAGAATACACAGTACAGTGCCACCTGATGTCGATATTCTGGTGAGGTCTTAAGTTTTTATTTTTTTGTTACTTCCAGATGGTATAAAATCTGTTACTCCTCTTCATGAAGAACTGACTACTTTTGACTTGTTCTTTTCTTGGTTTTAAATGCCCTAACAGAACTGGTCATTGGTATGAGAGCTCATCAGCTATGTCTCACCACAGTCTCTCCCATCTCTCATGTATCCCTACTGGTCCTGTGACAATTTAGCCACATTAATTATCATTCAAGCCCCCAAAGAAAAATGAGTATGGATTTGTTCATCTTATTGCATTTCTGTAGCATTTCCCAGCTGTATGTAGAGGATTATAATTTCCTGACAACCTGATTTACCCTTTCAACAAGGCTCAGGACAATGTGCATCCATGGGTCCTGGTTCCATCACAGCTGATCCTGGTAAGTGCTGCAGCCTCTTCCAGGAAGAATGAGGTGCAGCACATGAAAGAAATGCTCATAATGGACTCTGTATATGCCATTCATGTCCAGTGCTGTGGTCACAGAGGAGACATGAGCCACATTTTTGTAGGTGGAAAATAGAACCCACACAAATATGGACTGAGAGCGCAAACTCTGTACACGGGTGAGAGACCATTCAAACTCACAGCCCACAAGGAGATGAGTCAGAAAAGCTATCCATAGTGTCAGCTATGAATCTCCTGTCATTCTAAAGGCATCGTCCTAATAAATGCAGATACAGCTTCTGAGTTAAGATACATTCTGAAAGCTAAACACATTGAGAAGCTCCAGAAGCAGGAGGAAGATTAGAATAGAGGCATGCCCCAATGCTCAGGATTGTATGAAGCTGTTATATCCTTTGCACGCCGATTTCACTGTCGCGCGGCTCGGAAAACGGCGCTCCTCTGTTTCGCGGGGGCTTTCTGAACGGCGTTACTGCTGTCCGCGCTGCTGCATTGCTCCGCCCTCCCCCCCCTCCGCACCGAGCGCACGTCTCCCTGCTTACAGCAAACCCCGTACAGGGAGGAGATCGCACCTTCTCCTGCTCCACAAATATATAAATCATGAATATAAGGTATAAGAACGATAATGCGACGCAAAAACCATCGATGAAGATTCCCATTATCCTGCGTATTGTGTCGATTTCTACGGAAGACTGAGCGTGGAGAGATGTGTAAGACAGGAACACTACGGGCATCTTTAATTTATATGCGTCAGTATTATTGATGATTTTATGTGGCTGAGCTTTCTCCGCATTTTCCGTCTTCCCATTCAATGGTGCAGAGATTCAGCTGCGCCTACAGGGAGCCGCGGCCGGTCCCCCTTAATGAGGCGAATGGGGCGTTGATCTGGCCGCTTTCTGGATGTGAAAGTTTCGCGTTTGGTAACATGGCTTTTATGTAAGATCTTCATGGTTCTCCCCACCCCTATCGATAGGCAGCATTTGCTGCCATAGATGCATCCCGAGGTCCTCCCTGCAGGTGAGATCTTTCTCTTTGACCGATACATTTGCTTATAGTGCGGGGAATGCATAGACGCACTCATCGACACGGAGAAAGCTTTTATAGCTGATCATCTCTTCGTAGCTTTCGGATTAGCTTTCGCTTTTTATGCTTTAGTGCTGAGTGATGGTGGCTCGGTCTATGCGCTTTAAGCTAGCAGAAGATGGCAGGTGATGACAGGCACACGATGCAGGGCCGTCTCAATCTGTAGCCTAAGATGTAAGCTTTGCAATCATAATTTAAAAATATCAATATCAAAATAATTCGCGTCAAATCGTTGCAAATAATTTAGTAAGGTGAGTTAAGATAAAATAAGCCGAAGTGCTCTCGTGATAATACAACGAATAAAATAATAAAATAAATATGACATAACAGCGGAGTCCCGTCATGTATTATTTATTTATTTATTTATTATTGTTATTACCAATGTAATTAATTACTATTATATTAATGTTTAGGTATGCGTAATAAAATACTATATCTATCGGTATGTCTTGCTGTTTATGGCTGCTTCACTTCACTAAGCAGACACGTCCTGAATGCCTTTGATACCCATTCTGGTCATAAATGTGCCCTGTAGGTGTAGTGTTGAGAGCGCATAGCCCATGTAAAGGACGGATACTTATGGCCACGCCGTCAAGCGGCGCAAGGCAGACCCACGGCAGCGATTTCGTCTTAAAATTAGACCGTCGGATGGGTTCTGGGTTCGTATCTTTTGTGACCGGAAGAATAAGCCGCAGTGTCCGGCCCCGGGTTCGTGCGTTTTGTGGGCGTCGGAATATAACCATGCGCGGGGCCCGGCCCAGCGTTCGTGTTTTCTCTGACCGGCAGGATGAGAACATGGGCAGGGTACGGCCGCGGGTTCGTGTTTTTTTTTTCTGGCTGGCGGGATGAGCTCATAGGAAGGGTCCGGCCCGCCGTTCGTGTTTTTCGTGGGTCGCCAGTATTGATCAGACGCTGCTCTTTGCTTTCTATAGAAGAGACGCGCTACTGGAGCGACGGTTCGTAGGATGCGAAGGGTTGCCTGCATTTTATCTGGAATGGTATCCGATTTTGGTTTGCTGTTTGTTGTTATTTCAACCTCTTTTTAACGATGGAAATATGGGTAACTGCGTTTGGCCATATTGGCAGATATTTTACTTCTGATATTTGATTTAAACGGAAGTTTCCTGTGGTTTTAAAGAAATGGATTTTAGAACAAAGGATTGCTATAATTATAGCAATCTGTATAATATGCTTCACCAAACGCAACACACGTGTAAGCAAAACAGGTTCACTTTATTCATTCTTTTATTTTACTGAACACAGACCTTTAACTGGAGGAAGAGAATAAAGAAAATTACAGTTTTTTGATTAGTAAAATGCATTCACATTAGGAGGTACCAGTTAAAACATTATTAGCTGCATATATGGAGAAAAGACAGGCAGTTAGTAGCATCTTCTGCCAGGTCCTGCAAAACTCCTCATTTAATCTATTCTTCCTGGTCCCTCTGTCTCCTGTAACCCTACTCTGCCCGGTCCCTCCATCTCCTATAACCCTACTCTGCCCGGTCCCTCCGTCTCCTGTAACCCTACTCTGCCCGGTCCCTCCGTCTCCTGTAACCCTACTCTGCCCGGTCCCTCCGTCTCCTGTAACCCTACTCTGCCCGGTCCCTCCGTCTCCTGTAACCCTACTCTGCCCGGTCCCTCCGTCTCCTGTAACCCTACTCTGCCCGGTCCCTCCCTCTCCGGTAACCCTACTCTGCCCGGTCGCTCTGTCTCCTGTAACCCTACTATTATGGTACCCCCGGTCTCCTGTAACCCTACCTATTTCTGCTGTAATCCTATCTGCCTGGTCCTTTGTATCCTGTAACCCTTCTCTGCCTGGTCCCTCTGTCTTTGGTATCCCTACTATTTCTGGTCTCTGTCTCCTGTACCTCTACTCAGCCTGGTTCCTCTCTTTCCTGTAACCCTTATCTTTCTGGTCTCTCAGTCTCCTGTAACCCTACTCTGCCCGGTCCCTCCGTCTCCTGTAACCCTACTCTGCCCGGTCCCTCCGTCTCCTGTAACCCTACTCTGCCCGGTCCCTCCGTCTCCTGTAACCCTACTATTATGGGGCCCCCGGTCTTCTGTAATCCTACCAATTTCTGCTAAAACCATATTCTACCTGGTCTCTTTGTCTCCTGTAACCCTACTCTTGTGTGGTTCCTCTGTATCCTGTAACCCTTCTCTGCCTGGTCCCTCTGTATTTGGTATCCCTACTATTTCTGGTCTCTGTCTCCTCTACCCCTACTCAGCCTGGTTCCTCTCTCTCCTGTAAGCCTTATCTTTCTGGTCTCTCAGTCTCCTGCACCTCTACTCAACCTGGTAATCCTTCTCTGTTGGGGTCCCCCTATGTCCTATAAACATATTCTTCCTGTTCCTGTTGTCTCCTATAACCACATTCTCCTAGGTTATTCTCCTATTTCCTGAAAGGAAAACATTTCCTTAAGTCATGCATGAATAAGATGCTGAGATCATGCTTTTTGTTTCATGCAAGGCTTCAACATGTGTTTTAACATGTTTAGTACTGGTAGAAAAAGGCTATTTGTTTGTGTTTGAATAATCTTTTTCATATTTCTCCACAGATTGCTGCATGGTGTTTTACGGTGATATTGGCTGTGTTGATCATTACAGAGTTACCCTGCAACCCTGCATTTCCATGACATGACGGTTCTAATGTGGACATGTTCCAGAAACCACCCTGTGCTTCGCATGCAGTTTACTGCAGGGGACTTTTCATTTTTTGCCTGGAATAGAGAACAGTACATTGTGGATTTATCCTGTCACACATACTGTTTTTAACCCATTGTTTTAAACAAGGATACAAAAAATAATATTTTTTTGGAAGCTTTATTTCTTTCAGCATGACGTGAGACATGAATTCAAGGAACATTTTTTGGCAATGGGAAGGCCGCAGCCAAGCAGATGGATTGTTGCATATATGGAGAGGATTTCATATGACAGTTAATGCCAATTCAGTGCCAATAGTCCATTATACATAGCGTCCTGCAGAGAGGCTGAATTGCTCAGCTTTTCGTGTTCCCCCACCTAAACATTGTCCCTGTACTCGTAACTTCCAAACCTGGAGAGTTTCACACGTTTTTGCAGCATGGCTGTCGCAGCGAGGAGTGCTGCCTATTTGATTTGGGTTAGCCTGGTTCTGTGCTGTCTGGCAGATGTCGGCTCGAGTTTGGAGTTCACGGGGGCAGAAGGCCAGTGGGCCCGGTTCCCGGTGTGGAATGCCTGCTGCGAGAGCGAGATGAGCTTCAACATGAAAACCAGGAGCTCCCACGGCCTGCTCGTCTATTTCGACGACGAGGGCTTCTGCGACTTCCTGGAGCTGCTGATACACAATGGGAAGTTGAACCTGCGTTTCTCTATCTTCTGTGCTGAGCCGGCCACCGTGCTGTCAGACACTGCCGTCAACGACAGCCTCTGGCACTCAGTGGCCATCAGGAGGAACTTCAAAAACACCACGCTTATAGTGGACAAGGAGATCAAGTGGGTGGAAGTGAAGTCAAAAAGGAGGGACATGACTGTTTTTAGTCACCTCTTTGTGGGTGGCATCCCCCCTGAGCTGCGAGCAGTGGCACTGCGGCTGACCTCGGCAGCCATCAGGGACCAGGTGCCCTTCAAAGGGTGGCTAGCTGACCTGAAGGTCAACGGCTCAGAGCCCGTACTGATGAGCAGCGAGGAGGTTAGAAACGAGATCTGTGCCACGGACATGTGCTTAAATGGAGGGGTTTGCAGTGTAGTGGATGACCAGCCCACCTGTGACTGCTCGCAGACTGGCTTCCAGGGAAAGGACTGCAGCGAAGGTAAGATTCATGGATTCATCTGCCTCTCATTAATATTTTGCTTTTGTGTACAATTCTGGGGAAGGAAGTGCAAATAAATTTAGAGGCCCTGTGTGCATCTGAATACTCCTTTTTAAGAGAATATTTATGCATTAGACCACCAGCACAATTAAAATATTTCATACTGAAATGTGTTAATACACGTGACAATTTGTTAGAAAACAGAAAAATAATTGTAGTTAACTGAGATGGCTGAAAGAGAGGTATAGCCAGTTTGTGGGCTCTGGGTTCGGAGAGCTATAGCGCCACCTTCAGGTCACAAGGGCTACTTCTATAGCTGCATTTTTCCATGCTTTTATTTATGGATTTACACTAGTGGCTTAACTCATTTGCTTAGAGTATCTGATTACATAATCTTTATCTTGTATTTATATTTTTATTTAAATTTATTCTTATTTCACAGTAGTTTTCGGTATTAAACGCAGATTTTTAAGCTTCTGCCTTATGAAGTTGAACATGAATATAAATGCATCAGAGTATGACTGTAAATCTCAGATATAGAAGGAACTTTTTTGGGACAGGCGTAAAGCATGGACGCCTATCTCATATTGGACTGTTCCTCCTCAGCTGCTCAGACTTTCTAAACTGGATGTTCTTTAATACTTTTGGATCAATAATTAATGTAACATTCAATTTCAAGCCAAGATTCCTCATTTGAATGTCAATCCAGTTGTTTTCTTCATAGGAAAACCTTTTCCTGAAAGTGGGAGGTGAAATCATTTAGACATGTATCATTTTGATGCACCTGTCTCAGCTGAGAAACGTGTGGTGTCATGGTGACAGGTTTTAGATTTCATTCCCACATAGGAGGAATAAAGCTTTACGTCATGCTACCCATCGGACTGCTATTTCACAGATTGATTCATAAATGTCAATAGCAGAACATGGATATTTACCTCAATCATTTTTTTATTGGCTAAAGTAGAGAAGTAGAAATTACAGTACGACTTAGTAAGACTTTTAGTATGATGTCAAAACAATATACTGACAGTGGACCGAGGAGAACCTATCTTATTAAAACAGTTGTTAATTGCACAAAAGTACCAGCCTTTGTAGAAAATCGGAAAATTTCCTTGAAAATAAGTATACACGATTCTTATTTTCAAGGACTACATACCTAAGTAATGTTTTCAACATTTCTGTAGTAAGATGTTGAACGAATGATCACTTTGGAATGTAATTATTGATTGTACATAGAGAAATGATGGATTGGTACTTCTTGGTTACTCAAGATAATTGTGATCTCTTGGCTAAATGGCTGAATGAAATACAGTTGTTTCTTTATGATTATAATGAGATCGTCCCTCCAAATCACAAGTCTTTTACATAACAATATTATGTAAAACATTACATAAAAGCAAATTAAATAAAAACATAAAGAGAGAGAGGATATTACTGGATATCATCCACACACACTGAAAGCAAAACGGTTGTGAGCCACTCACTGTTTTTCAAAGATGGTGGGTAACGCTGAAGCAAATGAAAAGGACTAAAGGTAATCTGCTGATGGATTAATTCTATCCCCTGGGTGTGCAGCTTTCATGTAGCTGAAGGGACTGTCGCAGTGGTTTGGTTTTGCTTTCCTCTCTTGATGCCCGTGATGCTGAGCTGACAGACTGCTATGTCCCATGTTCCTTGCTGGTGCCCAGTTAATGTTGCTTCTGTCATATGAAGTGGCTGATTTGCCTGACTTGAAATAATAAGAATGGCCTTTTAGATACGTTTCCAGGTGGAATTTTTATAAATTTAGAAAGTTTGCAAGCCCTTTAATGAGGCTCAGTAGGAAGTGCATAAAGCGTGCCAGGGCTTGAATGGGAGAGCATGAATGACGGCATCACGCTGGCTGAAATGCAGATGTTTAGGCCCGGTGACCCAAGGTGAGAGACCTGACCTGAAGAGTAAAGGACAGCCATGAATGGTCTCCCTCTTTTGGGAAATTTCATTCTTCTCAAGAGCAGAGCAGTCCTTGGTTTAACACACTAGCATGTGAGGGACGCAATACAGCAGTTGATGTTTACTCTAGAAATGTATTCATCCATTTTATTTTGCTGTAACTCTATCATGTAATAGAGCCTTAATGCAGCACAGACCAAAAGGATTTTTTAAAACCTTCTGTAATGCCATTTATGAATATAGACAGCTTTGTGCAAAGGCTTGAGTAAACCTAACTGCAAGGGAAGACAACTCATCTCTAATTTAGAGATCTCCCAGTCCATTTTTTTGGTACTTTCATCCAAACTAATCCGTTCAATATTTATATTTGCAGATTCCAATCCCGATCTGATCTTTAAATAAATATTTGAATATACATAGGCTACACAGTAGGCGTCGTCTGAGTAAAGCTCACGATTTGGCAGCATTTTTCCTTATGCTGTTTCTGCAGGTGCCCAATTAGATTAATTGTATTAAAGAAGGTTTTTGCCACCTCCTCTTGAAAGGATGGCATTGCAGGCAGCTGTTGGGCTACTTTGAGTTTCCAGTTTAAAGATTTTCCACACGGCCAACATCTTTATAGTTTGTTTCAAGCCATATGACTCAGGTTTATTGCAGCGTGTGATGGAGCCTTTATAATCTGCTCAACTGACGTAAAGGAGGCAGATGTGGAAAATTAAACAGATTGGGTTTTTGATCAGGCTGAGGTAGCCGATAGCAAGCAATTAAAAAATCTCTGTACGGCTCCAATTCCAATCTTTGATATCAGCTCGAAATAAACCATTGATAAATACATTTAATCATATCTGAACATGATAAATATGTAAGAGACAACTAGATATGTGCCCTTGAGAGGTAAAGTGGGCTGTCCCACAAAAACAAAGTTTTGAGAAAATGAGCTCCAAAGTTGAATTTTTTTCAAAAAATGTGTGCATATACCCTACAATTGATATATCATAGGTAGCACAGACCTCGGTATATTTAAAAGACAGATAAACCCTCAATTAATATTGGACACTATATTAATTTTTGACTGACGTGGGATTACCCACATTACCTCTCAAGGGCACATATGTGGGTAGCAGAGGTAGAGATTTCAGGTCCAGAGAGTACAAATCCAGACCAGGATTTTGTTTCAACCAACCAGTTGAGTCCTTTGTGACTGTGACTCTTCATACACAACTGGTTGGTTGAAACAAAATTCTGGTCTGGATTTGTACTCTCTGGACCTGAGATCACCTCTGTTACCCACAGATCTAGTTGTCTCTTTGTATATTGTATATTATCATTATATCACTGGCATAAAATGGTCTTACAATTACAACAATATCATTTACCACAATTGTTTCAGTGGAAATCCAACCAACAAAAGTTATCGTGATATTGTTATCGTGGTTTAGATGGCAGGTCCCCTGGGAGGTAGTGGCCTGGGTCCCCTGGGAGGTAGTGGCCGGGGTCCCCTGGGAGGTAGTGGCTAGAGGCCCCAACGGAGAACATGAGTGGTTAAAGTCTCATGGTTCTGGCGATTATTTTTTGTGCCTATTTTAGTTTCTTGGGTGCTTACTTTAATTTCTTTCTTTTTCTTCTTTTTAAAATGTCTGTAAAGCCCTTGCAGTTAGAACACATTATATAAATAAAGATTGACTGAGTGATGTCCACACTCATTCATCTGCAGGTGAAGGTCTTATGAAGCCCTTTGATCTGGAAGCTCTCCTTTAATGTGCAAAGGGGATTAGATACTGAAATTATTCCTGTGGAAATGTGAAGGAATTATTGATCAGATAAGCCAACCATTAACATTTACTAGTATCCGCATTTCTGAATAGTTATTAATTATCTGTTTTTAGTACCGGTATTGCAGTTTATTTTGATTTTTCTCTTGTAAAATGAAGGAATTATTAATGATGTAAGACATTTCCTTTTTTTTTTTAAATGTTTTAAGGTTTTTAAAGATATTTTTCCTAGTTTTTATACCCTATGTTCTTGTTTGTTAATGATAATCATACATTTTCTGCCATATGCAAGTGCATATAAATTCTTTGCTTTCTGTATGGGCCATTGTGTTCTCCTGTGGGGATGACGCTTGGTGTCAGAGCATAGGCTCAGTTATCTTTCCTGTAATCCTAGAGCAGTGTTCTGGGATTAAGGGCCTTGCACAGAGTGACAGAGATATGATTGCTCTCTCAGCCACTAGATTCCAACCAGTGACCTTGCTTGTTATACTTTCATTAAATTCATTTTAATGTACAGTACTGTGCAAAAGTCTAAGGCAGTACAAATAAATGCTTAAAGCTGTTTATCTGGGTAGCAAGTGTACTTTGGCTTGGAACAAAAAACACAATTTAACATTAGAACATGTGAAAATTAAGAGTAATAATTAGTAATAATTTCTTCTGTTTTCTAAAAAGTTACTGATATCTAGTTGGATGGCTAGATGAACACTGCTTCAGTTCCCAAGCTTCTCCTCAGGGGCACCTCAGCCGTTCCATGATTTTAAATTTCACCAACAGCTCAGTTAAATAATTAAATATATTGGTTTAAAAAGTCAGTGACAGATTGACTAGCTGTATGAAGTGTGCTAGTGGTCAAGTCAAAAAGTACATGGCTGCACTATACGGTCGCTGCAAATGCTAGGATGATTTTAGCAGAGGTTCTGAAATGGCTAAGCTGACACACTTTGACAGGCATAATATCATAGTTTTACACCAACACGAGGATAATCTAAGCATCATTTTCTTTGCCTGCCTAAGACTTTTGCACAGTACTGTACTTTGACCCAGGAAAGTTTAATTCTAATTAGAAAGTAATGATTATTTTCTGGGAATCGTGAAAAATTCACGTGTTCCATGTTCATTTTGTTTATTGCAAACTGAAGTGATTGATCTAGAAATGCACACAAGTTCAATATATCGGCGAAATGTTGGAATAGATTCTGGCCCTTCAATCCAAAAGAATGGTAGTAAAATGTCTTATGTCATATCAGTGATGCGGACATATCACATTAACAACAGTAAATCACACAACCACAGCGCACACAAACAGCGTGTATCACATTAACAACAGTAAATCACACAACCACAGCGCACATGAACAGCGTGTATCATATTAACAACAGTAAATCACACAACCACAGCGCACACAAACAGCGTGTATCACATTAACAACAGTAAATCACACAACCACAGCGCACATGAACAGCATGATGTGTCTTTGATACTTTATTTTACTCTTGCCTCCCACAGTGCCTTGATTAAAATTGGAAGTTAGTGTGTGACTGTCATTGGCTTGTAGTCACTGGAGAAGCATAGCAAGGCAAGATATTATCTGGGACCAGACTGCTTGGTCCAGCAAGGCAAGATATTATCTGGGACCAGACTCTCGTTTGAAGCCCAGTGGATGTTAGTCTAATTCTTAGGGCTGCCTTCTGAAAGTCGCGATCAGAGGCCGTGACTTGACTGTGATTTTTAAAGTCCAACACTAATTTTTTTTTAAAAAAAACATTAACATCATAAAAACAGATAGATGCTTACAAAAAGGATGACATTTTAATGAGGAATTATAAATTGGGGAGTATATTTGTATATTCTAGCAGGGCATTTGCTAGAAAATATCCACATTAGCATTTATCTGGGCAGCAGTGATGCTCAGGTGGAGCCGCAGGTCGGGTGGGTTCAGGTCAGCTTACCAGGACACATCGCGGGTCGGGCGAGTTTGAGTCAGCTTACCAGAAAATATCGTGAATCAGGCAGATTTGGGTCAGCTTACCAGAAAATATCACGGGTCAAGTGGGTTCGCGTCAGCTTACCAGAAAACGTCACGGGTCTGGCGGGATTGGATTAGGGCCAAAGCAGTGTTGCTGATGTAAAATAATAAAGAAAAAATGCATTCTCAAGCTTATACTCATGTTGGAGCAGGGCTGCGCAGGTCTACTTTGTAAGCATATTGAATGACCAGCATATATTGTCACTGAAGTCATTTCAGCTTCTTAGCACCCTTACCATCGATTTTCAGCATCTTAGCCCAGAATCTTAGCACAGTGTCTTAGCACCCTTACCACCGATCTTCAGCAAGTTAGCACAGCGTCTTAGCACCCTTACCACCCATCTTCAGCATCTTAGCACAGCGTCTTAGCACCCTTACCACCCATCTTCAGCATCTTAGCCCAGCGTCTTAGCACAGTGTCTTGGCACCCTTACAACCCATCTTCAGCATCTTAGCCCAGCGTCTTAGCACAGTGTCTTGGCACCCTTACCACCGATCTTCAGCATGTTAGCCCAGCGTTTTAGCACAGTGTCTTAGCACCCTTACCCCCCATCTTCAGCATCTTAGCCCAGCGTCTTAGCACAGTGTCTTGGCACCCTTACAACCCATCTTCAGCATCTTAGCCCAGCGTCTTAGCACAGTGTCTTGGCACCCTTACCACCGATCTTCAGCATCTTTGCCCAGCGTCTTAGCACAGTGTCTTAGCACCCTTACCACCCATCTTTAGCATCTTAGCCCAGCGTCTTGGCACAGTGTTTTGGCACCCTTACCACCGATCTTCAGCATCTTAGCCCAGTGTCTTAGCACCCTTACCACCCATCTTCAGCATCTTAGCCCAGCGTCTTTGCACCCCTGCCACCCATCTTCAGCATTTTAGCACAGCGTCTTAGCACCCTTACCACCCATCTTCAGCGTCATAGCACCCTTGCCACCCATCTTCAGCGTCTTAGCACCCTTAGCACCCATCTTAGCACCCTTAGCACCCATCTTCAGCATCTTAGCACAGCATCTTAGCACCCTTACCACCCATCTTCAGCATCTTAGCACAGCATCTTAGCACCCTTACCACCCATCTTCAGCATCTTAGGTCAGCGTCTTAGCACCCTTACCACCCATCTTCAGCGTCTTAGCACAGCGTCTTAGCACCCTTACCACCCATCTTCAGCATCTTAGCACAGCGTCTTAGCACCCTTACCACCCATCTTCAGCGTCTTAGCACCCTTACCACCCATCTTCAGTACCTTAGCACAGCGTCTTAGCACCCTTACCACCCATCTTCAGCGTCTTAGCACAGCATCTTAGGACAGCGTCTTAGCACCCTTACCACCCATCTTCAGCATCTTAGGCCAACGTCTTAGCACCCTTACCACCCATCTTCAGCATCATAGCACAGCATCTTAGCACCCTTACCACCCATCTTCAGCATCTTAGCACAGCGTCTTAGCACCCTTACCACCCATCTTCAGCATCCATCTTAGCACCGTTTTCACCCATATTCTACATCTTAGCACCCTTTTCACCCATATTCTACATCTTAGCACCCTTACCACCCATCTTCAGCATCTTAGCACTGTGTCTTAGCACAGTGTCTTAGCACCCTTATCACCCATCTTCAGCATCCATATTAGCACCCTTTTCACCCATCTTCAGTACCTTAGCACAGCATCTTAGCACCCTTACCACCCATCTTCAGTACCTTAGCACAGCATCTTGGCTCCCTTACCACCCATCTTCAGTACCTTAGCACAGCATCTTAGCTCCCTTACCACCCATCTTCAGCATCATAGCTCAGCGTCTTAGCACAGTGTCTTAGCACCTTTACCACCCATCTTCAGCATCATAGCTCAGCGTCTTAGCACAGTGTCTTAGCACCCTTACCACCCATCTTCAGCATCTTAGCAAAGCGTCTTAGCACAGTGTCTTAGCACCCTTTATCACCCATCTTCAGCATCCATATTAGCACCCTCTTCACCCATCTTCAGCATCATAGCTCAGCGTCTTAGCACCCTTATCACCCATCTTCAGCATCCATCTTAGCACCCTTTTCACCCATATTCTACATCTTAGCACCCTTACCACCCATCTTCAGCATCTTAGCTCAGCGTCTTACCACCCTTACCACACATCTTCAGCATCTTAGCACCCTTACCACCCATCTTTAGCATCCATCTTAGCACCCTTATCACCCATATTTTGCATCTTAGCACCCTTACCACCCATCTTCAGCATCTTACCCCAATATCTTACCCCAGCATCTTACCCCAATATCTTACCCCAGCATCTTAGCACAACGTCTTAGCACAACGTCTTAGCACAGCGTCTTAGCACAGCGTCTTAGCACAGCATCTTTGCACCTTTACCACCCATCTTCAGCATCTTAGCACAGCGTCTTAGCACGCTTACCACCCATCTTCAGCATCATAGCTCAGTGTCTTGGCACCCTTACCACCCATCTTCAGCATCCATCTTAGCACCCTTTTCACCCATATTCTACATCTTAGCACCCTTTTCACCCATATTCTACATCTTAGCACCCCTACCACCCATCTTCAGCATCATAGCACAGCATCTTAGCACGCTTACCACCCATCTTCAGCATCATAGCTCAGTGTCTTGGCACCCTTACCACCCATCTTCAGCATCCATCTTAGCACCCTTTTCACCCATATTCTACATCTTAGCACCCTTACCACCCATCTTCAGCATCATAGCTCAGCGTCTTAGCACCCTTACACCCATCTTCAGCATCATAGCACAGCATCTTAGCACCCTTACCACCCATCTTCAGCATCCATCTTAGCACCCTTTTCACCCATATTCTACATCTTAGCACCCTTACCACCCATCTTCAGCATCATAGCTCAGCGTCTTAGCACCCTTACACCCATCTTCAGCATCATAGCACAGCATCTTAGCACCCTTACCACCCATCTTCTGCATCCATCTTAGCACCCTTTTCACCCATATTCTACATCTTAGCACCCTTACCACCCATCTTCAGCATCTTAGCACTGCATCTTAGCACAGTGTCTTAGCACCCTTATCACCCATCTTCAGCATCCATATTAGCACCCTTTTCACCCATCTTCAGTACCTTAGCACAGCATCTTAGCACCCTTACCACCCATCTTCAGTACCTTAGCACAGCATCTTAGCTCCCTTATCACCCATCTTCAGCATCCATGTTAGCACCCTTTTCACCCATCTTCAGTACCTTAGCACAGCATCTTAGCACCCTTACCACCCATCTTCAGTACCTTAGCACAGCATCTTAGCTCCCTTACCACCCATCTTCAGCATCATAGCTCAGCGTCTTAGCACAGTGTCTTAGCACCCTTACCACCCATCTTCAGCGTCTTAGCACCCTTACCACCCATCTTCAGTGTCTTAGCACCCTTACCACCCATCTTCAGCATCTTAGCACCCTTACCACCCATCTTCAGCATCTTAGCACAGCGTCTTAGCACCCTTATCACCCATCTTCAGTACCTTAGCACAGCATCTTGGCACCCTTACCACCCATCTTCAGTACCTTAGCACAGCATCTTGGCTCCCTTACCACCCATCTTCAGTACCTTAGCACAGCATCTTAGCACAGTGTCTTAGCACCCTTACCACCCATCTTCAGCATCATAGCTCAGCGTCTTAGCACAGTGTCTTAGCACCCTTACCACCCATCTTCAGCATCTTAGCACAGCGTCTTAGCACAGTGTCTTAGCACCCTTATCACCCATCTTCAGCATCCATATTAGCACCCTCTTCACCCATATTTTGCATCTTAGCACCCTTACCACCCATCTTCAGCATCTTACCCCAATATCTTACCCCAGCATCTTAGCACAACGTCTTAGCACAGCGTATTAGCACCCTTACCACCCATCTTCAGCGTCTGTAAAAACCAAACGGCCTAGTAGAACTAGTCTTTAATTTAGGGCATAATGTTCAAGCGTTAGAGGAGATAATGGGTGACTGAGATATGAACTATTTGTTATATCTACCTCATATTCACCCTCTGTCAATTAAACAGCAGGCCAGCAGGATATTCGCAGCTATAGAATAAGGTGGGATATCACTGCGGTTCTGTTTAAATGGAGGTGTGTGCTTGACTCCTACAGATTAGTATATTGTGCTGTATATGGCATGTATTGGACAAAAGACCTAAAATGGCAGTAATTCAACACTTCAAAAGAACAAATATCATTTCAGAGTAATTAACTGGTGGTGTGTGTGACTCTGTCCTGTTGTGTGCTGTGGGGAGGGCACACGCAGTTCATATTTCACAATAAAAAAAAATAGGGTATAAGAGCTTTATTTAAATGGAAATACATGTGTGCTGTTGGTTTCATTATTCCAGCAAATTTATGACATACTCAAAGAACATAGCGCAAGTACTCTGTACCTGCTGCCCTGATAGCCGCGGCATGTCATCTGAATCATCACCAAAGCTCATGTCAGCGCAATTTCTAATTGACAGAGAGTCTATATGGAAAAAACAACATGCACAGTTGAATATTCATTTAGAACAAAATCCGATTCAGCTGACAAAATTCTGAGTTGAGTACAGCCCTTCTAATTCCGGATATTTCCTATTTGAAGGAGTGCTGGGTAGTACCTGCCCTGAGGGATGCTGGGTAGTACCTGCCCTGAGGGATGCTGGGTAGGATGCGCACTATCCTCCTCCATGCAGGATTGTGTGTTTGCGAGTTTCAGATCATGCTTGGATTTGAGGGCAGTTTGTACCCGTTTTGGCTGATTGCATCCTACTAGACAGCTAAGACACAAACAGCTGCTTATATTCTAAACTTCCATGGAGCCTGTAATGATTGTTAGTAAACATTTTCTCTAATAGAGAGAGGGGTTGTGCTGTGGTTTCACACAAAATGAGCAGCACACACACTTGAAGGCCACATACTGGGTTCAGACACCTCATCTTCTGGTGACTGAATGAAGGAGAAATAAACAAAAGACCACAGAGAGATGTGCTTTATATGCTGATGGACCTAGAAAGCCTAATGAAAAGATGAACAGAATATTCCATTTCTTAGAGAACTTTATACCAGTAAAGGTATAATATAAAACAAAAATATGGTGAATCCTTTCTGTGTGGATGACTACCGGACATAGATACCATCACACTCCTTCACTCCAGTGCTGACTCAGGTTGGGAAACCCCACAATGCCTTGCCCCTTCACACACCCCTTCTCTGGTCTTCCTGTGGTGTGAGTATCCCATGCCTTGCTGTAATGCATCACATTTCTTTGCCTCTGTTGATTCATTCTTGGTCATTGGAACATGTACTGAGGTAGTTTGGTTCCACTATGTTCTCTCTGTACTGGAACGAGAGGAGTTTTCAGCTGGTAAGTTCCTGGGCTATTACTGGGCCAGAACCGATAAAGAGGTAGGAACCTGTTGCTCTTGGAACAAGGTTGGGGCTCTTTCCCGTGGGGTGGAGTGAGAGGGAGACGAGACCAGAGAGCGCCCCCAGAAGGTATGATGAAAAAAATGGAAAGTCACTTTTTCCGGAGAAGTTTAATGGGGACGTTTTAAAGGACAATAAAACTGTTATTAAATAAACATGAAAAAAGAACATGAATAATAAACAGTGGACTTTATAGGCCCATAATATAAATTAGACTGTAATTATAAGGTAAGAATATTATGAAGGTAAGATATAAAGGTGTTATTACTAGACTCCAGTTAAATATTTGTTGTACTTATGAAAATGTTTGCTTTATTACTGCGAAGTTCCCAAATCCACAGATGGTGGCTAATGACAATAGTGAAAGGTTGCTGTTGCGTCGCATTCTTATAACACTCCTATAAAACGTATGGCAGGCCTGCCCAGCGCTGCTGCTGGAGGCCTACCACTCTGCAAAGCTTCACTGCAGCCCTAATATACAGTAACACACTAGTTTAGCTTTAACCTTTAGCTGTTTCTAATACTGAGATGCCACAGAACGGTCTTATTATCAGTATATGTTACCATATGTTTTGTAATGACAAAAGTATTTTGTTTGGTTACTTATGGTTAAGGTAAGGGCTGGGTGGGGGTTAGGGGTGTCATTGTGGGGATTATGGCTATGCCCATAGAAATGAATGGAGAGTCCCCACAAGGATATAAATACATGGAATGTGTGCCTGTGTGTGTTTGCGCATGTGCACTCGTGTGTTTGCGAGTATGCATATGTGTGTGTGTGTGTGTGTATGCCTGTGTTTGCATGTGCGTGTGTACGTGTGTTTTCGTTTGCGTGTGTGTGTGCGTGTGTTTTCGTTTGCGTGTGTGTGTGCCTGTGTTTGCGTGAGGTGTGTTTTCCTGTGCGGATGTGCATCTCTGCGTGTATGTCTGTGTTTGCATGTTTGTATGTACGTGTGTTTGCGTGTGTGTGTGTCTGTGTTTGCATGTGCGTGTGTACGTGTGTATGTGTATGTCTGTTTTCGTGTGCACGTGTGTTTGCGTGAGGTGTGTGCATGTGCGGATGCGAGTGTGTGCGTGTATGTGTTTGCATGTCCACGTGTACGTGTGTTTTCGTGTGCGCGTGTGTCTGTGTTTGCGTGAGGTGTGTTTGCATGTGCGGATGTGTGTATGTCTGTGTTTGCATGTGTGTGTCTACGTGTGTGTTTGCGTGTGCGAATGTGCGTGTTTGTGTGTCTGTCTGTGCTTGTGTGTGTGTTTGCGTGTGCATGTGTATGTTTGTGTGTGTTTGCGTGTGCATGTGTATGTGTGTATGCACCCTATAATAGACGGCCATCCCTGTGCTTCCTCAGATTGTTCCCAAATCCTATATTAGATAGGGGTTTGGAAAGTGGATGGATCACCACACTCACAATGAAATGTTTTATTTGTATTCTGTAATTTATCAGGTCATTCTGTTATCTTGCTGGTTACAGGTATAACTTCACTGTTAAATTTACAAAGATTCCACTAACCCTGACTGGTTTACCATTGTTTCCAGCAAAGATGAAGTTTTTTTATTTGTTTATTTTATTTAACCTTTATTTTTCCAGAAAAGTCACTAAGAACAGTTTCTTATTTATATTAATGACCTGGAAATAGTCTCTCACCTTTGCATCACATTGTGATGGGATCTTAATACCTGTACCTGCCGTCGATGTCACTTTCTGGATTCGGATATAGGCATGAACTCTGTAGAGAGTGAATGTGAATCAATATAGGGATTTTTATATCTCTCATAGCATTTAATTTATAAATGCAGAGCTTTTGTCTTACAGTGAACATTACTGCTTTAAATTCTTCAACCCCAATGCCAGCACAAAACTACATAACATACAGAGAACAATATAACAATGGCTCAGGACAGTAATAAGATGGACAAACGTATTTACAATTTGGAAACAATTATTGACAATGTGAATTCACTCAAGAAGTGTACAATGCAGAGATTTGCTGTTTAAGTTTCATATTTAAATGGTTCTTGACATTTGTAAGCATAGAGGAATTTGCATCATGTTAGGGTTAGAACAGCACTCCAATGTTTGACAATTCCATCACCAAATGCAGCAGAAAGCACAATTAATTACAATTAATACCAGGATAAAACTGCTTGATTTCCTTGGTTGTTTTTAGTGAGGCAAACATGTTTACTATGTATTAATGACTAGTGGAGTTTAACAAGCATGCTAGTTTAGAAGTGAAAGTTTGCAGTACAGGGGAATATCAGTGAAGCAAAAGTTCCAGAATATAATGAGCAGAGACTGCCATCACAGCCTTCTGTGACCTTCAGCTGAGATATTCACTTAATTTAGATGGCTGCTCTGGGATGTTGCCTGCATGGCCAGGACAGGTGATCCAGTCCTGATCTGCTTGTGATTGGTTGAGTCACTCTCACCCAATTAATGATCCAAGCTGAGATATTAAGCATAGACCTTAGAACTATGCAGATGTGTGAATTCAAACAAAAATATCTATAACTAAAATATTTTACATATATAATTATAACACGAAGATACCTACATACTGTCAAAAGGGAAAAGAACACTTGTACAAGCAAATTAATAGACAGAAAAACATAATAATACTAATTGATACTTTATTGATGTCTTCAATCATGAATTTAATTAATGAAAACACAAAATTTGCAAGAGGTGAGATATGATATTATTAAAAGGAAAATTAAAAACGCACTTACTGACACCCAGATCCCACATCGGCCTTGGGATCGTGCCTGAACAGCATATGGGTAACATTGAGACAGTATTAAGGCAGCCTCAAGAGAGCTTGTTTGTAAGATTAAAAGGGCACTGAAGAAGCATCGGGGAAATGTTAGAATGGCATCATTGCAGTTTTATAGGCGAGGTAAAAGGGTACAAGCAGTATTGAGGTGGGGTTAAGGTAGCTTTGAGGTGCCGTTGAGGCAGTACTGAGGTGGGGTGCAAGCAGTATTGAGGTGGAGTTAAGGCAGCATTGAGGCAGCATTGAGGTGGGGTTGAGGCAGTACTCAGGTAGGGTTAAAGTGGCAGTGAGGTGGTGTACAAGCAGTTTTGAGGTGGGGTTAAGGCAGCATTGAGGTGGGGTTGAGGCAGTACTGAGGCGGGGTTCAAGTGGCAGTGAGGTGGGGTTAAAGCATCATTAGGGCGTCATTAGTGCAGCACTGAGGTGGGGTTAAAGCAGCACTAAGGCAATGTTGAGGTGGGGTTAAAGCAACACTGAGCCTGGGTTAAGGCAGCACTGAGGCGGAGCTAAAGCAGCAGTTGAGCAGTGGTAAGGCAGTGTCGAGGCGGTGGTAAGGCAGTGTCGAGGCGGTGGTAAGGCAGTGTCGAGGCGGTGGTAAGGCAGTGTCGAGGCGGGGTCAATGTAGCATTTAGGCAGCACCGAGTCCTGCTGGCCAGACATCTGGCCTCTGCTGATTCACATAGCAGCCGGTTTTATTCTGCATGCAGCTTAATGAATGTCTCCCTCTTTCTCTTCCTGCCTGGCTGTGCCATCAGAAGACGTCTATATGCCAGGTGGGTACCTCTCCTCCCTTGTAAGCTTTTGGTCACTGCGTCTGTGTTGGTGTCTACAGCAATCTTGGTGTAAAAATGGGTGTAACCTGTGCTGCCACTGTCGGTGCTTTGGGCCCTGTGATAAGGTGAGTGATTTTGCTGAAATACCCATTGCTTTTGGAGACAAACTATCCCTCAGCAGGTCAAATTTGGGCTTTAATAAACACAAGTAAAACATTCATAATACCTTCATTATATTTAATAAATGGACTGGGGCATTCCAGTCCTTAAGAGATTAAAATTACCTTTCAGTTAGTATGAAATTTTTATTTGAAGCAACAACTTAGAAGTAGTAGAACGAAAGATATTATTATTATTATCATTTTGTGTTATTGGGTGCCATGCAATGGATGTCCTCAATGATGTCCTCAATGACTACAGGCCCTATGGACAGTGTTCCCTGAGTGTGTCCAGTCTTCTGTCTGCAGAATTAAATTTTCTCCACCCTCTATACTAGCCGTCACCAGCTGGTCGACTAATCGATTGCTAATTGAGACATTTCCAGTTGATCACAATTGACCAGTCAATTGCTAATTAATACGTTCCCAGTCGATCACGGCACCTTCTGTTGTGGCCTCCCCCCAGTACACAAAAAAGTCAACCAAGGAAACTGTCCCATTTTGTAAAATCCACCAAGGGGCACCCCCTGGTGACTCGGTGGCTCCCCAGATTCTTCTCCCTCTAAGGTTTGCAGTGTAAAGGTTGGAGCCCTCTGTTGTGTAGCAAAGTGCAGTGGCTCCTGTACAGGGTGCCCTAGTCAGTGTCACTAGGCAGCCCTGCGGCTTCCTTCCCCAGGCTTTGGCATTCTGCCCCCAGGACTCTCTGCTCCAGGAGATCATTCTGTGCACAAAGCAGCAGACGGAGCATCTCGCTCTGTTAGACGTGTCCTTGGTGTTGTGCTGGTCGCATAACAGCCAGGGCTGGAAACCGACAGGATGAGAAAGTGAAGCTGGCATTGCTGCTCAGACTAAAGCTTTCCTGTATTCATTGCAGCCACTGATAATCAGTCACCTTTCAGCAAAGAGCAATTTTTCTGGTTGTGAAAGTGCTGACCTTAAACCTGTCAGGAACGATGCCAAGATGTCCTTCAGAGGAGTCCAAGAAACATTTTAGCCTTAAAGGGTTTTTATTATTATTATTTATTGTTGTTGTCATTGTTAGTGATAAAGGGTTTTAGTATTATTATTATTTGTTATTTATTACTAAAGGATTCTATTTATTATTATTATTATTATTGTTCCTAAACTCTGATCGTGACCAGCTGGCTCGAAATACCCAGCCCCAGTTCCTCTTCCTCCAGTTCCCTTGCCCTCCCCTGCCTCCCACGCTCCCCTGTTCCTTCCTCTATGCCACCTCCCTCCCCGTTGTCAGGGTCATACCCAGGTAACGGGGGTGCCTGTGTGTCAGTATGAAAAAGCCTTCCCATAATCCCCTGTTCTCTGCTGACTCTGCCTCTGTTTTCCTTTAAGGTCTGGCACACCTGATGATGGGCGACCAAGGTACGGCCTCCTTGCTTTTGCGCTACCTGCTTCATATCCCATACGCCCACCCATCATCCTCTACCTTGGTATTGCTTAGGCCTGCTGCTTCAAACATGTTTTCGTATTTAATATATGTGTGTTTGAGATGGAGTGCATTCCTTGGAATGCTGTGTACATGTATTTTGTTCTTTTGTATGCTTGTTTTTGATTTCCTTAGCTTTTTGTAACCATACTTTGTTCCTGCACTGCACATCACAGTTTTGTGCGTCAGTCAGTCAGTCAGTCAGTCAGTCAGTCAGTCAGTCAGTGTCACATTCATATACCAGCTTGATAACTATCGTAGACTCACCCACTTATAGGTGTTTGAAGCATGCCTTCCATTCAATTATACATTACATTGTCATATCGAAGAGTTCAAGTTCTTCTGTGGAATCTGATTGGCTATTGTTGAATTAATCCCACCTTCTGCTTGGCCTGATGCCTTGTAGGCCATAGGTCCCAGCATGCAATGGGACTGGAATTCACAGCTGTCCTCCTCCTCCCTGTGATGTTCACACTGTGTTTTAAACATGGTGGTGATTCTTGCTCTCTCCTCTGCTTTATTTCCCCATCTTTGTCTGGCAACCTTCTTCATGGACCCATATATGGAATATCATAGGTAAAAGCAAAGGTATATGTTTTGTTTTATTTAGTCAACATATACACATCATGAAATAGTTCCTACTTATGCATCTTTGTTTTACTAATGTGTTTCTTATGAGTGAATGCATGAAGTAGAACTCGCCTGATGGTATCTGAGTGTGTTCGTGGCACGATTAGGTAAGGATAGGGCCTCTTTCTCATGACACACAGCAGGAGCCTTTGGCTTAATGCACGGTGTCAAAACATACAGCCAAGGTGAGGATTATTTCTCCTGAAAGCAGTTTTCCACCATGTTTAATAGCTGTTTTTTTTTAGCTACATGCTCTGGGGGTAAGTGATCCTCTACCTCTCAGCCACGGAGGGGCTGGTTTATAAATGCTACTCTGGCACTTCCTCACTCGGAAGGAATCAGAGGTGTAGTCAAATATTTCTGAAGTGAAAAGATTCATTGAATCTCTTATATGCCCCATTCCAATGTCAGCGGGCTACAGAAAAGCCAGAAATGCTAAGCTTATTCAACTGACCTGAACTCCTGGGTGGAGAGGTAGCTGGGTTCCCAGTGCTCTGTGCAGGAAGTTAGAACTCGGCGAGGAAACCTGCATCTGAGCTGCTGCATGCAGGCGCAGAAATGCAGGGGGCGGTACTGATGCTGAAACGTGCTGGATATGCAGCAGGTACCCAAGGTAAGCAGCACTCACCTTAAACAGCTAGACAAAGGGGAAGTCTCTGCCTATGGCAATCAGAAACTCCTATAAACTTTACAGCTGGACATGAGTTTGGTGTTAAGTGCCTATGGAATTAAATGTAGGTCTTCATC
The DNA here is from genome assembly GCF_023856365.1 of Brienomyrus brachyistius. Taxonomy (NCBI): domain Eukaryota; kingdom Metazoa; phylum Chordata; class Actinopteri; order Osteoglossiformes; family Mormyridae; genus Brienomyrus; species Brienomyrus brachyistius. The sequence goes on along the minus strand of NC_064552.1, from coordinate 146,381 downwards.
CTGCATCTGATGTGTGTGCATTAAACAACTTGGATGCTCTGAGGTGTGACCTTTCAGTGCCTTCTAAGTGAAAAGTTTAACGCCCATCCTGGTCTTAACCACAAGCCCATTAAGACCCAGCAGCGGACTCATGTGCTCCTATTGTATTCGTTAATGCAACATTTCTGAATTCCCTGTTGGTCAGACACCATGTGACTTGTGTTGCCTTAGAGTAGGTCTTTGCAATACTCTAACAACACACTGTTTTCCCTTGAATCTTGAACCATAACAAAATTACCTTAGTTTTTCAGTATATCTGCTGTAGACAGGCTGAGTCTGAGTCACTCTGTTATGTGCCCTGAGTGTCACAGTACTGACTGTTTCTTAGGTAAGGAGGCTGTGTTCAGCGCACAGACCTGCTGAGTTACGCACAACCACTGCTTCAGGTGTCTTTAATGTCACGGTGCTGACTGTCTCTCAGGTAAGGAGGCTGTGATCAGCACATAGACTAGCTGATTTACACACAGTCACTGTTCTGGGTGTCCTTACTGAAGTGTCACAGTCCTGACTCTCAGGTAAGAGCCATTTCCTTGCCTTTAGGCCTTGACTGTTACACAGGTCTGAAGGTCAGAAGAAGATGGATAATAGCTTCACTAGGCTCACACGTAGCTCTCAGTCTCCTGTTTGAGAGGGAATGTTGTGTGTAAGGTCACCATCTCAATACTGTCTTACTGGTTTGAGTAGAGCTGGTAGGAGACTGCTTCTGTGGTGCAAAATAATGGTCTGTCTATCCTTGCTGTTTGATTGCTGTGACTCATAAGTCCATCTAACAGGTTAAATTATGGATCTCCTTCAGACATAGCCAATAAGACCAACACTCCTTAAGGTTAGATTGATGACTTTGTTAGATGTTTTTCCTGTTGATGTGGAATTTCAGCATGCACACTAAACTCTGATATACACAATGCCATGTTTGTGGTGCTGTCCATCTGTCAGGGGTAAATCTGTTTCTGAAGGAGCCTACTCAGTTTTGGCCCACCTAAGACCCGTACATGCTGGTAGAAATCTCAGGAATTCATGAGGACAAGCTGTGGCTGTGATGATTCCTGGCATTTTTGTACTCAGTCTCTTGTTTAATGGATCCATGCCGGATGATAGTGGATCAGCTTTTCTATAACATAGTCATTATTTATTGTCCCAGAATAAGATCAAGGCTGCATGCATTTTATCATGGAACTACATTTTCCAGTTTCCTGCCATACCATTGAACAAACCATTTAGTCATGTTTTCATAGGTTACAGTATGCATTCATGTACTCTATCTGGGGCTGGTCAAAGCCATCTAGCCATTGCTACTGCAGTGTAACCCACATTTCTACTGTTCATACCCCTGCAGTATCTGTAAAAAAAAAAAAATTAAAAAATGATTAAAGGTATTGTATTGTTGCCTGTACCAGCATTTTGATGGGAAGGATGAAACTGGGAAGGATGAAAGCATATAACCCTTTAGTGGTTTTGAAATGGTTTCTTAGTAGAAATTACTACGTCTTTGGTATGTAACTATGATTGGTATAAAAATAATACGGTATTGAAGCTCTTTTCGCCTTTCCCAGCTTGTTCTCCATGAGGCACACAGACTCGTATACAGGTGAGGGCAAGTTTGGGGGTCACAGTGCAGGGTTAGTCAATGTGGAACACGCCTGGAGCTGGAGGTTAAAGAGGCACGTCACCCCAAAACTGAAAGAAGACATTTTTAAAGGAGTTTGAGTGCTATCTATCCATATAGGTTGTTCTGCTGGGAGTTGTCTAGTTTTGGAGGTATTGGCTATAGGCTTTGGGTTTTTCTCAAATATAATGCAAGTCAATGACAATCCTTCTCTTGTTAAGGGCCTTTGCTCATGGTTCTTTGGACATACATCTACTCTACTAGGGCTTGAAGCGGTGACCTTCTGATCACAGGCAGAGTCGGCTAAGCGCACGCCGCCCCCCAAATTATAGTAAGGGATGCAGGGTGCTTGGCAGGGGCACTCAGCCCATTCAGCCAGCGAGGGCAGCATTGTTGTGTACAACAACAGTGCTAATGGGAAGCAGGCATGTGAAATCACCTGTGTCAGGATTTTGCAGTGACCCTCACTGTTTCTAACACTCCTCATTTGATACATTTCTCACGCGTAAAATGGAGGTGAGTGAGAAGCCGCCATTCAGCCACGGTCCTCCTGTTTCTTTGTGCTTTGTGAAAACCTCGCCCTCTGGTGGCAGTCCAGAGAGGCCAGCGCGTTCGGTGTCACATGACTGTCACCCGACAGCAGGCAGATGTTGACGGAGAGGAGCAGCATAGGTTCGAGCACAGAAGGCAGTATCTACAGGCGAGGTTATGATTCTCATCTGTTATTCATGGGAGCAGAAATGTCACCAGAGACCCGAGGAGAAGGGCTCCATTTCAGCACATTATTGTTGAGAAAACATTTCTGATTTACTTCATATAGCTTTATAATTTATATCATTATTGCTGCTCTCTTATCTGTATTGCAATTATGGCTGAATGATCACTTTCCAGTATCGCCAAGTCAAATGTGAAAGCGTGTGATTGCAGTGGTCCCTTTGCTTCTGGCCACAGTGTAATTAAATGGGCGTCACTACGGTGGTTCAGTTTAAGTGCGGTTTTGTATGTTTAACAATGACCACTAACCTCTGCCTGTTATTCCTTTTCCTTAAGACACTTGATTCAGCTAATAATTTCTCGTTTTACACTGATGGAAAATTCCTCTGTACTCCTTAGAGGGCTTATCTGTGAGAAATGATGAGTACAAGGCAGGGAATTTCCCAGAAGGGGGTGCCAACCCAACATAGGGCAGGGATTAATCGAGAAGGGGGTGCCAACCCCTGGCAAGGCAGGGAATGACCCAGGAGGGGGCACCATCCCATCGCAGGACAGGGAATTATCCAGGAGGAGGCCCCAACACATCAGGTGGCAGGGAATGACCCAGGAGGGGGCGCCAACCCATCGCAGGACAGGGAATTATCCAGGATGGGGGCCATCCTATCGCAGGGCAGGGAATAATCCAGGATGGGAGCCATCCTATCGCAGGGCAGGGAATAATCCAGGATGGGGGCCATCCTATCACAGGGCAGGGAATGACCAGGAGGGGGCACCAACCCATCAGAGGGCAGGGAATAATTCAGAAGAGGGCGCCATCCCATACTTGGGGTAGCTGACCAGGACTGACCAGGACCAGGCGAGCGTCCAGGACTGTGGGCAGCTGACCCCGAACAGTTCTTGGGGCGAGCCTGTGGGACTGTGGGCACCTGACCCCGAACAGTTCTTGGGGCGAGCCTGTGGGACTGTGGGCACCTGACCCCGAACAGTTCTTGGGGCGAGCCTGTGGGACTGTGGGCACCTGACCCCGAACAGTTCTTGGGGCGAGCCTGTGGGACTATGGGCAGCTGACCCGAGCATTTTACAAGGCGAGTCTCCAGGACTGTGGGTGGCTGACACAGAATATTTTATGAGGTCATCCTCTAGGACTGTGGGCGGCTTACTCCGAGCATTTCATTTGGGCATTTTTTTAGCTGCAGGACTGTGATTGACTGAGGTAGTGCAAGCAAACTGCGTTTAAACCTTTTGCACAGCTGATGCAATTTATGAAATATTCAGCCTCATTTGTTTGGGCAGAAATGTCCTAGACCATGATTGCATCTTTGTCTGCTCTAGCTGACATATGACCAGAGTTTGGATTATCCATCACCCCATCCGTCCATAATAATTTATTCAGTATAATGTCAGTCTGGAGCCTATTCCAGGAAATACCTTGGAGAGAGGGCTAGTCCGTCACAGGGCAGACACACATACACATATACGGTGTATACCCTCTGTGGGGAGGGGTGAGGTGTGTTGGTTAGTGGCCCGTAATCAGACGGCAACCAGTCAACTCCCAGCATCAGCAGATTCATGTCACTATTGAGCCATTCAGCAAGGCCCTTAGCTCCCAGTTGCTTCAGGAACTGGCTGGGCCTGCTGCCCTTGTCACTTTGGATAGAAGCGCCTGCTAAATAAATTAAATATAAAATTAGATACACCAATGCCAAGTGGAGAGAGGAGACCACAGCAACACAGGGAGACCATGCCGACGGCACAGAGCGCCCAGGCAGAGCCCAGGGCACGAAGCTACAGTGCAAAGCACAGAGCTTTCAGTCAGCCACTTCCTGTTACATTTCTATAACTTTAGTTTGATGTTTCTGCTGTGCTTAGGTTATATAAATATGCATTTCCATCTCAGTATTGAGTTATATGTCTTTCTGTATCCATATTTTAGTGTTTGTTAAAACCATGTTTCTAGTTTTAATCTTTAATAACCACATTCAGCTCCAAGCAGCTCTATACCTGTGTTAAATGTAAATCCACATGCACTTTGTGTTTTATGGAAGATGTTTGGGGACTTGTGCAGAGAGGAGAGAGCAGAAAGGCAGCAGGGGGCCCCAGGAGGTATGCCGTGCACCAGGCTAAATGAAAAACTCTCGTCTTCAGAGCCTCAAGCCACAAATTCCTGCTGAACCTGTATTTTTGTTGTAAGGTGTTTGTATTGGGATGCTGGAAGAGAGAGAATGGAACTAAAACATCCAGTCACCAAAATAAAGTAGGAGGCTTCTATACCATGCTGGCTCGTGGCTGTTTGCCTTGCAGCTCTGACTGGAGAGTCGGCCTGTGTGGGGAATATGTCTGTTTTTATGTATTTTTATATTTAATGTGGAGTTATTTTGGTTCTAATTGTGAAAGCATGTGTTTGTACAGTCGAGATCTGTAAGGTGTATTATGGTTATGGTTACCCATCATCCCACCTGTGCTTTCAGTTACATTAATAACAGTTAGAAATGGATAAAGGTTGGTTTATTGTCATTCCAAAACATGTTGTACATGAAGGGAACGAAATGAGGTACTTGGGTACTGGTATAGGTAGCAATAATAAAACAGAAATAAAATCCCAAAGAGTAATGCAATGGATAAATTATGATAAAAAATAACAATGAAAAATAAAATTAAAACATTAAGATAAATAATAATAATATTAGGAGAATATTCCCAGCTATGACATGTAACACTGATGATTCATAGCAGCATGTTGTACCATGGATGAGATGCCTCTGGGAAGAAGCTGCTCCTTAGTCAAGAGCTTCTGGTCCTGTTGCTGTGTGTGACACACAGCGATGCTGGAAGTGAGGATGCTCTCCACCACACACCTGTAGAAGGATGTGAGGACTGAGGCCAAGGCCAGTGCGCATCAGCCGCCTGACGAAGTAGTGATGTGTGTTGGCCTCCTGCACAATGCTGCCTGTGTTGATGCTCCAGGTGTGGTTCTCAGAGATGTGTAACCGCCAATATTTGAAAGAGGAGACCCCTTAAACGTGTGATGTGAAGGGGTGCGGGAGTGGTGTCGAGTTTTGTTTTCTTTGCATTAATGGAGAGGTTGTTTACTTTGCACCAGACCTCCAGTTTTTCCACTTCCTGCCTGTACTCAGGCTAATCGTTGTGAGAGATGAGTCCCACCCCTGCCATGTTGGCTCAGGACAAATCCCTGGGAGAACCACTACTGGGGATGATGAGAGAGGGTGAGAAGTCATGAATTCTGACGAACTGGGGCCTCCTTGTTAAGCACCCAGTTACATAGAGACAGGCTTAGTCCAAGAACTGACAGTTTGTCTATCAGGGTTTGTGGAATGATGGTGTTGGAGGCAGACCCAAAATTCAAAAAGAGCAGCCTAACATATCAGTCCTCGTTCTCCAAGTGAGTGAGAGCCAGGTAAAACACAAATGAGATGGCATTTGCAATACAGCAATTCTGTCTGTATGCATACTGTTGGGGGTCTACAGTGGAGCAATTAACTTCCTCATTTGTTCCGTGACCAGCCATTCGAAGCACTTCATGATTATTGGGGTGAGTGCTACTGAGCAGTAGTCATTCAAACATGACGAAGTTGAGCTCTTTGGGACGGAGATGATAGTGGTGGTCTTCAGACATGTGCGGACAATTGTGAGATGTAAAAATGTCCATTAGCACTTCTGAGAGCTGGTGGCACAGTCCCTAAGAATGGAGCCTGGGATATTGTCGAGGCCTGCAGCCTTGTGGGGGTTGACCTTCTGCAGGGCCCTCCTCACTTCTGCTGTGGTCATGTTGAGAGGCAACTCCCCTGGAGGTGGGGTGAGCCTGGAGCCAGGAGAGGTGATGGATTCTTCCAAATAAGCATAAAAGCATCAGGGCTCTGCATCTCTTTTGATCTAGTCTGTGGTGCTCTAGATCTCCGTCCAAGTGCTCCAGAGATCATTGAGAGCATAGGTAGCTGTAGCCATCTTTATGTCTGTAGTGCGGCTGCATCACCAGCAGATTCATGTGTTTTTAGTAGAGCGCGAACCTCTGCATGCAGCCGGGGTATCTGGTTGGGGTGGATGGTGATTGTTCTTCTTGGTGGTTACATTAACTTGCTGATGTACCCCATGACTGAGGATGCATATTTGTCCAAGTCCACATATCCAGCATTTGTTGTTACCTCTCCAAAGATCTGCCTATTTGTACATTCAAAACAGTCCTAGAGCATGGAGGCAGCCTTACAGGGCCACGCTGTGATGGTCTTTCTTACTGGTTTCCTAGACTTCAGCAGAGGGCGGTAAGCAGGGACTAACATGATTCAGGTATGGTGGGGGCGTGGGATGGCTTTGTATGTCCCCCGTCTGTTTGTATACATGCAGTCACGCGTTTTGGTTCCTCGCCAGCCTTTATTAATGTATGTGTAGACACATACTCCTTGGGTTATCCCAGTCTGATGATTCTGGTCCACTCAGAAGAATATCAGTCCGTCGAATTGAACAGCTGAGTCCAACATGTTGATATTCAGCCAGGTTTTTCTCAGGAGAAAAACTTTGCAGTTCCTGATTTCTTGATGAACACAGGCTCAATCGAATAAGAACCATTTTATTATCAGTGAACAAACGAAGGGTAAAAAGAGCAAAGGAACTGCTGGTATGTTGCCGTTCGCTTGTAGCTTGGCAAGCAGACCAGCTCACTGTCCTCTGCTGCTTCAGTGTGCACTGCTTCTTCTTACCTCTGAGCCACTGTAATCTGCTGCACCAGTCTGCTGCCGTAGGGCCTTCTGTCCTCAGGAGTTGCAGTTAACTTAGCTCTACGCTGAGCTTCAGTGGTAGTCAGATTGGTGAATTGTTTTTTATGTGTAGTTCTATTGGACTTTACCTTTTTAGCCAAACACTAGTCATGTAGTCCACTAGTCAGTACTATGAGTACCATATAGTAATATTGATATTTAAAATCTATGGAGTTACATAATTTCTTATTCAGTAAAGTAGGTTCAGTCCTACATGCAGGTGTCCTGCACCAGTGAATGTCTCTCTGGTGTCTTGTGGGCTTCCTTCATCATGTGGAGCTTCCCCAAGCCCAGGCATGTTAGTCAGGGGCCCCAGGACTCTACTGGAAGCAGAGGGAGATTCTGGCAGATTAAAACTGAATAATAAAAAGATACTGCACCTTCCTAATGTCCTTGTTCACATGGCTTAGGTTACTGGGGAGAAGGGGCGGAGTGTGGGTGGGGCCACCTCCTGGGAGCCAATGAGGGGTGACTGAATTATTTATACAAGAATTAAATCTCCTGTGAGCTGTGCACCATTTAATGCCGCATCCAAGCTCTGTCAAAGGAATATCCTAGTTGATCAGTAGAAACTGACAATTTATAAAAGGAGATTCAACATATTGTTGTGCAGATGTCTTCATATTTTTTTATTTTAAGTCATGTCGGTATATGAATGAATATATGGAACTGAATTTATTAATTCAGAATATGAATGAACATACAGAGAGAGTGATTAAAGCATCACTGGCTAGTAATGGCTGCAGTAAAGTGCAATGCACAAATTACAATGGTGTGATAATTGCGCATTTTGGTACTGTTGGAGTAAGAACATTTATTTTGCTTCTGTTATTAGACATTCCAGAAGGAAGAATCAGCCAGTTTTGTTTCCCAAAGGCTTTCTAGCGCAGGCAGATGTACTGTGATAAATAGTCAGACAGCCTCCACACCACTGACTGTAGCAGGACACACTGTTCACTTGCAGCAGAATGTAATCCTCTTCCTTTCATTCACGTGATAGCAGTAGGCTTCTAGGCTGCAGAATATGCTTTAATGAACACTGACATAAACATTAAAATTGGTGATGATACCCAGATAGTAAAAATGACCAGAGCTTACCAGTCCCAGGGAGTTTCCAGAATGTTCCACACATCTTCTTGTGTTCTTATTTATTGGAAACACATATTTAATTTAAAATGATTAAATTGTTCAATAGAAAAATTTATTTAATTGTAATAATATTAGTTTTGTTTAGTTGTTTAGTTTAGTTTAGAGTTAATTTTTGTATGTTTTTTAATGGAAGGAGAAAAATATGATTAAAATATTAAAGATAAAGATAATCTTTATTGTCATTGTTACTGGGACAACGAAGTTGAAAATGCAATTTGACTCAATCAGGTATAAAAAGAGTAATAATTTATATTAGAAATATACATATTGCACTGAATATTGCACTGAATTACAAATTGCACCGAATACTGCATTGACTGTACAGATTGCACTGAATATACAGACTGCACTGATGAAATATAAAACAAGTCTCATTACACTGAATTCGCAGAATTTCCTGATCTGGAAACTTAACATACCTGTATATACTTAACAAAATAGCAATCTGTTGCAGACCTGCAAACCATCTTCTCAAAAGCTGATGGAGCAGAGAGCCAATAAGCTTATGTATAAAGATGGAGAACCTGTGATGTAAGAATGTTGTTGCGTTTTATCTGAGGCTCCTTGGGAAGCTGAGGAAGTCGAGGGCCGTCAGACCCTTCTGTCTCGCTCTATTGGGGATTTCCAGAACACTGTTGCCTGGCAACTGTAGCTGCCCGTCAGCAGACTGTGCTGTGGGTGGCATCTTGTGGCGCTTGCAGAAGATGGCACTGACACATTGTAACCCCGACCTCACCCTCCTGCACGGGTAGCAGAGTGACCTGAGGCTGAAATACTCAGCTCTTCTTTCTTGAATTCTACAAACCATTTGCTTTTTAAGTGTACTATAATAATCTTATTAAAGTAAGTGTGCAAATCCCTGGTGATGTGGTGTATTCTGTGTGACCTTTCAAAGGCACAAGTAAGCAGCCTCTTCACTGGGAACGGGAAGGTGTGATAATTGCTATTCTTAATATACTGTTCCATATTCCCTGATCCATGTAAAAGCACTAAATCAGGAAGACGACAGTGTGAACATGGGAGCAGTATAAACTGAGCTTGTAGTATATATAGGTGGACTAATGGACTCCTTCACAGCAGAATTATGTATATATTATTCATGTATTTATGTGTTTTGTATGCATGCATTTAAACATATTTACTGTATTTTTACACTCATCTGGGGCCTGGAAGTTTTGCCTGTATGGATTTAGTTTTTTTATAAGGGATATTTATTTGTATGTGTGAGCAGAAGTACTGATTTCTGTAAAATTGGCATTGACTTTATTTGTGTCTCATGCATTACACTCTTTTATATGATATACAGAAGGGCTGCCTGGTGGTTCTTTGGTGGCACTGTCAGATAGCATCATGTTATCATGCCGTTAGAAGGCTGTTTTTGGCCTGCGAGTTTCTGCCTCCTTTTGGCAAACTCCAACAAGATCAAAAATAAAGTTTGTTTCATTCATACGGATGTTTCGACCAGCTTTTGCCAAGACACTAATTTAAGTTGATGTTAATTTTCGCAGCCACTGTCTGGCTGATGAAAACATTTCCATTTAGTTTGGGATTTAGCAGCCTGCTGCTTAGTTAGCAAAGTCGCGATATCCCCAGCTGGCTAGACGGTGGGGTCACGCATCACAGCTAATAAAACACTATGGGGCAGTTTCCCAGACAGAGATTAAAGCTAGTCCTAGATTTAAACAAACTTTTAATGCAGACTAACAGAAATCTGCTTTCTCAGTCAAGGTATACTGTAAAACAGTACTAGACTAAGCCTAATCCTGACTAAACTAAGTTTGTTTCCTGAAGGAAGATTAGAGCTAGTCCAGGCATAAATTGAGGTTTAAATAAAACCTCCCAGCAGGCAGGTTTAACTTCAGATTAATGTTGTTTGCTGAAGAAGACACATGGATTATGGAGTATGTCAGTGATGATCAGTGAATACCACTTGCTAGACAAATTCTTGTTGACAGATGTGACCCACTGCAATTTTTCGATGAAATCAGCTTTCAAGATCGTTTTCGAACGCATAAAGTAAATGCTGTGGAGGTCACTTCTCTTTTGGAACCCCATCTTTCATCTGTTACCCAAAGAGGACTTTACCTTTTTTGGCATGTGGCACCTTTCACAGAGAAACTGGGGTTTTATAGTATCTGGGGTCAGTGAACCAGCAGTTTGTAAAGTGCTTCACAGAGTATGCAAGCCCATTTGTGTTCATTGAGAAGATCTGAAACCAAAGTGAATTACAAGGTACAATTCTATGAATATGGGAACTTTCCAGGAGTCATAGGCAGCATTGACAGAACCCATATTCCCATAAAACGTCTCTGCCCAGATGCTGAAGAATATAGAAATCGCAAGAACTGGTTTTCCACTAATGTCCAGAGTGTAGTTTTCGAACATTGTTGCACCTTTGAAAGGTGCCACTCACGATTCCCGGATTTTATTCAACTCATCACTGTATGCTCAGTCTGAAAGGGGAGATCATAATGGAGTATTGCTTGGTGACAGTGAGTATGCTCAAAGGAATTTTTGTTTACACCATACTTGCACACCTGAGCAAAAGTGCTACAACCAAGTTCATTTGCGCTCTAGGAGTCTAGTGGAGAGCATGTTTGGAAGAGTCGTTTTCAGTGTCTTCGGAAAACACTTTGATTCATGCCAGGAAGATGCTGCCTTGTCATTATTACAACAGCTATTCTTCATAACTACCTGGAACAGCATGGATGCCCAGTCCCTCCAATACTAGAAGATGATGATCCAGATGTACCTTCAATTCCAACAAACCACAGAGACGGATTTGCATACAGAGATGCTTTTGCATTGTGCCACTTTAAATAGCAGTTTTTGACATTTACCTTTCCATTGTTCCGCTCGAATATACATTTTGACATGCCATGGTCAGATTACTGCATTCTAATGTGTATTTGTGTCTGATATACCAAATAGTCATACAGTATGATGTAATGAACATTTTTTATTTATTGCTGGTATAATGAGACCATTGCGTCTCGCTCTCCATGTTCATTTCTAGTTTTACTTGGAGTATCTTCCTTTTCATGTTATGCTCCTCCTTTATATACTTCAACTTGAGTTGGATTGTGAGTCTTCTGTTCCTGTGACCAGTGCTGACAGACATCAGTTTCTGAGGATGTGGAAGGTAAACTGCCTTGCAACTCTTCAGTTCTATCCATTTGACTGTCCCCTACACACAAGAACAGATAATATGATCAAATGAACACATTAAATGAGACAGTTGTTGAATGACACAATCAATAGTCTGAAAGTAGGGAAAGGCTAAATCAATGCAGTAATATACTCAGTTCAGGTGTGTGTGATCCCTCGTATGAACTGTGTAGATGGTCATCATCTGGCATGTTCTACAAAGATTGTTGGATCTCCATTACTCCTGTCAGCAATTCATCCAACTGCTCCGTGCCCTTATTTGCAGGTCCTCCACCAGTCTTAAACCTCTCTCTTCTGGCTTCTGCGGTCTTTTTTACATTCATTTTTATAATGAGAACCCATTAACATAACATAACAGTAATAGAAGCAGGGCCGCTAACAGGGTTACATAAAGTTAACAGTTCTTACCTGAAGTTGGTGAATTGTCCTTGTAGACGTTTGTTCATTTGAATTGAACTCATTACAGATGGATTGCCACGCAGTCCTTTTCTTTGATTTCACAGCAGAAGTGTGCCGTTTCTCTTCAATGATGGGCTATCTGGTTGTCTTCAAAAGAGTTTTCTCATGCTCAGTGAAGTTTTTTGACCACTGTCTCTTTTCTGCTGCCATTAGTATAGTTTTATAGATTTTCTTCTCCAATTTCATAGAAATGTAAGATATTTTGATTCCACTCCATGTTTTATAGGCAACCTCAGTTTATTTAAATCAGACTAGCACTGGTGGTTTTTAATTAGTCCTGACTGCTTTAGTTTAAGACTCTATAGTCCAGGTGTTAGTAATCTCTGATTAGTCTGTGTTTCAGAAAGCAGTTTATTAGGAACTGATTCTAGATTAAGGCCTACTCTTAACGGAAGTGAGATTTCTAGTTTGAACCACAAAACTTTGATACTAGATCACTTAGTATGAGACTGAAACACTTTCGTTTAAGGTGGTATAATATCACAGACTTTGTTTCACAAACAGTTGGCTGCGACTTAATGTGAACTAATGCACAAATTCCAAGCCTGCCGACCTCATGACGTCACATCTTACACCAGAATAAGATGGCGCATCTCTTGCCTGAAAAATGTAACTTGGATTGTTTATTTTTATGTTTCACCAATGGTGTTAAACCCATTATGATTTTTAGAGTGGGGATCCATCTTGTGAATTATACGAATCTTTTGTTTCATGTCCACTTTAAATAATGACATGTAACTGTTAAGCTGTCATGAGAGAATTGTGGGGGGTACCTTAAAGAATAAACTGAGAAGAGGATTTGGACAGGATTGACTTTGTACCCAACATGACTGTTAATAACAGGCCAATGTATCTTTGAACAGCCAAGTATTCCAGCCCTGTATGTGATGTTTGCTGTCCTAGACAGGTGTTTGCTTTGCTTTCAGGTAAATGTAGAATGAATAATGTAAGTAGGGCTCCAAGTTGGATGCCTCTTCCTTTTATTTTGTATGACAGGAATGAAAATCTTTCTTCTCACCACTGCCTTCACTGTTTCCCAGAGTAGTGCGGATGTGATTTAAGGAGAGTCATTTAGTTCCATGAAGGATGTCCACCCTTTTATGAAGGATGTGTTAAAGTCGGGGTCATTAAGCAGAGATACATTATATCTCCATGGACCAATGGTTTGTTTGGCTTGATTGATGTTTAGATTTATTGAACCGGGAGCATGATCACAGATTATAATGGGATGAATTTTGGGTTCTAGGATTTCGGATATAACTGGGTTACTAGTAAGGATAAAATCAGAGTATGGGAGTATGATTTATGGGGTGAGTATTGTCTGGTATTAGGATTCCTTAGTCACCTGCTATCACCAAGGCCAAACTCAGCCATATACTGTTTTAATATTTGCATGGAGTGCCAGTTTCTAGGATTAACAGTAGTGGATGATCTGTCTAAAGTGGGGTTGATAACCGCATTACAGTCACTCCTGATTACTATTGTAGAGTTTGATAAATTGGATATTCACTGGAAAAATGTGTGGAAGAAAGGGGGGTCGTCAGAACTGGGTCCATATATGTTTACAATGATGAAGTTTTTGTTGTTGAGTGTGGGGTAAATAATGACACATCGCCCTTCGGGGTCCGTGCTTGTATAGTTATGGGTTAATGTAATTCTTTTGTTTATCGTTTCGTAGAATAATAAGTTGATGAATATATTTGACTAAATTGTGGGGTTTTTCAATCTTTGAATTTTGGATTCTGTTAAGTGTGTTTGTTGAACTAACTGCACGAATGTTCTAGGTTATAAATTTTAGTGGATTCATTGATATGATTACGTTAGCATTTGATATCCCATTGCTATTTCTGTGGCAAGAATCCAGTAAATCAAGGATACAGTAGTAGTGGTAAAAAAAATTAATAAATAATAATAATAATAGCAGCAATGAGCACAATAACAGTAATAATTATTGACGTCACTATGGAGCGCCTCCACCATGTTTGTTCCCAGTATATTACCATTTATTCCCCTTCTTAACATTCATTGGTCCGATTTCAACAGACAGACACACACATGTACATAAACAGAAATGACATGAAAAGGGTGAATAGAAAAATCTGAATTGAGAGGAAGAGGCACAGAGTGCAGTAGAGAGAAAAAGAAAAGCAGAAAGTTTACTTTGGAATCAGTAGTATTTGCTTAAGCAAATGACAGCTGGGTGAACATTTAAAGTTCAGTTCTTATATTGGTGTATGGATTGTTGTATGTTATGGAGGACAAAGCCAGTGGTCATATTGTGGCACCAGTGAAGTTTATCCACTGTTAGTACAGCTCGTCTACCCGTCTCCCGGAATTGCTTCAGGATCGGGAGAAGTTTTTTTCTTCATTCCAGTATTTATTTGGGAATTTGGTCATTGAAGCCATAAGTGGTCCCTTTCAGGTCCAGTTATTTGTTTTTAACAAGTTCTTTTTGTTTATAATGTTCAAATTTTACTGATTGCTCTCAGACTTCCACTGTTCCACTGCTGTGCACTCAATGAAATGTTATTTTGTTTACAGTGTTCGGTGGTATTTTCAGAGCTGCTTGCATGAAGTGCTTGACTGCAGATTCTGGGTTATTGGGTGTTTGTTTGGTATCGAGTATACCGGAAAAAAATCAGATTATCTCGCATGCTTTTTGTGGGGTTTCCATTTGAGACTGAGAATTCTGGAGTACATTTTAGTTCTGAGATCTGCCTGAAATGATTCCAGTATTGAATGTTTGTTTGTGGACTGAAGTACACTCACCACAGTTGGATTTTTTTTCGATAGATCAGTCTCGTCTTGGCTACTTTTGACTGGGTTGCATAGTCATTATGCACAGGTTGAAGGAGTCACAGGTTGAAGGAGTCACAGGTTGCAACAAGAACACTGACTTTATAACATTTTCTGTGGGAATTTGACTAAATTAGAGATTTACAACTTTATTAGTTGTAGCTCTCAGCGCTTGTCTTGTTTTTCTATGTTAGATAGAAACAATCAAGAAGTGTTTGAATTTTTCACCCGTACAAGAGAATCAGAATTTCTTTCTCTACATCAACTACACATATGATGGAAGTCTGGACAGCAGAAAGAAGGAATTGTCCCAGAAAGTGCTGCAGCTATTAGGAAGCTGGTCTTCAGGTGCTGCATCTGTAAAGCCTTGTGCATTCCACAACATCCGGTTCTGGGCAGCCATGCCGCCCACATCTGCTGAACTTTTGGAAAATACTGCATTGCCACACCCACCACACAGTGAAACTCCTTGGGATCCCGGTTGGTGATCCCCAGGTAGATAAATGGTCCAGTCCGACCCTCTGGAAATGGCCATCCATCTGCCACAGCCAGGTGTTACATGGGCGTCCCCTTGGCCTGGTTCAGCCACTTGGGTCCTCAGCAATGAGGATTCTGCGAGCCGGATCACCCTCAGGGAAACGTGCCACATGGCCGTAGTGTCGTAACTGACGCTCCCTCACAATGCAGGTAATGTGCCTCATTCAGGACTCCAACTGCTCATTGAACACAAAGTCAAACTAGCGGTACCCAAGGATTCTGCAAAGAGACACAATACCGAAGGAATGCAAAACAGACATGGAACAAAGACAGTACACATGGTTGAAACAAAGCAAACATAGCGCAGTCAGATTTGAAAACTGAAAAACAGTGACTTTTTCAAAGTCAAGGAACAGGGAGCCACTCTCACCCTGGTCTCCAGACCCATGGGTACTGACACAATCCTCATAGCCAGCCCTGTCAGTGCCAGTGGTCACATCGAAGATGTTACCCATAACCAGAGGAGTGTCACCTCGTGGGCACCCTTCAACCACCGAATGAAATTGGGAGTAAAATGTCTCCCTCAATGAGACATCACTCACCGTGTTTGGAACATACACTGAGACAACAGACAAGACACCCAAGGAGTGCGTTAGCATCATAATATGCTCATTAAAAGGAGTGACATCAGACACCATCGGAAGAAGCCGATTTGTTAAAGCAACAACAGCTACTCCCTGAGTATGGCAACCATCTGACCGACTAGAGCAAAAGTAGATATACCCACCTCCAGAGATCTGGCTACTCCCTGGTCTGCGTACCTCAGAGAGTGCTCCCATCAAAACGCTGAGGTTACGAAGCTCTCCCAAAAGCAGGGGAAGATGGTCAGATTGCCAGAGAGACAAGATGGATGGGTGACCTCAAACTGGGACCCAAGTGCCGCCATGCAGCAGGCAACGCCTCAGCACCACACCAGCCCCGATCCCCAACAGGCCTGATCCTATTAGCACTCCGATGGTTTCAACTCATCCGAGGATGGAGCTCCCGAAGGCTTTCCCCCATCCCCTTCATGGTGCGTGCAGCCTTCCTGCGGGCGGGTGCAGCAGAGCTTCTCCTGAGGAGAGCAGTATCATGCTTGTTTATATCGAGCAGTTGTGAATTGTTGTTATATGGTGTCTGGAATGCCAATCCTGCCACCAACCCCCAAAAAATGTTTTCCTGCAAGTTCGAGGACCACTTGCAGGTCCGGATGCAGTTTAACATCATACCCAGGACACAGATAAATGAAATATTCTGAAAAAAAGAATGTGAGACTACACATTAATATTTAAAGATAATAATTTATTTGCCCATGACTATTATTATGTGCAGTTAGAACAGAAAGCACCAGATTGTATTGTAATGAGAGAGGATGCTTCCTGGCATCTTCTGGCTGTAGATGTAGAGTGGCACATCAGGAGAAGGTGCTATGGTGTAGGTTTAGGGCCAGTAGTTTTTTAGCTCAGTGAGACAGAATGAGCCAGTGGCTAAATGTGGTCCAGGCTAGCACCCCCTGGAACAGATGGGCAGAATTGTTCTTCTTATTGTCCAGTTTTGCTAATATTTTCATCTCTGCTACTGCCTCCAGTGGGTCCAGGGTCAGTCCTGTGATGGAGATGGCCTTCCTGATGAGTTTGTTCAGGGTCAGTCCTGTGACGGAGATGGCTTCCCTGTTGAGTTTGGATCCAGCTGGTCTGTTATCAGGGGTCAGAGCTGTTTCAGTCCCAGCCTCTCAAGGGTCTTTATATTTTGAAAATGGTTCTGAAAACAGAAGCTTGACAATGACAATGGTTAACCGAAAAGATCCTCATTGTATGGTATTATCCTTCAGTACAATAAAACAAATATTGCAAATTATGATATTTTTATCCTATTTATACTCCTGTGTAGAATTTTCTTAGAACTAAATGAAACTAGTAACAATGCTTCCTCGCCTCTCCGCTTTATCAGCTTCCCCATGGGATGCCACTAACAGAATGGTTTGATTTTATCTATGAATTCTGGGATTCCATATAACATCACTATTGTAACTCTAGCATCGCTTCATGTTATTCTCAATCAGAGAAATAATAACATGTAGATTGTGACAGCCTTAGTAAAAGGTATAGTCCCTATACAGCAAATGCTAACTGCATTGTTCATGAAGGTGCTCTCTGGCCAATTCAGTCAATCAGACACAAAAAGAGGGAGACTCCCCTGGTTCCCATATTTATCGAGTTGAGATGAGGTTGTATGAAATACTGGCCTCCATACCGTTGTGTAAAATCTTTGCCTCAAAGTTCAAAATTAGTTATTAGTCTGCTCCTTCAACATATGAGCACTACTACAATTCAGATTCATTATTTGTCTTATACATGCAAGTACTGTACAACATGTAGTGAAAATGTGAGAGAAGTGTTAGAAACATATTTTTATGGTTATTTTCTAAGAATTGCAGTGTTTAGTAAAGCTTTAGTAAGGCATCATTCATAATACATGTTGTGTGGTGTATTTTCATTTGAGGATTTCATTTTAAAAACAAAAATTACAACTAAATTATAGTAAAAACGTAAAATAAAAGTAAAAATGGTCAGTTCCAGTAAGCTGGAACTAAAATCAAAAAGGAAAGTATTAATTAATTAAATTAATTTATTAATTAAACTATTAATATAAAAACTAAGTTTAAAAACTGTAACTAAAATGACCTTGACTCAAGGAGGAGGATGCATGATGTCCCATTGGAAATCCTACAAGCAATTAAAGCAAGACTAAACATTAGTGGAAGAAGCATCAATAACCTGGCTATTAAACACAGCATTTATATACAATAATAAAGAAGATCTGAGGACAGTAGTAAGAAATTACTAAGAATGCAATGTAAGGAAAACAAATGTTGTGAATTTGGGAATGGCAGCTAACCTCAGTACAGTAATAAAGGTGAATACTTTGAGGTTACAGACAGCTTTCGCTTCCTTGGAGAAATTATCAACAACAGTGGGTCCAGCAGTCTAGAAATACATTGTAGACTTGCACATATCTCCAAGAACAAATTAATTTTGTAAATCTGATTTGTTGTAAATATGAATAAATGGATCATGAGGAATATTGTTGCCTTTGAATTTTGATGTTGATGAACTTTTAAGGACACCATGGACTGCAAAGAGAACAAACAAGTAGATTCTAGAATTTCCCAGAGGAACCTTCCCGAGGGATTAATAAAGATCTGTCTGTCTGTCTGTCTGTCTGTCTGTCTGTCTGTCTGTCTGTCTGTCTGTCTGTCTGTCTGTCGATTCTAAATCCATTTAAGTCTGAACCATTGGCTTCAAGTGCAATTTAAGTCTGACCTTGCAAATGATGAGATTTATCTTATTTTGCAAATTTTTTAAGACTCATAACTTTGGAAAAGATCATAACACTTTGAAAAGCTGGAGGTAAAGGAGAAATACGATTGACAAGGTGGATGGGTTCAGTCATCACAATGGAAGCCTGAAGACCCACACAGAAGGAAGACTATTTTTCTGGAGTAATGCCATCTATATGGTCACCAGAAGGCAACATGAAGCTGATGGAAACTAGCTGATTCATTCCTTGAAATGATGACCTCCACGATGACCTCACACAAAGCAGAGGGACGGATCGATGCAATTATAAAACATTTATGTTTGATATCAATCCAAACAGATTATCAACATAATGGAAATATAGGTTAAATCTTAATTGAACGTTTGTTACATGTTTCTGTGGAGCTTCGTTCTTTTGTGCGGTATTCAAAAATATATTAAAATGTTCCTTCGGAGTTGGGTGGGGGGCAAATATGACTCAGCAAATGAGTCATCACAGTGGAGGTGCAGGAGCAAATAAACTTACTATGGGAGAGATCCAACAAGCCTCCTTCATTAGCTCAGTATCTCTGCATTTTACGGCAATCCTTGGCACCTGTTCTCTCCATCTGGTCCTGTGACATTATGGCTGCACTTCTGACCTGTGTGAAAAAGGCATGTTTTTTTAACAGGCTGAGCTTAGTACAGATGAGTCAGGTATATCAATCTGAGTACTGCCTCTTTTTTTATGTAGTGATTAAAACAGTTTGTGTGCTTTGTGTGCTTGTATTTGTTTGTTAATTTTACAAATAATCATAAGTGATGACCTAAAATGTATAACGAAGTTGTTGAAAATTCTATAGATTCTCACAGCAAATTCTTCATATCTTGCAAGAAGCTGGTGTATTGTGTTTTAGGCTTATCCAGAAAAACAAATGGTGTGAGGAGCAGGTGTGACTAGCGTATGACAGATGAGAACCTCTGAATGACTGACCCGGAAGGAGCAGCATGGCATCTCTGATTTCTACAACGATGTATTATCCCTCACACCAAAATGTTCTCTCTTATGTGGCACATTGACACTGGGTCATCCTTTCCGATTCCGACTCAATTAGCGGACAGAAACAGTTAGTGTATAATTGGGATTGTTGTCTAACTTATTTACACATTTTTCTTCTCTCTCCCTTTCCATCTCCTTCTTGTCTTTCCTTTGCAGGAAAAGAGGAATATGTAGCGACATTCAAAGGATCGGAGTTCTTCCGTTATGACCTGTCATTGAACCCAATCCAGAGTAGCAGTGATGAGATCACATTGTCCTTTCGTACGCTGCAACGTAATGGTCTCATGCTCCACACTGGCAAGTCGGCCGACTACGTCAACCTGGCACTGAAGAATGGTGCTGTCTCCCTTGTCATCAACCTGGGCTCTGGAGCCTTTGAGGCCCTGGTGGAGCCAGTCAACGGCAAATTTAATGACAATGAATGGCACGATGTCAAAGTAACCAGGAATTTACGTCAGGTAACAGCCAAAAACGGCAATGTCAGGAGGGCCGCACCTTGACAAACAAACCACACCGACTGTATGAACATAGAAAAACATGTGGGGATTAAAGCTTTACATTAAACAAATACTAAATAATGTGTTTTCCAGTAAGGAGTCACATTTAATGTCACATCCTCTCCTCTATATTATTTAAGAAGTGGTGCCTTCTAGAGGATAACAAATATGCCATATGTATGGGATAATGTCAAGGCTAGCTTATTGTCCACATTACATTATATAATGGCAAGGATAGCTTATTGTCCACATTACATTATATAATGTCAAGGATAGCTTATTGTCCACATTACATTATATAATGGCAAGGCTAGCTTATTGTACACATTACATTATATAATGGCAAGGCTAGCTTATTGTCCACATTACATTATATAATGGCAAGGCTAGTTTAATGTCCACATTACATTATATAATGGCAAGGCTAGTTTAATGTCCACATTACATTATATAATGGCAAGGCTAGTTTATTGTCCACATTACATTATATAATGGCAAGGCTAGTTTATTGTCCACATTACATTATATAATGGCAAGGCTAGTTTATTATTGATGTATTATATACAAGTTTATCCTCTTAATTCTACTTAATGTTGACATTTTCTGGGGGAAAATCATATCAATTTGACTAATTGCTCTGACTTTGTTTAGAAGATTGGCTGTGTAGTGTAGCTAAGTTCTTCTTGAATAATAAATGGGAGTAAGTCAAAAGGTACTGAAAAGGCCTGGGACTTTGGGTTTTACCTGATAGCCACCCGATGGTTTGCAAACGGTCATTATGGAGGCTACATGTATAGTTTTGATACAGCAGGTACTTTTATTCAAAGTGACACAAATGAGGCAGACACTATATCAAAAATATACAGCTGTTAAGGAGCCAAATTAAATAGATATTTTGAATGGCTGACCAGCAATTAGTGTAAACAAAACATTGAAGTGCTGAGTGGAACTATTTAATTGGAAGAGTTAAATTAACAAAGACAAAGTTGGGGGGAATAAGTGGCAGTGAAGTTTGGTGAACTTTGTTCAGGTATTCCTGGAAGAGATGGCTTTTAAAATGTTTATTGTAGTTCATGAGGGATGCTGTAGTCAGCATGTAGTTGTGTAGCTGGTTCCACTTTTGAGAAATCATATACAGTATGAAAAAGATCTAGTATGAGACATGTTTCCATAATAACTGCTGTGTAATTACAAAATAATAGCTGGTCATTGATCATTACTTACAGGTTGATGGAGATAAAACTAATTATCTAAACTGGACAGTAATCTTGTGTTGAATAGTAGGTTTGGGAGTTAAGACAAGAAGCTCAGTTTCCTAGAGGTTCTTATTGAAGGAGTAATTCCTCCTCCAAACAGAGCCTGTGCTATCCCGTAGACTGAAGGTTAGGTAGAGTTTGATGCCATCTACTTGGAATTTGTTTCTGAATGCAACCGAATAATAAAACCCAGAGAGGAGGTATATAGAGGAAAGAGGATGGGGCCAGGAACTGAGCCTTGAGGCACACCAGTTGTTACTTGATGTGGCTTACACACTTTTGCTCCCCAAGACACCTGGAAGGATCTACCTGAGAGGTAAGACTCAAAGCACATCAAAGCATAGGACATGGAGAGGAACTCTAGAGAGGAACCTGACCATAAAAGGATGCTGAAGTCAGTGGAAAGAGCCAGCCAGATTCCCTGTAAATGAAAATATCGCGTGAGGTGAGGTTAGGGGATGACTTGTGGCAGGGGGCTTGTTTGCTCTTTGTCATACAGAGCTTTCTCACTAGTCCTGCTTTTTATTTTTCTGTAAATTGTGTTTTCCTCTTTCTGCATTACTAATCTGCTTTAGAAAAAAACAACTAACCTGTCATTCATGGAATGTGTCATTTTACTAACCGTTACCTTTGGATGTTCCAGAATGTACTAACCTGAGACCATCAAAACTTTTTTTCAGTAACAACCGTTATTCTGTTCACAGTTTTTAATTCCCCTTCTTCCCCTTTTCCACAAAGCACGCAGGCATTGGACACGCTATGGTAAACAAACTACTTTGCCCGGTAGATATCATTCTGTATCTTAGTTTGGGTTTGCCTTTTCTTTTCTATCTTCCTTTTACAGTAGAAAGGTCATTCTGACTATGCAGTACCTTTTCCAGGCCGCATCAGATACGTTTTAATATATACGTAAAATGTTAATTTCTTAAATTTTAAATGATGGAAAATATATTTTCTTTTTCATGAAATCACAAATACATAGATTTAAGGTTTAATTGTAAGGTGCTTCACCATTTTGGTTTGGAGGAACCTGCCACACAGGATGTAAACTGTAAAGAGGATGGAAATTGAAAGCTTCAGTCAGCCATTGCTTAAGGGAGTCAGCATAAAGCAGAGAAGTTTGTCAAAAAAAATATACAATTTTTAGAATTTCAGCATTGTTTTACTTTCTATAAATTCACCTGACCATTTGGGTATGATGGATGATAGAATTAAACAAATGAAATGCACTGACCAACTGATGGAATTGCTAGCAGTTACTGATCTTTGTGCTGTTCTTTTCCCATCATAAATAATTACTTCATGGAGTTAAAAGGCTGACTATAGTCATTTAAAATGACATTACAGTTATACTGAGGACAAAATAATAGCCTCTCTTACCTACTAAATGATCATAAGACAAAATGTTAATTAGGGCATGGAAAAAAATTAAGAAACACCTAAAGCATTTGATAATACATTGAAAGTTTTATTTTGTGGAAGTTAGTGCCTAGCAGACCCAGGATGCTGGCAAAACAGGCAGCAGGTACTCAAACCAAAATGCTGAAATGACCTTGAAGTCTATATATTTGTGATTTTGTGATTGAAGAAAATTAACTAATACTAACTACATCAGACTTTCCATCTTTTACATTTAAAAAATGCAGCATTTTATTGATATATTAAGACACATTTGATGTGGAGAGCAAATGCACGGCATAGTAGGAATGACCCAGATGTGATTAACAAAAAGGTTGGTACCCTCTCCTGCTCACTTCCAACTTCCCGACTCCTGTTTTTCTCTATTCATCTGTCAGATTTCTTCTCTCATTTGACCTGTTCCTGTTCTTTTATGTTTCATTCACCTTTTAGGGAGCACCTTTTCTGCCTGTTGCATCCTGCAGTGATGTACAGGAGGGATTCTCCTGACTGGCTCGCTTAATGCCCATTAGCTCAGCCAGTCCTATGACAAGGCTGGAATGATGCCCATTGGGTAGGCCAGCCCTATGACCAGGCTTACTCAATGCTTATTGGCTCAGCCACTCATATGACCAGGCTGACTCGATGCTTATTGGCCCAGCCAGTTGTGCTGTCATTCACACCACATGGCATGTATTCTGGAGTCCTCTGCCCACACTGTGACTCGTATTTTCCAAGTTACACTCATACAAATTCCTTGAATTTCTACCCCTTTCTGACATGCATTTACTGAAATATTTGTTTTTTCTTGTTTTTATCATGGAAATTTTTTTGTTGTTGCATGCACATGTACCACAAGAAAATGACATATAAGGCATGTTTGTGCTCCTGCGCTCTTAATTCGCTAACCTAAACTAACCTACGCCATGGCCGTGGCCTGAGCAGCTTTGTGCTTCCATCATCACACTGTATTGTGTTAATTTCATTTTCATATAAAAATTCATGCTGAACGAAGTTAAATGTACCCTGCCAACATACTTCCAAACACATTCTACTAACTCCATTTTTGTGTCTGCTCAGTTGCTTTTGAGTTGCAACAGGGGTAACTAATAACTAAGTATAATCTGGGCAATACGTCAACTACTCAATTCATTTCACTCTCCAACTTGGGTTGGTGGATAGGATTCCATCACCAGATCAAATGAAACAAAAAAAGAGAAAACACAATAAGAGACATGAAAATGGGTTTGAAATATAGTTACATAAAAAGAAAGTGGATAAAATGTGCTGGCCTTGTGGGTGGCTGAAAAGGCTAGTGCAGCAGATAGCCTTCTTAGCATAGCGTGTCCTTTCCCTGTGCTCTCATGTCGTCTAGGTCACTATATCCGTCGATGGCATTCTGACCACCACCGGATACACACAGGAGGACTACACTATGCTGGGCTCCGATGACTTTTTCTATGTCGGAGGCAGCCCCAGCACAGCAGACCTGCCCGGATCTCCTGTGAGCAACAACTTCATGGGTTGCTTGAAAGAGGTAAAACACCTGCCTGTTATGCATTTGCAAACAGTGGACTTGAACCATTGGCTGTGTGCCAACCTGCGTGCTGCCCCCTCCTAATCCTTGATTTGGGATTGGAACTATGCTGTGTGTGGAAGCGCGGTTTGCAGAGGTTAAGTAGTAATTAGTGGCCTTTTGACAGTCAGAGCAACCCAGTGGATACCAGGCATTTACATTAAGTTTTTATCCATTATAAAATAAC
Organism: Brienomyrus brachyistius; assembly: GCF_023856365.1. Lineage (NCBI taxonomy): Eukaryota > Metazoa > Chordata > Actinopteri > Osteoglossiformes > Mormyridae > Brienomyrus > Brienomyrus brachyistius. Next base: position 121,892 of record NC_064552.1, on the reverse strand, counting down.
ATTATGTAACATTTCTTACACAAATCATGAAATATAAAGACCTCTACAGGACACTACTTTTCACACAACAGACTAAGCCTGATAGCAGCATGTAGGATAGTGGTTTGATAGCAGTTGGTTTCATCTCAAAAGGAACCATCTGAGGTGGTTCGGGAATCTGGGTAAGATGCTTCCTGGACTCCTTCATGGAGTGATGTTTTGGGCATATCCAACTGGGAGGAGACCCCAGAGCAGACCCAGGACATGCTGGAGATTACGTGTCTCAGCTGACCCTGGAATTCCCTAGAGGAGGTGGCGGGGTTAAGGTTAGGTTTAGGGTTAGGGTTAGGTCTGAGTGTGTTTGTTTATATTGCTGCCCCCGCATCTCAGAAACGGGGTGCGTTTCCCTACCAATGATGGAATTTAGCCTTAACGATGCATCATACTATGGTGGTTCAAACTAACCAACATCTGCAGTACGACTCTTTCCCAAAACCATCGTACCACAGTAGTTAGAACCACGTTAAGCACTATAAACACTCATAATCTCCTGATCCATCATTTTTTATATAGTTTTTTAATGGCTCAGTGGAATAGACAGCTGTGTATATATGTTAGCTATCTCACTTACACAGACATGGGCTCGCATCTAAGCACTGGTTTTTTTGTTTTTTTTAAATATTCCAGAATACTGCATAAAGTCCTTCATAAGTGTGTGTAGAATGTTGCTGAATAACCCTGTAATATAATATAGCATGATTGTAAGAGGTATATTAGTAGCGACCGCTTTTGTTAGTATGTATAAATATATCTATGTATTTATGTGTCTGTGTGCTATCATAGATACAACAGACATTATATCTCAAGCCATTCTCATTATCTCCAGCCAACAGAAAGTCTCCAACATCACAACACAAATTTCAGTCAGTCAGAATATCACAAGAGTAAGCAATCTCAGTTCACCTTGAGCTGAGTGGTTTCCTTTGTAATGGGAAAAACCATCACATTATTTATTCACATGCTTGTTGGAAAATGGAGTTTTAACATTTTTACCAATAATTTCTCTGCAGTTCAACTGAAAAGCAGGACAAAATGTTATAGTGAAATGTCCACCTCTTAATGGAGGACATTAACTGTAGCTCAGTGTTACCTTACTGGTCAGGGATTCAAACCAGCAACCTTCCAATCATAGGCAAGCTTTCTCTAACCATTAAGCCTCCACTGCCTATCCAATTGTACCTGTTTGGACATTTAATTTATGCCTGCTGCCTGGATGGCCACCATAATGTTTATGTATATTCTGCAAACAGCTAACTGTTCGGGATTAGGAGAGTGATATGTACCTTTTGCTCTTGTGCTTTAATAACCATTTAGACCAAATAACCTTATGCACCTGGCCCTCTGTTTTGGATTAGGTGGTCTACAAGAACAACGATGTCAGGCTGGAACTTTCTCGGTTAGCGCAGCAGGGGGATGCCAAAATGAAGGTGCACGGGACAGTGGCCTTCAAGTGCGAGAGCGTAGCCACTCTGGACCCCGTGACTTTCGAGACACCAGAGTCCTTTGTGGCTCTGAGTTCTTGGGCAGCTCGTCGGACCGGTTCCATATCCTTCGATTTCCGCACCACAGAACCCAATGGGCTGTTGCTCTTTAGCCACGGCCGCCCCAAGCCCCGCAAAGAGGCCCGTGGGCCCCAGGCCCTCAAGGTGGACTTCTTCGCTATCGAAATGCTGGACGGCCACTTGTACCTGCTGCTGGACATGGGCTCTGGCACCACGAAGACCCGGGCTGTCAATAAGAAGGTCAATGATGGCGAATGGTACCATGTGGACTTTCAGCGAGATGGGAGATCAGGTGGGATCTGGTTTCCAGCTCTGCCGCAGACACAGTGATGCTAAAAGGAGTGTTTCTCTGTGGAGAATATTGCATGTTCATGCAAGTGTTGGGATGAAGCTCAGCTAGACAGATCTCTCACTCATTCACACACACACCTCACACTCACACGAACACACACCTTTCTTCCACTTACCCCTCCAGCTTCTTCTCTGTTACTGTGGAAACCTGAGCAAGCCTCTCCCATGGGACAGAGAACTTGGCTGGGCTTCACAGCATTGATGCTTTACCTCCCAAATACACAGACACACACACAGGCAGGGTACCTGCTGGCCCTCTCTAGAGTAAATGGTCAGATGGATACAGCATGATTAAATTATATTAAATGAATAAGATATTTGTTGCTGCAGCAGATACGTCCTGTTTGCTCTCTCTTCTCTTTATCTCCCTCATGTTCTCTCCTTCATTGCCGTGCTCCTGTTTTCAGTTTTTGTCACAGCACTTCACTCCTGACACATTCGCTCTGTTTCCCATCGACAGGATGCCTCAAAAAGATGTTTCATGGATTGTTGACTGCGGTTAGAGTTGTGTGCAGGGTCATGTGTGCAGTGCTGTAGGGCCACACAACTTCTGCTGGTACTCAAAGGTTTATTCTTTATATGTGACCTGAATTACAGTTATATTTCTGTTCATGTTTTTACTCATATCAGAAGGAGGAGTCCTTCACAGAGGACAAACGTGTGTCCTCATACTGGAAGGAGGAGTCCTTCATAGTGAAGGAAAGGGTGTCCTCATACTGGAAGGAGGTGTCTTCCATAATGGAGGAATTGGTGCCCTCAAACTGGAAGGAAGTGTCCTCCACAGAGGACAAACGTGTGTCCTCATACTGCAAGGAGGTTTTCTCTAATGTGGAGAAATGGGTGTCCTCAAGCAGGAAGGAGCTGTCCTTATACTGGAAGTAGGAGTCCTTCATAGTGAAGGAAAAGGTGTCCTGATACTGGAAGGAGGTGTCCACCACAGTGGAGAAATGGGTGTCCTCCTACTGGGAGGAGTTTTCCTCCATAGCGAAGGAGTGGGTGTCCTTGTGTCTAAAGTTATAAGACAAGATAAAGATAATGTATCCATCCATCCATCCATCCATCCATCCATTTTCTTAACCGCTTATCCGACTGGGTCGCGGGGGGTCCGGAGCCTATCCCGGAAGCAATGGGCACGAGGCAGGGAACAACCCAGGATGGGGGGCCAGCCCATCGCAGGGCACACTCACACACCATCCACCCACACATGCACACCTATGGGCAATTTTGCAACTCCAATTAGCCTCAGCATGTTTTTGGACTGTGGGGGGAAACCGGAGTACCCGGAGGAAACCCCACGACGGCATGGGGAGAACATGCAAACTCCACACACATGTGACCCAGGCGGAGATTTTGAACCCGGGTCCCAGAGGTGTGAGGCAACAGTGCTAACCACCGCACCACCATGCCGGGCGATAATGTATCCTTTGACAAAATTATCAGGCTCCACTGGGGGTTCTGGGTTTCTTACAGTGAATGCAGTGCTTGCAAACTCCTTTTGAAATGTTGTTCCTCCTTGGGGAAAAGGTTCAGGCTAAAGCCTCAGTGGCACTTAAGGTCATGCTTTCCTCCCATAGGATTCCTGACCGAAGTCAGGATGTCCCTATTTTTGTCTCAGCTCAGTAAGATCGAATTCAGTTTCTCTTAGTCACAGTGTTAGAAGTATAATAATAATACCAATAATAGTAATTATAATAATAAATGTATGACACATATAAAACATAAGACATGACAGTGAAATATAGACATGGAATTGAAGACATAAGACTTAAAACAAAATGCAATTTAAAACACCAGCTTAGGTGAGAGTGTCCAGTTGTTCTGAATATGATATTGTGTGATCTAGGTTCTTAGCCCTGAAACTAGTCGTATCAGATATCTAATATAACACATATCAAATTCCACTTAATACATATACATTCATGTGAAAAAGAAAGCACACACTCTTTCAGTTCTAAGGTTTAACGTATCGGGACATAATGAAAAAATCTGGACCTTATTCCAGATTGGCTCAGTTAGGTAAATTGAACCCCAGAAAATCTACAACAGAAAGGCTGAAAAATAAAAGAATCAAGGTAGTTCAGTGACCCAGTGAAAGTCCAGACCTCAACTTGATTGAATTGCTGTGGGTAGGACCTTAAGAAAACTATACGTAAATGAATCCCCGCAAACCTCAATGACCAGAAGCGGTGCTGTAAAGAGGAGGATAAAGTCAGACAGAAAATTATTACTTCAAGTTATTGCTGCTAAAGGTTGTTCTACAGGCTACTGAATCATAGTGTGTACTTGGTTTTTCACACATGGCTTCTCCATTTTGGCTTCATTTTGATAAATAAATAATGACATGGTGGAATCTGAGGTTAGATATAAATAGTCTTCGAACCTGGTAAGGACCAGATGATTTTTTTATTATGTCATGATAGGTAAAACTATAAAACTGAAACTTCCTTCTTCACATGCCTGTGTGTGTCAATCTTTATTTGTATCTCAAATATGTACAGAAATTGAGAGTTGCTTATTTGCAGGAAAATACACATAAAAACAGTGAAATAAACGCACAGAAGTACATCTAGACACGTACAAACTTCTATAGGAAGCATCATCTGAACTGCATTTCTGGTGTATTGGACACGGAGCCCAACAACAAAGCTGCTTCTCACCCTTTGCACCTCCCTCCCCTATTCCTGCTTAGGTACCATTTCTGTGAACACGCTACGCACCAGCTACACAGCACCGGGTGACAGTGAGGTACTGGACCTTGATGAGCACCTTTACCTCGGTGGGCTGCCAGAGAACCGCCAAGGCTTGATCTTTCCCACGGAAGTATGGACAGCCCTCCTCAACTATGGCTACGTGGGCTGCGTGCGTGATCTGTTTGTGGACGGCCAGAGCAAAGACGTGCGAAGGCTGGCTGAGGCCCAGAGGGCAGCAGGGGTCAAGCCATCCTGCACCAAAGAGCCTCCCAAGCAGTGCATCAGCAACCCATGCCAGAACAGCGGGGTCTGCCGTGAGGGCTGGAACCGCTATGTGTGTGACTGTTCTGGAACCGGCTACCTGGGCCGGTCCTGTGAAAGAGGTGGGTGACACAGTATTCAAAGACCTGCATCATGCCCTGGGACTGAACATGTGCTCATACTCTGTTTGGTGGCAGAGTCGTCCGTAACAAAACCATAGCTGGTACACTGTGAATTTAGCCCTGTACTGTTCGCTCAAGGTGGGAGGGATCAGTACATTGTGCAAACAGGCAGAGTGCTTGTGTTGAGCATTGAATGAGTTAAGAGAGACCCCGACAGGTCCCATGCTTCTGAAATACAAGGATTGTAGGCCAGTTATGTGTCATGATGAAGTCATCATTTGAATCTCTCTAAGAATCATCTGAGCCTCAGATGAGTGTTCTTTCTGCTTCCTGAATCTGCACTTTGTCAGTTATGTTGTCATTCTGTGTTCACAAGCTGTTGAAATTGTGTCTGAGACACTATGTCATCAGTTACATTAAGCTGTTTGTCAGCTTAACAAAACCTAAACTTGGAAAAATGTTACTAATGTCCAACATAGGTCATAGTAGGTATGCAGTAGCCTGATTAACAGGTACTGCATAAGGAAGCTTTAAAGAACGTCAGTAGAGTAACATCTCAGGGGGGGGACTATGAGCTGCATCAGCTTTCACAAACTACTTTAAAACTGAAAAGCTCTCATGCTTAGCTAATTATCATGCTTTTGCTGGTTTCTTTCCTTGACTGAAAGACTCATCCAGCTGTTTCGCATTAACATCAGTGACACATGCATGATTATAGGAGACTGACCAATCAGCACGCAGCAAGAACCCAGTGCTAAGTTAACTCCAGGTCCTTTTAATTGAAATGGTAGTTTACAAACCCTGTCATAGCTCACAGTGTCCCCCCTGACATGGATTAGGTGGTAACCCTAAACCTAACATGATGACAGAGTAGTTCTGCTGCAGGGGGCTACAGTTAGGATGTTGATGATAGAGCAACACTACCGCAGGTGGCTACAGTTAGGATGTTGATGACAAAGCAGCACTACCACAGGGGGCTACAGTTAGGATGTTGATGATAGAGCAACACTGCCGCAGGTGGCTACAGTTAGGATGTTGATGATAGAGCAACACTACCGCAGGTGGCTACAGTTAGGATGTTGATGACAGAGCAGCACTACCACAGGGGGCTACAGTTAGGATGTTGATGATAGAGCAACACTGCCGCAGGTGGCTACAGTTAGGATGTTGATGATAGAGCAACACTGCCGCAGGGGGCTACAGTTAGGATGTTGATGACAGAGCAGCACTACCACAGGGGGCTACAGTTAGGATGTTGATGACAGAGCAGCACTGCCGCAGGGGGCTACAGTTAGGATGTTGATGATGAGCAACACTGCCGCAGGGGGCTACAGTTAGGATGTTGATGACAGAGCAGCACTGCCGCAGGGGGCTACAGTTAGGATGTTGATAGAGCAACACTGCCGCAGGGGGCTACAGTTAGGATGTTGATGACAGAGCAGCACTGCCGCAGGGGGCTACAGTTAGGATGTTGATGACAGAGCAGCACTGCCGCAGGGGGCTACAGTTAGGATGTTGATGACAGAGCAGCACTGCCGTTGGGAGTTACAGTTAGGATGTTGATGACAGAGCAGCACTACCGAAGGGGGCTACAGTTAGGATGTTGATGACAGAGCAGCACTGTCGTTGGGAGTTACAGTTAGGATGTTGATGACAGAGCAGCACTGCCGTTGGGAGTTGCAGTTAGGGTGTTGATGACAGAGCAGCACTGCCGCAGGGGGCTACAGTTAGGATGTTGATGACAGAGCAGTACTGCCGCAGGGGGCTACAGTTAGGATGTTGATGACAGAGCAGCACTGCCGTTGGGAGTTACAGTTAGGATGTTGATGACAGAGCAGCACTGCCGAAGGGGGCTACAGTTAGGATGTTGATGACAGAGCAGCACTGCCGCAGGGGGCTACAGTTAGGATGTTGATGACAGAGCAGCACTGCCGTTGGGAGTTGCAGTTAGGGTGTTGATGACAGAGCAGCACTGAGGCAGGAAGTACATGTAACACATGATAGTGTAGAGTGGCTGTCTGTGTGTTGAGATGCAGGTTAACAAATGGGACATTACAGTCATGTTTCATCTGTTTGAGTACAGTTTGTGTGTGTCCACGGTATTTGAGCATTTGGAAGGCATATTTAAGTGTAGCTTAGCAGAGCATCCACCGAGATTTCAGCATCATATTTGTGCTCCCCCCCACCAGATGCCACCATTCTGAGCTACGATGGTAGTAAGTTTATGAAGATCCAGCTGCCGGTGGCCATGCACACAGAAGCAGAGGATGTATCGCTCCGTTTCCGCTCACAGAGGGCCTATGGCCTGCTGGTTGCTACTACATCCCGAAACTCAGCCGACACTCTGCGCCTGGAGCTGGATGCTGGCCGCGTTCGCCTTACGGTCAACCTAGGTACCACCCTCCCATGGTCATGCTGGTGCACTACAGCCCACTTTATATACATACAATATGACTATGAACACATGTTGCCATTCAATGGCAAAAATTCTGTTGGATTCATAGATTATGATGGTGGAGAGGCTAATGGACAGTCAGAGGGTTAGGGAATGGCTGGCTCAGGATAACTGACAGTCAGAGGGTTAGGGAATGGCTGGCTCAGGATAACTGAAAGTCAGAGGGTAAGGGAATGGCTGGCTCAGGATAACTGAAAGTCAGAGGGTAAGGGAATGGCTGGCTCAGGATAACTGAAAGTCAGAGGGTAAGGGAATGGCTGGCTCAGGATAACTGACAGTTAGAGGGTTAGGGAATGGCTGGTTCAGTGTAACTGATTGGCAGAGAGTTAAGGAATGGCTGGGTCATGACTTCCTGGGTCCACAGACTGCACTGAATCAATACAGATATTCCTCATATAATAAATATGAAACAGCCACCTTATAGATTATGCAAATCTTTCTTGTGTCTGAAACACAAAAGAAAACATTGCGACTGTGCCGACACCATGTTAGGTACTGAATGACTGTACCAGCACCGTGTTATGTATTGAATAATGGTGCCAACACCATGCTAGGTCCTGAATGACTGTGCCAGCACCATGTTGGGTACTGATTGATTGTCCCAGGACCATGATATGTACTGAATAGCCATGTTAACATCATGCTAGGTACTGAATGACGGTGCTGACAACACGATAGGTATTGAATGACTTTTTGACGCCATGTTAGGTACTGAATGACTGTGCAGACATCATGTTAGGTACTTAACATGGTGCTGGAAGTCATTATGTATTGAATAATGATGCCGACACCGTGATAGGTCCTGAATGACTGTGCCGGCACCCTGCTAGGTACTGAATTACCATGTTAACACCATGCTAGGTACTGAATTACCATGTTAACACCATGCTAGGTACTGAATTACCATGTTAACACCATGCTAGGTACTGAATGACGGTGTTAACACCATGCTAGATACTGAATTACTGTGCCGACAGCATGCTAGGTACTAAATGACTGTTCCGACACCATGTTAGGTACTGAATGACTGTGCTAACAGCACACTAGGTACTGAATGACTGTGCCACGACTATGCTAGATACTGAATTACTGTGCCGACACCATATTAAGTACTGAATGACTGTGCCAAGACTATGCTAGATCCTGAATCACTGTGCCAGCATCATGCTAGGCACATGTTAGACACCTGGGTGAGGACCTGGGTGTACAAGCCTTCAGTGGGCGGAGCCTGCGGCCCATCGCTCACTGCCAGATGAGCATGCAGTGCCCTTACTGGGAGTGCCTGATTCCTCACACACACACATGCACACAAACTGACTCATGCATAGATGAACATGCATGCTACAGACACACACTCACACTTTACGCACCTCTGAGAGGATGGCATTCCTTGTGGGGATACACTTGCGTTGATCTCTGGCTGTTTGCGACCACTTTTCCCCTGTGGTTGACAACGTGCGAGTGGGGGGTGGGTTTAGTTATTGGTTCATTCAAAACTGTGCTGTTGTAAGAACCCCAGCTCACTACAGACACTGGTCATCACTGTTTAATTCCACTGAGCATCATGCTCTAATCTCAATGAGCTTCGTACACTTATCTCACTGAGCATTGTGCACTCATTTCACTGAGCATCATGCATTTATCTTGCTGACTATTGTGTACTAATTTCACTGACCCTTGCGTACTAATTTGAATGAGCATCATGCACTAATCTCACTGAGTATTGTACAGTAATCTCACTGACTTTAGTGCACTCATCTCACTGAGTGTCCTTGCACTAATCCCACTGATCATCATACACTAATCTCACTGACTATCGTGCACTCATCTCATTGGTTATCATGCACTAATCTCAGTGAGCATCATGCTCTAATCTCAATGACCATCCTGTACTCATCTCACTGACTATCGTGCACTCATCTCATTAGTTATTGTGCACTAATCACACTGAGCATCATGCTCTAATCTCAATGACCATCCTGCACTCATCTCACTGACTATCGTGCACTCATCTCATTAGTTATTGTGCACTAATCTTAGTGAGCATCAAGCATCATGAGCACTAATCTCACTAACATGCACTCATCTCACAAATCATTGTGCATTCATCTCACTGACCATCATGCACAAATCTCATTGACCATCATGCACTAATCTCATTGAACATTGTGCACTAATCTCACTGATCATCCTAAACTAATCTCACGGACCATCATTTACTAATCTCACTGATCATTGTGCACTAATCTCACTATCATGCACTAAATTCACTGACCATCATTCACTAATCTCACTGAGCATCCTACACTGATCTCATGGACCATCGTGTACTAACCATATTGATCATAGTGCACTATTCTTACTGAGCATCATGCACTAATCTCACTGACCATTAGCTACCTACTAGCCATACTGGTCTTCACACACAGTCTGAAGCTGCCTGAGGAATGTTATAAATGACAGTTAACACATACAGAAAAGGAAAAACAGACATGTAAAAATCTAATTTCCAACATGGCCTTTATATAATCCCTCATATAAGACATAATTGTTTTCAGAAGCTTTTCTCATAATTCAGATGTATCACAATTCTGTCTGACACTCATTGGAGGACTGTTAGTCAATTGGAGTGTCATAATGCCTATGCTGAAAGTTACTCTATTGGCAGGCCTGATATTCTTTATCCTATCATTGCTAAATCAAGAGTTCCAGGTGTCAATGAATATTCATTAGCAGCAGAGAACTTTCCTCATTATGTTTTGACTTTAATCAGTCTAAATGTGTATGGAGTCTTTATTCATGGTTGCCAGTATTTCAGAATCCTTTCTTCTTTAACGGCTTGATTGCTTATGACTATTCATGTAGACACAGAGACAGAGTGTCATCTCATTTGGAACGGTTTAGCATTGATGGGAACAGGAAATGAACAGGTGCCGTCTTGCCAGGAATATTGTTTGGGTTTCCTGCTCGCACGTCAGTCCCCAGGGGGTGGAAACTCTTTTAATGGATGTCTGCAGTGCAACCTTGAAGGATGATTTTACATTTTGTCTATTCTTCCCCATCTAGACTGTGTCAGGATAAACTGTACCTCCAGTAAGTGAGTCCTCCATTTCTTCTGTACTGTGCTGTGATCTCTGTCCCTCTCCCGTCTGATATCCCTTCCCTCCTACAAACATTCTGCTGGTATTATAATGTGCTGCCTTTGATGTGTTTCACAGATGGTGTGTAGGCTTTTTATTGTCTCAGGTGTAGAAAATCCCAAGTGCATCAAAGTTACTTGTTCTAAAGAAGGAGCACATTTCCAGAAAACTGAAACTAAATACAACAGTAGTGGAAAGAGATAAGGCTGTGATTCTGATGGAGCTGCTTAATGGGCATTTAAAGCACCAGCATCACTTTCTGTTTGTTCCAAATAAAGAGGGATGGGAGAATCCGCAGTAAGAAGAAGCCTCACCTAAAGGTTCTGTTTGAGTTATACTGCTTCTTAATTAGAAAATGCCATGGTGGTGGGAGACCTTCAGACCCGTTAGTCAGTTTTCAGCATTAAAATATAAATGATCATTTACAGTAAATTTTCTATGAATGACAGAGTTCAGAAAAACTAGCTAGCTTTTCCCTAGTAAGCAACAAGCTATCCTACAAACATCATTTTAGCTAATTAATAATTTACTGATGATATTTCTGTTAAACTGTACGTTTACACACACACACACACACACACAACTGTGTCTTTTGCCAAAACAATGGTAGTTTGATAGATTCATCTGTATTATGAGACCATCTTCAATATGTCACATATTGGTCCGAATCACATGTAGCCATGCTGGTCCATATAGCCATTGTTATAAGGCAACAATGTTTATTAATAAGGTAAAATGAAGGTGGGAAGATGCCAGGGCAGAGGACAGAGAGGAAGAGAGAGAGAAGGCCAGTGAGATGTTACATGTTTGTAAGTTTGTAAATGGTAATCACTGTCAGTTTGGGATGTTATGAAGGAACGTTGTGCATGTCAGGATCTGTGATGTATGGTGTTTGCTTCTTTAGCAATATCTGTGTGTGTGTGTGTGTGTGTGTGTATTGTATAATGCACCCACTGCTGAACAACAGAAGGCATTGAATACTTGAATACTTACACTTCAGTTCAAATTGAATTAAAGCTGACTCCATACAGGACGCATGTAGTACTGATATGTGGATGGGACATTGTCAAGAAGAGAAGCAGATCGTTTTAATCTGCCATGCATACATAGGTGATGCTGAGTTATTTAGGCTGAAAAATAGCCCCATTCGAACAGTGTATGTGGGGTTTTCTGTTGGTATTGGGAGCAACCTTACAAAATGTACTGAGGCCTACCCTGCAAACCCCTAGGACACACAAAGCTCGCTCTGAAATGAAGGGAACTCCAGCATCACGTAAAGAAGCATGTGGTTGTATAGTGCATCCATCACTTCTCTGGCTGTCCCCTGGTCAGTCTGCCACTGTGCGGGGGTACCTGAGCATTAATGTCAGGTTGTAAACACATCAGCAACATACAGTAAGGCACTGAAGTCTGCAGCGGCTTGGGCCTGGAATCCATGTCTCTCTAATGGCTGTCCCAACTCCCCCCCAACCCAAAAGAGAATGGTGCTGGAGCAACGTCAGCAGTTGTGCAGGGGGGATCTCTGTCGAGCAAGGAACTTTGGGAAGTAATTACAGAGAGGGTTCTCCCTCAGCTCCACAGTAGAAGGTTGTGTGAATTTCAGCCAGCACTACAGATGGGTTATGATGGACTGCAGTATCGATGGTAGGTTCCTCTGTAGTGTTTTAAGTGATGCCAATTCTACAAAAAAAAAAGTGAATTTTGCGGTAAACTTCAGTAGAGCTGTTGAAATACATGCATATGGAATCTTTTACTCACAGCCGATTCTAAATGATATTTAAATACAGCAGCATTTTCTGGTGTATATCAGGATAACATAAATCAGCAACCAGTGTATTGGAGTAAAATTCAGGTTAAAAAGCAGGCAAAAACATTCACATTGCTAGGCACTATGTTCTACGCTATGTGGTATATTTTGCAAACTAGAAATTCAAGTGTTGCTCCAGTTTTGAGTATACATGTAAGTGGGCATTTACCTAGCCCCCTAGTTGACTGCTTGAGAGCCATATGTTTGTAATACACTATTTGCCTCACTTGTAGGTCACTTTGGACAAAAGTATGCGCTAAATAAAAACTATACAAATATTCTTATTATAATTTTCAGTTTTTTTCAATGCTATATTACATATTTTTAAATAGCAGAGCTTTAAATCATGGAATCAGTAGGCTGGGCTTGTGTATTCGTGTTTCCGTGAGTTGCCATCTGCAAATGTAGTGGTTTCTGTGATTCCAAATGGATGTTCTCAACATGTTCAAAGGTGACCACTTGCTCTTCTCCAGTGGATCTTCAGTGCAGGCTTCCTTTGTCTCACTGGTCACCACATTTATTGATCTGAAAGATAGTGAGGGTCACAAATCAAAGTAAACATAGTTACCATGCAGAAACCAGGCAAAAATAAATTCATTGTAACAGTGCATAGAGTGAGGACCATGTTTTGATTTTTAAAGTAGGGAATGATTTTTATGAAAAGTTACTGGCTATGAGCTGCAAATATGCATCGTGAAAGACAAGGTTAGTTCTAGCTCACTTCCATAACAGTCTCTTTGCGGCTCTATGCCTCCATCTTGTGGAATTTGGTGAGCTGCTGTATATAAAATGATAGCATACACAGGTATTTATTTCATATGTACACAGTCTGGTAATGCATATAAAAGTGTCCCAGTGACAACAGACAGGATATAGTGTCTGTTTTTCTTGCTCTTTCTTCTGCTTTCATTCGTTCCTTCTGTAGAGCACCTTTTCTGCTCCTTACCTCTGTGTCCTGGCATGTCATTGGTTATGCTAATCACAGTCTGGACTTTCAGGCAAAGGCCCGGAGACCATCTTCGCTGGTTCCAACCTCAATGACGATGACTGGCACACAGTTCGTGTGATGAGGAGGGGGCGGAGCCTCAAACTGACTGTGGATGAGTCTCCATCCTCCGAAGGTGGCTACCTCTCAGGGGGTGTTTAACAACTGCCTTCATACACAAATAATGGTCACTTATTACTTTTTAAGTGCTATAGAAATTGTGCTCCTTACAAATGAAAAAAGTAATGATCATACTCAATTTAATATTTTTAAGTGACTGGGAACAATTAGAACGGTTTTTGTGTGCATCTGCACTTATTGTTGTCAATGTCTACGCATGGGACAGTGTGAAACGTAATTTCGATTCCTTTGTATGTCAAGTACATTTGAAGGAATTGACAAATAAAACTGACTTTGACTTTGACAATTAAATGTTACATATTAACAATTTTTCCATATTCTACCCTCTTCTGCAAATGCAAAGTTTCTTTGGCCAGTTGATCTGACTTTTATCAGCATGTCTCAGCAACTTCCAGTGTAGCTGTTTGCAGTTGGTTGATTATATATTTGACGTGCAGTTAGAACTGCAGCTGTGTAACTACTAGATAAGTAACAAAAAAATTCACAAGGCCCTGATTTGTATCCTCACTCAACAGCAAAAGCTGTGCTCATTTGTTGAGTATAGCCGTGTAAGTCATGCAAGCTACAGAGCATGTGTAAATGAATTTTATTGATTATTTATGATGATACAGAGGCATTGGGAGATCCTGATGATGCCCCATAAACTCTCTGTTCCCCAGGTCAGATGGCTGGTGACCACACCCAGCTAGAGTTCCACAATGTAGAAACAGGCATTGTGACGGAACGGCGCTTTGTCCCCGCTGTGCCTTCCAATTTTATTGGCCACCTGCAGGGCCTCTCCTTCAATGGGATGACCTACATCGACCTCTGCAAGAATGGAGACATTGACTACTGCGAGTTGAACGCCATGATTGGCTTTAAGAACATCATTGCCGACCCCGTGACCTTCCGGTCACGGTCCAGCTTCGTCACGCTCAGCACACTGCAGGCATATTACACCATGCATCTTTTCTTCCAGTTTAAGACCACCTCACCTGATGGGCTTATTCTCTACAACAGTGGTGATGGCAATGACTTCATTGTGGTGGAACTGGTCAAGGGGTAGGTCATACACGGGAAGAGAAGTTTGGGAGAAGGTTTTAATGTACAAAAGCCTACCAATGTGACGTGCCACCGCACTCTTGCCTGCAGGTATCTGCATTATGTGTGGGACCTTGGCAATGGGGCCAATCTGATCAAAGGCAATTCCAACAAGCCCCTAAATGATAACCAGTGGCACAATGTGATGATCTCCCGGGACACCAACAACCTTCACACAGTTAAAATTGACACCAAGGTCACCACCCAAACCACTGCAGGTGCCAAGAATTTGGATCTGAAAGGTAAGATAGACCTTCACATCCTCCAAGGAACCTGTCCATTGTAGGGTGTAGCCTTAGAACACTGCTGTCAGTCATGTGATTTGCATACTGATTTGAAGAGCCATGCGGTATGAATGCATCTAAAGAGCAGACATCTTGTTTTTTAGATCCGGGTTTTTCAATCCTGAAATATTTGTTTTCTTGGGTTCATCCTATTCACTTTTCCTTCAGATTTGACAATTATAACACAAACTATGATTGATATCCAGCAATTGAATGTTATGTAGTTGTATGTTATGTAGGATTGGTGTGATCCATCTTTAAAGACAGCCAAAGGGCCATGATGATTGATATTGCTGTAACTCCACCCCACCCCTCAGGTGACCTGTACGTAGGGGGTGTGGCTAAAGACATGTACAGGGACCTCCCCAAGCTGGTGCATGCAAGGGAGGGGTTCCAGGGCTGCCTGGCCTCACTGGACCTGAACGGGCGTCTCCCAGACTTGCTGTCAGATGCCCTGACCAGTATGGGGCAGGTGGAGCGTGGATGTGAAGGTGAGGTGGGCCACCATCTGTGGTGTGCTTGGTACTGAGTGATGCATTTTGGGTAATTGCAGGTGTGCTGTTGGCGTGTGGGATGAACATTGGCTTGGGCAACAGAGAGGGTGTGCCTTGGGCAGTACCTAGATGAAGTAAGACCAGCGTAGAGGGTCTGGGAGTGGAAGACAGCAAGAGGGGCAATACAGGCTAACATCAATGCTGTTTTCATGAAGCGTGAATTTACAGTTATTTCATTGTCCCCTTCAAAATAAATTTTCATTTGTGCTTATAAAAAACATCCTTCATTGTTAAAATCAGTTCAGTAATGTAGATACTTAGCAAAGAGTAATAGATGTCATTTAGTTAAGGAGCTGGAACACTGTCATTCTGAAATCAGCAGGGAGAACAACAATTTTACTGAACTAATCAGTTCAGTAAGCCAATAAAATCAAAAGGTGAATAATGCATCTGCTAGGGAAGCAAAATATAAAATGTAATTATATGCCACAGCTGTCTCTTGGCCCCTTGTGCAAATCCACTGGCTTTCATTTTATCTGGATAGCTATCTGTCATTTTTAATGTCCATACTACAGTATATGAAAATGGGAAACTAGCAGCGTTGTGTGTCTGACCATTTTGTTGATATTTTACAAGTATATTCTCATACGTGTATTATTACATGCACATCACGTGACTCTGACTTTCTGGAAGCTGTCTGTCACCCCATTCATTTGTTTACTTGATCCCTTTTATCTCCTTTTCAGTGGCAGTACTTGTCTGTCTGTGTGTTTCCTCCACTGCCATTTCAGTGCTCTTACTAACATTTTATATATTTTGCTTTTCTTTGGTGTTGGCCTACAACAGTTGCATTGATGAAAGCTGACTTGCAAGGTAGATAGACCTGATTGTTTCACCAAAGTCTGAAGCCCCTCCCTGTTTTCCTGTCAATCACAATGTTTGCATAATGATTGGATAAGCCCTGTGCAGCAAAGCAAATGATTGAGAGGCGTTTTGTCTGTCTGGCTATGGGGTTGCCAGTCTGAAATTCCGCTTCACTGTGCCCTACTGCTTTAATTATTTGAACATCACAGGTTGTGTTCGGCTCATGCTCCCTTCTCATTTTAAACGCATGTTTTTTTCTTTATCATAAATACTTGTCTTTGTATTTGACCATTGCATGAAATGAATGCCCAGTGTTATTGTTGAAAAGTTGAGGTTCATTTATTCATAAACTGAAGCTGTCCAGTAGAGCAGTGCATTGCTAAGCAATATATTCAAGGTAACATTTTGTCATAAATATTAGTATTAACTTGTAGATGACAGCAAACTGGGGGCAGCATGGTGGTGCAGTGGTTAGCACTGTTGCCTCACACCTCTGGAACCTGGGTTCGAGTCTCTGCCTGGGTCACATGTGTGTGGAGTTTGCATGTTCTCCCCATGTCGTCGTGGGGTTTCCTCCGGGTACTCCGGTTTCCCCCCACAGTCCAAATACATGCTGAGGCTAATTGGAGTTGCTAAATTGCCCGTAGGAGTGCATGCGTGAGTGAATGGTGTGTGAGTGTGAACTGCGATGGGCTGGCCCCCCATCCTGGGTTGTTCCCTGCCTCGTGCCCATTGATTCTGGGATAGGCTCCGGACCCCCCGAGACCCAGTAGGATAAGCGGTTTGGAAAATGGATGGATGGATGACCGCAAACTACTACTAGACTAGTACTTCAGTGCTAACTTTTAATTTAAGTTAATCTCTTGCTGATCTGTAGGACTTATATTCCATGATTTATTTTTTCATCCGTTCATGTCTTGAAGGATGTTTTGCAATGTGTGCTTTTGGATGTCAGAGAGCAGGTGAGCAAACGGAAGCTCCCTGCACAGAGTATGCAGCTTTGGGGCTGAGGAACAGTCGGCAGGCTGAGTGAAACTGTCAGTGACCCTGCCCTGTGTTTCCCGGATAGGCCCAAGCACCACCTGCCAGGAGGATTCCTGCTCCAACCAGGGTGTGTGTCTGCAGCAGTGGGAGGGCTTCAGCTGCGACTGCAGCATGACCTCCTTTGGAGGACCCTTCTGCAATGATGGTGAGCTCTGGATTTCCCATTCACTAATCCCATTTCCTCAGCCTTCTGCTCTTTCTTATGTCTTGAACCTATGGCTCAGTCACATGCAGAATCTACTAGATCAAAGCCACTTTTAACCTAGATGGCCCTATTGTAAAAATATATCTGCCTGGACTGTTGATGTGATTCATTGATGGATACCAGCATGGTGCCTTGATGTTGATAACCTCGATATGGCTTTCTTCCATCTCATGCATTATTCTCTTTGTCTCCACCTTTCTATTCCTTCATCATCCATTCTGTCTCCACCTCTCTATGCCATTATTGTCCTCTTTGTCTCCACACCTCTATGCCATCATTGTCCTCTTTGTGTCCACCACTCTGCTCCATCATTGTCCTCTTTGTCTCCACCTTTCTGTTCTATTATTGTAGTCTTTGTCTCCACCTCTGTTACATCATTTTCCTGTGTTTCTCTTCCATTATCGTCCTCTTTGTCTTCACCGCTCTGTTCCATCATCGTCCTCTTTGTCTTCACCGCTCTGTTCCATCATCGTCCTCTTTGTCTTCACCGCTCTGTTCCATCATCGTCCTCTTTGTCTTCACCGCTCTGTTCCATTATCGTCCTCTTTGTCTTCACCGCTCTGTTCCATCGTCGTCCTCTTTGTCTCCACATTTCTGTTCCACCGTTGTCCTCATTTTCTCCACCGCTCTGTTCCATCATCGTCCTCTTTCTCTCCACATTTCTGTTCCATCGTCGTCCTCTTTGTCTCCACCACTCTGTTCCATCATTGTCCTTTTGTCCCCACCTTTCTGTTCCATCAGCAACCTCTTTGTACTCCAACCTTTCTTGCTGTCGTATTAACTTGCTGTGTTACAAGCTCTTTGGGATTTTATTGAATGAGTTGGTGTTTTCCTTTTGCACCAGCGAGCTGACAGCTATCACTGGGAGGAGTAAATAACACCCCAAAGAGGGCATACCCAGTTTCTAAAGGTCAAATGCTTAGATAGCATCAATAAATCTTCCTCAGATATTTGAATAAACATTGTTTGGAGTGTATACAACCTCAGATGCTTTGTATACCAATTTTAATATGAACTTTCAGAAGATAAAAAATATGGCAGAAAAATAAATGCTACAGTATAACAGTGAATTTAGATATTTCCAGTGAGAGCTTAATGTTTCAAAAGACATAGTGCAATCGTATTCTCAAAATGTGCAGCTATCAAATGTTCCCACTGGGAGGAGCCCATGTAACACGCGAAAAAAATTAGGCACGTTGGAGGCTGTTGGTGCTCAGTGCAGTCTGAAAAATCACTGACACATTCCCACTAAGCACAAATATCGAAACCACAAAAATATTGATTATATGGTTCCTCATCATGTAATCACATAGATATGCGCAATTGGTCACAGACCTTGTTACACAATTACACAAATACACTTGGCCGGCTTTAATTCTTTAATGGTGCCTAATGGTGGTGGTTTGCAAGACTGCAGATTTACTGCTGCAGAGTTTACTGATTCCTTGCTGGCACAGCTGAGTTCATGTAGCACAGCATTACTAAGCTGGAAGCACCATTAGAGTCATGTGCTGGCAGCAGGACTGAGAGTCTGCGGAGGATGAAGAATCAGGATGAAGAAGTAGGATGAAGGGGTGAAGAAGAGGTAGAATGAAGATGCAGGATGAAAAGGCAAAATGAAGAAGCAGGATGAAGTGGAGGATGAAAGGGAGGATAAAGAAGCAAGGGCAGGAAGAATGAGAAGATGAAGAGCAGAGTGAAGGGAAAGGATGAAGGGGCAGGAAGAATAAGAGGATGAAGAGCAGAGTGAAGGGAAAGGATGAAGGGGCAGAAAGAATGAGAGGATGAAGAGCAGAGTGAAGGGAAAGGATGAAGGGGCAGGAAGAATAAGAGGATGAAGAGCAGAGTGAAGGGAAAGGATGAAGTGGCAGGAAGAATAAGAGGATGAAGAGCAGAGTGAAGGGAAAGGATGAAGGGGCAGGAAGAATGAGAGGATGAAGAGCAGAGTGAAGGGAAAGGATGAAGAAGCATGATTATGATCCTCGGCCAGATTAGGGCTCGGGCCCAACCCCTGATGTCTCAAGATTCTAGGACAACCCTGATCTCCAGGAACCTCTGTGACCCTGTGTGTGCTGGTCTGGGATAGAGTAGGCAGGCACCGTGCTGTTCAGGAAGCATTTCTGTAGCTCTCCAGCCAATGACCTCTGGTCCTTCACCTGGTCTGCTGCATGACCTGAATGCTATTCTTTGTCCATTGATTGAATAACTCATTAATCAGGTTCTTGTTGTTTCGCAGTGCATGCAGGTACTGATCCAGTGCTAGCTTGCACTTGTTACAGTTTTCCCATTGGAATCTCAGCCTAGCTGAATTTATGCCTAATTACGTATTTGACTGCTGTATGCTTGTGAAATTGCTTCTGCATAAATACATTGTAAGCATGAATGTAAATTATGGGGATGAAATTGACACTGGGTGCATGGGAAAGACTCAATAAATAAGACCTGGAGATTCTCAGTATACAAACACAGCATCCGCTATCTACAACAATTCTTAAGGCAGTGGTTTCTGCTCTCTGTCCATTTAGAAAACAATAGATCCATATATTCACATCAACTTAGGCTGTAGCCCAGTTTCTTCTCCACAAAAATATAGAAAACACAGACAAAGGTGCTCCTGGTGACCATTCTTCTGTCTCATAGTGGAGTGAAAGAGGTTTGTACCTAGATAGGATAGAATGACTTCAGCAAGTATGTGAAAAGACTGCTGGAATTTCTAATGATCAGACAGAGCAGCAGGACACTTATGAGGTAAGAAGCTGCCTTTGATAAGAAGCGAGGCTCTTTATAATGAGGTGCAGAGCAACAGGA
The DNA here is from genome assembly GCF_023856365.1 of Brienomyrus brachyistius. NCBI lineage: Eukaryota > Metazoa > Chordata > Actinopteri > Osteoglossiformes > Mormyridae > Brienomyrus > Brienomyrus brachyistius. The sequence continues at coordinate 101,620 of NC_064552.1, read as the reverse complement.
TGCTTATAAGGGAAGAAGCTGCCTTTGATAAGAAGTGGGGCTCTTTATAATGATGTACAGAGCAGCAGCATACTTATAAGGGAAGAAGCTGCCTTTGATAAGAAGCGGGGCTCTTTATAATGAGGTGCAGAGCAGCAGCATACTTATGAGGTAAGAAGCTGCCTTTGATAAGAAGCGGGGCTCTTTATAATGAGGTGCAGAGCAGCAGGATGCTTATAAGGGAAGAAGCTGCCTTTGATAAACGAGGCTTTTTATAATGAGGTGCAGAGCAACAGGATGCTTATAAGGGAAGAAGCTGCCTTTGATAAGAAGCGGGGCTCTTTATAATGAGGTGCAGAGCAGCAGCATACTTATGAGGTAAGAAGCTGCCTTTGATAAGAAGCGGGGCTCTTTATAATGAGGCGCAGAGCAGCAGGATGCTTATAAGGGAAGAAGCTGCCTTTGATAAGAAGCGAGGCTCTTTATAATGAGGTGCAGAGCAACAGGATGCTTATAAGGGAAGAAGCTGCCTTTGATAAGAAGCGGGGCTCTTTATAATGAGGTGCAGAGCAACAGGATGCTTATAAGGGAAGAAGCTGCCTTTGATAAGAAGCGGGGCTCTTTATAATGAGGCGCAGAGCAGCAGGATGCTTATAAGGGAAGAAGCTGCCTTTGATAAGAAGCGAGGCTCTTTATAATGAGGTGCAGAGCAACAGGATGCTTATAAGGGAAGAAGCTGCCTTTGATAAGAAGCGGGGCTCTTTATAATGAGGTGCAGAGCAACAGGATGCTTATAAGGGAAGAAGCTGGCTTTGATAAGCAGCGGGGCTCTTTATAATGATGTACAGAGCAGCAGCATACTTAGGTAAGAAGCTGCCTTTGATAAGAAGCGGGGCTCTTTATAATGATGTACAGAGCAGCAGCATACTTAGGTAAGAAGCTGCCTTTGATAAGAAGCGGGGCTCTTTATAATGAGGTGCAGAGCAGCAGCATACTTATGAGGTAAGAAGCTGCCTTTGATAAGTAGCGGGGCTCTTTATAATGAGGTGCAGAGCAGCAGGATGCTTATAATGGAAGAAGCTGCCTTTGATAAGAAGCGGGGCTCTTTATAATGAGGTGCAGAGCAGCAGCATACTTATGAGGGAAGAAGCTGGCTTTGATAAGAAGCGGGGCTCTTTTTAATGAGGTGCAGAGCAGCTCATCCAACATACAATCACATGTACCTTTGTAAATATAAACACACAGAAATGCTAACATGCATGGATACATACAATCACATGTACCTTTGTAAACATAAACACACATAAATGCTAACATGCATGGATACATACAATCACATGTTCCTTTGTAAACATAAATACACAGAAATGCTAACGTGCATGGATACATACAATTACATGTACCTTTGTAAACATAAACACACAGAAATGCTAACATGTATGGATACATACAATAACACGTACCTTTGTAAACATAAATACACATAAATGCTAACATGCATGGGTACATACAATCACTTGTACCTTTGTAAACATAAACTCCCATGCACACAAACATATACATATACAATATTTACCTCAAATCAGCATCTATTTTAAAAACATCAAAGCAGTACAATTTGTATGCAGATGATTCCTAAGTTGTTGAAATCATGATTTACAATAGTTATTTTCTTATTCTCTGATGAGTGGTATAATTGATGAAAATGCACTGGAGGTACAACAGTGGAACACATATTTGTATCCCAAATACAAAACAACTGTTTTTTTTTCTTAAATAATTGCAATTGTTGAATTGCCAGGTTAGTTATACTTTACTTACTTACTGTTGCATTCTGTATCTAAAAGTGCAATTTCCAGGGTGTTCTCATTCATATCTATGTGCAGTGCTACAATACAGTGCTGGAAAATTTAGGAGACCTCAGCACAATTTTTTGTTTCACTCATTTCTCAATTTATGGGTGTGCATCTGTGCATAATATATATGTTTTTGCAAGTTGCAGCCTAATTCTTCTCCATTTCTCATTAATGAAGTGCTTCTTCCTTCCTTTATGAGGCTTCAGTCCTGCATCCACGAGCCTGATACAAACTACCCTGTCCTAGCAGCCCAATCCACACCTGCACTTAATCTTTCCCATTCTTTTTGAAGGTTGCATGGTGTCATCCTCCGCTGTTGGATGGTCATCTCTGCCATCTGAAAGTCTCTGCCCCCCTCTCCCTGACGGGTTTTTGGTCGTTCACAGTGTCTTGTTTCACCTTGATCTTGTGCACCGCTGTCTTTTTGAGCCTGGAAGCAGCCTGCTGTGTTGCCTTCTGCCAGAAGAACCAGAATTAAACCAGGAATTAAAAATGCAGATTTAGAAAAAAATGAGTGTTCTCAATCATATGCAAAATATACTGAAAATCTAAGATCCATGCTGATTCCTGCTTTGAAACAGGTATTCATGTCTAATGATGCAGATAGGTGAGGTATATGCCTAATCTTCACCAAATGTTCACCTAATGTTCACTCAGTGTTCACCAAATGTTCAGCAGAACACCAGGAAGTATTAAAGCTGAAATTCTCACATTTAATTAACTTGCCGATTCAGCAAGTGTTATGCACATGGATGTGGTTTGTTATGAGAAGGATCTGGAGACAGACTACTTAGGTGTGCTATGTGTGCAGGCAGTCAGTCAGTTATGTTAAAGACAGTTACCTATGGGAGTGTCTCGGGAGATTAGGACTTTCTATAGATGGCCAGCTCTGGGGACACGCCGGGTTACAAGCATTAGTTGTTTCACACTCTTGGTTCGTAATAGCACATTAATCATTAGGGCTGACATTCAGTTATCAGCAGTCATCAGGCCTGACATTCAAGCAATTCCTGCTTCATCATCTGCCTACTGTACATGGGGACACATTCAGACACATGCCACCCTGAGAGGAAGGCTTGCTGTAGAGAAGATCTGACCACAAAGGAGGCATCATAATTTAACACTAGACAAAAAATTATAGGGATATTTCGAGTTTCTGATATTTCGAGTACAAGAGCACTTCTGCTTGTTATGTCCAGTTACAACCTGTATCATTATCAAACCCAGATAATTACAATATAGCTAGGAATGGTACTCAGAACTGTCTACTACCCTATACTACCCTGCCTGCCTGATTATATCACCTTCAGACAAAGTGCACTGAAAGCATTTAATTAAAGTCAGCCTTTAGTCAGACCCCTGACAGTCCCAGGTCACTGCAGTGTTCAAGGCAATTTGCTGTCAGTGTTGTCGTCTGTCAGTTTTCACCCCCCTCTGCAATTCTCTTCAATGCTGTGCAGAGCACCAATCCGTCATGCCTTGCCTTATAAACATAAAACTGCTTGGTTCATATAAGGCCATCATACATTTTTCTTATATCAGTTATATTTGACAACACATAATGTCTTTACAAGATGGTGCTGTGGGGATGCTGGACTCTCTCCTAGCTGTAGATACTTCCATAACGCATTATAATGATTAGTATAAGTCATTTTAATGCATTATGTAGGTATTTATAGTGCATTATAGATAAAAGCTTCATATGACATTCATAATGCATAATTAACATGGCTATAATTTGTTATGCCCTTTTAAAAATAGTTATAGCCGTGTTTATAATAGTTTATGAATGCATTATAATGCATTATGAAGGTATCTATAATGCATTATACATGCGTGCTTTAAGTGTTACCTTTTTTCAGGTCATTTTTAGCAGTATCAGTTAATTTAGCCAAGAGGAAAATTAACTTTAACAGGGAAATATATTTTCTTTGCATATATATTTTTTATTTGTATCAATATGATGCAGAGCACAGTAAATATGCACACATAGAGAACATAACAAGCACACATCCACTTCTAAACATACTCACATTCGTTCTCAGGATCCTTATGAATAGATCATAAGAAATCTCTGCTTGATCTTTTTTTTCTGCAGTGGGAACAACATACATTTTTGGACGTGATGGTGGGGTGATCGTGTACACCTGGCCACCCAACGAGCGACCCAGCACCCGCTCTGATCGGCTGGCCATGGGCTTCAGCACACAGGTGAAGGAAGCGGTTCTGATGCGTGTGGAGAGCTCATCAGGCCTGGGGGACTTCCTGCAGCTGCACATCGTGAGTCTGAGCACAGATTGTGATGTGGATGGACATGGTGCTGGTGATGGTGATGGGGATGGACATGGTGCTGGTGATGGGGATGGACATGGTGCTGGTGATGGGGATGGGGATGGACATGGTGCTGGTGATGGGGATGGACATGGTGCTGGTGATGGGGATGGACATGGTGCTGGTGTTGGAGCTGGTGATGGGGATGGACATGGTGCTGGTGATGGGGTTGGACATGGTGCTGGTGATGGGAATGGTGATAACAACTACATGTTCAGTCAAGGTGTTTTATCGTCATGTATACCTAGTACAATGGAATTCTTACTTGGGTGTCTACTACGGACTATAATACCAAATTCATTTAAAACGTATGGCAGCCAATAATAAATATCAAATGACAAAATTACACCCCCACAGGCAAACATTCTGCACTAAAGTATGAGTATCTCTGGAAATTCAGATCAAAGTGGAATGGCTAGCCGGCACAGACTTTACATAAATCACACATAATGGTAGTTTAAAAGCAGTTATCATGAATACCAAATATTTTAACTACATTATACTGTGATGCCTTATTTTTTAAATACACTGATAATCTAACTGGAAACCAGTAGTACCAGTTGCAGTAACAGTATGAGTAGTCGTAAGAAAACTTTGAAGTTCCCACTGTGCTAATCAGCCAGCTTCTAAAAAACAAAGATTTGTGATAAGCTGTTACAGCACAATTCATCACAAAGAAGCATTCTACTTAGTTACTAGCTTAGTACTCTGCAGAAGCACACACATTGCCCCCCCCCCCTTGCTCATACTCATAAAATACACAACTGTACAAACCACAGATGCACATTGCCTGTCTTTTATGTCTGTGCCGTATATCATCGTCTATACTTGTAAGTTTTCACTGTCTGACACCCCACACCCCCTATAAATTTATACACCCCCAGAGTGTGTGTAGAATATTTATAAGTGAACCTTTCATATCAACTGAGCTAAAGTATTAGACTTGGAACCTGTATACATCAGAGACATGACGTACAGTGACAGTAACATTCTAAATAAACTGAAGCTGCTCTCATTGCAGCTTATTTTACAAGTGAATGTTGCAACATTTTCCTTTTGTGATTTCAGAAAGCTTTCTGGAAATTGTTAAAGGCTTACGCTCGTATCTTCCAAGGAGAGAAAAAAAATGTAAAATGAAAGGAACAGTTGATTACATTATCAGATTGCTTTTAGGATTTAGACAATTTCCATTCCTCTGTATATGCTGCTATACTTAATCACAAACTATGCATCTTCCGTGATATTTTATCAAGTACAGGTTAGTGGTGGGCCTGGAGCCTAGATTAGTCAAAAAAGTGGAAAACCTTACAAGCTGGTTCAAAAGTGTAACACATGAAGTAGCAAGTGATGACAAGTCAGAAGGAGCCAGCTGGCCTTATTCATGAGACAAATATTTAATTTTAGCCCACAAGCTTGTCAAGTGTCATCTGTCTTCTGATTCATGGATTCTGCTGTTTTCCTGCTGTTTTCCTTTTATAAAATTAAGTTTCCACAAGGGGAAATTAAATTTTTATAAAAATCTATGACTCCAGTCAAAAAACTAAAAAGCCAAATGTGTTGTATTATGTTTGATTACCTATGGTTAAGGTTAGGGCTGGATGGGGGTTAGGGTTATCATTGTTGGGATTAGGGTTATGCCCATAGAAATGCATGGAGAATCTCCTCAATGATACAGATGCCTAATCTGTGTGTGTGTCTGGGTGCAGGTGCATTCGTGTATAATGATTGTGTGTGTGTTATCAACTGGCAAATGGGAGCAGGACATCAACACTGTTTATCTTAGTAGAATCCAAACTCTTGGCAAATCAAGGAATTATTTTTCCTGTTTCCCATGGCCATGAAAACTTGTGTTAAAGTGTCATCCTTTGAATGAATCTCTTATGTATAATCAAACAAACAGTTCCATCAAATGCAAGTATTTCTCATGTATTTCCCATGTCTCTAATTATATTTCAACAGATTTTTCTATATATAGTACTTATCTACTAGAGGCTAAACCTAGGCTTGCTGCTTTTTAGAAATATTTTTGCAGAATAATTAGGTGTGATGGCTTGAGTGTGAACATTTTATTTTCTCCGTTAATTAAACCCAGTGGAATCATTGCGGTTATCTTCTTGAAATATCAGACTGGATTTAAAGCAGATGGTATAACATGAATGGGTCACTTTGTACCATGTGATTTATTTTATCATCATAAAATAAAAGAAATGTATCAATTTAGGTGATAAAAATAATTATTGTCATATAAAGCAATCATGCAATCATGACTATTGGGGGCCACCTGCCAAAACCTCTTCCAGAAAAAGTCATAAAAATCACAGAAAATCACACAGAAACCCTAGATATCGAGTGAATATTAATGGTTGGCTGATCGGCTGTATCAGGACCTCAGCATCAGCAGACCATTTGTCAGTGACGTCATTCCTTCATCTGCTTGTCAGCTTGGCTGGCCTTTCCCAATGTTAGTATGTAAATATAAAGCCAGCTGGAGACCAGTAACAACACGTCATTTTGGTGATCAATTGCCCACATGACCATGTTGTTTTTGTACCAGCTTGCAAAAGCGTAATTGTTTCATTAGTTCATTAGGGAAAAACGGGTAGAACAAGCCTCAAACTGTGCTTGAGGTATTGACTTATATCGACCGTACTGGGAGTTATTGGACTGTTTATTGGCATGTTTTTTGTAAATGTGATACCATGAGACCAGTATCAGGGCTAAAGTGCAATTTTCAAAATAAGTCTGTTTAGAGGAGAAGCATCATGGCCATTTGAGTCTCTTTCCACCTTCAGTGAGGACAAAAGAAAGAGCTGGCAAGGCAGATATCTCTGTTTCCATTTTTATAATAACATAATATAACGACTCTTAAACCACAGAGGTGCCAGATCTCTTATATTAACTTTATTTTTGGCTACAGAAACAGCTCAGCTTAGCCTTTCGGTGTATGTATGTTAGGGTGTGAGTACAACTCAGTATGTGTGCCAGTTCTGTGGCTGTGTGTGTATTCTGCAGGTGTGCCACTACTCTGTGGGCGTGCCTCTACTCTGTGGGCGTGCCTCTACTCTGTGGGCGTGCCTCTACTCTGTGGGCGTGCCTCTACTCTGTGGGCGTGCCTCTACTCTGTGGGCGTGCCTCTACTCAGTGGGTGTGGCTCTACTCTGTGGGCGTGCCTCTACTCAATGGGCGTGCCTCTACTCAGTGCGTGTGGCTCTACTCTGCGAGCATGCCCCTACTCAGTGGACATATCTCTACTCTGCAGGCATGCCACTACTCAATGGGGGTGTGTTCACTCAGTGGGTGTGTCTCTACTCAGTGGGCGTGTCTCTACTTTGTGGACATGTGTCTATTCTGTTGGCATACCCCTGCTGTTTAGGTGCATCTCTATTCTGTGGGTGTGTCTCTACAATGTCTATACTGAATAGAATAGAATAGAATAGAATAGAATAGAATAGAATAGAATAGAATAGATGCGAAGTGAAGCAAAGCTTTATTGTCATTGTGTAATAAATACACAACAAAACTAGGAGTGCTGCTCCTTTTCAGTGCAATAAAAAGAAAAGAGAAAAAATAACAATAGTCTGTTGGTGTGTCTACTCTCTGTGGATGCATCTCTACTCAGTGGTATGTTTAACCTCTGTGGATGCATCTCTACTCGGTGGGTATGTTTAACCTCTGTGGATGCATCTCTACTCGGTGGGTATGTTTAATCTCTGTGGATGCATCTCTACTCAGTGGTATGTTTAACCTCTGTGGATGCATCTCTGCTCGGTGGGTATGTCTACTCTCTGTGGATGCATCTCTGCTCGGTGGGTATGTCTACTGTCTGTGGATACATCTCTACTCGGTGGATATGTTTAATCTCTGTGGATGCATCTCTACTTGGTGGGTATGTCTACTCTCTGTGGGTTCCTCTCTATTCAGTGGGTGTGTCTACTCACTGTGGATGCATCTCCACTCGGTGGGTGTGTCTACTCTCTGTGGGTTCCTCTCTACTCGGTGGGTGTGTCTACTCTCTGTGGGTGCCTCTCTACTCGGTGGGTGTGTCTACTCTCTGTGGGTTCCACTCTATTCGGTGGGTGTGTCTACTCACTGTGGATGCATCTCCACTCGGTGGGTGTGTCTACTCTCTGTGGGTTCCTCTCTATTCGGTGGGTGTGTCTACTCACTGTGGGTGCCTCTCTACTCGGTGGGTGTGTCTACTCACTGTGGATGCATCTCCACTCGGTGGGTGTGTCTACTCACTGTGGATGCATCTCCACTCGGTGGGTGTGTCTACTCACTGTGGGTGCCTCTCTACTCGGTGGGTGTGTCTACTCTCTGTGGGTGCCTCTCTACTCGGTGGGTGTGTCTACTCACTGTGGGTGCCTCTCTACTCGGTGGATTTGTCTCTGCTTTGCAGGTGTCTTGTATCTGTGGATATCACACAATTGAGCTGACTGACCACAAGTAAGGGCTGTTTTTTTTACATACTTTACTAACATGCTCCTGCATCGTCGCATGTGCAGTGTGCATACACAGGTATGCACAGCAGCACACAAACATGCAAAGGATAAAAAAGGTTACAATGTGAAAGATCATTGTGTACATCAAAATATTTTAAGAAATCTATGTCATAATAGTTAGTTACAATATTCATCAGCTAATTGCTGTAATGATGGACGAAATTTGCTAATTATTACAGTGGGACCCCGTGTTTAAGAATTCCAGAAATAGTTTGTAAGTTGTAAACCATGCGCCAAGAGTACTATAAACTGGTAAGCACTCACAAAAGGATGAGATATTTTAAAACTACTTTTTTCTCATTATACTGTAGGTTATGTACAGGTACATTTTCATTGTAAAATCTGTAAGAAAAGTTTTCAAAATTCTTTATTTGTCACATACACTGTTATAAAAGTATAACATTAGTGAAATGTACGCTGACTCGGCCCTGAGACTGTGCAATGAAGATGAACAAGTTTGAGTTAAAGATAAATATTATAGGGCTAATATTGAGGCAGTAAAGATACAGGGGAAATATATGTATATCTAGGAAAATATATATATCTGTGTGTGTTTGTGCGTGTGCGCGCGCATGTGTGTGTGTGTGTGTGTGTGTGTGTGTATAAACACAAAATGAACAGGATAAAACACGAAGAGCACATACTAAACACATCTAAGCACATTTATCAAAACGGTAATTTGTAATATAAGAAAATAAATGTATCCAAACAATGTGTAAAGTTACAAAAAAACCAATGACACCTTTTTCATAAACCCAGACACTGCGCCAACACTAGACTATGCCATGCGCTCCATTGTTATTTTTATTATTACTCCGTATTCGTTACTAAATAAATTTTGTTCGTAAATCACAAACTTTTAGGTTGTAACATTTGTAGAACTATTGCATAACTTTTTGGTGAGCAATGGCTACCAAAATGATATAAAGTTCAGTGTATTACCTGATATTTTCACTAAAAAGCACTATGACCAGCAAACGATGCTATGGCAGCACATGTGAGGCTGAGACTGAAGCGTTGTTTCCACCGAGAGACGTGCCGCGTGACTCATTATCTTAGCTTGACATTCACGGTTTGACTTCTGAGATTCAGATTGAGTTCTAGGTATTTTTTTTTTCGAACTGGTTGGTGTGACTTTTAAGGAGTTCGAGTACTGAGGTATCACTGTATGTGTATATATATATATCCATTCAATACATCCGGAATAGTAGACATTGTTCTACTTTGTCCATTCAGGGGTATAAAAAGCATATTTTCCATTGATGTGTCTTCCTTGATACATGATATTTTCCATTGCTATATTTTTTTCTTGAGAATTAGGCTAAAAGTGATATACCCTTTCATTTAAGAGATTACAGTACTGTATAATGATGTATAATGTACTATTTTGTATTATTTGACTGTTTGTAAATTTGGTAATGTCTATCTGTGCATAGGTTGACTGTATCCTAAAAGAACTTTTGCCATGCAGCTAAGATCATTAAAATAGGTAGCCCAAATATGTAAAGTTCTAAAAGCATTTTTCACATTTTTTTCCTTTTAGGAAAAGGGAAACATTGGTGTGATCTTCAATGTTGGCACTGATGACATCTCCATCAAAGAAACAAGCAAATTTGTGAACGACGGGAAGTACCACATCGTGCGCTTCACCAGGAGTGGCGGCAATGCTACCTTGCAGCTAGATGAGCTGCCTGTGATGGAGCATTACCCCACAGGTGAGTCTCCACCCAGACAAGTACTACATGAATGAATGTCGAGGAAATGTGCTACCTATCTGCAGAGAAGTGCTTCTGTAAAGTGTGAAAACGTTCACACAGGTGAACAGCTTACTTGTCTATTTAAAGGGCTTAAAGGCTTTGACAAAATCTTTGACTCACTTGAAAGTAATTACTGTTTTGAGACAGAGATGTTTTGTGGCAGAGCTAAGAGTTTTTGTGCAAACAATACAGAAGTATATTTTGTGCTTCTCTCTGACACTTACCATCAACTCTCATAATAAAATTAATTCATAGAATTGACTAACTCAACTAAAATACAAATTTGATCAAGATGAAAATAAAATGTTTTCATAAACATGCATTTATTTGTGCCTTTCCTGAGTCTCTGTATATGGGGGTACATTATTTTGAAAACAAATTTGTAAATAAAATGTCCCCTAAAGTAGAAGATCAAAGTATGATTATGCTAGGAAAAATTGGACAGGTTGAAGAAATATTTTTATTTTTGGCTGTAGTAATTCTGAAAGGAAAAATACTCTCAACTTTGAATTCCATCTTTCCATCTTCCTCTAGCTAGTAAAAGTTCTTAATCAAGCTGGAGCCTCTCCTGAGAATGGGGCAGGGAACAGCCAGGACAGGATGCTGGGAATGGGGCAGGGTACACCCAGGACAGGATGCTGGGAATGGGGCAGGGAACACCCAGGACAGGATGCTGGGAATGGGGCAGGGAACACCCAGGACAGGATGCTGGGAATGGGGCAGGGAACAGCCAGGACAGGATGCTGGGAATGAGGCAGGGAACAGCCAGGACAGGATGCTGGGAATGGGGCAGGGAACAGCCAGGGTAGGATGCTGGGAATGGGGCAGGGAACACCCAGGACAGGATGCTGGGAATGGGGCAGGGAACAGCCAGGGTAGGATGCTGGGAATGGGGCAGGGAACGGCCAGGGTAGGATGCTGGGAATGAGGCAGGGTACACCCAGGACAGGATGCTGGGAATGGGACAGGGAACGGCCAGGGTAGGATGCTGGGAATGAGGCAGGGAACGGCCAGGGTAGGATGCTGGGAATGAGGCAGGGTACACCCAGGACAGGATGCTGGGAATGATGCAGGGAACACCCAGGACAGGATGCTGGGAATGGGGCAGGGAACGGCCAGGACAGGATGCTGAGAATGGGGCAGGGAACGGCCAGGACAGGATGCTGGGAATGGGGCAGGGAACACCCAGGACAGGATGCTGGGAATGGGGCAGGGTACACCCAGGACAGGATGCTGGGAATGAGGCAGGGTACACCCAGGACAGGATGCTGGGAATGGGACAGGGAACGGCCAGGACAGGATGCTGGGAATGATGCAGGGAACACCCAGGACAGGATGCTGGGAATGGGGCAGGGAACGGCCAGGACAGGATGCTGAGAATGGGGCAGGGAACAGCCAGGACAGGATGCTGGGAATGGGGCAGGGAACACCCAGGACAGGATGCTGGGGATGGGGCAGGGAACACCCAGGACAGGATGCTGGGAATGGGGCAGGGAACAGCCAGGACAGGATGCTGGGAATGGGGCAGGGAACACCCAGGACAGGATGCTGGGAATGGGGCAGGGAACAGCCAGGGTAGGATGCTGGGAATGAGGCAGGGTACACCCAGGACAGGATGCCCATTCATTAATAATTATATTGCAATTATAACACATGATTTACATGACAATATATAGAGAACTCACCAAATACTGACTGCGGGGAGAAACAATAGAATAAAGCTGGAGTGCAAATTATCTAAGGTGCATGTGAACTGTCACATGGACAAGTTATGAATTCTGCCGCCTCCATGGCCTTTTAGACCATCTAGTCGAACCTAAATAAGCCTACATGACAATTCAGACAACTGAATTATACCCACATAATTCTGTGCATGGCTTCATATCAACCTGACTCACAGACATATATCAGTACTTCAGTAACGGAGGAAAAGCATTCCACACACACACACACACACCGCTGTTGTTCTGATTCCAAATCCAAGGAATAACACCCACAGTGCTGTTTACATAAGCAGACATAACATTGAAACAGAGACTAGAACAGCTTGTGTGTGCAGGGAACATTTTAGTCAGAAAGGATAGATCTGTGTAAAATATATGTGTAAAAATATAAAATATAAGTGCAGCTTCAGCTGTTATCATTCAGGGTAATTTTGTTCAAAGATAAACTCAGATCTTCCAGGCAAGTTACTTCTTCCTCATTAGTCTACATTAGTCTTTGGAATCAGATTGTTTTAAAACCCTGTTGTTTGTTTTTCTTTACTGTTTATATTTGGCGTCACCCATGTAATTTATGGAATCAAGGTTATTTCCTTTCTCGCCTCTTTCTCTTTCCCTGTATTTACATGTAGATGTTCAACAGAGTCAGTGCTGCAATTCTAATCTGAAACTGATTATTATGAAGCCCCTGAAGGGACCTGTACAAACAAATAAAATGCTCTTACTTTCACCTGTGCACGAGATACTTTGTGCGCACGACTGACTTTCGTCTGCACACGGATATAGCAAGAGCATTTTACTTGTTTGCACAGGTCCCTTCAGGGGCTTCGTAAGAATCAGTTTCAGATTAGAATTACGTTTTTCACAAATACATGTTTAAATTGAATTTTCTTTGTTTCAGTTTTTGTCAAAGCCAAAGGAGCCTCTTTAATTCTTAGTTTAGCTCTCAGTGTTTTCTGTCTAAGTTACTCTTTCAACCAGCTAACAAGTTGAATCTCCCTTTTTCTCATAACGATGAATGGCCTGTGAGAATGTCTGTGAATGGAAACGTGCTTTCCCCATTATAAACAAAAAAGGGTGGAATGCATTTTGAGATACAATAAATATCAAGAGCGATTTACACAAAATAGAATAAAGTTTTTTCCAAAAAAAAACTTAAAAAGGTACCTTGAAGGCGCTTCTTTGAAGGTGGTTTTTGTTTTTTTTTATACCTCAAGTTTATTAACATAGATATTGGTTTAACTTACTAATATTTTATTAATATAGGATTAATTTTGTTAATAAAATAATTAAAAATAGGTGTTTGAGTGAAAAGTTTGATAAGAGAAATGTTGTAGATGGAATTTTTTAAATTTTCAAAACAGAAAACAACATGTGGTAATTGTATAGTTTAAGGATTAAGTATTATGACTTAACATTTGATCTTACATATTTTAACCAATGAAATGTCTCTTTAAACTTTAAAGGCAACATTGATAACGAACGCCTGGCGATTGCTAGACAGCGAATCCCATATCGACTCGGTCGAGTAGTTGATGAATGGCTACTCGACAAAGGTAAAAACGCATTAAAATTTTAAATAAAATTAATTTGAACATAAAAGAGTCAAAGTTTGCATCATCGATAAACCTCCAAAATAAATTATGAGTAAAATTAGACAATAAAAATGGAAATCAAAATGTAGTTTGAAATACTGGCACTTTGTTGTAACATTGTGCTAAATTGTAATGATGCACTGTATGTTAAATATGATTCCATATAAAGTTCAGGTTAAAGGGACTGTAAGTAAATGCAAACCTAAGTAAAGCAAGTACAACTATACATAAGTGTGCAGACACACACACACACACACGTGTGTGTGTGTGTATGCACATATGTGCATTCTTTTCTTAATTTTTTTTAATCCTGTTAAACACAATTTGACATACAGCTTTTATGCATTTATGTGCTGTTTTTGTGTTTATTATTTATTATGAATTGTGGGAAAACCACACATTTGAAAATTTGTAACAGTCACATATAGAATGGAAAATATGTACGGTATTGACTAAAGAAACAAAGTCCCTTTAACACCAATTTAAATACATTATGGAAATTACTGACAATTAAGAGGACAGTTAAGACATATTTGAGTACATACACATTAATATTATTAGTGCATGTCTCTCTGTGTGTGCTAAAGTAATCTTTGAACTGGAATTACCAGTGTTTCATGATGAAGGTGATTGTTCATGAGCAGCATCATCACTCAGCTATTTTGTTCTATGTCACCATGACTCCATTTCATTCATCACCATAGAAACACAGGACTTGTGTTTTGTGATGTCACAGTGATGTGTGATGTCACCAGTTTGCTGTCATTATTTTACACAGACAGTTTGTTGTAGTTTATGAAATTTACACGTTATTTTACTTTGATATATTTTTATATATACACAGTCTGGAGGAAGTTATAGTCATCAACACAGACCACCAAAAGCCTTAGCTGATTAGTTTTATGGTGTGAAATCTTTATTAATATTCATTTTAAACTGAAACAAATTCTACTGCAAGCCAGTGAAATAATTTCAGAAAGGTGGAACTGCATTCAAATAAAAGCATGCTTATACTACCGTTCAAAAAGGTTTCAATAATTGAGTTAATAAATGTAACCCTATTTTGTTTTTGGTGTATCTAAATGTACACATACTCTCGAAGGCATCACAGAGGTGAAGCCCATATTTGCATAATGTGAAGCTTTAGCTTATCCCTTATTTATTAGCCAGCATTTCACAGGCATCTCATCATTAATAAGGTGATAAATGACTGTTGTCAACAGCAATGGTTACTTTATCATTCCCATTATACGAATAACAAAAATCCTCTACTGCCATGATTATGTTTTTTTCCAGATCCATCATTTAAAACTGAAATTCATACCTCCTACCTCTATGTGGCGATATATTGCAGGGCGACAGCTCACCATCTTTAACAGTCAGAGCACCATAAAAGTGGGAGGCCTGGACCGTGACCGCCCATTCCAGGGCCAACTTTCAGGCATGTACTACAATGGCCTCAAGGTGTTCAGCATGGCAGCTGAGGGAGACTCCAACATCAGGGTTCAGGGCAGTGTACGGCTCGTGGGAGACTCACCGGCCTCCAACACACCCCAGTCCAGCGCTGCAGGAAACCGCTCAGACAGCCACCCCTCACTCACCGGGATGAGCACAACGACCGCCACCAACCGGAGGAACCAGCCCGCCCCGCGAGACCCCCAGCAGGTCAGATTGGCTTTCCTTACAGTCCGCATGCCTCTGACCTTCTCTTGACTATCAAAGACCCCCAGTAGGTCAGATTTGCCTTCCTTACGGTCCGCATGCCTCTGACCTTCTCTTGACCATCAGAGATCCCCAGCAGATCAGGTTGGCTTCCCTTACAGTCCGCATGCCTCTGACCTTTTGTTGACCATCAGAGACCCCCAGCAGATCAGGTTGGATTTCCTTACAGTCCGCATGCCTCTGACCTTCTCTTGATCTTCAGAGACCCCCAGTAGGTCAGATTTGCCTTCCTTATGGTCCGCATGCCTCTGACCTTCTTTTGACTATCGGAGACTCCCAGCAGATCAGGTTGGCTTTCCTTACAGTCCACATCCCTCTGACCTTGACTATCAGAGACCCCCAGTAGGTCAGATTTGCCTTCCTTACAGGCTGCATACCTCTGACCTTCTCATGACTCTGAGCTTTGACTCGTATCTGAATCAGTGACATTGTTAGCATGGCGAGAGCCCGCTACCTGCTTTTTACATTGCCTCAACCTGTCTTATGTTGTTACCCTTATAATATATCAGTGTGTAAGTGCAGGCTTGTCATCTGTGGATATTGAGAACTTCTAAATAAATCCTCTAATTTTAAGTTTTTTAGATAACATGTGTTCATGAAGGTCTCTTCCAGATATCCCAGTTTCCACCCTCAGTCCAAAAACATTTGTTTAGGTTAATCATTTAAAGTGTAGCATTGTGAGAATGTGTGACTTGCTGTAGTCCAGCATTCCTTCCAAAGTCCCCATCCGTATGCCCTGTGCTTCCTGAAATGGGCAGGAGACCTGCCATGACCCGGAATTGAATAAGCAGATGAAAGATGGATGGATGGATGGATGGATGGATGGATGGATGGATGGATGGATGGATATTACATAAGAACAACTAATGTTCTTGTGCGGAAAACTGGTCGTCCTTATCGGCAATCATGGCAGTGGAGTAATTCTTGTAGTTATTGATTACATTGCTAATTGTGTCTCAGGAATTCTTGCCCACTCATTAATCCAGAAGTGCTTCGATTCTGTGGAATTTGAGGATTTATGAGCATTAACTACTCATTTAACATCTTAACACAAAGTAAGTCTGGACTATACTTACTATGGGACCTTTTACAGAATAAAAGATATGGAAAGGAATAGATCAATAGGATAGAGTCCATGATATATACTGTAAATGCACTTAGGTGAACTGGGCCCGTATTATTTGATCATGTGTGTCCTGTGATGGCCCAGTGCTGTCTGGGATAGATTCTGACACGAAATGATGCTTTATTTGCACAAGTGGAAGTACATTGGAATGCTTCTTTTTGCAAATCCTATCCTATTCTCCTTTGAGAGATATACACACATGTATACAGTTTAGAGTGAAACTCGCACTCCAAATCTGGCTCAAGGGCCAAAGAGAAATGTGACTGTTCTGCTGAGGATGAGATTTGAACTGGTGACCTTCTAATCACAGGCACAAAAACCTAAGCCACTTCCCCCCATAGAACTTTTTTCATGAGTATGGATGGATGGATGGATGGATGGATGGATGGAAGGAAGAATAGAAGGAAGTTGGATGTACTTTTACAAACAAATTATTGTGAAGAATTCAGAGACAAGTATGAATAGTCCCCAGTAATGATATCAGTCTATGCTAATTTTACGTCTGCAGTTTTGTATATGTTTGTCATCATAAATACTTATTTCTTACTGGTTTCCTCATGAAAAAGCTCTAAAATCGTGAGTGTTGATTTCCTTTTGTTTGTACATCTCACCCATTTAATTGTCTCTTATGACCATGTGCTAGACATCGATGCGAGACAGAAAAGGATTTTACTTGTCACTGTCTGTGTAAATGTCACACTCTGTGCGATCTCCAGCATGAGCATTTTATATATATTTTGCATGAACTCTGGACATACTAAGCATTGTACATTTATTTTGAGTGTCTCATAAAGAGCTTGCAGTATATGGTCTGGGTTAAGCTTGTAAGAGTCTTAGGTAGTGTTGGGCGGTACACAGTTTCATACCAAAAACCATTTCTTATTGTTGTCATGTACCGCGAAAGATCAGAAACGGAAGATACAGCTGACACTGGAGTTGAAAATAATGAGACACTGGGGTTGTTAAGATTCTCAGATACTAATCGATATTCAAAATTTGTATCTGATTAGATACTCATTTTCACTATTAGTGATACTAACAGTGCAGTTTTTGCCACACTTCACATAGCACCACTACAGCACAGGCGCGCGTGCACCCACACACACACACACACACACACATACTCATGCAGCCCCTCCACTCCTCTCAAAAGCCGCTGAACGCATTTGTGCTGGTTAACACACACATACCGAGTTACTCAAACATGGCATGTGCTGCAGTTGAAGGCACTTCGCAAGCTGCTTTAGTAAAAAAAACAACGCAAAAGTGCTGTTTGGAAGTATTTTGCAGACGAGCATGGAAAGGCTAAGGATGTCGATAAACCTCTATGCAAACAGTGCTACAAAGTCAAGTAGTACGTCAAACCTCGCGAAGCATCTTAAAGACCGACATCCTAGCCGTTATGAGAAATTTCACAAAGTGAGTAAAGCTCGCGTTCCAGCAACACTAAACCATTAAACACTTATCAAAAATGTTAGTTTGGCCGGCGCACACCTTAACATTAGCTATATATCTATAGGCAGTTAGCCGACAAACACGTTAGCCGTATGTTATCATTAAGGTAGCGGATAAGCGTAATGGCTAATGATAAAATAATATAGTTAATGTGGGAACAATGCAAAAACGTAACACAAAAAAATCCTGTAAAATGTGGTAAACGCCCAGTCATATTTCTTTTTTAAAATCCACTATATACCGTGAAACCAATATAACTTTAAAAAATACCACAATATAAATTTTTGGTCATACTGCCCAGCTCTAGTCTTAGGCTATTTAAAATACTTTTCCATTTGAGTCCATAAAGTAACTTGGAGAAACCGGTTGCTTTTCAAGCTACTCTTAAACGTAGTTAAGCTACAGCTAAACTACTCTTTTAATAGGATACATAACTACACTACAAGCTCCAAAGAAAATGTAGTTGAGTACAGTACATTGAAGCTACTCTTTTAATAAGGTACATAACTACAGTAGGGGGCGCATGGTGGTGCAGTGGTTAGCACTGTTGCCTCACACCTCTGGGACCCGGGTTCGAGACTCCGCCTGGGTCACATGTATGCGGAGTTTGCATGTTCTCCCCATGTCGTCGTGGGGTTTCCTCCGGGTACTCCGGTTTCCCCTCACAGTCCAAAAACATGCTGAGGCTAATTGGAGTTGCTAAATTGCCCGTAGGTGTGAATGGTGTGTGAGTGTGCCCTGCGATGGGCTGGCCCCCCATCACGGGTTGTTCCCTGCCTCGTGCCCATTGCTTCCGGGATAGGCTCCAGACCCCCCGTGACCCAGTAGGATAAGCGGTTTGGAAAATGGATGGATGGGTAATTACAGTACAAGCTCAGAGGAAATGTGGCTGATTACAAGGAAGCTACTCTTTTAATAAGGTGCATAAGTACACTACAGGCTCCAGAGAAAATGTAGCTGAGTACACTAAAGCTACTCCAAGTGGCAATACTAAGTATTTGTGTTGTACGCTACTCTTAAAAAAAACTGAATACAAAACTGTGGTACACAATGTTAAAAGTAATATGAAAATCTATATTTTTTATGAAAGGTATTCCATAACAATCACAATATGATTTCAAAAAGGTTTACTTTATTTGTAAACCAAGAGTAGATCTGCACAGGCTCCAGTGTGCAGAAGAATTGTTACGGCAAAATAAAAAAATGACAGATAGAGATCTGTGCAAAAACAAAAATGCTCCCATGCAATTTGATGAAACAAAAAGATCTCAGATTGGTTTCCTATCAAAAAATGTCTTTTTCCAACTCTGTAGTAGCCACACCCACAGTATTGAAGCATGAATTCCTGAAAGTGAAACAAAGACATCAATCAAGTCAGCATTTTCTGCATTTAGGTCAGCTAATTAAATAACGTCCAACAATAGGCCAACAGATAGCTGCTGTTAACATTAACTAAAGTTGTAACAGTCCGCATATTTGTCATGTACCATTTGGTGCATCATTTTCAGTTTAGTACACACAATGTAGTGAAAGAATATATTTATTCCACATGTAAGTTTTAGGTGGAAGTTTCAAAGTCATAAGTGTAACCATGGATTCGTACATCTAGCTCTGCTTCTCCAAGTCCAATTTCAGACATTCAGCTGCCTGGTGCGTGATGTGATGCATTTGCACAATTGACATCGAGGGTGCTGTAGCCATCCACACGTCCTGTGAATTCAACATCAATCAGAAATGATAGACTTGGAAATGGAAAGTACCAGTCTTTGCAAAGAAAAAAAACTGTAATATTTTGCTACATAACACGACTACTTGCGAAAAAAGTAGTTAGTTAATGGAAATATCCAAAATATCAGCAAGACTAAGAAGATGGTCATCATGAAGCGAAGGCTCTTCTAAGCGAGTGCCATTTTCCATTCCATTTTACTGGGGATGCTGTGGACGGTGTCCAGAACTTCAATATCCGGGGAGCCACCATCACTGACGGCATCACTACAGCTCACCAGCAATAATGTTCATACTATATACACTCTATGGTGGTATTATCTTGTGTTATATGTTATTTATTATATATTGTTAGCTGGTGAACTTATTGTGTATTTTGTTATATATTTATTGTCTTGTTCTTACGTAAAAGTACTGTTTGCAAGAAGCAGACACAGTAAAGTACCTTGAACCTTGAAATATTCCCCATATTGCCATGGCAACTTGGCACTCATGTTCTTTAGACTAAAGATGGTATTTCCGTAGAGCTCTGTTGTGGGAGGTGAGGAGGGTCCTAAATGCCTGGCCTGGGTTTATGACTGGGGCGCAAAAGCAAGGAGACACAGCGACACAGATGCTAATTACTGAGATTACTCAGCTGCCAGGGCAGACATAACAGTCTGGGATCCATGATATTTTTTATTTTACTTTTCTTTTGCACCATGTTCACCAAAGGTGATCTGTAAGAGATTCTGTGACTGTTTAATTTACTTTGTTCGTGTACTAAGTAGCCTTGAGGGTGTCATTGTTACACACTGGTCCTAGTGTGTTTGCACATTTTGGCTGTTTATTCCTTTTCCCCATCCTCAGGTATAATTGGCTGGCCCTGTGATTTGGGCGCCGGATCGTTGGTTGGCCAGGATTCCATACATTGGCTACCTCTCTCCCACAGTCAGATACATAATGAGCCCCCCATCACTGGGCTGGCAGTGTGAGCTTAGTGGCTTGCTATTGGATGCCATGGGTCACATGATCTGAGCAGAGTTGCTGGGAGTGTGCAGCTCTGGCTCTCTCTCTCCTCGCCGCACAGAGGCACTGATAGGCTCTGCTGATACGCAGACCGTTTATCCTCCTCATGTCCCTGCCCAGAGTGGAGCGTCCCCAGCAGCGCTAGCCGCTACTGAGGATGGAGTGAATGTGCCCGTAGCCCAGGGAGCCAGCGGCCCAGCAGCAGTGCGTCACAGAGCAGCGTGTGTAAGACACGGCTGGTAGCCCAGCGCCATGGATGCCAGGTGGCACTGCCTCTCCTCGCAGGTAGCCTGCCTCCCGTGCTCCTTTTGAACCGCAGAGTCTTCGTGCTTCGTGCTGGGAGGGCGTTGGGGAGGTGGGGGTTGGGGGTGTACTGTAGCTGTATCAGCGGCTCGTGTGAGTACATAGAGGGTCTGTGCATGCCTCAGTGTGTAAGGTGGGTTAGTGTGAGTAGGTAGACGGTCTGTGTATGCCTTCATGTGTGTGTGTGTGTGTGGGGGGGGGGGGGTTCGTGTGAGTAGATAGAAAGTCTGTGCATGCCTCCACGTTTAGGAGGGGTCGGGAGTAGGGGTTCTGTAAGTAGATAGATCTGTGCATGCCTCCATGTGTGTGTGTGTGGGGGGGGTTCGTGTGAGTAGATAGAAGATCTGTGCATGCCTCCCTTTCGGGGGGGGGGGGTTCTGTAAGTAGATAGAAGGTCTGTGCATGTCTCCATGTGTGGGGGGGGGGGGTTCGTGTGAGTAGATAGAAGGTCTGTGCATGCCTCCCTTTCGGGGGGGGGGGTTCTGTAAGTAGATAGAAGGTCTGTGCATGTCTCCATGTGTGGGGGGGGGGGTTCGTGTGAGTAGATAGAAGGTCTGTGCATGCCTCCCTTTCGGGGGGGGGGGTTCTGTAAGTAGATAGAAGGTCTGTGCATGTCTCCATGTGTGGGGGGGGGGGTTCGTGTGAGTAGATAGAAGGTCTGTGCATGCCTCCGTGTGTGTGGGGGGGGGGGAGGTTCGTGTGAGTAGATAGAAGATCTGTGCATGCCTCCCTTTCGGGGGGGGGGGGTTCTGTAAGTAGATAGAAGGTCTGTGCATGCCTCCCTTTCGGGGGGGGGGGGGGGGGGGTTCTGTAAGTAGATAGAAGGTCTGTGCATGCCTCCCTTTCGGGGGGGGGGGGGGGGGGTTCTGTAAGTAGATAGAAGGTCTGTGCATGCCTCCGTGTGTGTGGGGGGGGGGGGAGGTTCGTGTGAGTAGATAGAAGATCTGTGCATGCCTCCCTTTCGGGGGGGGGGGGGGGGGTTCTGTAAGTAGATAGAAGGTCTGTGCATGCCTCCATGTGTGGGGGGGGGGGGTTCGTGTGAGTAGATAGAAGGTCTGTGCATGCCTCCATGTGTGGGGGGGGGGGTTCGTGTGAGTAGATAGGTCTGTGCATGCCTCCCTTTCGGGGGGGGGGGGGGTTCTGTAAGTAGATAGAAGGTCTGTGCATGCCTCCCTTTCGGGGTGCGGGGGTGTTGTGTGAATGGAATAGATAGTGCATCCCTCCAGCACTAGATTAATACGGAAAGGAGGGGTTGGATGCAGTTCAGATCATCTGTACAAGTCCAGCTTCTTTGTTTCTCATCACATCGTCATGGGCGGCAGCTGCTGAATGTTGGGTTACTGTAAAGGCAAGATGGTCAAGTAAGACCTTTTATGGCATTTCTGTGGTTTGCTGTGTTTTACTGGGTTACATGTACTGGGCACTCATTCTGTCCCTGGGAAAATACAGGTGACTGACTGGTTAATTAAAATACCAGGAATGTTAATAATTTTATGAGGATATCTGGTTATATAAAGCAACTGAAAAGCAAAGCCCATGTTACGCTTCTTTCCTAATCATAAAAATAATGATAATTCAATTTCCTGGGCCGAATTTATTGACTCTTAGTGAAGTTTTAATCAGATTCCCCTGGACTGAAAGTGTGGCTTTGGTGCAAATGAAGCTGTAATTTGTTAGCTTGGCGTTGGGGACACTGGCTCCCAGTGGAACCCAGTGCAGTGCTTTTTATTCCACAGCAGCAGTGTTGGCCATTCTGGTGATCAGCAGATTGCACTAATGAATATCATGCTACCTTAAAGTGATTCTCTGTCCTCGGTGTATGTGTGATCCAGACTGCTGGTAATTTTATGAAGGTCCATCACCTGAGGCAGATAGACCGTATGACTGATAAACTGACTGGTGCAAGACTTTTCATGTTTGAATCATATATGTATCCATGGAATGGGACTTTTCATGTTTGCATCATATATGTATCCATGGAATGGGACTTTTCATGTTTGAATCATATATGTATCCATGGAATGGGACTTTTCATGTTTGAATCATATATGTATCCATGGAATGGGACTTTTCATGTTTGCATCATATATGTATCCATGGAATGGGACTTTTCATGTTTGAATCATATCTGTATCCATGGAATGGGACTTTTCATGTTTGAATCATATATGTATCCATGGAATGGGACTTTTCATGTTTGCATCATATATGTATCCATGGAATGGGACTTTTCATGTTTGCATCATATATGTATCCATGGAATGGGACTTTTCATGTTTGAATCATATATGTATCCATGGAATGGGACTTTTCATGTTTGAATCATATATGTATCCATGGAATGGGACTTTTCATGTTTGAATCATATCTATATCCATGGAATGGGACTTTTCATGTTTGAATCATATCTGTATCCATGGAATGGGACTTTTCATGTTTGAATCATATCTGTATCCATGGAATGGGACTTTTCATGTTTGAATCATATCTGTATCCATGGAATGGGACTTTTCATGTTTGAATCATATCTATATCCATGGAATGGGACTTTTCATGTTTGAATCATATCTGTATCCATGGAATGGAACTTCCAAACGGTTATCTGCTGCCTCAGGCCCAGAATTTCCCCTTAGAACTCAACTGAGGGTAGAGTGTCCACACATGTGTTTCCTGCTAACTTCTAGGGTCTTTGTGATCTTGTGTTGGATTAGTGGTTATGCAAGATGGATGGATGGATGGTCAGATTGAAGTTTTCTTTAGTTATGAAAATAAGCAGAGTACAGGAATGTATATCTATACAGCTGGATACCTTACTGGTGTAATGCTTTGATTGAGGAACTTCAGAAACTTGCATTAGTTTCACTTCTTCACCTGCTGATATCAGTTCTGATCACACCAGTATAAAGCAGATCGACAATGAAGTGCAATGTGCACTCAGTGACAAAATAAATTAAGCACCCAGAAGTAATGGTCTGATCTGGATGTGATTTGGTACCGGTGCAGCCCAGTGATGGGTATGTAAATGATTCAGTTTGCAAGGTGCTGGCACGTCTAGTCACCAGACACAGAGGATTAGGCAGGGCACTTTGACCAGTCTGTTCTGCCTCTATTTTTGTATTGTATTTCATACACAACTCATCATTGTACAAGAGTGTAACTGCACCAAAGACCCTTCATGAATATTCACAGTACAATGACTATATGGTGAAATAAAACTTGTATCTTTGATTTGATATTCCTGCTCAGATGCTTGGTTCACTGTTGCAGCCTGAAACATGTTATAGATTGCATTTCTCTTAATTTTTAATAACCTGTATCCTGATCACCATGGCAATAATAAGGCAGCATGTCAAAGTGAAGATGATGAAACCTTTAATATAAGTGCCTCACAGCCTAGTTGTTCAGTTATTCAAATCTCACTTTGACTATTTCTGGAGATGATTAACAGCAATTTAGCCAAATTTCAGCAGCTACTGCCTTGATAAAGAGGAGAAAAAGGCAAGTGTGAAATAATTTAATTATGAAGAATGTAACCCATGATCAAATGTTACTGGACCATTAGATACAGATTAGATGAAATGCAAAAAGATGCATCAGGGTATGTTGACCGATCAGCCATAACATGAACACCAACTGTATAATATTGTCACGCACCAAAACAGGTCTAACCCACCGAGTCAGGGACTCAACTAGACCTCTGAAGGTGTCCCATGGTATCTGGCACCAATATGTGAGCAGCAGATCATTTAAATCCTGTGTGATGATCTGTCTTCATCAGCCCGATTGTGTTCCTGTTTCCTTTTCTCTGACTCCCATTATCCTCACCTACTTTCTGTTTTGTATGATTCCTAGTGATCAGTGTTTTGTCAGTGACCCATACCTGCTTCTAGTTTAACCTCATTGTCTTCCCATGCTAAATAAGTAAAACAAATTTTTTTTTGTGTAGCGCGTTATCACGACATTACATTGTCTCAAACTCTTTACAGCATCCCCACCGAAAGCCCCCAGTGAGTAACCCATAGGCGACAGTGCCAAGGAAAAACTCCCTAGATGGAAGAAACCTTGGGAGGGACCAGACTCAAAGGGGGAGCCCATCCTCCAGGGGCCGGCAGGGATAGTCAAATAGGAGAGATGGTTAAGTGCCAAGTCACACTGTCCAAATCATAAGATTTGAGACACAACCGGGGAGCAGGGAGGTGATGACAAGCCGGTGCCGACTCTCCTTCCAATCGCTTAGCTCCTAATCTTCCCACTATCTCAGTTAGTCCTTTTCCCTCCTGCCTTGTCCACTCCGGCCTCCCGTATTCACTCCTCGTGGTCCTTTGGTTCATGCTTCTGTTTGAGTGTTTGCTCCTGTAATAAAGTCCCTGTCATTTCATAAATGCTGCGCCAGAACATGCATGACATCCTATAAGTTGTGAGGTGGGGCCTCAAAGGATCAGATTTGTTTGTCCAACAGATTCTGCAGATGCTCGATCGGATTGAGATCTGGGGAATTTAAGGCCAAGTCAACTCTTTTTCATGCTCCTCAAACCATTCCTGAACAATTTTTGCAGTGTGACGGTGCACTATCCTGCTGAAGGAGGCCACTGCCATTGAGAAATACCATTGCCTTGAATGGGTGTGCTTGGTCTACAGCAATGTTTAAGTAATAGGTACATGTCAAAACATCCACATGAATGCCAGTACCTAAGGATGCCCAAATCATCACACTGTCTCTGCCAACTTGCCATCTTCCCATAGTGCATCATGGTGCCATCTCTACTCCTGGTAAACAGCACACATGCTGTCCATACGATGTACCAGAAAATGTGACTCATCAGACAAGGCTACTCGCGTTGCTCCATGGTCGAGTCTGACGTCCATTATAGGCTTTTGGTGGTGGGCAGGGATCAGCATGGGCACTTTGACCAGTCTGTGACTACATAGCCCCATACACAGTGAGCTGCACTGTATGCTCTGATCATCATAGTCAATAGTCATTTTTTTCAGCAGTTTGTGCTACAGTAGCTCTCCTATGGGCTCTGACCAGACAGGCTACTGTTTGTTCCCCATGCACGTCAGTGAGCTTTGGGTACCCATGACCCTGTTGCCGGTTTGCCAGTTGGCCTTCTTTGGACCAGTTTTGGAAGTTACTGACCAGTGCATACAAGGAAAGCCCCAGAAGACCTGCTGTTTTGGAGATGCTCTGACCCAGTTATCTAGGCATCACAATTTGGCCCTTGTCGGAGTTGCTCGTATCCTTACGCTAGCCCATTTTTCTTGCTTACAACACATAAAATTCAAAAACTGACCATTCCCTTGCCTAATATATACAGTAATGGCACCCTTAACAGGTAAGGTAGATATTACCAGTAATGGCACCCTTAACAGGTAAGGTAGATTGAAGATATTCAGTGATATTTGCTTCACCTGTAAGTCATTTAAAGTTATGGATGATCATGTGTGTGTACCTCAGGCCTGTAACTGTAAAGTGTTTGGGGGGTCTGGTGACTCTACCCTACATTGAGTTGGTAGATTTCACCAATCAATGGGGTCTTGTTTCATAGATTTTGCTGACCAGCTGAAGTAGATTGTGAGGGGGGTTCAAACTAGTAATTTTATTAGCTGACTATGTGCCAAGTTACATCTTGTAGCAGCAGGCTTCCCGCTGAATATCAGCCAGCAGCTGAGCATAAACAAGGGGAGGCACCGTACTCATGGGTCACTACGGACATGTAGAATCTTAACAACTGTGTCTGAACCCAGCAGGTCCAATTAGAGATGCAGAGTGGCTGAGCACTAGAAGAGTTCTCAGGCAGCTTCAGGCATGATGCACACCTCCACCACTCACCTCCCCATTGGTGGCCCTTCCATCCACCCTCCCCCAGTCACTGTGCTCCATAAATTAAACAGTCAGCTTCTACCCACCAGCACTAAGTGATGATGAAAGGGAGGAAGCTGGCTTCGTTCCCAGTATAAACATGTAAATCATTAACCATTCTGCTATCACTGAGCTTCCTTCAATAAAACATTTATATACTGACTAGCATACATGACGTAGTTGAAAAAGCATTTTTGATTCAAGACCTTTTTGGATCAGAGTCAGTTTGGAACTCAGTATGCATAATGTAGCTGCTGCAAGCTCAACATTTATACACTGAAAAGCCTGAACCACATGAACACACACGTAATACGGACAAAGAGGAGTGTGTATAGTGGCTCATTTGCTGTATCACTATCTTCCTGTAACCTACTGGGAATAATTACAAAATAAATAGTTTTTTTTCTTTCTTAAAGAATGCTTCTTAAGGTTGGGTTTCTTTCCCGTATTCACCTTATTGGAGTATTAGGATCCATATGGGTTTGAATTGCTATCAGAAACCTGTAAGTGGGTAATCCCGACAGGCCGATGCCTAGCTTATCACCACAGCCCGAATGTTCATCGCAATAAAAGTCGTCAAGGCAGCATAGCTTTTTAATGGAGCCGTTTGCAATTTGGAATCAAACTCAGAACTGGAACACGGGCAGCTGCATTCCACTGCATTCCGTCCCAGGTGTTCTGAGGAGGCTTTGCGGAAAGCTTGAATTATTCACCCGCAGTGGCCTACTTGCAGAGGCTTGGATCAAATACTCAGAAGCTTGACAAGCTTATTCCGAGGCTTTTACAGATATGGCAGGGTGATAACGTGGCTGAACAGAGAGAAAGCCGGGAATGAGGCTTAGTATGTTCCTGAATAGTGTAAGATCCTGGTTACCATAAGGTAACCTCAGAAACTGGCCTTAGCTCACGTTTCGTGGCACTTTTTTGTACAATGTTCCTAAAACAGAGGTGGCCAGTGTCTCTCCTGGCCTGCATTTGTGTAATTCTCTTCATCTTCCTCCATCGTTCTCTTCTCACAGTTCTACACTTTCTATCATGATTCTTCTGTTCTCTCTCACTTTTCTTTACTTTTACTTGATCACATATCTTGGAAGGTGTGAGATGATGTGTGGGAGGTGCTGGGGACAGTGTGTGGTGTCATGATTAAGGTTGATTTGTGGGCTAATGGGTGGAGCTGCAGCGAAAAGGCAGGCCGAACAGCATCCAGGGTCTCTGGCATTTTATATCTGATGGCCTTTGTAACAAAATGACTGTATCAGCTTTTTTCATAGAGGAAGTTGTCTGCGAAGGGCTGCCACCCGTAGCGGCGCCCAGGGAGCTGGGGGTTAAGGGCCTTGCTCAAGGACCCACAGGCTGAGGCTGGGTTTGAACCTGCAACCTTCTGATGACAGGAACACAGGCTTAGCCCACAGAGCCACACAAATCTGTTTGAGGATTGAGGAAGGTGTGTTATAAGAGCGATTTCTCACTTCAGATTCACTTTTGAAACACTGATGCCTATGGAAATGATAGATCAGATTAACTGTTTTACTCAAAATAGAGTTTCGGGAACTGATGTGAGCCATAACTTGTAGCTGTGGCATGTAATCCAGATGGTCGGACCTTCGGCACGCAGCCAAGGATATCACACACATGCTGCCCATAATGGCCAGTTTACAGCACTTTGACCATGCGGAATGTTGTATTCCAAAAATGTGTCCTGTCAAATTTGATGTATTTCTACGTGCATCTATGTAGATTGACTTCACCAATAATAACAGCTGACATATTTTAAACATTTGGCAATATTGTTGTTACGGCATGGCATGGCAAAGAAGAGGAAAGAGGGATGATGCACGCAGTGGCTCACAAAAAAACAGGATTTATTAACCAAAACAGAACACAAAGGGGAAAACCTGAAAATAAAGTGCCCAGGTGGGATCAAGAACAAAACAGGGAAAATAAGAAATAACTAAAAGAATCACAAAGTAATACACTATGGAAATGAGCAAAAACTGTGAACAAGACTGGGAAACAACCACAGCTACAAGCACACAGTAACAACTACAATGACTGAGTGAGAAAATCAACAAAGGCAGGCACTTAAATACACAGATAATTAGGACTAACAAGGGGCAGGAGTGGGCTATAAGGAACTAAGGACAGGTGAGGTCAATTATTTGATACAGCAGGTAAAAACAGCAAGGGCAATTAAACCAAGAAAAACTGAACATAATGCAACCAGGGAGCAGGAAGCAAACACAAGGGACAGTAAATGGAATACATACCCATAATAAACCAATAGAACAAAACAAATGTTAGACACGGGGAAAAAAACTAGTTGTGGCTGGTCTCTGATCGGCCTTGAGCCCACAACAGAATGATGACTGACGGCTCAGTCCATTAAGCTACACAAGGGCCCGGGGAGTAGAGAAATACATTAGGAACTGCGGGGCTACGACATAGAGGAAGGAACAGGATAGCCAGCGGCACTTGCTGGCCAAATGGGGACAAGACACGTAGGACAGGGTCAGATGGGCACTGATCTTGACCATTGTATATGCAATTAATATATATTACATGTTAAACTAGCAATCTGAGTGAGCTGTTTGGTATGAGTCCTATTTAAGGGACCCTAGTTATACTCGTATTGTATTTGCCAGTCATCAAAATGTCTGTTTAAAAATGCCTGATTTGGGTTTCAGTTCTGATGCTGGTCTTCCTCTGTTATTATACTATTGTATTTCTCTTCTTGTGATGTCTAGGCTGCAGTAGTGGGTCTGTGCAACATGTCTTGTTATGGGTCTTCGGCTCACAGCTGTGTTTATTCTCCATTCCTGCCCTTATCTTCCTACAGCCAACAGATGATCTGCTGGTGGCCTCAGCTGAATGTCCCAGTGATGATGAGGACATTGACCCTTGTGAGCCAAGTTCAGGTGGGTTAGATTAGTCACAATACATGTAGTATATCCATCAGTCGCAATCATAATACAAAGGGCACCTTTAGTTTAAAATGTATTTTTAAAAAGGATCCGAACTGCGAACATAATCTCTATGCTAAGGCAAGCCCTTTAAATTAGCACATAACAGTATGTGTGCTCTGAAAAAGGGACTTTATGGTCCTATAGTAGACCAGTATAGTGTGACAGGAATTAAAATGCTTGAACTTTTCAGCCAGTGAGCCCACCAGTCACTCTCTTCCTTTACCAGTTCAGAGGTTGAAATCAACTAATGCAGTCAGCAGTGGGGTGCCCTGTTCAGGAATCAGTGTCTTTGGCTAGGGCTTAGATGGTGCTCTTTCTTTTACTGCCATCAGATAGAGTCTGAATGGAACCAGCTGGGGTAATTAGTGCCCTTCAGGTGGGTGGAATTATGGGCTTGACTGGTTCCAGCCCGTTTTATCACATAGATGCACAAGCATTGGCAGGTAGCTGCTACCTAGTCTGCTGAAGATGTGCAGCCCTTGTCAATCAGCCAGAGCAGTAATTGACTGCAGGTTCTACATGATAACATAAGTCAGGGTCAGGTATAGGGATCAGGGACGGATTATGGGTTGTGTGGGCCCCTGGGCAAAACGTTCGCGAGGGCCCCCCCCCCCCCCCCCCCCACCACCACCACCAACAGCACCACCACCACCACAACCACCACAATTCAAGGGCCCTTGGCAGCCAAACGCCCTCCCTATAGGGTCAGGGGCCCTTGTAGGCAGAGGATCAAAGAATGTAGGTCCTCTAAAATAGACAAACGAAAATACATTGTTGATAAGCGTTGCAAATTGTTTTGGGCTAGGGGCCCCACGGGCCCCCTGCACCCCAAGGGCCCCTGGGCAGCGGCCCCGCTGGCCCGGTCCGTAATCCGTCCCTGATAGGGATGTACCGTCTTACGTTCTTATACTACTGTACTACCAAGCTGTGTCTTGTGTGCCTGCAGTATTATCGTAGACCTGAAACCATTTGTAGAATTCTGTTTGGTAAATTAAGAATAATAAGACAAAAAGTGTCCAGTAGATGTGCTGTTGTTATTTTGTGCAAGTAACAGATGTTGTATATTAGGATATATAATTGTGAAATGCTATGTAATTAAATTAGAGATCTATTATTATTTTGCAGCATATAATGCTAGTAAACCTCGTCCCTATAGCTTCCGGGGGATGGGATCCGGACCCCCGAGACCCAGTAGGATAAGCGGTTTGGAAAATGGATGGATGGATAACCTTATTTTATATACCAATTCTATAATACAAAAGTTTGTTTTAAGATTTATTGTCTTATGCACAGCATATTATATTTTGACTGATTAGAGTTATTAATTTAATGGCTAAAATAGCCCTTAGACTTCATTCATTTTAAATTACAGATAGCTATATGGTTTTTTTAAATCCATCTGTGATGTCCTCATTTACAGCAAACCCCACTGTTCCGGGAGCAAAGGGATACCCAGGCCCCTCTGAAGTGATCCGGGAGTCCAGCAGCACCACAGGCATGGTGGTGGGCATCGTGGCTGCTGCCGCGCTCTGCATTCTCATCCTGCTCTACGCCATGTATAAATACCGCAACCGCGACGAGGGCTCCTACCATGTGGATGAGAGCCGCAACTACATCAGCAACTCTGCAACGCAGCCCAATGGTGCCGTGATCAAGGAGAAACCACCGGGTGGCATCAAGATCTCCAGTAAGAACAAGAAGAACAAGGACAAGGAGTACTATGTCTGAGGCTTCCCTGCCTCAGCACCAAGAGGAGAGGCCGTCTTCTGTACAGTAATAAAACTCAAGATTACGCTTTATTTTCTTTTCAACTTGGTTTACTGTAAAAAAGAACTAATATGTTATACAGAAGCACATCTATCCAAAAAAGAACAGCACATCAAAAAGAAAAAAACTACTTTTCAACTTGAAAGAAACCACGGCAAATGAGCCGTTTGCCATTCTTGTTGCTGGATAACCAGCTAATCTGGGAGGGGGGGGTGGGTGAAGGGACCAAATGCCAGTGTTTTCAATAATGTTTCTTCTGTTTGTGTTACTGGGATATTTTATATATATATATATATATATATATATATATATAACTAATCAATGTGTGATTATTG
Source organism: Brienomyrus brachyistius (assembly GCF_023856365.1). Taxonomy (NCBI): domain Eukaryota; kingdom Metazoa; phylum Chordata; class Actinopteri; order Osteoglossiformes; family Mormyridae; genus Brienomyrus; species Brienomyrus brachyistius. The sequence goes on along the minus strand of NC_064552.1, from coordinate 69,612 downwards.
TGGGTTTCTTGGGCAACTGTGCACAACTACTGGTTTGGGGGAACAAAACAGAAGTATGTGGAATCAACCCTTTTGTTTGTCTCTAGTAGAAGAGGCAAATGAAAAGGACAAGAGTATGCCAACCAGCTAATTTGTCAAAACAGTTACTAAATAGACTTGTTTTAAAAAGAGAGCAAATAATGTTGTCTAGAAAAAAAAGTATGGAAGCCTTAATTTGAATCCTAATGTGAAGTTTAAGGATTATATTTCTTTTGACAGGGATGAGGGGAAAACTCCTTGCACGCAAAGTATATTATATTATATATGTTTCTATCCAGTAAAACACATTTCTGTGTGCTATCTGGATTGTGGCTGGTGGTGTTTTATAGCCTGTTGTATAGATGATGCTACGGTATAACTGCTCTTCACAAATTTTTATTAAAAGAGAAGAATTGTCAAAATGATAAAAAAAATTAAATGTTAACTCATGGTATTGACACAAGTTTGGTTTTTGATGATAGCATTTATTTTCAAATATTCAGTTACGTATCATTTTATGCGTTTATAAATATGTTTTTTCAAGCTGTTAATTATTGGTTAATTATTTCTGCCCATGTCTAAATATTTTGCCTCATTCACCTGTTGATAAAATTAACTGAGCATCTGGGAATCAACAAAAGTATATTATGTTCATCACCCCAAGGACACCAAATAGTTTTGGTGACAGGAAGTCAGGTGATTTGTCACTTTGATTTATCATTGGCTCTTACACATAGAAAGTCACATGAGGTATCAGGTTCCCAATGATATTTTTTCACACATAGGTGAGATGTCAGTTACCCAATGACATGTTCTCACTCATAGGAGGTCAGGTAACATATGTTACCCCGTCACATGCAGTGAGAGTCAAGTATGAATGAGGCTGTTTTTGAATGACAATTGTGCTGTAATTAACTTATCCCAGAGCACAGAAATTTTGTCCCTATGAGTAGAGGATACAGCCCACGTGTGTCGTTCTTTGCTGTCATGTATTCAATATAAACCATATACATGAAGAGAATAAAATTCTCCATAAAAGGATGGTAATTTTACATTTTCTTTTAAATTTTATTTCTAATGTACATTTTTTGTACAAAGCAAAGTATTTTGCTTTGTTTTTTGTTACAATTCTTTAACAACCTCAAAGCAAAAATCTTTAAAAGAGTTTTGAGAAATTTAAATAAATGAAATATTGCTAAAGTGAATGTCAGTCTACAGGGTGAAATTATTGGAATACATTTTTTGGATTTTATTATAGGAGATTTTGTTTATTATAAATTGTACATTTTATGCTGCCACCACAGCTCAGATTCCCTTTAAGTGGGAACATGGTGCAGCAGAAGACGCCTCCATCTTCGTCCCCACCTTCAGCATGGTACAGCAGAAGACCCCACTTTTAACCCCACTTTCAGCATGGTACAGCAGAAGACCCCACTTTTAACCCCACCTTCAGCATAGTACAGCAGAAGAAGACCCCACTTTTAACCCCACCTTCAGCATGGTACAGCAGAAGAAGCCTCCATCTTTGACCCCACCTTCAGCATGGTACAGCAGAAGCAGCCTCCATCTTTGACCCCACCCTCAGCATGGTACAGCAGAAGAAGACTCCACCTTTGATTCCACCTTCAGCATGGTACAGCGGTAGAAGCCTCCATCTTTGTCCCCATCTTCAGCATAGTACAGCAGAAGAAGACCCCACTTTTAACCCCACCTTCAGCATGGTACAGCAGAAGAAGACCCCACTTTTAACCCCACCTTCAGCATGGTACAGCAGAAGAAGACCCCACCTTCAGCACGGTAGAACAGATGACTACAGCTTTGAGCCCACCTTCAACATGGTACAGCATAAGAAGCCTCCATCTTTGACCCCACCTTCAACATGGTACAGCAGAAGACGACTCCAGCTTTGACCCTACTTTTAGCATGGTGCAGCAGCAGAAGCCTCCACCTTTGACCCCACCCTCAGCATGGTACAGCAGATGACTATAGCTTTGACCACACCTTCTGCACAGTATATTAGAAACCTTCATTTTTTACCCCATCTCCAACATGGTGCAGCAGAAGAAGCCTCCATATTTGACCCCACCTTCAACATGGTGCAGCAGAAGATGACTCCTGCTTTGACCCCACTTTTAGCATGGTGCAGCAGCAGAAGACCCCACCTTCAGCATGGTAGAGCAGATGACTACAGCTTTGACCCCTCCTTCAACATGGTACAGCCTAAGAAGCCTCCATCTTTGACCCCACCTACAAAATGGTAAAGCAGAAGATGACCCCAGCTTTGACCCCACCTTCAGCATGGTATAGCAGAAACCTCCATCTTTGATCCCACCTCCAACATGGTACAGCAGAAGATGACTCCTGCTTTGACCCCACTTTTAGCATGGTGCAGCAGCAGAAGACCCCACCTTCAGCATGGTAGAGCAGATGACTACAGCTTTGACCCCTCCTTCAACATGGTACAGCCTAAGAAGCCTCCATCTTTGACCCCACCTACAAAATGTTAAAGCAGAAGATGACCCCAGCTTTGACCCCACTTTTAGCATGGTGCAGCAGCAGAAGACCCCACCTTTGATCCCACCTTCAGCATGGTACTGCAGAAGAAGTCTCCATCTTTTTGACCCCACCTTCAACATGGTACAGCATACGAAGCCTCCAGCTTTAACCCCACCTTCAGCATGGTACAGCAGAAGAAGCCTCCAGCTATTTGACCCCACCTTCAACATGGTATATCAGAAACCTCCATTTTTTACCCCACCTTCAACATGGTACAGCATAAGAAGCATCCAGCTTTGACTCCACCTTCAGCACGGTATATCAGAAACCTCCATTTTTTACCCCACCTTCAACATGGTACAGCAGAAGATGGTAAATGGATTGCATTTATATAGCGCTTTTCTACTCCTACGAGCACTCAGACTGCTTTACATTTCATGCCTCACATTCACCCATCCACACACTCATTCAGACACCGGTGGCGGAGGCTGCCATGGAAGGTGCCAACCTGCTCACCGGGAGCAATTTGGGGTTCAGTGTCTTGCTCAAGGACACTTTGATGGGGTCAGGAGGAACCAGGGCTCGAACCTGCAACCCTCCAGTTGCCGAACGAAAGCACTACCTCCTGTGCCACCATCTTCCCCACGATGACTTCAGCTTTGACCCCACCTTCAGCATGGTATAGAAGAAACCTCCATCTTTGACCCCACCTCCAATATGGTGCAGCAGAAGATGACTCCAGCTTTGACCCCACCTTCAATATGGTACGGCAGCAGAAGCCTCCACCTTTGACTCCACCTTTGGCATGTTACAGCTGAAGAAGCCTCCATCTTTGACCCCATGTTCAGCACGGTACAGCATAAGAAGCCTCCTGCTTTGACCCCACCTCCAAAGTAATGCAGTAGAAGAAGACCCCACCTTTGACCCCACCTTTAGCATGGTTCAGCAGAAGATGACTCCAGCTTTGACCCCATCTTCAGCATGGTGCAGCAGCAGAATCCTCCACCTTTGACCCCACCATAAGCATGGTACTGCAGAAAAAGACACCACCTTTGACTCCACCTTCAACATGCTGCAGTAGAAGTCTCCAACATTGACACCACCTTCAGCATGGTACAGCAGAACCCTCCACCTTTGACTCCACCTACATCATGGCATAGCAGAAGATGATACCACCTTTGACCCCACTTTCAGCATGATACAACAGAAGAAACCTCTACCTTTGACCCCACCTTCAGCATGGTACAGCAGAAGATGAATCCAGCTTTGTTAACACAACCAGTGCAACGTAGCAGCAATGCCCTGTGGTGAGTCGGTACCCCATCCTGGGTTATTCCTGTCTTGCACCCATAACTTCTGGTTCCAGACACGCATGATCATGTATGGGACAAGCAGATACAGAAAATGGATGGATCGATGGTTGGATAATTTTCCTGAGGGATATAGCAAAATAACAGTTTTTTGAAAACTGGGTTAAGAAACATTGTATTAACTTTAGAATTAGTGCCAAAAAGATATGCAAGTGACTGAATTTTTTTTTGTCCACACAAGGGGAAATTAAATTTGATAAAAGTCTGTGACTGCAATCGAAAAAATAACACGCTAAAGGTCTTGAATAGAAATGAATAGACAGTCCCCACAAAGACATAAATACAAATGTGTGTGTTTATGTTTGAGAGAGAAAGAGAGAGAGAGTCTAAGACATAAACAATGCTCATACCTTGCTAGCTTTAGGCTTATGTGTTGGTAACAGCAGAGACCGTCTCCACACACATTACAGAAGGACATCAGTAACAGCACAGACCATCTCCACACACATTACAGAAGGACATCAGTAACAGTACAGACCATCTCCACACACATTACAGAAGGACATCAGTAACAGCACAGACCATCTTCACACACATTACAGAAGGACATCAGTAACAGCACAGACCGTCTCCACACACATTACACAAGGACATCGGTAATAGCACAGACAGTTTATTGAAGGACATCGGTGTGTGAAATGTATTTAAAGTGTGTGTTTATATGTATGAGAACATGGATGGATGGATGGATGGAAGGATGGATGGATGGATGGATGATAGATAGATAGATAGATAGATAGATAGATAGATAGATAGATAGATAGACGGATGGATTAAAATACTTAAACTTTAAATAAGCCATTTTGTTGAAACCAAATCTTTTTCCTTTCTGTGCTTGCTGATGAAATCAGACCATGAGACCATGAGAAGCTGTGTATCAGTCAAGCATTTCACATGCTTCCTGCCACTGTGCCCAATGCAGAGAAACACACATCTTGTGATCACAAATCTTAAATAATGACTCCGTGCTCTCTGGGGTGGTTGTCATGTGAGCAGTGTTACAGAGAAGGAAGGACACGACCCAGAGTCACACACACAGACATGTACATTTATCATTTTTCATTTAGACTTACAGAATCTTTGCGACTAAGTGACATTTTTTTATTCGGTAATATAGTACAAATAACAGTGGATTTACAGTGGTTTGACGTATGATGTGTTCACGAATGAATATTCTGCAACCAAGATACAGCTCTTTTTACTGCCAGTCCTCGCATATCGAGACCTAACTGACTGCAGAAAACAGGCAGCAGGCTGCATTTTTATACTATGCCAGTGTGTAGTTGTCAGTACTCTTCCTATGGATCAGCAATCCAGGGTCCCCTGGACCCTCCCCCCAATCTCCCTGACTCTGCTTCCATATAGAAGCTTTGATACTGCATTAGATAAAAATGGATGGATGGATGGATGATTTTGAAAAGTTGCTCACGCACTTAAGAAAGTATCAAAAGTACAGCATTGCCATAAAAACTGGTACTGGCGTTGAATGACATCACAACATAAACCAGGGTATTTTGTGCTGAATTTGAAAAATGGCTGTATTATGTTATACAGCAGGACGATGTGTGATATTAATATCAACATCACATGTGTTCTTGCTCCTACTCTGTTCAATGCTTGCATGGATATTACTCAGGCTCTCTTGAGAGAGACTGAGTAAGAAGTCTGAGTGTCTGAGATTATGAGTGTCCCAGATAAAAATCAAGATCCATGACTTAATAGGCACAGCCATCAGTAGTGTGTCTGTCTACGGGGGGAACGTCGACCTCATAGAGAGATTCACTTACTTCGGCAGCGACATTCATGACTCTACCTATGAAGTCAGCAGACTGATTGGGAGAGCATGGGGGGTCATGAGGTCAACGGAAAGGGGTGTGTGACGCTTCCTATATCTTTGCAAGTGGAGGAAGGTCCAAGTTTTTAGAGCCCTAGTGCTCCCTTGTGAGACATGGACGCTGTCCAATGAGCTGAGATGAAGACTGGACTCCTTTGGTGCTGTATCTCTTTGGAAAATCCTTGGGTACCACTGGTTTGACTTTCTGTCGAACAAGCAGTTGCTCAGGGAGTCCCTAATGAGACACATTACATGCATTGTGAGGGAGCATCAGTTACGGCACTATGGCCATGTGGCACGTTTCCCTGAGGGTGATCCGGTTCACAGAATCCTCATTGCTGAGAACTCAAGCAGCTGGACCAGGCCAAGGGGACACCCACGTAACACCTGGCTGTGGCAGATGGATGGCCATTTTCAGAGGGTGGGACTTGACCGTGAGTCTGCCTGGGGTGATCACCAGCTGGGATCCTGAGGCATTTGTTATGTGGTGTGGGCGGCAACGTGCTGCATTAGTGCATACTTCCCAGACGGACATGATCATAATTTCATTGTGACATTAAAGCTCACAATACTTCTGCAATTCCATTAAATTGCTATTTACTGCAATGTGACAACATGGATAAGACTAAATAACACAGACATGTCCTATAAAATGAGCTTTCAACATTAAACTATAGGGAACAAAGTACACCATATAACTTTAATATGTGTTTTTATACGTATTTATTAATAATTGCACAATGTCCATTCACTGCCAGTGACTTTAAGCAAGACAGCTGGGCTATTAAAGGTGAAGTGCACACAAACAAACATTGAAATATAATACAAACACTGAAAGATACCATAGCCGGAAAACTACATATATAAAGCTAGCTGTAGCATGGTGCTGAAGTTAAGGTTTAAAGCTGAACCCGCTTTCTGGAATATTTCAGGATAAATCTGCATGTCGACCACATACATCATCAAGTCACAATACCAGGGGTCTAAACCTCAACTATGATACTATGCTAAAGTTAACTTTACATTCAGTTTTCTGGCTGTAATATCTTTCAACTAAAGTGGACATGTCTGTATCGTTTATACTTATTAATCCATTCAATGTATGTTTTGCACTTTAAACGTTACAGTACATTATTAGAAACGCAAAACTATTGTGAGGGAACACAAAACTATTTTAAAAAATATTTTCCCACCCTGACCTCTTAGGGGCTCCATACAAATGTGACGTTGTACCGCCTGTTAATGAAATGCTGATCCTGTAGTTGTGTTTTTAAGGGTTTCAGAGCCCAAAAACAAACCAAGCCTAAATTCATATTGTAAAAGCTAGTGGTTATCAGTAGCTACCTCTAGATGTTTTAGTGGTTTATCGGTTTTGTGTTACAAAATTAAACTTTGGAGTTAGCAGATTAATGGTTATTGAAGCTTTTCAGTTAGCTGTCCCCATCATTGGCTGTATCTGGATACTAAGGTAAGCTGATTTTATGTTTATTTATTATACTTGAGAGTGGTACCATGTAAAAGTTAAATATATAAATATAGGGCCTAAAGTTGAGCCTTAGCGGACTCATAATAGTGTGATGCCTTGAGACATAGGTGAGTGCAACACAGTCTTCGTGCCCCACTTAGATATGATCTGAACCAGTCTAAGGCTGTACCAGAGAGGCCATGTTTCAGCATCCACTCCAATTAGGATGGAGACTATCCTGTTTAGAGAAGCCAGGCTGCTATTATCTGTTTTAATTTTTTAAATTATTTTTGTTGTTATATGATTAGAATATGAATTGTCTTAATAATAATAATAATAATAATAATAATAATAATAATAATAATTATGTAATATTGTCACAACTGTCATATTTACAAATAATATTGTGAAGTTTGTAAGTTTTTGCATGTTTCACTATGTGAAAGTTAGACTGAACATATGTGGGACCATTGTACTTTGAATTACGGTGGTTCAAACTAACATAGTTCAAACTACAGTTGTACTAATAGAGTGTAATAACTGTTTTGAGTGGTACTTAAGATGTTAGTTTAATGATACCTCATACCATGTTAGTTCAATGCTAACCTCTGTAGAAATTTAGCTACTACAGCCATTATGTAGTCTTATATTGACACTGTTTATAGCTCTAAACCACACTGTAACATCCACACACCCACACAGAGATGCTATTTTGTTGCATCAAAAACCATTTCCATGGCAACCAAGTATCATTTATACCAAGATTCATTCAAAGTTGGATTGAATATACAACAGAATCCAGCCCTGATTCTTATCCATGTAAGGTGATACATGGGATCATTCCCAAATCATTATTCTGATTTATTTATTGGCCTTTAGCTCTGCATTTCTTAGTTGGCCATATTGTACTCAGGTGCATTGGCATAGCTTTCACACAGTGAACTGCATTTTGTTTTGCTTTCCTTTGTTATAAAGGATTCTCACCCAACCTGGTTACATCTATTGCCACCATGCTTTTCTAGAATTCATTAGCTTTAGTACAGTAAAAGAACAAATGGCAAAAGCAATCATAAACAAAATGGAAAAATGCCCTGATCTCATTCAAATTCATACTCAGACTGCTTATAGATATGCCTCCAAGTGCCGTTTTCTGCACTTGTGAATAGATACATGTACCTTTCATACAAACCTGTTTTTCAGTCAGCTTTTATTGCTGTAAGTCAGCAGAGGGCAGCCCATGACACTGAAGACTCCAGGAAATGCTTCAGTTAGCCAAAGGAGCAGCACCTTTTGCAGCTTCCAGCATTGTGTTCATTTTATCTCTGCTCCTGGCTCCCCTGTTCACCCCAAAGCATGTTGTATCTGCTGGAGTCACTGGCAAGCAAGAAGTCTTATTCTGTCATATTCTGTCATTCTGATGATGAAATTCAATTTCAGCCTTGGGGAAAATGCCAGTTGTACATAAAATATGGAGCCTTGTGGTGAGACATTGGTTCCGTGGATGGTTGCTATAGAAACATAAAATTCAAAAATGTTTGTCTCAATAGTCTATGCACTTAACTAAAAGAAGTTCAGTTCAATTCAGTTGTATTTGTATAGTTAATTTTCAAAGCATTGCATTGTGTCAAAGTGCTTTACTTGATCCCTTGCCCAAAGCCCCGGAAGAGCAAGCCAGAGGTGACAGTGGCAAGGAAAATCTCCCTAGGAAGAAGAAACCTTGGGAGGAACCAGACTCAAAGGGCCAGCCCATCCTCCTTGGGCTGTCAGAGGAAATCAAAGTAGCAAAGTCCTGATTTATATGCTCCACAGGCAGGATGGCACAGGCAGGGGGACAGGCAGAAAGGACGTCAGAGGCGGGGGGGGGGCGGGATGGACTTCACAGGCGGGAGGGTGATCAGGAAAGAAGTCAGAGGCAGGGGCCAGGCAGGAAGGACGTCAGAGGCAGGGGGGGGGGGGGCAGGAAGAATGTTAGAGGCAGGGGGGCAGGCAGGAAGGACGTCAGAGGTGGGAGGGCGGGCAGGAAGGACGTCAGAGGCAGGGGGCGGGCAGGAAGGACGTCAGAGGCAAGGGGACAGGCAGAAAGGACGTCAGAGGCGGGGGGGGGCAGGAAGGACGTCAGAGGCAGGGGCCGGGCAGGAAGGATGTCAGAGGCGGGGGGGGGGGGGCAGGAAGGAAGTCAGAGGCAGGGGCCGGGCAGGAAGGACGTCAGAGGCAGGGGGCGGGCAGGAAGGAAGTCAGAGGCAGGGGGGCAGGCAGGAAGGAAGGACGTCAGAGGCAGGGGGCGGGCAGGAAGGACGTCAGAGGCAGGGGCCGGGCAGGAAGGACGTCAGAGGCAGGGGGTGGGCAGGAAGGACGTCAGAGGCAGGGGGCGGGCAGGAAGGACGTCAGAGGCAGGGGGCGGGCAGGAAGGAAGTCAAAGGCAGGGGCCGGGCAGGAAGGACGTCAGAGGCAGGGGGCGGGCAGGAAGGACGTCAGAGGTGGGAGGACGGGCAGGAAGGACGTCAGAGGCAGGGGGGTGGGCAGGAAGGAAGTCAGAGGCAGGGGCCGGGCAGGAAGGACGTCAGAGGCAGGGGGGGGGGGGCAGGAAGGACGTCACAGGTGGGAGGGTGGGCAGGAAGGAAGTGAGAGGCAGGGGCCGGGCAGGAAGGACGTCAGAGGCAGGGGCCGGGCAGGAAGGACGTCACAGGCAGGGGGGGGGGGGGCAGGAAGGACGTCACAGGCAGGGGGGGGGCAGGAAGGACGTCACAGGTGGGAGGGCGGGCAGGAAAGAAGTGAGAGGCAGGGGCCGGGCAGGAAGGATGTCAGAGGCAGGGGGCGGGCAGGAAGGACGTCAGAGGCAGGGGGCGGGCAGGAAGGACGTCAGGCGGGAGGGCGGGCAGGAAGGACGTCAGAGGCAGGGGGGCGGGCAGGAAGGACGTCAGAGGCAGGGGGCGGGCAGGAAGGACGTCAGAGGCAGGGGGGCGGGCAGGAAGGACGTCAGAGGCAGGGGGGCGGGCAGGAAGGACGTCAGAGGCAGGGGGGCGGGCAGGAAGGACGTCAGAGGCAGGGGGGCGGGCAGGAAGGACGTCAGAGGCAGGGGGGCGGGCAGGAAGGACGTCAGAGGCAGGGGGCGGGCAGGAAGGACGTCAGAGGCAGGGGGGCAGGCAGGAAGGATATCAGAGGCAGGAGGGCGAGCAGGAAGGACGTTTAAATTCTGCTCTAATTTATTCAGGTGTTATAATAAAATAAGCAGTGCAAAAATCAAGCAGACTGCATTCCAAATTCTGAGCAAGATCTCAGTTACTGTTTGTTAGCTCTTCAATTGTTAAAGTTCTAGGGAAATGAAAGGATAGGTCCATGTTAGAACATTCTAACTTCTTTTTGTCTCCAATCAGATATAGGCCTGCACACAAACACATGCAAATAGATTCGCACACACAAACAAACATTTGCTCAACCAGTTTCATTATACCTTTGAAGTCATCACAGCAGTTGAAATTAGTCTGGGTGCTGTACTGCATTAATCATTCACTCTCAGCTCTGCCAGAAGCAAGAATAATCTCACTGAAGACCTTAGGCACTGCAGGAACATTGAAATCAACACAAAGCTCCTGACCAGTGAAAAGCATTTGAGTCAACAGGGAGCTACACTGCATTCATATTTAGCTCATAATTATTTCATCTGATGTTCTTAGTCTGAAGGACTTACCGCATAATGTGTATAATGTGCAAAGGAGAAACAGGAATAAAATATATATATTTCATAGCGCAAGGTGGAAACTGCTTATAGTTATCAGATCTGTCTGGATGAAATTGATGATGATAATTATAACATTTTTTTTTCTTTATGTCTCTGGCAGATTTCCATCTAAATGACGTTTCTATCTTTATAGCATGAATTAGTGTTTGGTTTGCAATAAAGTTCCCTCCATAAGTAAGGTGCATTATGGACCGCGATCCATGCCTTGACATAACATTGTCTGTGTGACCACTGTCTATGAGTAATTGCAGTGTGCCTGTAGGTATTGTGTATGTGTAAACGCACATCTAAAATCAGATACATCTAAAAATCACTAGATGGGAAATTCATACCTATGTGGGAATGGATTGGGGACAGATGGGACAGGTGCGGTCCCCCTCTGTTGATTTCGATGATGGGAAAGGGGTTTCCCATTCGTGGAATTCACCATCGTGGGGGGAGGGGGTTTCGAACTTGTCAATTTACATGACTGTTTGTGTGTCTGATTGATAGAAAAAAAAATTGGGGAGAGGGAGTTCAAACCCGTAATTTTGTGGCCGTATGCATGCTGCCATGTCATTGTCACTGTTTGGCATAAGAGGTATGTAATGGCACATTATCGATGTGTTCTAATGGTGGCATGGTTCAGCATTTGCATGGGGCTGTGTACTTCTTCATAGACAAAGTGTTTCTGTAGTGTTATAAACACACAGGTGTATTGTACCCTGGAATTAGTCACTGACCAGATAACAGTTCCATATAGTACATATTTCTTTTATTCTGCCTTATTCCTCTATATCTGACTCCCTTTCTCTGGTATGCCCATGTACTGTATGTGCCAGTGGGCAGAGCGGTATTGCAGAAAGAGATCTCCACTGTAGAATAATAAAGGTCCCCCGATCAGTTATACTTAACGCCAACAGTCTTTCACGTAGCACATCCTGTGCATTCCAGGCCGCAATGACCACCGGATGAAATTCCCAAGATGAAACAGCATTGCCATTTATTTGGACATTTTTGCAGTTTGGCAGATTCTCTAGTGCAATATAGGTACCATGTATTATTAATGAAAGGATACGAAATACATAAACTAAATAGGCAGTAATTACTATAAATATAAGAGGTAACCCTCTCCTGGAGCCGAGACCTTATCGTGGTGGAGGGGTTTGCGTGTTCCAATGATCCCAGGAGCTACGTTGCCTGGGGCTTTATGCCCCTGGTAGGGTCACCCAAGGCAAACAGGTCCTGAGTGAGGAACCAGACAAAGTGTGGCTCAAAAGACCCCTTATGATGTACAAAAACATGGACACACGTTTTCCCTCGCCCGGAGGCGGGTCACCGGGGCCCCCTCCTGGAGCCAGGCCTGGGGGTGGGGCTCGATGGCGAGTGCCTGGTGGCCAGGCCTACACCCATGGGGCCTGGTCGAGCACAGCCCGAAGAACGCACGTGGGTCCCCCCCTCCAATGGGCTCACCACCTGTAGGAGGGGCCAAAGGGGTCGGTGCAGTGTGAGTTGGGCAGTAGCCGAAGGCGGGGACCTTGGTGGTCCAATCCTCGGCTACAAAAGCTAGCTCTAGGGACATGGAATGTCTCCTCTCTGATGGGGAAGGAGCCTGAGCTGGTGCGCGAGGCTGTGAGGTTCCGACTAGATGTAGTTGGGCTCACCTCGACGCACGGCTTGGGCTCTGGAACCAGTCTCTTTGATGGGGGTTGGACACTCTTCCACTCTGGAGTTGCTCACGGGGAGAGGCGCCGAGCAGGCGTGGGCATACTTATTGCCCCTTGGCTGGGCACCTGTACATTGGGGTTTCCAGTCAGACCTGGCAGACCCAAGCGTATAGTGCGGGTCTGTTGGGAACGCCTGGCGGAATCCCCTGTCAGGAGGAGCTTCAACTCCAACCTCCGGCAGAACTTCGCCCATGTCCTGGGGGAGGCGGGGGACATTGAGTCCGAATGGGCCATGTTCCGTGCCTCCATTGTCGAAGTGGCTGATCGGAGCTGTGGCCGTAAGGTGGCCGGTGCCTGTCACGGCGGCAATCCCCAAACCCGCTGGTGGACACCAGCGGTGAGGGATGCTGTGAAGCTGAAGAAGGAGTCCTATTGGGCCTTTTTGGCCTGTGGGACTCCGGAGGCAGCTGATAGGTACCGGCTGGCCAAGCGGAACGCGGCTTCGGTGGTCGCTGAGGCAAAAACTCGGGTATGGGAGGAGTTTGGTGAGGCCATGGAGAACGACTTCCGGACGGCTTCGAGGAGATTCTGGTCCACCATCCTGCGTCTCAGGGCAGGAAAGCAGTGCAGCATCAACACTGTGTATAGTGGGGATGGTGCGCTGCTGACCTCAGCTCGGGACGTTGTGGGTCTACTTCGAAGACCTCCTCAATCCCACCAACACGCCTCCGAATGAGGAAGCAGAGTCTGGGGCAGAGGTCGCTGAGGTGGTTAAAAAACTCCTCGGTGGCCGGGCCCGGGGGTGGATGAGATCCGCCCGGAGTTCCTAAAGGCTCTGGATGTTGCGGGGCTGTTTTGGTTGACACGCATCTGTGGCATTGCGTGGACATCGGGGGTGGTGCCTCTGGATTGGCAGACTGGGGTGGTGGTCCCCCTCTTCAAGAAAGGGGACCGGAGGGTGTGTTCCAACTATAGGGGGATCACACTACTCAGCCTCCCTGGTAAGGTCTATTCGGGGGTGCTAGAGAGGAGGGTCCGTCGGATAGCCGAACCTCGGATTCAGGAGGAGCAGTGTGGTTTTCGTCCTGGCCGTGGAACAGTGGACCAGCTCTATACTCTCGGCAGGGTCCTGGAGGGTGCATGGGAGTTTGCCCAACCAGTCTACATGTGTTTTGTGGACCTGGAGAAGGCATTCGACCGCGTCCCTCAGGGAGTCCTGTGGGGAGTGCTCCGGGAGTATGGGGTGCCGGGCTGCCTTATAAGGGCTGTTCGGTCCCTGTACGACCGGTGCCAGAGCTTGGTCCGCATTGTTGGCAGTAAGTCGGACTCGTTCCCGGTGAGGGTCGGACTCTGCCAGGGCTGCCCTTTGTCACCGATTCTGTTCATAACTTTTATGGACAGAATTTCTAGGTGCAGCCAGGGCATTGAGGGTGTCCGGTTTGGTGACCTCAGGATCAGGTCTCTGCTTTTTGCAGACGATGTGGTTCTGTTGGCCTCATTGGACCGTGACCTTCGGCTCTCACTGGAGCAGTTCGCAGCTGAGTGTGAAGCGGCTGGGATCAAAATCAGCACCTCCAAATCCGAGACCATGGTCCTCAACCGGAAAAGGGTGGAGTGCTCTCTCCGGGTCGGGAAGGGGGTCCTTCCCCAAGTGGAGGAGTTTAAGTATCTCGGGGTCTTGTTCACGAGTGAGGGAAGGATGGAGCGGGAAATCGACAGGCGGATTGGTGCAGCGTCAGCAGTGATGCGGACGCTGCATCGGTCTGTCATGGTAAAGAAGGAGCTGAGCCAAAAGGCAAAGCTCTCGATTTACCTGTCGATCTACGTTCCTACCCTCACCTATGGTCATGAACTATGGGGTAGTGACCGAAAGAACAAGATCGCGAGTGCAAGCAGCCGAAATGAGTTTTCTCCGTAGGGTGGCTGGGCTATCCCTTAGAGATAGGGTGAGGAGCTCAGTCATTCAGGAGTGACTCAGAGTAGAGCCGCTGCTCCTCCGCATTGAGAGGAGCCAGATGAGGTGGCTCGGACATCTAATTAGGATGCCTCCTGGACGCCTCCCTGGTGAGGTGTTCCGGGCATGTCCCACTGGGAGGAGACCCTGGGGAAGACCCAGGACATGCTGGAGGGACTATGTCTCTCGGCTGGCCTGGGAACGCCTCGGGATCCCCCCAGAAGAGCTGGATGAAATGGCTGGGGAGAGGGAAGTCTGGGCTTCCCTACTGAGACTGCTGCCCCCGCGACCCGACCTCGGACTAAGCGGGAGATGATGGATGGATGGATAAGAGGTAACCATAGGTATATAATATTATATTCAGCTATCTGTACACTGAAGAAACACTGCCCCTGCTACTAGAAACCACATAGATTTGTATGAGCCTGACATCTGCTGGCAGGAAAGGATCATTGCTCTTAAGCACAGAAGTAATGACACTTATGAGAATCGTAGTGTATTGGAAAATAAGTCTCTTTGAAGTGGCAAAGAATATTATGAACTAATAGTGAAGGAGGTGAGGGCAGAGGGGCCAATCACAACATGCAGCCACTGCAAAATTTACCAAGAGGACCCCAGACAATCACACAAAATTCTCATTCATCCAGTGGGGGGTTACGGTGACCCTGGAGACTGGAGGGATGAGGAAGCCATTTGCCTTATTGAGCCACCCTATCAGCGATTTAAAAATGGTTTGCAGCAAAGCTACACAAGTCTGGGCAACATGGTGACTCCTCACATGCAGAGCCTGGGCTAAAAATCGCACCAACAGCCACTGAACTACCATAAAGGCATATTAGTCCAATTTTTTCTGAACCTCAATTTTTAGGATTTGGTGTCAGTTCCTTTGTACTACATGCTGCTTATTCTATGATAGTGATCAGCTGGTCATATTGTTATCTCTGCTTCTTATTGTATTATTCAAAGTAACATTAAGTTTCTAGCACCAGCTGTAGTATAGTTCATCATTTTTGGTAGGTAGATGTCAACTTCTCCAAATGAGCAATACATGTGGTTTTGATACTGGTCCATTGCACCACAGACACTTTCTTATAAACTCAAAATGTAGCTTACTTGACAGATCATTTTCAGACATTGCAGCCACATTGCCTGGATGACAAACTGGATTTCAGACAGGTCACCCAAAAAATGAAGCAGCACCACATAGCGATAGCACAGAATAAAACAGTTTTGACACTTGATGCTGTTAGAGTGATAATTCAAAAACTATATATGAAGGACATTTTTCTAAATTTGCCAACACAGTACATACGTGAAGAACTGGAACTGATCAAATTTTGAGATGGATCACAAAATTAATGCAACGACGCTTTGCAGCATCAAAGTGAAATGTGACTGCAGACCACATTTGACCTTGTCAATATTAGTCAAAAGTTTGGTAGGAAACTTTTGGATATGGATGAAGATCTACACCTGACTTTATTTTGAGATAAATTGCCCCAAAATTGAAGCTGCACTGCTATGTGGCAGCAGAGGATAGAAAGGACTGCAGAGGCCATCTTGTGAATCTGAATGTCTTTTTCCAACTTCTCAGGATCATTGTGCTGGTCACTGATTCTGTGGGGCAAGAGATAGTTTTCTGAATATTGTAAAATGTTATATATTTCTTTTTCTTTTGTGCCCCCTCACTCCTCCTTAGAAAATTTTACTGGTAGCATTACAGTGGAGTCGGTGAAATTTATCATGGGCAACACAAATCTTTCGATTTATAATGATTCTTTTTCAGTTTATGACCATTCATTGTATTCTGGTGAAAGTTTAGTTACGGCAAAATAAATGCATTGAGTAATGCATGTAGAAAGTAGGCCTACAATTTTACAGGGACTTCTGGTATAAACCACACACACTTATGGTCTACTAACTGAATACACATACAGAGACAGATCATTTTGCTGGTTGAACAGATACAGACACTGATACAGATAATGACAGTGATTCTGCAGCTCTATTGCACAAGCCTGCTGTAGGGGTGATGTCCAAATCCATCCTGCATATTACTATGTGACCTGAGGAATAAAACACCATGTGCTATTTTGAACGAATACGATTCTCAGACTGCACAATCAATACCTGAGGTAAGTTTTATCATCATGGATCTAAAGGAGGAATGGCCTCCCTTATTTCTTCAGACAGAAAGTGACAACCTGTGTCAGGATTGATAGGTCGACCTGAACTGAATGGAAACTATGTTTGCCAATTGTAGGGGGACAAGGGTACAGATACACTGGAATTTTTGCATGGTTTGCTTTAGTCTAATAAAAAAAAATACAAATTAAAAAGACGACACAAGCATAAGACTGTGACATATAATAAGATGGGTTGTGATTCCTTCATGCTGATTGTTAGATAGAATTCAGTTATAATGTGCATCTCCAGTGAGCCAAACAACAGCACTGTGAGAAAAAACTGAGATTCTGAAAGGGCTGATTGATGCGATTTCATTCTTGGGTCGACGGGAACCGATGAGACGTGGAACGTAAAGAAAGTGAAAACCTTGACAAGGGAACTATAGGGAATTGACAGATGTGCTTTCCTGCTATAATGATGTTTTTTTGTTTTGTGCTTATGTTGCACATGTAATGTAGAGCAAATCAGTAATGTAAGCTGGTGTATTCTGTTCACGTTTAAAATTTATTTGTATAACACCTCTTTCAGAAAAGGGTGCACTTGATGAAAACTGTTAAAAACACAATTTTGTCAGCATCACTTTCTAAGCATCAGCTCACCAGGTTAATAGTCAAACAATACTTGATATATGCTAAATAGGGCTACATTGGATTGAGATTAGCAGTCAATGGAAAATATTTAGGATTACAGTGTAATTAACATTAATATGTACTATAATGTTTATAGTAATGACTAATATATGAGTAGAGATGAAATTATACCAAAGCGGAAAGTCTAGAGTTTGCTCCACTAAAAGCAGTCGTCACTTAGCACTGCATGTCAAATTGTACTGCAAGGATCTTCAACCATGTGCCTATGACCTTTGAGGGGTCTGTAAAAGCATTCTGACAAAATGCATCATTAATACTCTCATGTGTTCTACCTGTCTTTCATGTACTTCTCTCAACTAAAAAAAATGTATGTGTCTAAAGGGCATATCCATCCTGGACCAGAAAATATGAAAGGTAGACCCATAGTCCATAGTTTTCATTTCCAAAGCAACCAACAAGTGAGACGAATAGCACATTACAAACATATGGCTGTCAAGGAATCAACTAGACATAAGTGCAGCTAGGCTAAACTTCCAATGAATGCAATTATGGAAAGAATGTAAGTATTTGAGCAAAAGTAAGACAATACCTTTTAAGCCTAACAAGGGAACTATTCAAATCAGCAAAGTGCAACAATGAGAGCATTAAGGGAACATGGAGTGATATCAGGCTAGTAGAGGTACACAAGGATCTTCAGGTGTTTCTTGAAGTTTAAAAGAGACTAAATGACTGGATGCATTTCAGCAACTCATTCACACAAAGAAACATCTAGAATGAGACTTCTCACATGGTGGAAGGATCTGCAAGTGGCATTGATTTGTTGATCCAAACAGTCAAGATGAGATGTAGGTCTTAAGAATCATCTTGATGGAGATGGGTGCCTGTCCATTAATGGCTCTGATAAACGGATCCAATGACTTGAACTTGATGTGAGCACCTACCGTATAGGGAGGTTCCTGTATAAATCAGACTGGTTTCAGCAGTTGAATTCACCTGCAATCCATCTGTAATACCTCGTATACTGACTGAACTGTGAAATAATCAGATTAAAACTGTAACCAAAATGGCTTCTTGGTTTTAAAAGCACACTGAGAAAATAATAATTCTAATAATAATAATGACACTTTATAAAGGAACAGATAATGTTTTTAAAATGTTTACAGCTGTGATCCTTTCATGCTGATATTGCATGAAAATAGATATGTATTTTTTCTTAGTGAGAAATGTTCAGTTATCGTCCTCTACTGGCAAAATGTTAACACTGCAACACACAGCACCTATTACCTAACCGTGGTTTTACAATCACATTGGGTATAATTAGTGCTGGGTGATATATTAATAAAAAAAAAATATTGTATCATGATTATGAACATTTATAGCACCATCAATTTGAATATTTTATCATGATATAAGCTAAATACTTGTTTTCTTGCATAATGAACAGTTTTAAGGTACTATTTTTACACAAATTCCATCAAGGTACGAGTTTGTGGTTGGTGCAATTTTTCATTATACGTCACATGCTTCATATCTATTATTAGAAGAATGTGGTCATCATAATCAAAAAATAAAAACTCAAAACCACTTGTCATATTTTACTGTTTTCTACATGCAAATTTTAGAATATTGTGAGAAATATCAATACTGTGAAAATCTCTGAAAATACTGTGATATCATTTTTATGGCATATCACCCAGCCCTGATCAAATCCATTTCCTGGAAGGAATAGCGAGGCAGACGGTGGACAAAACGTACTGCTGTTTAGCCCTATGACAAGGAAATACATTTTTGACTGATTTATTTATTAGACATCAGTTTGCAGTCTATTAAATTTGTCATCTTTTCTCATGTTCTTACTCTAAGGGCAATTCAAAGAGAATTTAAAATCAAAATTGAGCACTGAAATAAATAATAACTATTTAGTGATAAAAATCAATATCATTTTATATATATAAAAAAAATGTCATGGTAAAATATTTTACCATATTGCCCAACCCATATGATGATGGTAGTTCTGCAGGCTTTAGAACATGCATTTACTACGGCGCAATCTCGGCTGTTTATGCAGATTAGAGAAAGGAACAGCCCAACAACAGTAACCTGTGCTGCTCTGCTGATTATACTAATCAAAATTATATTTATCAAAAGTTCCCTGTCTGAAAATTACATTTTGTTTGTCTTGTAATTTTTGCTGTATATCCAGGTAAGTTAGCTTACATCTGAATAGGTGTAAAAAGTTCAAAATTATCAGCACCCCACAAAATCTGCACTATCCTCGATATGGCAACATTAGTGAATTTTGTTCACATTGACCACAGTGTGTATGCTCCGCGAATATTATATAGGGTGTCCCTACTTCATACCCAAAGCTTCCTGTAATAAGCTCCAGGTGATACTGTGATAGTGCACTAGAAGCACAGTTACGGATGGATGGATTATCAAATACAAAAAAAGTAAATCTTAATATTATTTATTGGAAGTCTTCATTTATCATATTACATGGTTTCATGCCATCAGCCTTTGTCACATGCTTTAAGGAAATGCAGTAATCTTCCTTAAAAAAAATCAATTTTTACTATTAAACAATTACTCAGTTCTTTTGGAATAAAATACTATTACTGTATGTGTTACTGTAATGCCAATATATCTGCAGTTGGCACAGCCTCAAATTAGTTGCCATGAAATAGATATAGAAATTGTATATGCTGTAACTGTTATCCATTCATTTTTAATAACCACTTACATGCGCTTGGGATACTTGATGTAGTCAAAATTTTACCTGAATGATGTTAGGGAGGGAACATACACAGAGCTGAGTCTGAGACCGAGTCTCTGTGTCAACCTGTTATATGCCATTTTAAATGAAATATTAATCATTATACATTTTGCTTTTATAACACAATGCCATGCTGATACTAATTTACAGACTCATTTACAGACTGCATTTACCCCGTGTTATATAGACATTTCATATAGTGTGTACCGTTGTATCCTGGGAACCGTAGAAGACAGAGAGGGCGGCACACTGAGTGACGAGGCGGCCATACATCCCAATCCCGATCCCGGATCTTGGTAGGAAACACGTTATGGTCCTTTTTCCGAGTTAGCCAAGTGATGCGTACTCTGATACTGAGGTTGGACCGATCGAAGGGAAGCATTTTAGAAAAACATTTCTATTTGCAGCTGCAAGCCAAAGCGATGAAACGTAGTAAGCGATTGGTGGATGTTCTTGCCTTGTGATTTTTTTCCCCTTGCCGTGTCTCTGTGAGTAAATGGCTCCTCCTGCAAGAGATAAACGGAGCTGAGGGAGGCTAAGAAAGAGGGAGCAGTGAGAAAAACGTAAATAACAGCCGAAAAACGCAACTTGCCTTTGCTAGCGCCATAGTGCTTTACACCAGGAAGTCTGCTGAGTTAACATTTGCATGTTAAGATTATCGGTCACACCAGGAGGGCTGGGTTTGCGTTTAATTTTAAATAACCAAATCCGCAAATGAACTCCGTCAGAGCGACCAGCAGAAGACCCAGGCGAGTGTCGAGGCCGCGTCCGGTGCAGCCGGAGAGGCACAACGGAGAAAGAGGTAAGAAATGTTTCCATAGGAAAGGTTTTGGACAGAGGCTGATTTTTCGGTAAGTCGCTTGTAGTAATGCCACAGCAATCACCATTCCTCACTTACAGCTAGGACGCAGTGTGGGGGTAGGAAACACCGCGGCTCCTCGCCTCTGGGTTGAAAAGGCCTCGCTTTGTTCGGTTCACCTTGCTTCCCGAATCGCTGATGTTAACGCGACAAAATTGCCGCACGTCAAGCTCCAGTACACCGTCCTTAGCGTCAGGTGTGAGCTCGGGCCCTCCGGCACCAGCCGATAGCGTAAACTGTGTCTCCCGAGCGCTGCCTTCTTTCTACCAAGGCTCCCCCATCTTTAGGGTTAGCATATTACAATTATATGTATGTTTGCTTTTATCTAGAAATCCGGCCTGCCTGCGGCAGACATTTAATTTAATTCATGTTAAATATTGCATTTCTAATTCGGCTGTACTCTGGGATTTGGCGTATCGAGGATAATGCGGATTTGCTGCGGCTTTCGTAGGGTGCTGATAATTATGAACTTTTCTTCAGGTGTATTTGTCAGCTGACAAAGTGCTGAAAATATAAACATGTAAAGGCATAATTCTGTATTTTTTATAGCAGTGACCACGTCTCAATGATGCTTTGCTGATGACATTGTATTAAAATGGTGAGCGGTTTACTAGGCCTTGCTCTGGCTGCAGATGATCAGACACCTTTGTCTTGAGGAAACACCCCTTTTTCCTAAACCATCTAATAAATTATTAACATCTGTGTGGAAACGTTTCGCTTTCAGACGTCCCTCTATCGAGGCTTCGATTAAGGAAAACCTTTAAATGTAAACGACTGGAAACATTAACAGCTCTGTAATGTCATTTTGTTGCGAAGTAGCCTGTCAGCTGATCGCAGCCTTTCTCTCCTGAACAAAAACGGCGTCTTGCTTCTGCTCATTAACTAAACGAGCAATCCCGAATACTGCACATAATACCCAGCCACCAAAAGGCTTATTAATACGCGCTTATTAACGCAGAGCTATCCTGATAACTGGCTTTTATAAAGCTGCTATTATCCTAGCGAAAGGCTAACGGCTGTTAGCGCAGAGCTACCCCAATAACCCTTTCTGTCCAGGAAAGCAACGACAGTCAGCCGCTGCTGGTTAACTAATAGGACAGAGCCGCCCCAATGGCTGCATTTTATAACTCTCCCCGTATACTAGTGAAAGGCTAACTAGCTCTCGCTATTTTTAGACTAGTTTAAGCAATGTGGGTCATGTGGAGATGTAAATTGAGACTTTAGTCATAATTCGCGTGCTACACTGTCAAGTTACTACAGCATAAGAACGTAAGACTATTAAAACAAACGTTTTACTGTAACTATGTAGTAAACTATTTAAATGTTTTCTGTTACCATTATATTATGACAACAAATGTAAGGAACTCCACGATTTAAGTAACGTATGACTTGCCTGGCTAATGTGCTTGATTAGTAAACAGTGGTTATTTACATGATATATCTAGCTTATAATGAAGCAAATTTGTATAGGCCTAGCAGCATGTTTAATGAAGCAGTTATAATAAAATTTCTTGTGACTGTTTAGATTATGGACAGAAAACTGTAGATAAAACTTTTGTGTTTAACACGTTTCACCGCTTTGTGTTGCAAGATAAGTTGCTGACCTCTTCATTGTGAAGAGTGAAAATTCTTTACACGATTGCTGTCGGACTGTTAGCCTGAAGGCCCAAATCCCTGATTAGCATACGTATGTTCTTGCTTTCTATTATCAGCAAGCAGTATGGTCTTTTACACTTTCTTCATTTTCTATTTATTTATTTATTTATGGGGCAGTGTGTCTCTGTGGGTTAACGCTCTGTACCCATGACCAGGAGGTCCAGCTGAAATCCTGTGGACAGCAAGCTGATTAACCTGCTGACACCCTGTGCTATGACCCCCAAGGTTGCCCTTACCTGTGTGTGTCAAGATGGGCTAGTTAACACCATTTCCCCATGGCTATGAATAAAGTATCTCTGTTATGATCTTATGACTTTTCTGCCATTCTCTAAAAAAGCTTGTACTGCATAAATTATGGTGAATATGTGGAATTAATTGTCAGATCAAAAACATGACAGTGCCACCCTCCACCAACTCCCTAACAGGCTATATTACGATGTCATTTAGCAGACGCTCTTATGAAGCTGTAATAGAATGAGCTGACTTGGGTATTTCCCAGGCAAAAGAAAAACGGACAAGGCAGGTAAACAGAGCAGGCATTTTGTTATGTGGGGGCAGGACACATCTCTCTCCTCACTCCCTCATACCCCATTTACACACACTGATACCTGCTTACAAGGACACATCTCTCTCGCTCTCTCATACCCCATTTACACATACTGATACCTGCTTACAAGGACACATTTCTCTCCTCACTCTCATACCCCATTTACACATACTGATACCTGCTTACAAGGACACATTTCTCTCCTCACTCTCATACCCCATTTATACACACTGATACCTGCTTACAAGGACACATCTCTCTCCTCACTCTCTCATGCCCCCTTTACACACACTGATACCTGCTTACAAGGACACATCTCTCTCCACTCTCTTATACCTCACTTACCATTTATACACACTGATACCTGCTTATGAGCCTATACTGCATATTGCATTTTACCATTATGGGGTGATGTGGAAATGGGAGGAAAATGGTAAAATCTACCCGTTAATCTATCCCTGGGGACCTAGTAACATAGTAACTTTCTGACATGGCTCCAGTGTGAATGCAAAACCGTAACAGATTACCAGTTCGAGGCGAGGTGGCTGTTCTCCCCCTTAATTCACTTAACTGATATTAGTTGGGAGTACGCAACACTCATCCACAACAAACCCACTAATTTCAATTGAGTTACATACAGTTAGGCTGTATGCAGTGCAGTTAGGCTGTTACGTTGTTGAGTGAAGCACCACAAAAAAGATGTCATAATTGCAGAGGGAACGGAGTGGGAAAATGACATCATAAATCAATATATATATATATATATATATAATTTTTTCTCTTCAATAGTGCCCCCCGGTCACATTACCCACAGGCCAAATCACTTCATCCATGGATAACACTGCTTATGTGTTTTCAATGGGGGCATTGCCATTCAGGTCTCAGGAAAATCTGACCAATGTCAACAAAATTCTGGAGCTGACACAAAAAGTGGAGTAATATTTTCTTACTTCATTATGCCAGACATATTTAATGGCACCTTGATGTAGTATTGTGGAAATGGCTTAAGCAAAAGTACCAGTTTGCATCCTTGTTTAAGGTGTGGCCCTCTGAACCATCTGTCTTAATTTGAACTTGCTTGATTATACAGTGCTTGCTGTGTACAGTGTTTCAAAGTTTTATGATTATTAATATTGTACAGTAGGGCTGAGTGACACTGCAGTATCAGTAAGTAAAAATGTCAGACAAGTAATCTGATGTTTGTATCTGACAGTGACTAACTGGTGATTATCACCTTTAGTGGTGAAGTAGATTTACAAGCAGGAGGACCAGACAGGGTGGTCTGTAGTCCCTTACCAAGAACATCTGTAGTTAAAGTCCTGTGTTTTGCTGGTATTTTAATATAGTAATAGTCGAATTTGTATAAGTTTTAAAAATGGTATTATTAAGAATAATAGTTTTTCCCTGTGTGTGCTTTTTAAAAATTATTTTCTTTTAAATATCTGTAAAGCACATTGTAAATCCTGTGGTTAAAACAGTGCTATATAAATAAAGATTTGATGACTGATTTCTGGTCTAATACCAGTACCAAAAGTTCCAGTACCCAAAGTACCAAACTAGCTGGGATAGTGTTTTGGTACTTTTGGGGTAGGACTGGCAAACGTGTTCATTGTCAATTTAGTTATCCAGATAGCTTTTCTCTGAAACGGAATACAGTCATTGTCTTGAAACAAGTTAAGAACTTGGAAAACAACTATAAATGATGTGTGTTGTACAAAAATAACGATGTGTGCTTGGACAAATGAAGAGACCCAAGCTTTAATTGTGATCTGACTGGGAGATGTTAAATATAATACACTAGGACCACACAATATTGGGAAAAATTTAAATATGATCATGTGATTTTGTTGTAATAAATATCGGGATATTTATAAAGCAAAAAAGGAGTTCAAAATTCCTCTGAAACCCATCTAGGGGTCGTTTAAACGCTGATTGCTTCAGTGAAGGCAGGCCGCGCTCATGCAGAAGCAGCAGACGTAAACTTTAAATGGATTTTTTTTTAAACGTACTAAAGAATTTTGAAATGAGACAATCATTAAAATTGCAGTGCTTGTTAATTTTTATTTCCTGTGTCAAAGTAAAAATATTTTAGTGAAACAAACCCCCTATGTTGTAATGTCCGGACTGTATGAGAGTTATGACAAAGCCTGATCTCAGCTCTGCTGTCGCAGCTCTTGTGATGTGAATGCACAACATCCTATGTTGCTATTGATATAACTCATCACCCAGCCTTATCATGTACTGTAGCCATTTTTTGAATTCAGTACAAAATACCCTGCTTTGTATAGTGATGTCATTCAGCAGTGGAACGAGTTTTTATGCCAGTGAAAATCCAGCACCCTGAAATACTGTACTTTTGGTTCTCCTTTGAAGTGGCAAAAGCATGGAATCTGGAGCAGTGGAAAAACAGCCTCAGACTGCACACACAGCTAGATATGAAAATGCAACAACAAAAATATGATTTGGCTTTCAGCTCAGCCTTCTTGCCTACATTTCAAAAAGAGTTGAATCTTTTTTTGTGTTTTTGTTTTTCATTGCTCATGTTGTGCATGATGGTATCAGTGTATGCTAACATTGATCATAATGGTGCCGTGTAGCTATAGCTTATTGCAAGCTTGTGAACCACTGTTGTAGATGGTTTGCAAATTGTTTTTAAACCATATATAATTCTGACACGCTGACAGATTGTTTCCACAGAAACTAAAGAACGATGATCAGCACCACAAATCAGGACTCAATATTGTTTAGACTGATTTAAAAATATCAAAGAGCTCTATAGCCAAGTAACTTATCTGATTTTTGGCATTTATCACCAAGAACAATTCTTCAGATAATAATTGTTTTTCCATTGTTTGCAATACTGTAAACAGGGTTATGTTCAGAGCATTTTCTTCTTTAGACAAACTTCTGGTTTGGCAAAATGATTTACTCCTATCTGACAGAATTTCTTGTCACAACAAAGATCAATAAACCCTTACTACTACTGGAAGAACTAAAGGTACAGAGATCCTTTATTTTCCAACATCTATTTCTTTAGTGATGTGGATTTAGATGTACATAAGATTTTTTTTGGTTCAGCAGCATGTAGGCACGGTTCAATAAACAAATACAAGTACATGGACAAAGGAAGGATGCATCCTGGATGGGACACCAGTCTGCTTTAGCTAACTGAAAATGAAAGTGTTAAGTGGCAGATGTTAACGATCTGCACTTGTGGATTCCATGCTGGTTATGACTTGCTTACCGCTTTATGCAGTTTACGATTTTCATTCACTAAAAGCCTAAATTCGAACTGTGCTTTAAAGTCTTTTTTTAAATGTAAGATGTTTAGCAGTATTGCAGATCGCTTTCCCTACTTCAACAGTTTCAAGGTTTGTGTTGACAAACATAGGAGCCAGGAATACAGGCAACCATTCAAAAAAACATGAAATAGCCTTTGCAGTATCATACAGATTCAATTTGTATCTCTGAAATGACACTACAACACAGGTGATGTCATCAGGAAAGCACAACAGAGACTACTTACTTATACAGTTAAAGTGGCCGCATGCCTTAGGAGAAAGGATAAGGGTTTTAGTAGTGTATTTCAGCACACTCCCTGGGTAGGGTCCCTGAAGTGAACTTTATTTATTCAGATCCCAGCTACTGTCAATGGTTGGCTGACACAAATGTGATGGTGTGGGATCGGTCAGCAGGACTAATTATGCATTTACCACAGTGGGAATATTTGTAAATAATGTAAATTAGTATGCGTATTCGGGTGTTTTATGTTGTGAATAGTAAATGTCATAACCATGTAATATCTGATATGGGATGCATGTGTTTTGTTAGCATGTTACTCACTGCAGTGTCAGTTGTTGGCTTCCTTGTCTGTGCCACTGTGGACTGTATACATCAAACAAAAGGAACAGAATCCACATTATTTTGACAGTATGATGTTGTATGAGCTGTTGAACTTTTTCGTTTGTTCTGATCCCACCCACTGTCCATGATTGGCTGACATAAATGTGATGCTCTGGGCTTGGTCAGCAGGACTGCTTATGCAGTTACCCGCATGTTTTGCACCACACTGCTCTTTACATACTATAAATTCATATGTGTATTTGTGTTAACAGTAAATGTCATAATTGTGTAATGTTTGCTGTGGAATACATGTATTTTGGTACCATCAACAACAACAAATTTATTTTTGTATAGCGCATTATCACAACATTACATTGTCTCAAAGCGCTTTACAGCATCCGCACCCAAAGCCCCCAGTGAGCAAGCCACCATGTAATCATGAGTGAGTATCATGTAAATTGGTTTCACTGTCCAATCCACTTTTAAGGCCATATCCATTACCATTAGACATGCTAACGTCCACTATCAGAGGCAGGTGCAGTAGAATAGAGCCAGAGATGCACCGATCGATCGGCCAGGGACTAGAATCGGACGATTTTTTTTTTCAGTGTGCTTGGCCCTGATCAGAGACACGTGATCAGTCTCATGTATTTTCAGTACTGAACTAGTCAGTATTTTATGCATGCACTACAACAGCAGCGTAGATAATAGCCTCACAGCTACACACTAATGACATGTCTTTATCATGGAAGTTTGTCAATGTGAGTGAAGATGACACAAAGCTTGTAATTTGTGATACATGTAAAGCCAAAGTAAACCATGGGGGAACCACCACGAAAATGTGGCGAGACATCAGAGGTAAACTTTAAACTAATTATTAAATGTGTACTAGATCTTGAAAAGGAAAAATCCTTAAAACTGGTCTTTTCCTATGACAGTAAAAACGTTTTAGCAAAACTTTAATCTCCTCTACTATAATGCCAATACAGCACGAAGGTATGAAAAAGTCGGATCTTAATCTAGTTCACTAACGATATAAGAACTGTGCGTGAATAACATGCGATGTTGTTATTAATAATATTACCCTGCAACTATCTGGAGTTTTATTTGGAGGTTTGTAATCTGTGGACTTGTCTTAACACAACAGTGACCCTTTTTTAATTTTATCTAGTGAATTTAAACATGATGCAAGTAACTGACATTTGTTCTGTTATTTAAATCTGTTGCACCTGCCCTTATTTGGTAAAATAAAATATGTCCGATAAAGTTGAGCATACAGTAACTTATTTTCAGTTAAGTATTTGTACCTTTTCCCAGATACAGAGCACTTTATGTTGAGACTTGTTTAAGTGCGAGAAGATCCTGTAACTTACTCCAGTTTGGGGGAAATTGTTTTTTTAACTTTTTTTTTTTTTTTAAATCTTTTTTTATGAAAATAAAATTTTGCATTGAAGAAAAGCTGATTTTTTGTTTATATATGTTGTCAATTAAAGTTCTTGGATAGAAAATCGGAATCGGCCGGTCACATTTGCCTGCAGAACATCACCCGATCAGTCTCGCGTATTTCCGATTACGAACCGATCTTGAGCATTCACAATAAATCATAAGCGCAGTTGCATGTACTTTCAGACCCGCAAAAAAGTCCGTAATTTGGAAATTCTTCAGCGTGAGCCAAGCAGATGCAAAATTTGTTATCTGTAGCAAATGTAAGGACTAGGTACACCATGGGGGAACCAATACAAAGACATTTAATACAACAAATTTAATTAGACATTTAAAAACACATTACCCAGTGAACATGCTCAGTTTGAAGAAGCTAGCAAAGCGAAAGCTGCTAGCAAAGCATGTTTGAAGCTGTCTATGAGCCAGCCGTCTGTCTTTTGTTGGTATAAGCAGTGAAATGAGCAAAGAAATTACGAAGTAAAAATGCCTTGAACAACTGGAATATCAACAAAGATCGTGTCCCTGCACTTGCTTCTCTTGCCTACCTCTCTGCCCCATGCACAAGTGTTGAGAGTGAGCACTTGTTTAGCTTGGTTGGACATGTGACAGATGAGACAAGAAATAGAATTTCAGGTGACAAGGCAGAAATGCTTCGCTTCATAAAGAGAAACTTTCCATTAATGTTTAAATTATGGCATTTTGTTTTATAATATGTTGCCAAGACAAAAAAGGTCCCTTGTTCTTTTACTTACAGCATCTTTTATTAGAATATGTTAATGTTTCATTGTATTTGGGGTGTTATTTGTTTAGGTTTATTTATTTGTAAAGTTTAGTAGAAACAACATGGAATTTGAAGTGACAAGTCAAAAAAGGGGTCTTGTTACATAGTTTTATTTGCTGCACCTATTATTTTAAAGAATATATTAATGTTTAGTTGTAGTTGGGGTTTTATTTATTTGTTTTAATTTATTTGAATTTGTAAAGTTTAATAAGTGCTTGTTATGATAATGACGTTTTGAGGTAAAGAAAATGTGATTTTTGTATGTATTTGCTGTTCTCGGGGCAAAAATCAGTATCATAAAAATCAGTATTGGCTGATTTGCACATCCCAAAAAATCGGTAATCGGGATATTACCATATCAGCCACCACTAACTTGGGACAAAAAGTAACACATTCAACTACTTGATAAAATCTGAGTTCCAGTCAGTGCCAATCATAGCAAAAATCTGCCATTTTTGGTCATCAGCCAATCGAATGGTGCATCCATATTCTACTCTGTAATACCTTGCGAAAACATGTTTTTTGGAAAACAGGTTTTGCTTGTAGTCATAATAATTAATAGTCTTGTTAGTCATTATCAAATGTAAACAAATTGCTGTGGCAATAGTGCCAGAAGTATGTTCCTTCAACAGTCTAAAATTTGGAAAATTGACTATTTGTAAAAAAAATAATGCTGTGTATGATTTTAACTGAAATTACTTGGAGACTGAGTTTGCAATAAAATATAGTGACAGGAAGAATATGTGCACATATCACTAGTAATTCAGGCATATCTGATAAGAGGATTGAATGAATTTTTCAAGCCACTGTATATAAGTGTCGGTCTTAGGCTGTTTATAAATGCTACATGCAAGCTAATATTTTTGTCTTTCTGTGTGTGTGTTTTTATTGAAAGCTCTTGGATTAAGTTTTTCAGTTTTGGGAAAAAGAATCATGTTTCTCATTCATCCTTTTTCAGTATTCAGATAAAATTACCTTGAATTTTACATGAAATGGTGTTAAATTCTGCAAATGAATCTACGCACCTTCAATGCTGCACAATTAAGTGCAGCAATCAATGTTTTTGCAATATAGTACATCATTTTCAGCGAACTATGCCCTGTGTTTCTCGAGCAAGCAAACTTATGCGATATTGTTTTAATATAATGAAGCTTTAGAGATTACCACGAAAGTAACAGCAGGGTTCACCTTCTTGGCTTTTGTCACAGCGTTTCTCAGCATCAAATAACTTTGATTTTTATGTTGTAATTATTGTCTGTTTATTATTTTGTGATGTTTGTGGATGTTGCCGACTAAACAACAAATTCCCCCTCTGGGACAATAAAGATATCCTTGATCTTAATATTTAATGAATATTGGCCAGTACCACTACGTTGACCAATATTTTGTACATCTCTAAGGCTAACATTACTTTTTACTTAGCTAGCTAGTTAGTTCCCTTAGAGTCTTGATTGTATTTACAGTAGTTGGCTACAAAAGAGGGGCATTTCACAAAAGCATGATGGTGTGCACCACAAAACAGTGGTGAGTTTCCCAAAAGCACTGTAACATAAAGCTCGCCTTTGTGGTTCCTTTCCGAGTATTAGTGAGCCTTATCCTGCCATTTTACATTTAGTAAATTTGCTTACTTTTGCGTGCTGCTGCTTTGATTCTCTACCTGCAGCGTGACCCAGAAATAAACAGAATTATCAGGCAAGTATTTTTCGTGGTGATAATTTTTTGCAAAACTTAGGCAGACTTGTAAAAGTGAATCTAGAAGTTTTCTTTAGCTCTAAGTAAACAGAGAAATGTTACATTAGTCTGTCTCAAATAAAAATAGAAAATTAAGCAAATTAAATGGATTGTTCTCTCTTCACCAATGGCAGTTTTAAGTTCATATATGAATTTAACTATTGGATGTTATATACTGTCCCTTTTATCAAGTGTAGTGTCCTGTATATCTACCTTTCTTCTCACTGACCATCATGAGCCTGTTGTCCATTGAACCAGTCAGGTTTTTGATTTGCTCATTTCCTACATTAGCTGAGGCATTTAGAACCACCTAACTACTGTGAGAAATGCACTTCTTCCCAGTTGCCACCTTGGTAAATCTCACACTTTTAGTCAGGTCCACTAGTTCCTAGTGGATGTTGAGTCATGCGATAAAAGAGCCAGGTCATAATTTTGTCACCTTTCAAGCCATTCTTGGCCAATCTATGAAAAGCTTTAATGCCTAGGAAGGGGCATTGTCCTACATGAATGTGGTAACCTTTTTGAATGCTGCTGTCTACTTCTTGTACTGCTGTTTGAAGAAGGTATCTCCTAGAAATTGGCTGTAGATGTTGGGGTTAGTTTTTACACCATCTGCAAGTCAGAACGGTCTTACAATTTCATCACTGGTAACTGCAGCCCATGCCATCATTCCTCCATAGGGACACAACAGTACACAGTCTATAGATGTATGCGTCCTACACTTCAATATGCACACATGCATCACAGTATTACAATATGCCTGTCATTTCCCTATAATTTCCCAAACTTGCTTATTTCCCTGCAGACTACACACATGATGTTCCACAGAACATCTCTGCAGCCGTCATACAAAATCTCATCCCCTGACCAAATTTCACCCCATGTGACATGTCACTCATCAGTTGTGATGTTACCCCGTAAGTTTCAAGTTCGCCTGCTATGGCAATAGGAATGGGAATTTGAGATTTTATCAGTACTGATGCCATTATTGATTTTGCTTGTTGTTGATTCGTTAATTCCCTTATTGATTCCTGATCAGTTTTCTGCGTGGGGGGAAAAAATAGGCCGATGCAGGTTGTCCGAGTCAACGCAGCTATTTTATTATCTGTCTGAACACAGTGTAGAATGTCTGGGAAATTTCTAAAGCAAAGGAGTTCATAGGGTAGAACATTTGAATACCTTATTTTTTTTTCTTTTACTTTTTTAACATTTGAACA
This sequence comes from Brienomyrus brachyistius, assembly GCF_023856365.1. NCBI lineage: Eukaryota > Metazoa > Chordata > Actinopteri > Osteoglossiformes > Mormyridae > Brienomyrus > Brienomyrus brachyistius. The sequence continues at coordinate 37,460 of NC_064552.1, read as the reverse complement.
TCTTGAATTACAAAGCTCCTTTTCTTAAAATATACAAACAAGCAGTTTAATATACAAACTATTTTCTTCTACTGAACTCCACACATCAGTCATATCACTGCACAGAAGATATTATCCGGGTGCTTCTGTTTGTATCTTTTGCTCAATGGTATGATTGGTCTAAGTTCAGTAGAAGAAAATGGTTCCTAGTTTAAGCTGCTTACTTCAAAGTCTTTGGATTATCTTCAATAACCAGGCCATGATTCCTGGGAAGAGACGCTGCGGTTGAATTGTTCAGATGTATTTTTCAGGCCCTTTAATCACCAGAGAATGAAGGCACATGCAATACTCACATTGCAGGACCATGATAATCACCTACGGTGAGATCAGGCTTTTTTGTACATCCATATTGCCCTTATACCACACTATACTTTGTATATATTGTTGTCTTCAAAACATTATTTTGCCATATAGTTCGGCATTTTGAAATCTTGGCAATAGGATTCACCAAGCAGGGGATGGAGGGCGGTGGGATTAAGTTTCCCTAGAACATTTTTACTCTTTCATAGGGAATGCAACTTGGAAATATAATGATTGTTGCGTTTCAAGATTACCTAGTACATGTTAAATCAGTTTACATTGCATAGGCACTCTGAATCAGTCTCAATTTTCATCCTTGCTGTTTAAATCAGTTAAATTTCTCACAATCCCATCCGTATCTTGAATGAATACAGTATGCTTTGTCTTTGACGCATATAATTTTTTTAATTGAGCAGTGGAATCCCATGAGGCAGGAATAATTAAGAAAAACTATGTTACATTTTTTTAAAGCTTTACCATTAGGCAGAGCCCATTTGGTCTTGCTAATCAGTGTATTAGTACATTTTTCAACACAGGGGAAACTTAAATTCGCAAGCAGCTGTTTAACATGTAACCCATTGTTAATTGTGGCTTTGAGATGATTACAACTAGATATAGCGGAGGAGGGGTGATTCGGTGGTCCATGGAATACATTGTTATCGACAGAATCTAGTTATGAATTTAGTTTTTGGTTGAATTTCTAAATTTGTTGTTTAAACCCAGAAATTCAGTGGTAAGTTATACTTTTAACAGCAAATTGCAAAGCTTGCTGTTTGATTCCTATGACTAGGGCTGTCGCAACCATGTTGCATTATAATAGCGATTATATGGAGCTTGTGCAATAATCACCAGGGCTTTAGATGACGGGTGAAACGTTTGTCCGGATGCCGTCCTTTTGGTACTTTACGGACATTTACTTACGCGCCCAATTTGGTAAGCATATTACTAGTGTGCCTAAGATATTAACGAGAAGCGTATTGTGACATCCAAAAGCAAGTAGTTTGTATAAATTCAGAGTATCCTTATGCTTATTAAATTCAGTTACTGGAGCCACATGCTATTGTTCTAGAAAGTCATGGAAGCAATAAGCACTGGAGTGGCACTTGAACGTCTTTTGTAAGAGGAGAGATTGTGGACAAACAAGGTAAAAAGATGGTGGTGTGGCGGTACTTTTTGCAGTTTAAAATCAGACACGTTTATTAAACATAAGAATATGGCAAATGTATACAGATCACTAACTTTTGGGCATCACAATATGCATCTCGTTAATATTTTAGGGACACCACTAATCTGCTTACCAAACTGCGGGTGTAAGTAAATGTCCGTATAGTACCAGAACGGTGGCGTCTGGGCAAACGTTTCACCTGTCATCTAATACCCTGGTGATGATTGCACATGCACCATATAATCACAATTACATCGGGACATGATCGTGGTGTGATCGTGACAGCCTTACCTATGATAGTGAAAATGTTTTAGCAACATATCGATTATTATCTATATAATATTATATATTTATTATTATATCGATATATTATTTGTGTTCCGCACCCCCCCCCCCACGTACTGAACAGATGTTATCAGCGATATTTCAAAATAGTGCTACTGTATTGCATAGTAATGTTACTTAAATATATAAAGTTATATAATGTCTGGATACTATGGCAATAATGCCTAACCTCGGCATAGCTGACTGTTCTGGTTCATGCGATGTGACACGTTCATGTGCACAACATGCAGTATCAATATTAATATTGCACATTGACAAAGTCCTAGTGCAATTGGCAGTCTGGAAATCTCACCATTTATTATTACAACTACACAGAACTTTGAAACTGCCACACTGACGGTCTGTACGTTTTTTTCTGGCCATAGATGATGAAGTTCCTGCAGACATGGTTGCTGAAGAATCTGGTCCTGGAGCTCAAAATAGTCCCTATCAACTACGAAGAAAGTCCCTGTTGTCCAAGCGGACTGCTTGCCCAGGAAAGAGCCCCATGGAGGTTGGTTGTTATCTGCCTTTGCTTCTGTTGACCTGCTGTTTTATTGTATTTGTATAGGTCAGCAGTGTACAGTTACTGTCCCCACTGATTCCCAGTTCTTCAGTTATGGTAGGATGTGATCATCTCCCTTCACCACTGCTTCTCTTTGCAGGGAGCCTCTACTTCAGCCACAGAAACCTTTGGGCCTCGAGCCAAGAGGCCCCGGATCTCAGGGAAATCTCTGGATCTGCCAGGTTAGTGCCGGCTAATGAGTGGTCCTTGGTTTCTGGGCTGGTGGTAAAATTGATTTAATAAAAATGTCTGGTCTGTTCCCCATCAGCTGCTCCAGCTGAGCAGTACCTCCAGGAGAAGCTGCCCGATGAGGTGGTCCTGAAGATCTTCTCCTACCTGTTGGAGCAGGACCTCTGTCAGGCAGCACGTGTGTGCAAGCGCTTCAGTGAACTGGCCAATGACCCCATCCTCTGGTGAGCCAGCCTCATGCCACCTTCCACCCCAGTCGTGGATTTTGAGGGCCATGGATAATTTGCTACATTAAATTGTCTTTGTTTCTTTAGCTGTTGTTAATGTATATATGTAGTGAATTGTATATAGAGAGCTTTTTGTGTGACCTTGAGTGGAGTTCATCTGATCCATATGTTCTGTCTCCATTTCATAGGAAGAGACTTTACATGGAGGTATTTGAGTACACACGCCCCATGATGCACCCTGAGCCTGGAAAGTTCTACCAGATCAATCCTGAGGAGTATGAGCAGTCAAACCCCTGGAAAGAGAGCTTTCAGCAGCTGGTGTGTGTCTCCTGTGTGCAAGCTCATGTACCTTTCCCTGTAGCAGTTTTACCTGATTAATTTGTCTGAGTACCCTCGGTGTCGTTACATATAATCTGTCCACCCAGGTGCTGCATTACCTTACACTCTGAGGGTGTTTCTTCTTAACTTGTTTGCAGTGCAAGGGAGCTCATGTGAAGCCTGGCTTTGCTGAGCATTTCTACAGCAACCCTGCCAGGTACAAAGGACGGGAGAACATGTTGGTAAGACTATATCTCCATCACAGAATCTTGTTTTCTTCATTATTTATTGAGCAAATCTCATGATTTTATTGAATTTTCCCATTTTATTGTCATGGTCTCTTAGACAAATCTTTTCTCAAAAGCCCTTATTTTGATAGATCCTGAATTGGTCTCTCTGGAAACACATAACCGTTGATGAAAATTATAGTTAATCTGGTTATGGAAAGTAGTGCTACTCATTGGTATATGGGAAAATATGAACTTTCTACATTTTTAAAGGCTCTCTTCCTCTCCACACTCCATTATGCTGATGCTAATGTCCCTTCAGTACTACGACACCATCGAAGATGCTCTTGGTGGCGTACAGGAAGCTCATTTTGAGGGGCTTATATTTGTCCACTCTGGGATTTACAATGACGAGTGGATCTACATCGAGTCACCCATTACCATGATTGGCGCTGGTATGTTAACTTGTGGAGTTTCTGCTGAGTGGTTATGGTTGTGTGTTTGCTGGTATAGCTTGTTTTTCATGTATGATGAAAGATGAAACTGTATAAAGAACCATTTCAAATCTGCTCTTTGTAGGCTAGATTGTGTTATGCTCACGTAAAATATCTTTCCCCTCACTCTTTTTGTGACCCAAAGAATTTCTGCCCTTTTTATTACAAACCCTTTAGCACCTGGGAAGGTAGCGGATAAGGTGATTATTGAGAACACCCGGGACTCCACATTCGTATTCATGGAAGGATCTGAGGATGCCTATGTGGGCTACATGACTATTAGGGTGGGTGCCTGTTGTCCTGTTCAGACTCATTTCATCTTCCATCTTCTCTTTAGTACAGATATTATGTCCCTGTTTAGGATTTAGAACTTTATTTGTAGTATGCACCTTTAATTAAAAATAAATAAATAATACTGGAAGTTTGTTGGTCTGTATTTGTGTTTGTTTCCGATAGTTCAACCCTGATGACAAGTCTGCCCAACACCACAATGCCCACCACTGTTTAGAGATCACTGTAAACTGCAGCCCAATTATAGATTACTGTGTCATACGGAGCACATGTACAGGTATGGCAGTCTGTACATCCATCTGACTCATTTTTCTTTTTTTAAAAGTTAATTACAGATTTCCCATAAGCATAATAGTTCAGATGTTTCAGCTAATGTTCTCTGTTCTCTTTCAACAGTGGGTTCCGCAGTATGTGTAAGTGGTCAGGGCGCCTGTCCCACTATCAAGCACTGCAACATCAGCGACTGTGAGAACGTGGGACTTTACATCACAGACTATGCACAGGCATGACATACTTCGCCTCAAAGAGACACGGCGTGCACATTGTACTTGGTTGTCATATAGCACATGCTTTTAATCAAAGTCAATGCAGTTAAGGACCTTACTTAAGCGCCCAATGCTAAAATCACTCTGGTGACCCTTGGTTTTCAACCGGTGACCTTCCAGTCACAGACACAAACACTTCCTGAGCTTCCACAGACTGAGCAACACACTTCCCCAGGGAGGGGAACATGCACAGAAATTTGGCTGTGCCAAATTACAACATGTACGATGAATCTCTCAAAACTTGGCAGTAACATTGCTGTAATGCTGTAATGCTTTGGGAGTAACATTGATGTAGTCTTTGATTCTATCATTTCCTGTCAATGCTGAGAATGCCAGTGGACATAAGTGACTGTTACTACATAAAAAGCAATAATACAGTAATAAAAGCTGTATAACATTTAGTTAATGAAGATGTTTTTATATTCTGGGTCTGAGTGGCTACTTGGGGTACGCAATAATGTTCTGGTGATTGGACTGTTCCCAAGCACAAGGCAGAAAGTATAGGAGTAAAGAGAACATGAGTACTGTGTTGTATGTGGTAGTGTAGCCAACCAAGTGTAATGCAGAAGTAACTTAACAATGGCAACATAGTAAAACGATGGGAGGCAGAAGGTGTACCACAAAAATTAAACCAGAAATGGAACCGCTAGTTTTGGTGATCACCTGTGATTAGTGCTTCAGAAATGTAATAATCTGAAAATTATTCCTTAAATCAGGAGTTCTGTATTTGGCTCTGTTGTTGTTTTGGCTATAAATGTTTGGTGAAGGTAAATAATTAGCATTTTATAAAAAGAAATTAGGATCATTTTGAAAAAGCAGATCTGCAAGGTGAATTTGTACAAGTGTATTTAAGGCTTTATAGGTGATAAATAGTATATTACATTGCACTTTGGATTCAGGTGTCAGGCAAAGCGTGTGCCCACCTTGAGCTATCCCTTATAATAGTATCCCCACATCTTTGAGTCATCTAAGGTAACAATGAATAAGTAACTTTCTTTCTTTGTCTTTCTTTCTTTCAATTTCTTTTCCAACTGAATCTGCCTTATAAAAATAAGCCACCATTGGCTAATAATGATTGGAGAACAGTTACACAGTGCATCTTTATGCCCTGCAGGAAATTAGTGCTATGAAGTTGCATGTCTCTGTTCCTAATCAGTGTTCCCCCCCCCCCACCACATCTGTTTCCAGGGTGTATATGAGGACAATGAGATCTCCAACAATGCTCTGGCAGGCATCTGGGTGAAAAACCATGGCAACCCCATCATCCGACGAAACCACATTCATCATGGAAGGGATGTTGGAGTGTTCACCTTCGACCATGGCATGGTAAATGCACTGGCTTCGTTGCATTTGTTTTCTGTCACATTGTGGTTACAGGATTTTTAACATTAGACAGAACAACATTCTTGAGTCTACCAGGATTAGAATTGTGGATGCCTGCTGTGGGGAATGCTGGTATCTTCTACAATTAACTTCTTAATAGCTTTTGAATAAGTAAATTTTCTTGAGAGAGTTTGGTGGCTAAGCAGGTGTCTGTTGCCACAGCTTCAGAGCTGGGGGTTTGAATCTCACCCCCATTCTTGTTGGAGTTTGCATGTTATGCACAATTCTTTGGGGTGCTCCTGTTTCATCCCATAATCTTAGGGTACTTTTTGTGATTGCTAAACATCATGCTTTCAAAACCAAGGGTCTCTATCTAGTGTATACAGTCAAGCTGCTTGATGTGGGAAAATAACATGAGCTATGCCTGTTTAGATAAATCTCTCTAAACCTAAAAGTCAGGTGTTTATACTTTTACCTGGTTCATAGGATTTTTGCTTGACACTGTTGTACATTTTGGTGTGTGCTGTGTGTTCTCTGCAGGGCTACTTCGAGAGCTGCAACATCCACCGGAATCGTATCGCTGGCTTTGAGGTGAAGGCTTACGCAAACCCCACAGTGGTGCGCTGTGAGATCCACCATGGACAGACAGGGGGCATCTATGTGCATGAAAAGGGTCGTGGCCAGTTCATCGACAATAAGATCTATGCGAATAACTTTGCTGGAGTCTGGATCACATCTAACAGTGACCCCACTATCAGGTTAGCATCTTTATTTATACATCCGTTTATTGGGATTCCTCTATCCAGTCTTTTCTTCATTTTATCGCATGAATGGTACTACTATCCTAACTGTTTTGAACTGATTTGGTTGTTTTGTCTGGACTACTCCAATGGAAGCCTGGTACCATAAACATGAAAACACCTACAATACACTTTGGTATTGATATATGTGTCTCATGCAGTTGTTCTCTGTCTTGTGCATTCAGGGGAAATGCCATCTACAATGGCAACCAAGGTGGTGTTTACATATTTGGAGATGGGCGGGGCCTCATCGAAGGGAACGACATCCACGGCAACGCCTTGGCAGGGATCCAGATCCGGACCAACAGCTGCCCTATCGTTCGACAGAACAAAATCCATGATGGGCAGCATGGAGGCATCTATGTAGTATGGAAATTTCCTCATTCCCATGTGTATCCTTAGTCACACATGCAACTCTTAGGGCTGCTTTGTACTTCATGCTCCCCCCTGGGACAGTCACCATCGTGAAATTTTAGTTAATTGTCATAAAAATAATTGCGATTAATGATTTGTTTTTTCTGTTTATTTTATAACACTATCAGCCTAGAGTTAGCCTAATAATAGTTGAATATTGCATATACACCTTGCAAAGAAATAAAAAATGCATTTGCCTTTTAAGCTTTAAACAAAAATTGTAGAGACCTGATGTAACATTAACAAATAAGTTAAATAAGAAAGGAAAAAAATTTTTTAATGTTAAATGCCTGGCAATAGACAGTTGCTATTATCTCTTCCTGATCCCAAACCACCTGCCCAATTTTACTTCACACGTCTGCCCTGCCCTATTTGTTCATCCTGCCATTTTATGGCAAATCATCCATCCATCCATCCATTTTCCAAACTGCTTATCCTACTGGGTCGCGGGGGTCCAGAGCCTATCCCAGAAGCAATGGGCATGAGGCAGGGAACAACCCAGGATGGGGGGCCAGCCCATCACAGGGCACACTCACACACCATTCACTCACACATACACACCTACGGGCAATTTGGCAACTTCAATTAGCCTCAGCATGTTTTTGGACTGTGAGGGGGAAACCGGAGTACCCTGAGGAAACCCCACGACGACATGGAGAGAACATGCAAACTCCACATACATGTAACCCTGGCGGAGACTTGAACCCGGGTCCCAGAGGTGTGAGGCAAAAGTACTAACCACTGCACCACCATGCCGCCCCCATGGCAAATCGTATCGTTTACATTTACAGCAAACTTAGCTGAATTACTTATTGGAATTAAGGTAGTCTGGGGTAAATGTAAGTGAATGAGAATAAAATTAATTTAAACTATGCAGTACCTTATATCAGACAAGTTATCTGGTTAAGCAAGAAAGCCGGCTTTGTGAAACATGCTACAGACTATCGGCGCTAATGATTCCGTTGACTTAACCAAACCAAACCAAAAAAAAAAAAAAAAATCCATTTTATTTAAGTGTTCACTCCGGTTGTCTATTTCCAGTTTTTTTTTGGTCAGTACTATTATCTAAATATCCAATATCTGAAAAGTTAGTTCATATTTTCATCAGTTGAAATTTCTGCTATCCAGTGACACAGAATTTTGGTATACAGATAGCTTTAGTTCACTCTAAACTGAAATATGAAGTTTGGTGTATTTTGTGTTAGTTTCAGCCATATTTATATCCACGGATGCACATAACTGATACACGAGTATGCATTCTTTAAATGCGCATTCATTAAATGCATTCATGCTCTCATGACAAGAAATGACTGCATGTGCACTGTGAGTTAACCTTTATACTTCTAAAGAAGCACAGATTAGCCACATAAAGGTTAAAATGCATGGTAATTTCTTGTCTTTACAACACAAATGCACATAAAATATATACGCATTTGCACTGCTGCAACACGAAATTTCCATGTTTATCGCTTTACAGTGAATGCTAACTTGCATACCAGTTATGTGCACCTGCTTATATCACTCCAAAGCAGTGGGATCATAAATGAATAGAAAAATAATACACATTTCTTTAGTTATTTGTCCTGTAGCCATAATATGCTGACTCTGCTGCAGCATAATAGTGGCAGCCGTCAGGGATATAAACAGTCATCCCTCCATAATGAGACGCATAAACACGTACTCAGACACATGTGAAAGTGCTATGCAGAACTTGTATTAAACAGACGGAGAACACAAAGAATCCAAAATTGGAATATCTGCCTGATATTCTGGGCTGGTGAAGATCACTCACGAGCAAGCAGCCCATAAAATGAACCTGAAGTGGTGAAAAGAAACTCTAACGGGATCAGGCTGGGTCATGAAAATGTTGTGAAACTAAGTGTACAAATGGGGCACCGCATTTGCTGAGAAGCCTAATGCTGCACATGCGCACATGCGCACATGTGCGAGGTACTAATAGGGCAGGTGGTATGGATTGGTTCAGAAACACAATGAGATGATGTCATTAAACAAAAGCCAGCCAAGCATTACCTGGTAGAAAACAACATGGAAATAGTGATAGGTGAATGAGACAGAACAGTCATATTTCTATTTTTATATGAGTGGAGACGATTCTACTGATTATTTGAGCTGACCACAATTATATTTTGCATAATGTCAATTAGATGATTATGTAATAATTGTGACAGGCCGACTCGCAACCCTTATGCCTATGTGTGTTGTCACTACGTCAGTGGTGCAGCTGCACATACTTGAATGCGTAGTTCACGGTTGTGGCATGAATGTTGTACACTCACTGCGTCCACAGCGAGTTGCTGACTCCGTAATACTGCTGCAGCATTCTCCATAGAAAGCAGAAGAAACTTAAACTGCCAGTACATTTTGAAGCTGCTGTTCAGCTCACACAGTAGTGCTTGGAATACTTTTTTTTCCTTTTGCCTCCGAAAATATTGCATTTTTAATATCTTCTGGCCACTCAAAAAAAATAGATAGATCAGTTGCTACTTTAATACTAACTGTACCATATATAAACAGTTCAGTAACATAAGTTGACCATACTGCCCCCAAGATTTTTGGTGGTACTGCGTTTCACATACGCATATTAATTTCTACGTGTAGCTGCACAAACAACATGTGGAATTAACACATGGTGCCATGATGTGCAAGTGAATGCTGTGTGAGCTCTGAGTGTGAACGCTCTCTGAATGAGTATGTAAATACAGTGATGTCAGGGAGGGACCTCTTGTTTCTGTTTAACGCAGCTAAAAATAAATGATTGTTCGAGTGAGAACCCTGCCAGTTAGAAGAGGAGATTCTGACTGTACCATGTGGTGTGGCTTCTACCTTGCAGCACGAAAAGGGTCAGGGTGTAATCGAGGAGAATGAAGTGTACAGTAACACCCTGGCGGGTGTGTGGGTGACCACCGGAAGCACACCGGTTCTGCGGCGGAACCGGATACACAGCGGAAAGCAGGTAATGGCTGAAAGTGCTCATTCTGGCTCAGGGTTAGCAGTTCAGTTGGATGTAAGTGGGTGGGACCTGCTACTTTTTTATTAATCTCTTGTTTATGTTGCATTGTTTTATTTACTAAATTATAAATTATTGTAACATTCATTTTATCCCAGCTCTCCATTGGCAGGAGAGCATCTTATTGTATATTTTATATTTTACAGGTTGGAGTATATTTTTATGACAATGGGCATGGTGTTCTAGAAGACAATGACATCTACAATCACATGTACTCTGGTGTTCAGATCAGGTCAGCTTCCTATGCCACTGGAGGTTTTTATATAATTTGTGTGTGCGTGTGTGTGTGCGCTTCATAAAAATCTTTTTAGACAGTTTACATCTTATGCATCAGTGTGTCAATAGGAACGAGTATATTTTAGATTAAAAAAAATATTAAGGTCTTTGTAGACAGCCCAGTTCACAACCATACAAATAAAAAAAGCTAATAATCAATGACATAATGTGTAGTTTGAACCAAACTGGTTGGGTTGTACCATGGCAGGAGTTGTCTAACCTTCAGATTTTACACCATGACAAAAGTAAAAGTAGGTGAGGGAAGGCCATGCTAAAAAGGAGAGGTAGCAGTTCCTTCGAGTCTTATACCTTGGCAAGAGCAAACAGCAACAACACACAAGGTGGACATCCTGAATCAGCAGAAGTCTCACACTAGACAAGCTGTTCTGCATAAGCACAAACAGTCATGGCTGTTAGCAGAAAGGCAGGGGCCAGCTGCGGAAGCCGAGTGCAGCAGGCCAAATGTACATGAAGCTTACTGCCCTTTGACATTAGAAGATGTCAAGCACTGCTCTCAGCTCAGATCTGGGCCTCGCTCATGAGTTGTGACCAAAATACCATGTCTCCTACGTGGGAAAAGCTGAATGACTCTCTTATTCACAAAAGCACAAGTACTGGGGTGTAGAAAATGGCAACAGGTGCTCTGAACTGATTTCAGAATTTGAGTTTTGTTGTAACAGTGCCTGCCACAGGACGAGAAAGGGCTGCATGGATGCGTGTCTGTCAGCAGCAGTGAAGCACAGTGATGGTGGTTTCATGCATATTTGTGCCAGAATCGTTGCAAATGGATTTGGTGGTTTGATCAAAATGAATGGTTCCTTCACTACTGAGAAGTATATAGGCATTTTCTCATCCATTATGCAGGACTATCGGGAAGGAGTTTTTCTGATCTCAGATTAATTCTGAAGCATGACACTGAGCCCCAATACATAGCTAAAGTTACAATGAACTGTCATCAACAAAAAGAACAATGAATACTGCATCTATCCATCCATCCATCTGCCAGTTACAATTACATGCAGAAGCTGAAGCAAGTTTGCAGAAGAGCTGGACAGTTCTCCGAAATGCTTACAACATCCTGCCAACCGAACACCTTAGACTGCAGTGTCCATAAGAGAATTGATGCTGTTTTAGAGGCAAAGGGTGGTCACACCAAATATTGTTTTGATTTTTTTCTTGTTTTTTAATTTGCTGCATTTCCTAGTGCATTTATTCATTAAAGTATTCATTGTTATTTTTTAAAAACATCTTTGTTTCACAACCTGACACTGCAGTATTTGTAGCATTGTCCAGAAATTACAAAGGAATCACTGCTGCCTGTTTTTCTCCTGCAGAACTGGTAGCAACCCCAAGATTCGGCGGAATAAGATCTGGGGGGGGCAGAATGGTGGCATTCTGGTATACAACTCTGGTAAGGAGCTGGAATTCAGGTTCTCGACAGTACCGTTACACGGTCTTCTGGCTCAGTGTCCATTGGGTCACTGTGATACCTTCTGGAAATGTTATAAACTGTTCCCTATTAATTGGTAGTTGTTTACAAACTTTCAGTGCAAAAGCTGCAGTTCAGAGACCTCAGCATAATTTCTCATTTGCTTCAGAAAGATGGCTAGCTGTATGGCTGGCTTCAGTTTGCCCTCTGTCACTGCCTATTCTGTCCTCAGGGTTGGGTTTCATTGAGGACAATGAGATCTTTGACAATGCTATGGCTGGTGTGTGGATAAAGACAGACAGCAACCCTACACTTCGCAGGAACAAGATCCATGATGGTAGAGATGGTGGAATATGCATATTCAATGGTGGTCGAGGTATGCATAATGTTGTTTACATCCATAATAAAAGGCCATCAGTTTTATCACATTATGGGAGATATTTCTCTGTCGCATCAGTTTAGTCTATTTCTGTAAACATAAAGTCAGTTTCCCTGCCTGTGATGGACATTATAAAGGCATGAATGGTCTGGGGTTTTCTCCACCCTACAGCCTTTCAGATCATCTGTTTTAGCAATCAATCTTAAGCTGTAAGTCAGCCCTGTTTTATGAGTAGAACGACTGCCACACCTTACCTGTGCAGGTTTGCTGGAGGAGAACGACATCTTCCGCAATGCCCAAGCTGGTGTCCTCATCAGCACCAACAGTCATCCTGTGCTCAGGAAAAACAGGATATTTGATGGCTTTGCTGCAGGTGGGGGTCGACCTTGTAATGTCATTGTACCTGCCTGTTTAGTCTAGCTGTGCTCCTCTCCAACCTTTCATTAGTACATTTTTTGTACAGTGGCTTGCAGAAGTATTTAAGCCCCTTGAATCATAATTTTCTGCCTGACAAAGGATTTGTACACATATTTATCCATTCAGTATTTTTGTGTGAACTCACACAATGTCATAACAATCCATTTATAAATGTCAAACTAAACCATTTTCTGTATATATTTAATTGAAGAAAAACTCACAGTTTAGTGTTTAGCATAAGTATTTAATCTCTACACATTAATTTTTGTTGAGAACCGTTTTCAGCCTTAATTTTTTTTTGAAGTACGTACTGCTTTTGCGCATCATGCAGGAGTGATTCTCCTCCGTTCTTCTTGGCAGAATGAATAGAGATGCTCTAGGTTGGGGGGACAGCAACTCTGGACAGCAGCTTTCAAACAGTGCCACACATTCTCAATAGGGTTAAGATCAGGGCCTTGACTCCATTCCAGAACATCCACCTTCCTCTTTTTGAGCCGTGTCGCTTTGGCCTTATGCTTAGGGTCAATTTCATGTTGAAAGATGAATCTTCTCCTGAGCCATAAGTTCATAGCAGACTGAAAAAAGTTCTGCAACACTGTGTGGTATTTGTGCCCATTCATTGTCCCTTCAACTATGAGAAGATTCCCAGTCCCAGCACATAAGCATCATCCCCATAGCATGAGGCTGCCACCACCATATTACACCATAAGTACGGTGATTCTTCTGGCATGGTCAGTGCTACTTTCGCACCATACATACCTTTTAGAAGTCTGGCAAAAAGTTCTGTTTTGGTGTCATCTGACCTTAAAACAGTCTCTCACATCTTAACTGGGTCTTTCTCATGCTTTGAGGCAAAAGCCATATGTATTATGTAGATCTTCATAAGGAATGGCTTCTTGCTACCCTCCTGTAGAGGCCTGTTTTATGAAGAGCTCTTGAAATTGTGGACCCATGCACCTTCACTCCAGTTTCAGCCAAAGAGCATTACAGACTTCTGAGAGTGGGTGGATTTTTAGTTGCTTTCTCTCACCAGTCGACATCTTGCTGTTCTAGTAATGGTCTGGGAGCTGTGATGAACCTTCTACTTTCTGATGATGTATCTAACAATGCTTATCGGGACATTCAGTCTCGTCGGTATTTTTATGTAGCCATTTCCTGCCTTCTGCATTGCAGTGACTTCAGTCACATCAGGAGAATGCTCATTTGTCTTAATTTTTGCAGTGATTGTCCAAGAAAGACAATTACCCTTCCAAAGGGCCTTTTTCGTATTTGGGGGGAAACATCAAGACTAAGTAGTACTTAATCATATTTAACTTTCATTTTGGTGTCAATTATAATTAATTTGTCATTTGTGTAAACCTGCAATTTCCAAAGCATAGGGGTTGAATACTTAGGCAAACAGCATTTATAATGATTTTCTTGTTTTTTTAATGATATTAAAACAACTGACCTATTTGGGCCTTGAAAAATATACTGGAGCAAAAGAGTACTCAACAGTACTCAAAAGTGTTTTTGAGAAAATTGTGTATATAAATTTTATACTTCAGACAATTGTCATGACTTTCAAGGGGGTTGAACACTTTTGCAAGCCACTGTATAAGATTTTAGACTTTGCTGTTTCTTTATTGTAGGGATTGAGATCACCAATCATGCCACTGCAACTCTGGAAGGAAATCAAATTTTCAACAACCGCTTTGGAGGCTTGTTCCTCGCCTCTGGTGTCAATGTGACAATGAAAGGTAACTGAATACTCTGCTCTGTTCCTCTCCTTTCTCTGTTCTGTGCCCATAGGTTTATGGCTTTTGAAAGACCAGACCTGATTTTAATTATAATACATTTTATATTTAGGTGCCTTTCAAGACACTCAAGGACCTTATATACACATTACTGAACAGTCACATAATATATATATATATATATATATATGTATATATATGTATGTATATGTATGTATGTATATGTATATATATATAATAAAAATAGTTGCAATAAAACCAATGTTAATACAACATTGAAATACTATACAGAACAGGCATGTGCTTTAAGGTGAGATTTAAAGGTAGGAAGAAAATCAACGTTCCAAAAGTTTTGGTAGAGAGTTTGAGATGAGGGGTTGGGGTTAGGGTTAGGGTTAGGCTGGTTAGCTAGACTGAAAGAATAGAGATATGTAGATGATCAGAGATATACAGAGGTGCCAGATTATCGATTGTCTTGAAAGTGATTTTAAAATTTTGCTTCTCAGTGTGATATTTAACAGGGAGCCAGTGAAGATGCTAAATGACAGGAGTGATGTTTTCTATAGAAGGGGTTCTGGTAATGATACAAGCGGTAGCTGCATTCTGAACCAGTTGAAATTTGTGGAGGAGGTAGTGAGGAAGACCAGAGAGGATAGAATTACAATAATCAATATCAGTTATAACTAGAGCAGGTACAAGAATAGCAGTGTTGTCAGCTTTAAGATTTTATAAAAAATGTTATTAAATTTTAAGGTGTCAAGAACATGTCCTGGGTATGATGTTAAACTGCATCCAGCCCTGAAAGCAATCCTTCTACTTGCAAGGAAAAATATTTGGGGGGTTGGTAGCGGGATTTGCACTCCAGCCACCATAAAACAACTCGCAACTGCTCGATATAAACAGGCACGATACCCGTCTGCTCTCCACAGGAGTAGCTTTGCTGCAGCTACCCAAAGGAAAGCTGCATGCACCATGAAGGGGATGGGAGAGGCCTTCAGGAGCCTCATACCCAGATGAGTTGAAACCGTCAGAGAGCTAAAAGTGTCAGGCCTGTTGGGGATTGGGGCTGGTGTGGTGCTGAGGCGTTGCCTGCTGCATGGCGGCCCTTGGGTCCCAGTTTGATGTGGCCCATTTGGGTGGGCACATGGAACATCTTGTCTCTCTCTGTCATCTTTCTTTGCTGTCGGGGAAGCTTCGTAAACTCTGCATTTTGGTAGCAACAGTCCCGCAGACTGGGGAGTGGCTGTAGGTGGGTATACCTACTTTTGGTCTGGTCAGACTGATGGCTGCCATACTCGGGGAGTAGCCATTGCTGTAGCAGATCGGCTCCTCCTGATGGTGTCTGATGTCACTCCTTTCAATGAGTGTATTATGAGACTCCGGCTAAGGCACTCCTTGGGTGTCTTGTCTGTTGTTTCAGTATATGCTCTGATCACATTAAGTGATGTCTCATTGAGGGAGACATTTTACTCACAACTTCACTTAGTGGTTGAAGAGTGCCCACGAGGTGACACTCTGGTTATGGGTAACATCTTCAAAGTGACCACTGGCACTGACAGGGCTGGCTCTCAGGACTGTTTCAGTCCCCATGGGTCTGGAGACCAGGGTGAGAGTGGCTCCATGTTCCTTGACTTTGCGAAAGGTCGGGGCTGCCCATCGCTGGATCCTGGTTCTATTGCCCTGAGCCGCATCATTGGACTTGGTACTCCAATGCTGGTGGTGCAGCGAAGGAGATCGATCACATCCACGCTGGCAGACATTGGAAGCTCCTTCAGAACTGCAGGGTCTACAGAAATGCCTAGTTTGTGAATTCTGACCACAGACTTGTTGCTACTCTGAAGATTCAGCTTAAATCCACTACACTACCACCTACTAGGAGAGTAGGTGTGAGGCTGGACAGTTTTTCAAGTGATTTTAGAGATGAAAGGTAAATTTGAGATTGGAAGAACATTTATGTTGTAAGAGTCCAGGTTTCTTTCTTTCTATGATGGCTGTTTCGAGAGATAAAGGAATGAGACCAGCAATAGGGAAGGAATGCATGATGTTAGTTACCAGAGAGGAAAGAGAGGGCAAACAGGATTTAACCATATAAGTAGGAAATGAGTCCAACTGACAGGTAGAGGGCATTGATTTTCTAAAAAAATACCAGATATTTCCTCCAGATGGGAGTTTAAATCTAGAAAGAAAAGAAGAGGAGGGACTATAAGATGTTCCATGTACAGTTTCATACAGAGGTCATCTGCTGGTGGATATTTCCAACATTAGCATTTTGAGTTTCTAGTTGTTTTGACTGTGCATTTTCCTCCACAGATAACAAGATAATGAACAACCAAGATGCCATTGAAAAAGCTGTCTCTAGGGGGCAGTGCCTGTATAAGATTTCCAGTTACACCAGCTACCCGATGCACGATTTTTATAGGTAAATGCCCCCAACCCCCAACAGCATACATTTTTATCTGATGAGCATATCAACCAATCAAAACCTCCATTTCATCTCTTGTAGGTGTCACACATGCAACACCACGGACCGTAATGCCATCTGCCTGAACTGCATCAAGAAGTGCCATCAAGGACATGATGTTGAGTTCATTCGGCACGACAGGTTAGTGCAGCTGCACTAAATAGAATTATACAAACAACAGACTTGTACGCAACTGTTAATTACACAAGGAAACAAGTATTTAGGCTATATCACGATAGAATACTCAAACTGATGATATGTTCATAATCATGAAAATGACATTTTGTCAGTTTGTATTGCTCATGCCTAGTAGTTCTTTGTAATAAACAGTCAATAGGTTACATTTGAACTGTGCAAGAATTTAACTGCATTGTGACTTTTAATAGTTCCATTCAGGGATATTAATAACTTTCTCTTCACTATAGGTTTTTCTGTGACTGTGGAGCAGGGACATTGTCAAACCCATGCACACTTGCTGGAGAGCCCACACATGACACAGACACTCTGTATGACTCTGCCCCTCCTATAGAGTCCAATACATTGCAGCACAACTGAGCTTGACCTCAGCTGTTACCTTTTAAAGGGCCGTGGACTAAACGCACCAAATGGATGCTTTGATCAGTCTGGACCTAAAAAGACTCCATGTTTAATGTATGATGATGGAGAAAGATATGCACACTAGAAATAAAATCTTTAAAAACATACTAAAAAACTGAAAAGCAAAAGCTGACCCAGCTTCTAATGGAGAAGTTTATATATTTAAAGAAAACCTTTAAAAGGCTTTCCTGTGTCTGTGGATGTAAAACTTTTTTTTTCTGTTAATGCAAACGTTTTGAAGAAAAGAAGAAATGAACGTCGAAGAGAAGCAATATGTTGACTCAGGATTATGGAGAGTAAGGGGGCGTGACTTCAGCTGTACTGCCTCTGTGCAACATCTGAGATGCTGCTGTAGGAGGAGCTTAGCTGCAGTCTGGTACCCAGAAACACAAGGAGCCATAGTCCCTCTCACTGAAGAGGGATGTCATCCTGTTCAGTAGGCTGGGCGCTGCCCATACAGCCACCTTGGCAACTGTTTCTAGACAGCAGTGGTGCTGGTAAATGTTTGGTGAAGGAACAAAAGGTGATCTAGCACTTCAGCTTTTTTTAATGCCATTCTGATTGACACATGATTTTAATGCTTTCCCACATAGTTTTGTATTTTCAAGCAGAAATCTTACTGTACTTGAATGTCTTATTATTATTATTATTATTATTATTATTATTATTATTATTTTGATAACACTCCCTTTGCTTACTGTATACCTTGTCAAGCCCCGGTATCTAAGTTCTTTCTGTGAAAGAGAAATCAATGGATTACACAGATTTGATTTAGGAACGCTAAATTTACTCCAGCAATGTTAATATATTAAAAGTAATGTTTTTTTTTTCCTTTTCTTTAATTGCAAAAGCAAAAGAAATGTTTTGAGTAGTGTGCATTCTTGAGCTGTGTTACCTTTTGCTAAGGTATAAACAATTTTGTTGATACACTTAAATGTGGTTAAGGCTGCTTGAAATGACTGTTGGGGTAACCCTGTTAAGTCTCCCATTGGTGCTCAGGCACACTAGGGACTTAGGGCTTGTAATGCACAAAAAGTCACGTCAGGTGGTTAAAACGTTTCACATGGGTAATGGTGGGTGAAGTGTGCTAAATGTTAATCTCTGTGGATATCTGGCCATTTCTGGAAGTTTTAGTTGAAATGATCTACAGGAATACATGTCTCAAAACATTTATTTTAACCCCTGGGGCTCAAGCAAGGCACAGCAAATGAGTACTTTCTGGCAAAGCATCACGAGAGAGTGTTTATAGTGATGTCTCGTGTGAGTGGCACTCGCGTGTGACTGTGACTTTTCCCCCTTTTTCCTCGATAAGAAACGAGACATTGCTGGAGATGAACCCTATAGCTCCCCGCTGTATTAAAGCTGATGTGCTTGTCTATACAGCACTCAACTGTTTCATTGCTTATTTTTTTCTTTTTTTGAGGGATTTTATTTGTTTTTCATTGTGTATTGGTGACTGTGGGTTCTCATACAGCTTGGATTGTATGCATGTACCATACCATCTCAATTTAATATATTGTGAAGTATTCAACAACCATTATGTAGATGCTAGTATGAATTAAAAGGGTATAATTTCCTACAAAAAAAGGAAACTTGTCATTTTTGTTAAATTTAGATCATGAATCCAATTGCTCTAGTAAATGTGTTTTGCTTCTCAGGGATACAGAATGTTGAAAAACTGTCACGTCAAAATTTCAATTTTTCAGCAACCTAAGTGTCCCCATATGCAAACTTAGCGAAACGGGCACCCAAATCACAAAAATGCATGTTTTGCATTGTGGAGATGCAAAATGTTGAAAAGCTTCATACTTAGCAATGTATCAAAAAATTGACTTCCTGGCAGCCCAAGCACCAGGTTGGGGAGCATTCCCTGATGCAGCATGTTGCCGCACCTACCACACGGTGACACTAAGTCAAATCAGCAGTACCCAAGGATTCTCCAAAGAGAGACAGTACCAGAGTCCAAACTTCATCTCCGCTTAACTGGATAGCATCCATGTCTCGCAGCCATACAGCAAGGCAGGGAGACTTGAACCTTCCTCTTTCAGATATCAGGAATACCACACACCCCGTTCCAGCAACCTCATGAGCTCCTGTGCTCTTCCAAACGGTCTGCTGACTTCATAGGTAGTCACCAGAGGCATAAACACTGCTGCTGAGATAAATTAATCTCTCTACAAGGTTAACCTTCTCCCTATAGACAGTCACACTACAGAAGGCTGTGCCTAAGAAGTCATTAAATGCCTGGATCTTGGTCTTTATCTAGACACTCGGACTCTTCACAGTCTCTCGAGAGCCCTGATCAGAGCCTCCATTGGCTCCGCTCAGATCACAGCATTGTTGGCAAAGTCAAGATCAATAAATCTTTCTTCACCAAAGGATGCTGCACAGCTGCTGGACCCCATGTCCTAGAGTAGGAGCAAGAACACACCCCTGGTGAAATGCAGAACTCTGCACACTATCAGTACCAGTGTACAGGCCGGCCATGATGCCCAGCAACTTCGGGGGGATCCCGTGAAGTCTCAAGATGTCCCACAGGGCAACTCAATCAACCAAGTGAAACGCTTCACAAAAATCAACAAAGGCTGCAAAGAACCTCTGCCAATATTCATGGTTGAGCTCAGTGAGAACCCTCATTGCCACAATATGGTCGATGGTAGACTTCTGAGGTGCAAAACCAGACTTCTCTGGTGGCTGACAGGCAAGCAAGTAATTATGAATCCTGCTAAGGATGACCCTAGCAAGGACCTTACCCGTCACTGAAAGCAGTGTGATCCCCTGTAGTTGCCTCAATCCAGGCGATCACCCTACAACTCCTGTTTTACAATCAGTTGATTCAAGGGGGGTCCTTATGGTTAGGGGGAGGTTAGGTGCACGGGCCTGCCATCTGGTGCCCACTCTTTCCCCTTCCCATCCACTGGCATCCCAATTGCCTGGCTGTCAGTTGCTTAGTGGGCTTGGAGCTGTAGTTGGCAGTTTTTGCTAAAGCTCTGTGCGGTTAGACCTCTATGTAAATGGGGTAATGCGAGAGGGGGGTGCAATGGACATGGTTGCACCCCCCAGGGGGGTGCTGAGCACCTGGTCTCACACATACACATCATGCGTGTGAAAGAAGTCCATCTCCATTTCTGAGATATAAAAAAAAAAATGTAACCTTTTTTCTATATAGGCGCATTTTGATTTCAGGAGTGTCCCTGGACTCTGCTCTTACTAGGAAAAAAAGACATTTTATTAATAATAATTTCATTGCTAATCTATTTTTTCAACCTGGGGGTAAGTGCTAATCAAGTGCCCCAAAACGAAACATGGGTGACTGATTTTTGCCTGTTTTAGGTCCCTCTGCCTCCCTCCGACCTACCCCGCCTTCCTTACTTTTGGTTGAAACCTAGGGGGACCCATGTCTTTAGCCTTTGAATCCACACATGCTCCTTTCTTATTCTCTGTGCCTGTGACCAGTTATTAGCCTCCAGGCCAGAGAACCTGATGTTCTGCAGTCCCTGTTGGTGAAAATGCTGCATGAGTGCCATAGGTTTGCTATTACAGGTATGGTTCCAGGCCCCAATGTGACAGAAGTCTTTAAGGTTTATGTTTTTTCTATAAGCTGAAATGATTTTATAGTTCTGCAATTGAGGGAAATCTGTTGGACCTTTGAAAAACCTCTCCTGAGGTTATTGTTTAATGTAATGGCATTAGAAGAATATATGGTGATTAATGGGATATGTAAATTTGTTGAAGAGGGTAGTTTTTTATTTCTTATAGTCCTGAGTGTCTCTGCTTTAATTCCCCTAAGAAACGGTTTAGTATATTTTCTGTCTAAGGCTGCCTCAAAATCCTGTTTGTACAGAGGCAATGAAATCTGATTGATTGATTAATCCTGCAAATGTGTGTTTTGGGTGATAACTGGTCTTATAGAGTAGGCTGTGTCTGTCTTTAAAGTAAACCTTAGTTTCGAGAGTCCTGTTACCATTTATGGGTTGGCTGAAAAGAACTGTTGTATCTAAGAAGTCTATGAACTGGGAATTGATTTTGTATTTGACTGTAATATTAGAGTAATATATGTTCATTGTGTTTTTGAAGAGGTCAAAGAGTGGTTTTCCATGTTGCCATGTACCAAATATATCAGCCAGATACCTGTAATATAGACTAAGGAGATGTTGAAATTTTTCATGTGTATCCTCCCCGGATGCTATATAAATATTGGCATACACTGGGGCAAACTTCTTTCCCATTGCTGTTCCCTGTGTCTGGAGGTATATTTGGTTATGAAACTGAAAATCATTTCTAGTGAGATTAATTTCTAACAGCTGGAGAATGTATATCTGATCTGTTTGAATCAGGGTATTTTAAAAAGGCTTTTGTTACTGCTTCAAAGCCTAATGTGGTGGATATATTTATATATAAACTGTTGATATCTATTGTGAATAAGAATGCATCTGTCTGAAATTGAATATCCTGTCATTTGTTAATGAAATCATATGTCCTTCAAATAACTGTTGTGTCATTGTGAAACTGAAGAAAATTATCTATGTATTGTGCTGTATTGAATGTATTACTGCCACAATCTGAGACTATGGGTCTCCCGTTGGGGACCCTCCCCAGGATTGTCCACAGGGCCTGATCCATATGGATTTTTCATAGGAGGTAGGGCAGTCTAGGGTGGGGGATGTCAGGGCCCTTTAAGAAATATTTTAATAAAGTGTCATCCGTCCCATCCAATTTTTGGCAACATGAACACAGAGCCCCAAGAATTCCGAATGAAGGTTCACCTCTTCGGCGCTTCATCATCACCAGGATGTGCAAATTACGGTTTAAAGTATCTTGCCAAAGAAAATGAGACACAGTTCCCCCTTGCATCTCAGTTCATAATGAAAGATTTTTATGTGGACGATGGGGTGACAAGCACTGCAAGCATCAAAGAAGCTGTTCAGCTCGCCCAAGATGCTCAGACAATCTGCGCATCAGGTGGCCTCAGACTGCACAAGTTTGTAAGCAACGACCAAACTGTGTTAAACAGCATCCCACCATCTGAACGTGCTCCTTCACAGCAGGCATGTGATCTGACACTCAATGACTCTAAACTTGAAAGAGCGCTAGGCATTCACTGGCATATTGAATCAGACACACTCAGATTTCGCTTTCGACCCAACGAACAACCTGCTACACGGCGTGGTATCCTATCTACTGTCGCATCTCTTTACGACCCACTGGGATTCATCTCCCCCTTTGTGCTCACAGGCAAACGGGTGCTTCAGGAGACCTGCAAACAAGGCTCAGGCTGGGATGACCCCCTCTCCAGTGAATTAAGGCCAGTGTGGGACAATTGGAACAGTGACTTAAGGAACTTAGAGAAAATCACAATTCCACGCTGTTATGTTCCTACAGACTTTGGGCAAATAGTGAAAAGAGAGTTGCATCATTTTTCTGATGCCAGCTCACATGGCTATGGCCAGTGTTCTTATTTAAAACATATAAACCAAGATGATAAAGTGCATTGTGCTTTAGTTACAGCAAAGACTAGAGTGGCTCCTATCAAGATAACAACAATCCCACGTCTTGAACTGACAGCTGTGGTTGTCTCCATTAATGCAAGTAACATGTTAAGGGACGAGCTTGGATTGACACAGAGTGAAGAGTACTTCTGGACTGACTCAAAGGTAGTTTTAGGCTACATTAATAATGAAGCACGTCGGTTTCACACATTTGTCTCCAACAGAATTCAAAAGATAAGGACTAACAGCTTCCCTCAGCAGTGGAGATATGTGCCTTCTGACCAGAATCCAGCAGACATCGCCTCCAGAGGTTCCAGTGTGGGTGAGCTTATAACATCAGTCTGATTCAAAGGGCCACAGTTTCTGTGGGAGAAGGAAGTTCCTCCAGCTTCAGGAATTGCCGAAAACATACTACTCGGGGATCCAGAAGTCAAAAGGGTACATACACTGAACACCCTCAAAGCAGAGAAGAAAGGTTTATCAGAGAGGTTAACAAAATTTTCATCATGGTACAAGGCCACTCAAGCCCTAGCTCGCCTCATTCGCTGTGCTAAGAGAGAGAAAACAACAAGCCACAGTACTGTACAAGAAAGACAAAACGCACAACATGTTATTCTGAAAGACATACAAGCCAGGGAGTATGCAGTGGAGATAAAGTTGCTTAAAAATGGAAAGGAACTCCCCTACAAAAGCAAACTGTATCAAATGGATACCTTTCTTGATAGTGATGGACTCCTCAAGGTGGGAGGAAGACTTAAAGATGCTTCATTCTCCTCTATATTGAAACACCCAGTGATAATTCCAAAGGGTAACCATGTCACTCAACTAATAATCAGCCATTTCCACAGTAAAGTGCAGCACCAAGGAAAGGGACTGACAATCAATGAAATCAGATCAAATGGATTTTGGATTCCAAGCATCAACAAAGCTGTAAGAAACTTTATACAGAAATGTGTAAGGTGTCGCAGACTCAGAAGGGGTACTGAGGAACAGAAAATGGCTGATCTCCCAGTCCAGCGTTTAGATCCAGCTCCACCATTCACATTCTGTGGAATGGACTGTTTTGGCCCTTTTCTAACTAAGAAAGCTCGTAAGGTGAACAAGCATTATGGACTTATTTTTACGTGCTTTTGCTGCAGAGCAGTGCACATGGAAATGTTAGACAACATGACCACGGACGCCTTTATAAATGCCCTCCGCTGTTTCATAGCCATCAGAGGAGCTGTCAGTGAGATAAGGTGTGATCAAGGAAGTAACTTTGTTGGCGCAAAAAATGAGCTGCAAGAAGCATTGAAACAAATGGACTGTGATCGCATTACTGCATTTCTTGCTGAGAAACAATGCGACTTCAAAATGCACGCTCCTCATTCAAGCCACACAGGAGGTGTGTGGGAAAGGCAAATCAGGACTGTCCGAAATGTTCTGCGCTCAACAGTTTCTCTTTCATCAGGCAGAATGGACGACGCATCATTAAGGACATTCTTTTATGAGGCAATGGCGATTGTCAACAGCAGGCCTCTTAAAGTGGACAACTTAAGTGATCCAAACAGTCCCGAGCCATTAACACCCAATCACCTGCTAATGATGAAGTCAAGGTCATCGGTGCCCCCGCCAGGTAGATTCATTAAAGAGGACATTTATGCACAGAAAAGGTGGCGGCAGGTGCAGTATTTATCAGAACAGTTTTGGTCACGTTGGAAAAAGGAGTATCTGTCTAACATCACAACAAGACAGAAATGGCACTCTCCAAGGAGAAACTTGAAGGTTGGAGATGTTGTGATGGAGAAAATGGATGACTTGCCACGCAATGAATGGAGATTAGCACGTGTAATGGACACAACAACTGACAAAGATGGACTTGTAAGAAAGGTAAAGCTTCGTTTTGGAGAAAGGAAGATGGACAAAGGACAATGTTACAGTAAACCTTCTGTAGTGGAACGCCCAGTGCAGAAACTGGTTTTGCTATTGGAGACTGTTTAATTACATTCTGAAGTTTAAGGTTTATTCTGTCATGTAAACTGTGTTTTCATACAATGTAATGTTTACAGGTCAACGGTTACAGGTCATTTCTTCATTAGGAAATCATTATCACTCCGTTTGGTTCCCATTTGAGCTCTAATGATTTGGTGGGAGTGTAAATGACCGTATTAATATTTCGTTTATTACATTTATTGATTACAAATGTTATTCCTTGTTTAACTATACTGAACAAAAATATAAACGCAACACTCTTGTTTCTGCTCCCATTTTTCATGAGATGGACTTAAAGACCTACAATTCATTCCAGATACACAATATTACCATTTCTCTCAAACATTTCTCACAAATCAGTCTAAATGTGTGATAGTGAGCACTTCTGCTTTGCTGAGAATCCATCCCACCTCACAGGTGTGCCACATCAAGATGCTGATCTGACATCATGGGTAGTGCACAGGTGTACCTTATACTGCCCACAATAAAAGGCCACCCTGGAATGTGCAGTTTTTTGCTTTATTGGGGGTCTGGGGACTCAGAACCGGTCAGTATCTGGTGTGACCACCATTTGCCTCATGCAATGCAACACATCTTCTTCGCATAGAGTTTATCAGATTGTCAATTGTGGCCTGTGGAATGTTGGTCCACTCCTCTTCAATGGCTGTGCGAAGTTGTTGGATATTAGTGGGAACTGGTACACGCTGTCGTATACGCCGGTCAAGCACATCCCAAACATGCTCAACGGGTGACATGTCCGGTGAGTATGCTGGCCATGCAAGAACTGGGACATTTTCAGCTTCCAAGAACTGTGTACAGATCCTTGCAACATGGGGCCGTGCATTATCTGTCTGAGTGGCTGGTCTCAGACGATCTTGGAGGTGAACCTGCTGGATGTGGAGGTCCTGGGCTGGTGTGGTTACACGTGGTCTGCGGTTGTGAGGCCGGTTGGACGTACTGCCATATTCTCTGAAACGCCTTTGGAGACGGCTTATGGTTGAGAAATGAACATTCAATGCACGAGCAACAGATCTGGTTGACATTCCTGCTGTCAGCATGCCAATTGCACGCTCCCTCAATGCTTGTGGCATCTGTGGCATTTTGCTGTGAGACAAAACTGCACATTCCAGGGTGGCCTTTTATTGTGGGCAGTATAAGGTACACCTGTGCACTACCCATGATGTCAGATCAGCATCTTGATGTGGCACACCTGTGAGGTGGGATGGATTATCTCAGCAAAGCAGAAGTGCTCACTATCACACATTTAGACTGATTTGTGAGAAATGTTTGAGAGAAATGGTAATATTGTGTATCTGGAATGAATTGTAGATCTTTAAGTCCATCTCATGAAAAATGGGAGCAAAAACAAAAGTGTTGCGTTTTATATTTTTGTTCAGTGTATATAAGATGAGTGATGCCTTTTATTGTGAAAGAACGGCTTTTATTTTGAAGGAACATAGAGCAACAAGCTGCTATAAACCAGTGTTGCAAACCGCACAGTAGCGGGAAAACTTCATGGAAGTCGAAGCAAGGTGTGTTCCGTGAAAAAGGAATAGTTATATTACGATTCTTTTTTGGTTAATTTCTTAAATACCAGTGATGGTTTTAGCTCCTGGTTGATGAGGAACAAGGTGGGTTTTGAAGGTTGATTTGTAAATGTATATATGTTTAATATTTCTGTTGTGAGGTGTTTTGCCGAGTAAAATGGACTACGTTTTTGCTCACTACAAGGTGCTAAAGAGCACGGATAAATTAAGCGTGTTAAAGGGTTATAATTTACAAGCTGCTTTGTTTTATTTGTCATGTAAGGTCACGGACAATTTGATAATGATTTACTTTAGTTTATTTCGTGATTCGAAGGTGTTTAAAAGCAAGTGTGACGGTGCGTCACGACGTAACGTGGCTGCGTATAGCAGGGCAGTGGAGTTGGCGGGAGAGAGAGGGGGAAAGGAGGTTTTTTTTGGTTCGTTCGGGTGATGTAGAGTAAGTAGGGAGAATTCCTTAATGTAGTCAACCGGTACACAGGACCAGATTAGTCTGAAGGCAGGTTCGAGCCACGTTGGTGCTCCGGAGAAGGGAAATTGCTGTGTGTTACCAGAACGACAGACGAGAGCTGCTCCCGGTGCCGCGCAGAGGGAACCGGAGCTTGGAGGAATCGCGGTAGCTTCCCTGCTATACAGAGACGACTCGTCAGCTCCAGCACCAAGAACGACGCAGGTGATATTTAATAAAGTTTATTTCGGCGAATGTACATCAGGGTGATCAGCAACTTGGCCAAGAAGTAGAAGAATTCTGCTAACGTGACGGACACTAAGCGGAGTTTTAAAAGATCGCTGCTGCACACCCCATTTTCTGCGCACGCTACCACCTGGCAGGGCAGGCCCGCTATGTTCTAACTGCATGCCCGGATGCCTGATTTCTCTGGCGGTCATTTTTGGAAGTAAATGTACTGAACAGACTTTCGCATGGGAGTGTTGATGTTATCGGACGGATTATTACAATGTGCCAGTGGTATAAAGTGCTAAATGAATAAGGTTCATTTCTGTTATGAGGTTGTTGTGCATGTTTAATATGAATGTGTCCTGTTGTAAGGTTACTACGAACGTGTTATATGAAGGGTAAAAAATATCCCGTCGGAGGTAAACGGGAGTTCTTGCTTGAAGCCTCCACCGTTAGACACTGAGCGCTCAGTAGGGTGACTGGGGCTGGGGTTTCATTAATAGAGGGGAGTTAGGTGGTTGGTGAAACTCAATTTGGTAATTGCAGTCCTTTGTTTTATGTGAGCTTTGGTTCTTTCCATCTAATAATTTAGTAATCTTACAGACAATAAACTGCCTATGTGTTCAATTTACCCTATCCTGGTGTACAGTGGTTACCCTGCTTCTATTATTTAGGCTCTCTCCGGAGTAGGGGCGTCTCACCTGCTACTGCTGGGTACTTCGGTCGGGGGGTGGGGGTACGGTGTGGGTACTTAAACATCACGCTATCCCCAACAGTACTACACTCCAGGTTGGCACCGTGACGCTGATAGGGAAGTCCTGGAGCCTTAGCCGATCTGCTCACATAGTGCATGTAGCAGACTAGGGAGGCGATTGGTGAGGGTACAGGGACCTAGATCCTGCTGTACCTTCTCCGTCCGGAGGATTGGGCAGCCTAGACCCCTACTACGCAGGCTGTGGCCCAGTCTGTTACACATTGTTAAAATGGTTTAATTGAATATACGTGTAAAAGATAATCTATGTAGAAAACGTTAACAAAAGGATATTAGAACTTAAAGGAAAGAATTCATTTATGTTTTGGAATAAGGAAAGGTGTTAAAGGTAACTTGCTGTCTGAGCTACTAATGGTGATTATTTTCTGTACACTTTATAGCTCTTACGGTGAGTTCACAAGGCAAGGTTAAATAAAGGATTGTGAACCATCAGTTTGAGAGACCGTCATTTCAACCGGGGACGCTACATTCTGTACATTGCCTATTTTGACGCTAATTTCTTCACTTGATTCTACTCATCAAGCCGGATCTGAGGAACTTTGTTTCTAATCTCTAGGGTATTCCTAGGCTGTGAGATGCCGACTTCTGGTTTTGATGCTAATATGCTAGCATGATTGTAGTTTTTTGTACATTGCCTGTTTTTATGCTAGTTTTATGTCTTTACTCATCATGTCTAATCTGAGGAACTTTGTTTCTAGTGTCGACGACATTCCTAGGCTGAGTTACGCCCACTTCCGGTTTTGATGCTAACATGATTGTAGTTTTTTTTTTTTACATTGCCTGTTTTGACGCTCGTTGCATCACTTGGCTCTACTCATCAAGCCGGATCTGAGGAACTTTGTTTCTAATCTCTAGGGTATTCCTAGGCTGGTGAGGTGCCGACTTCTGGTTTTGATGCTAATTTGCTAACATGCTAAGTTTTGAGATTACTCCATATTCTGAATCTGGGTGTTGCTATACGCCTAGATCAAGCCTTTCAGCCTGATCTGAGCATGCCAAGGCATTTTACATGCTAACAGGCTAGCATGCTAACTTTTGAAATAATTAAAATGCTTGTAGCTTTTTTATACAGTGCCTATTTTGACGCTAGTTTCATCACCTGATTCTACTCAACTCTGATCTGAGGAACTTTGTTTCTAGTGTCGACGACATTCCTAGGCGGAGATATTCCCACTTCCGGTTATCTCACTGCTGATTTCCTGGAGCGGCTAGATTCCCTCAACCTATAACAACATGTTGATGTCCCCACACATTCCAGGGGTCACACACTTGACTTGGTCATTTCAAACTTCGCCCCCATCAGTAATCTACAGGTATATGATCTTGGTATCTCGGACCATTAAGTAGTGTCAATGGAGCTGGCCTTTCTCTCCCCCCATATCAAACCAAAACGTCAGATCCATTTCAGAAATCTGAAGACCATCAATGCAGATGCCCTCGCCCTGGACCTTAAATTGCTCTCCTCTGAACCTGTCAGCAGTGCAACAGCAGAGGTGCAACATGCACATCAATTTCTTCAGACGAAAAGTTGATAATATCCGTTCATACCTCTCCATCACGAATATCTTGCCTCCTCCAACTGTCGACCTACTACCTGAGAAGGTCCAGCCACTTTGCTCCTTCTCTGCTACCACACGGGAAGAGGTGGAGAACGTCATCAGGAAAATGAAACCATCTACCAGTTCCCTGGACCCTTTCCCTTCAGCCCTGCTAAAGGTCAACATCTCTGCCGTCTCTCCACTCATCACCCGGATCATAAACCAATCCCTCCTGACTGGCCATATTCCTTCTACTTTAAAAACTGCTGTCATCAGACCTCCTATTGGAAAAAACCCACCATGGACTCTGAAGTTCTCTCTAACTATGGGCCCATCTCCAATCTTCCATGCCTCTCTAAAGTTCTGGAAAAAAACAGTTGCAGCACAACTTCATGATCACCTCAAACTGAGTAACCTGTTTGAAAAATTTCAGTCCGGTTTCCGCCCTGGCCATAGCACAGAAACAGCCCTGGTCAGGGTCACCAATGATCTTCTGATGACGGCAGATACTGGTTCCCCTTCTATACTCATCCTCCTTGACCTGACAGCTGCTTTTGACACAATAGACCATAACATCCTCTTTCACCGCCTGCAATGCACCATGGGACTCTCAGGAACTGTTCATAACTGGTTCACGTCATACCTAACTGGCAGAACCGAACATGTCACCCTTGGCAGCGCAAAATCTCACATCCACAACGTCACCTGTGGTGTCCCACAGGGCTCTGTGCTTGGCCTCACTTGACACCAAGTCAAGTGTGTGACCCCTGGAATGTGTGGGGACATCAACATGTTGTTGTAGGTTGAGGGAATCTAGCAGCTCCAGGAAATCAGCAGTGAGATAACCGGAAGTGGTCTTTACTCTACTCATCAACTCTGATCTGAGCAACTTTGTTTCTAGTGTCGACGACATTCCTAGGGTGAGTTACGCCCACTTCTGGTTTTCATGCTAATATGCTAGCATGATTGTAGTTTTTTGTACATTGCCTGTTTTGATGCTAGTTTAATGTCTTTACTCATCAACTCTGATCTGAGGAACTTTGTTTCTAGTGTCGACGACATTCCTAGG
This sequence comes from Brienomyrus brachyistius, assembly GCF_023856365.1. Classification (NCBI taxonomy): domain Eukaryota; kingdom Metazoa; phylum Chordata; class Actinopteri; order Osteoglossiformes; family Mormyridae; genus Brienomyrus; species Brienomyrus brachyistius. Next base: position 6,857 of record NC_064552.1, on the reverse strand, counting down.
GTGAGTTACGCCCACTTCCGGTTTTGATGGTAATATGCTAGCATGATTGTAGTTTTTTCTGTACATTGCCTGTTTTGATGCTAATTTCTTCACTTGCCTCTACTTATTAAGATGGATCTGAGGATCTTTGTTTCTAATCTCTACGGTATTCCTAGGCTGTGAGATGCCGACTTCTGGTTTTGATGCTAATATGCTAGCATGATTGTAGTTTTTTTTTGTGCATTGCCTGTTTTGATGCTAGTTTAATGTCTTTACTCTACTCATCAACTCTGATCTGAGGAACTTTGTTTCTAGTGTCGACGACATTCCTAGGCTGTTACGCCCACTTCCGGTTTTCATGCTAGCATGATTGTAGTTTTTTCTGTACATTGCCTGTTTTGATGCTAATTTCTTCACTTGCCTCTACTTATTAAGATGGATCTGAGGATCTTTGTTTCTAATCTCTACGGTATTCCTAGGCTGTGAGATGCCGACTTCTGGTTTTGATGCTAATATGCTAGCATGATTGTAGTTTTTTTTTTTGTGCATTGCCTGTTTTGATGCTAGTTTAATGTCTTTACTCTACTCATCAACTCTGATCTGAGGAACTTTGTTTCTAGTGTCGACGACATTCCTAGGCTGTTACGCCCACTTCCGGTTTTCATGCTAATATGCTAACATGATTGTAGTTTTTTGTACATTGCCTGTTTTGATGCTAGTTTAATGTCTTTACTCATCAACTCTGATCTGAGGAACTTTGTTTCTAGTGTCGACGACATTCCTAGGCTGTGTTACGCCCATTGCCTGTTTTGATGCTAGTGTCATGTCTTCACTCTACTCATCAACTCTGATCTGAGGAACTTTGTTTCTAGTGTCGACGACATTCCTAGGGTGAGTTACGCCCACTTCCGGTTTTGTTGCTAGCATGATTGTAGTTTTTTCTGTACATTGCCGGTTTTGATGCTAATTTCTTCACTTGCCTCTACTTATTAAGATGGATCTGAGGATCTTTGTTTCTAATCTCTACGGTATTCCTAGGCTGTGAGATGCCGACTTCTGGTTTTGATGCTAATATGCTAGCATGATTGTAGTTTTTTTTTGTGCATTGCCTGTTTTGATGCTAGTTTAATGTCTTTACTCATCAACTCTGATCTGAGCAACTTTGTTTCTAGTGTCGACGACATTCCTAGGCTGTGTTACGCCCATTGCCGGTTTTGATGCTAGTGTCATGTCTTTACTCTACTCATCTACTCTGATCTGAGGAACTTTGTTTCTAGTGTCGACGACATTCCTAGGGTGAGTTACACCCACTTCCTGTTTTGATGCTAATATGCTAACATGATTGTAGTTTTTTTGTGCATTGCCTGTTTTGATGCTAGTTTAATGTCTTTACTCATCAACTCTGATCTGAGGAACTTTGTTTCTAGTGTCGACGACATTCCTAGGGTGAGTTACACCCACTTCCGGTTATCTCACTGCTGATTTCCTGGAGCGGCTAGATTCCCTCAACCTATAACAACATGTTGATGTCCCCACACATTCCAGGGGTCACACACTTGACTTGGTCATTTCAAACTTCGCCCCCATCAGTAATCTACAGGTATATGATCTTGGTATCTCGGACCATTAAGTAGTGTCAATGGAGCTGGCCTTTCTCTCCCCCCATATCAAACCAAAACGTCAGATCCATTTCAGAAATCTGAAGACCATCAATGCAGATGCCCTCGCCCTGGACCTTAAATTGCTCTCCTCTGAACCTGTCAGCAGTGCAACAGCAGAGGTGCAACATGCACATCAATTTCTTCAGACAAAAAGTTGATAATATCCGTTCATACCTCTCCATCACGAATATCTTGCCTCCTCCAACTGTCGACCTACTACCTGAGAAGGTCCAGCCACTTTACTCCTTCTCTGCTACCACACGGGAAGAGGTGGAGAACGTCATCAGGAAAATGAAACCATCTACCAGTTCCCTGGACCCTTTCCCTTCAGCCCTGCTAAAGGTCAACATCTCTGCCGTCTCTCCACTCATCACCCGGATCATAAACCAATCCCTCCTGACTGGCCATATTCCTTCTACTTTAAAAACTGCTGTCATCAGACCTCCTATTGGAAAAAACCCACCATGGACTCTGAAGTTCTCTCTAACTATGGGCCCATCTCCAATCTTCCATGCCTCTCTAAAGTTCTGGAAAAAAACAGTTGCAGCACAACTTCATGATCACCTCAAACTGAGTAACCTGTTTGAAAAATTTCAGTCCGGTTTCCGCCCTGGCCATAGCACAGAAACAGCCCTGGTCAGGGTCACCAATGATCTTCTGATGACGGCAGATACTGGTTCCCCTTCTATACTCATCCTCCTTGACCTGACAGCTGCTTTTGACACAATAGACCATAACATCCTCTTTCACCGCCTGCAATGCACCATGGGACTCTCAGGAACTGTTCATAACTGGTTCACGTCATATCTAACTGGCAGAACCGAACATGTCACCCTTGGCAGCGCAAAATCTCACATCCACAACGTCACCTGTGGTGTCCCACAGGGCTCTGTGCTTGGCCTCACTTGACACCAAGTCAAGTGTGTGACCCCTGGAATGTGTGGGGACATCAACATGTTGTTGTAGGTTGAGGGAATCTAGCAGCTCCAGGAAATCAGCAGTGAGATAACCGGAAGTGGTCTTTACTCTACTCATCAAGCCGGATCTGAGGAACTTTGTTCCTAGTGTCGACGACATTCCTAGGCTGAGTTACGCCCACTTCCGGTTTTGATGCTAATATGTTAACAGGATTATCTGCTGTATTATCCCCCCATTAAACTAAAAAACCTTGCAGTGCCAATTCATGTATCTGCATTTAAAAAAAAAAAATAATTTGTATCCTGGTGCAGGGATGCCTTCCTTGGTCCAAAGAGGTGAGTGCTCAAATGATGTTAGTGGTATGATAGAAATGTTAATATCAGCAGACATATTAGTGTGTGTTCCTCAATATAATAGTAAGTGTCCCCGTGCTTTGCATACATAAATGCTACACAAGTTATCCCCCCTACAAACTGAATCCATTTCTGATGTTGCCAGCGGGTTCCTGAGGCCACCCCCCGCCAAGTGTGCCCCACGTACCTCATATTAAACCCTTGAGGTGTCCAGGTCTGTAGTCGCTGGATCCACCTGTATTCCATTCTGACCCTTTGTGCGTGACCATGTACTATTTGCTAGTAAGCCTGAAATTACTACATTGTTTAGGCCATGTTATTGGAAGTATTGTGCTACCATAATGAGCTTGGTATTCTGGGAAAATGTGTACAAGTGTTGTTTAAGACTAATGGTTTACTAATTTGTTGCCCGTCTCTCCCACATACTTTTCCTGACAATGGTTACATTGGATCAGAAAGATCACATTACAGGTAGTGAGGGAGATGTTTTCCTGAATAACAAATGTGAGATCCCAATGCCTTATGCTGTTAATTGGTTTAAAATAAGGGCATACCTGTGCTAAGGTATTGTCTTTAAAAGTATTGAATTTGGAATGCACTAAAATATCCTTAAGATTTTTGTTTTACCGATAGGCGGAGATGAACCTGAATTTTTGCAACTGTTGTGTCCTCTGAAAGTAATTTTTAAGCTTATTTAATGTTACAGCTTTCGAGGAGTAGGTAGTGATAAATATAATTATTGTACATTGCTCTGTTATAGACTGGGTTGGTATATAGATGTCCCTTAATGTTTTGGCTTTGATTTTGTCAGTGGGATGTAATAATTAGTTTCTTCCAATTGCCTTAGTGCTTCTAATTTGTACTGCTGTGTATCCAAGATAAAGCCTCAGCGATCGTTATCTGCCGGTTTAATGATTATATCTTTATTCTTATGTAATGTTTTTATGGCCCTCTGCTGCATTGTAATATTGGGTTTTTGTGTGTAATGGTGTGTGAGTGATTAAACTCATACAATGATTGATAACAATATTTAATTTAATCGGTAGAAACCTGCAGTGCTTTTTTTTTTACTGTAGTGCTGTTTGAAAATATTAGATTACTTTATAGTATTACAATAGAAAACTATACATCTAGTATAAATGACTGTTCCCCGTAGTGGTAAGCCCTGGGAAGTAAGCATATGGCAGGCAATGGGTTTTAAAGGTAAGTTCATATCTCCTGTTTTTTGTTTCAGAATTTTTTTCTTGCAGGTCACCTTGGTGATAATGGTTCAACTGAATAAAATATCATGCCCCCTGGTGGTTGTTGTTAATTATTGCCTTTGGGAGGGGGGTTTCAGGTACATTTACCAAGGGGGATCCCAAAAAGGTAAGTAAAAAACGGTAAGTAGGGGGGTTAGGGTGCTTTAGGGGGGTTAGGGTGCTTTAGGGGGGTTAGATGTTGGGGTAAGTGTGAGGTTTATGGTTGGGGTAAGTGTTAGAGACCCCTAACACTTACCCCAACCATAAACCTAAGTGCTAGGGGTCTCTAAGTGCTAGGGGTCTCTAAGTGCTAGGGGTCTCTAAGTGCTAGGGGTCTCTAAGTGCTAGGGGTCTCTAAGTGCTAGGGGTCTCTAAGTGCTAGGGGTCTCTAAGTGCTAGGGGTCTCTAAGTGCTAGGGGTCTCTAAGTGCTAGGGGTCTCTAAGTGCTAGGGGTCTCTAAGTGCTAGGGGTCTCTAAGTGCTAGGGGTCTCTAAGTGCTAGGGGTCTCTAAGTGCTAGGGGTCTCTAAGTGCTAGGGGTCTCTAAGTGCTAGGGGTCTCTAAGTGCTAGGGGTCTCTAAGTGCTAGGGGTCTCTAAGTGCTAGGGGTCTCTAAGTGCTAGGGGTCTCTAAGTGCTAGGGGTCTCTAAGTGCTAGGGGTCTCTAAGTGCTAGGGGTCTCTAAGTGCTAGGGGTCTCTAAGTGCTAGGGGTCTCTAAGTGCTAGGGGTCTCTAAGTGCTAGGGGTCTCTAAGTGCTAGGGGTCTCTAAGTGCTAGGGGTCTCTAAGTGCTAGGGGTCTCTAAGTGCTAGGGGTCTCTAAGTGCTAGGGGTCTCTAAGTGCTAGGGGTCTCTAAGTGCTAGGGGTCTCTAAGTGCTAGGGGTCTCTAAGTGCTAGGGGGTCTCTAAGTGCTAGGGGTCTCTAAGTGCTAGGGGTCTCTAAGTGCTAGGGGTCTCTAAGTGCTAGGGGTCTCTAAGTGCTAGGGGTCTCTAAGTGCTAGGGGTCTCTAAGTGCTAGGGGTCTCTAAGTGCTAGGGGTCTCTAAGTGCTAGGGGTCTCTAAGTGCTAGGGGTCTCTAAGTGCTAGGGGTCTCTAAGTGCTAGGGGTCTCTAAGTGCTAGGGGTCTCTAAGTGCTAGGGGTCTCTAAGTGCTAGGGGTCTCTAAGTGCTAGGGGTCTCTAAGTGCTAGGGGTCTCTAAGTGCTAGGGTCTCTAGTGCTAGGGGTCTCTAAGTGCTTGGGTCTCTAAGTGCTAGGGGTCTCTAAGTGCTAGGGGTCTCTAAGTGCTCTAGGGGTCTCTAAGTGCTAGGGGTCTCTAAGTGCTAGGGGTCTCTAAGTGCTAGGGGTCTCTAAGTGCTAGGGGTCTCTAAGTGCTAGGGGTCTCTAAGTGCTAGGGGTCTCTAAGTGCTAGGGGTCTCTAAGTGCTAGGGGTCTCTAAGTGCTAGGGGTCTCTAAGTGCTAGGGGTCTCTAAGTGCTAGGGGTCTCTAAGTGCTAGGGTCTCTAAGTGCTAGGGGTCTCTAAGTGCTAGGGGTCCTCTAAGTGCTAGGGGTCTCTAAGTGCTAGGGGTCTCTAAGTGCTAGGGGTCTCTAAGTGCTAGGGGTCTCTAAGTGCTAGGGGTCTCTAAGTGCTAGGGGTCTCTAAGTGCTAGGGGTCTCTAAGTGCTAGGGGTCTCTAAGTGCTAGGGGTCTCTAAGTGCTAGGGGTCTCTAAGTGCTAGGGGTCTCTAAGTGCTAGGGGTCTCTAAGTGCTAGGGGTCTCTAAGTGCTAGGGGTCTCTAAGTGCTAGGGGTCTCTAAGTGCTAGGGGTCTCTAAGTGCTAGGGGTCTCTAAGTGCTAGGGGTCTCTAAGTGCTAGGGGTCTCTAAGTGCTAGGGTCTCTAAGTGCTAGGGGTCTCTAAGTGCTAGGGGTCTCTAAGTGCTAGGGGTCTCTAAGTGCTAGGGGTCTCTAAGTGCTAGGGGTCTCTAAGTGCTAGGGGTCTCTAAGTGCTAGGGGTCTCTAAGTGCTAGGGGTCTCTAAGTGCTAGGGGTCTCTAAGTGCTAGGGGTCTCTAAGTGCTAGGGGTCTCTAAGTGCTAGGGGTCTCTAAGTGCTAGGGGTCTCTAAGTGCTAGGGGTCTCTAAGTGCTAGGGGTCTCTAAGTGCTAGGGGTCTCTAAGTGCTAGGGGTCTCTAAGTGCTAGGGGTCTCTAAGTGCTAGGGGTCTCTAAGTGCTAGGGGTCTCTAAGTGCTAGGGGTCTCTAAGTGCTAGGGGTCTCTAAGTGCTAGGGGTCTCTAAGTGCTAGGGGTCTCTAAGTGCTAGGGGTCTCTAAGTGCTAGGGGTCTCTAAGTGCTAGGGGTCTCTAAGTGCTAGGGGTCTCTAAGTGCTAGGGGTCTCTAAGTGCTAGGGGTCTCTAAGTGCTAGGGGTCTCTAAGTGCTAGGGGTCTCTAAGTGCTAGGGGTCTCTAAGTGCTAGGGGTCTCTAAGTGCTAGGGGTCTCTAAGTGCTAGGGGTCTCTAAGTGCTAGGGGTCTCTAATGTGCTAGGGGTCTCTAAGTGCTAGGGGTCTCTAAGTGCTAGGGGTCTCTAAGTGCTAGGGGTCTCTAAGTGCTAGGGGTCTCTAAGTGCTAGGGGTCTCTAAGTGCTAGGGGTCTCTAAGTGCTAGGGTCTCTAAGTGCAAGGGGTCTCTAAGTGCTAGGGTCTCTAAGTGCTAGGGGTCTCTAAGTGCTAGGGGTCTCTAAGTG